>NC_138085.1:51794647-52484647 GCF_964212035.1 Myotis nattereri
TACATAACAAATATAAATAGGGAAACTAAAAATTTAAATTAAAATTTAAATAGTCTTTAGCGTGAAATATGTTTACACTTTTTTCTTTTTTTTTTAAATTTAGCTTTATTGTTCGAAAGTATTACAGATGTCCCTTCCCCCCCCCCCCCATTGACTCCCTCCTCCTCAGTTCCCGCTCCCTCCCCAGGCCTTCTTCGCACTATTGTCTGTGTCCATAGGTTATGCATATATGCATAAGTTCAGTTTACTACCACCAAACCAGCACTTCAGGAAATGCTAAAGGGACTGTTGTAAGAAGAAGAAATAGAGAGAAAGAGAGGAACACAGGCATAAAGAATAAAAATGGCAATAAATAAGTACCTTTTAATATGTTTACATTTTTATCTCATATGTAGATGTGTTTATACTTCATTTGGGAACTAGCATCATATGGTAGTAGTCATACTGTGCATGAAAAGTTTGGAAACTTTAATTATAATCTTGGTTATACCGCTAGTTAGTGTGTCGTTAAGAGTGATTAACAATTTAAACTATATGATAGTCTAAGTCTTATCTCTTCCTCCCTAATTTCTTCTCCTCCTAGATAGTAAGCATTTATTAAAAGATTACTATGGGCCAGGAACTTTTCTATGCACAATGTATTAATCTATTAGATAACAACCCGATGAGGGAGAGACTATAACCATCCCCATTTTATTAATTAAGAAACTGTAGCAAATACAGATTAAATAACTTGCCCAAGGTTAGGCCAGAAGTCTGAAGGTTGGATCAGTGAATTTCTGAAATATTTTTTAATTGTACCTTTATTGACTTTCCTATGGTGATGCCAAGGACTCATTTAATAATTCATCCACAATCTATTGAGAATCTACTATGTGCCAGATATTGTGCTAAATGCTAATTGAACCAAAACTGAAAGAAGACTCAGGTCTATTGGGAAGGTAGCTGTGTAACCCTATAACTATGGAAACTCAGAAGAGAAAATATGAACTGGCCAGAAAATGTCATAAAAAGTGATATTAACATGAGTGTGAAAGTAGGGATAGAGAATGACAGGGAAACAGGGAAGCCAAGGAATCAGAGCAGAGGACCACATTAGCTAGGGAGCAAATGTGAAAGAGAAGGGTGTGTTTGAGAAACTGAAAGTATCTCACCATGGTTATAGTCCATACTATGTATGGGGAGTAATAAGGGGCTAGAAATGAGATAAGAGCCAGATCCTGAGTAATCTTATTTGTTGGGCATGAATTTTAGCTTGTAGTGGATGAATTACTCAGAGACTTTAAGGGATGGAATTATATGATTAAACTAAAGGCCCAATGCATGAAATTCGTGCAAGAGTAGGCCTTTCTTCCCCCGGCTGCTGGCACTGGCTTCCCTCTGGTATCCGGCTGCCGGCAGGCACCTGGGACCTGGTCTTCCCGCGAAGCCCTGGCTTTGTCCGGAAGGTTGTCTGGAAGGATGTCAGGTCTAATTAGCATATTATGCTTTTATTTTTAAATATTTCCATTTTAGAAGTTGTATTTATGACTCCGGTGTGAGATTAGAAAGGAGGGATGCAATGCTGGAAGTCTAGCTTTAGGAGTATTGAAATTATCTTTTATTTCACTAACTCATTTATGCCATTCTATTACTTTATTCATTCATTTGTTTAACCTATAAATTTTTCGTGTGCCTACTATGTCCCAGATTATGTACAGTGTTCCTGGTGTTTGAACTCTACTAGTGAAGAAAACATGCAAAAATTCTTTGCCCTTGAGGAGCTTAAATTCTAGCAGAGTTTATGTACAATTACAAGTAAGTGGCAGTGGGTTTTACAGGACCAGTGGTTAGTACTGAATATTGGATTCCTAAAACAAGATCTGAAAACCCATAGAGAATCAATTCTTGGGTAACAGAAAATGATCTCCACAACTAAAAAGAGATTTCACTAGTTGAGAAAGGTGGGAGAGGTAGTCAAACTGATTTCATGGACCCTGAGGATAGAGTAGACAGTAGTCTGGCCACTGGGAAAATTCTCTGGGCCATCAAGATGATTCATGAGACTGATGATTGTCAGTTGTTTGCTACTAACCTCCTGAACTTCAACTCCAGAAGTTTCTACAGCAAAACTTCCTCTTGAAAGTTTTTATTTGATATTTGGGGGAGGAGTAAATATAATGTCACTAACAGCTATGCTCAAAGAAGGGACTTCTTGAAAGCAAAACAAGTGGACATAGAGGTTTTATACTGTGAATTTATATTTTCAGGCATTATATAAAACTCAAGTACTGTGATTATCTTAATCAGAATAAGAGTCAGGTCCATCTATTGCAGACTTTAAAGAATAGTATATCAATTTTGTAAACAAAAATAAATAGCAAGTTTGCATAGAGTTTAAATCACATTGAACACATTGCAATGATTCTCAATAGGTAACAATGCTACTTTGTCATATGTGGTCTCCTTGACCTACCAGGTGTATAAAGCTTTGTAGAAATGATAACCAACAAAGAGAAGCTGGGTAAGTGGGTGGTTAGAATATCAGCTCTTCAGGCCTCTTGCTAGCCTTGATGTTGACTTCTTTGAGGCAGACATTGAGTCAGATTCTTGACTCTTGTGGGCCTGTCTGTCCATTGGTAGAAAGGCAGTGCTTTGCACCCAAAGAGGGTTCACGAAGTGCTTTAAGAGCTGAATTGAAAGACTGTAACACCAAACATAAGTGGATAACGTTCTATTTTTATTGGTGGCATGAATAAGAGGCATAGGTAATTTGACTGAAACATCTTTGAATAATAGTCTTTTCAGAAGTGGGGAATGATTGGCAGAGGCCCAGAAGGCAAGGACATCATATGCCTTGGTCCTGGCCATTGTAATTTTGCATCTAAATGATAGGATTGGAACTGGCTTCAGATCCTTGTGGGCTTGAAGGTGTAGGAGAGGGAGAGCAAGCAGAGATCTCCTTCTCTACTCTCAGGGCCCTCTGACATTCCGCTGAAGTAACTTTGACTCCTCGGTGCTTTTAATACAGATTTAGAGAATGTCAGTCTCGGGGAGATGAGTGATAACATTAACAACAGAGGAAGAAAGGGTCTTTGTTTACTTTCCCTTTTCCTGGTGTATGGCTAAACAGGTTAAACACCTGTGAGAAGAGGGTGCTTCAGGGACACCCTCATGCTCAAATTGTTCCTGGGTGTCTTGGAGATTGCACTCCTCTCCTTGTGCAGTGATTAATTGCCTCTTCTTCACTGGCGAGGCTGGCAGCGAGGAGCAGGGCCTTCACCTGCAGGTGTTGCCATGGCAAAGGACACTTAGAATAGATTCAGGAAACATTAAAAGGCAAAAGTGAAAATGAGAGTAAGGAGAAAATAGAAGCTTGATTCAAGGAGACATTTGCATGGATCAAATTGCCTCCCTCACAATAGCTATTGCCAAACTCACGATCAGCCTTACCTTATTCCTCCTGGCTCCTGAGGTTCTTTGAGTCCTGGTAATCTGGAGCAGAAGCTGACTTTTTATAAAATTAAAAAAATTAAATATAGCAAGATTTGTTGTTACATACTGTAAAAATCATTTTTCTCCTAGGAGACATAGTTTGGTTTCTTAATCCAAACAGAATTAAGAAACTATGAAAAAAGAATTGGTTTATGGACTCCATAAAACAATTTCTTTTTCCCTATTCAAAAATCAGCTAAGCAAAGTAGCTCATTTTATCTGCTACTCTGAATTTTTCTCTCATTACTACCTTCTTTACTGTCCACGTGGCTTCTCTAGGAAGCCAAGGCACATATCTGCTGTGTCACTCAGAGAGACTTTGCCTTAACTTTCACTTGGCTTGCATATTGAATTCAATTTTCTCTTTCTTCCTTAGTTCCACATTTTTGCCAATTATTCCGAATAATCTAGTTTATTTACTAAGCTTTCCCAGAACTTAAAGGTATTTATGATCAGATTTCCTACAAGTCATTATTCTCTAAGTTAGAAAACTATATATATATATATATATATATATATATATATATATATATCTGTTTTTATATTTTTGGAATTTCCCATTAATGCCAGTGACAGATTTCCCCCACCCCCTTTTAAAACTTGGATTGATTAATGCACTTTATCTACATAGTGATGTTAATAATTATAACAAATGTGTGTTGACTGCATAACAAGTCATATCAGAATCTTTGGGTGTGAGGCCTAGGATACAGATGCTATCTCAGAGCTACCCAGGGTTGAGGAATCATGTGGTAGAAGTTCATGGGATGATTGGGAAGGCAATGCCTGTTCCATCATAGATATTCAATACCTATTGGTTTTCTAAATATCTTATGAGTTCTTGTAAAAGAAATGTTCTATGCCTCTAGCTATCCTTTCTAGCAGGGCAGAGTGAAATGTAGGCCTTGGGAAGGTTGAAACATGGCACATCTGCTGTGGGACTGTTCTTTATTTACTCTTCTGAATTGGTTGAGAAATATCAACTTACTCTTAGGTGCTCTTTCTACTAGGAAACAGTGTTTGTTTGTTTATTTATTTATTTTAATATTTTTTTATTCATTTCAGAGAGGGAAGGAGAGAAAGATGGAAACATCAATGATGAGAAAGAATCATTCATCGGCTGCCTCCTGCACACCCCCCACTGTGGATCCAGCCTGCAACCCGGGCGTGTGCCCTTGACCTGAATCAAACCCAGGACTCTTCAGTCCGCAGGCTGATGCTCTATCCACTGAGCCAAACCAGCTAGGTTAAGAAACACTTTTTAAAATAGGATGATGTTCCTTAAAATGGAAAGGCTTGCAGATAACTTAGGTGTGTACAGTGAGGTCATGTTGTTGGTAAGCACTTGGGCTGGGCAGAACCATCGTTTGGATGTTAAGAGTTACCTGTGTGCTATCTGGGCCTTTGATTTAATCTGATTTCTCTGTTTCCTGTAAAACTAAAGACAAAGTTTCTTTACAGTGAATCTCCTCTATGTGATCTGGGTGTGATTAATCTTGCTTGGCCTATCTTAAAAGTCAGTTCAAGTAAACAGAGGATCTTTTCAAGAAAGGTAAGTGGGAGGTTGCCCTGTGACATCTGTTCTGAGCTAGAACCTGGAAAGGCCTCATAGGTCCCCTGATGAAAAAAATGTCGTTTAAATGGACTAAGAAAGGAAAGGGAAGAAAGATAAACGAGGAGGGCCTGGCACTGAAACCTAGTTCTTCTATATGGAGAGGCTAATGTGGTTCCAAAGTTTGTTATGTGCAAAGAAAACAGCCTCCAAAGTGAGTACTGATGCTAACATAATTTGTCGTTTGAAGGTCAGCATGGTAAAATTTTCCAAGCCATTTTTTTCTTTTTAGATATATTATTTACCTTGAAAAAGTTATATACAAAGATTGTCACAGACTTTCTGAATATTCTGATCAAATTTTGATCTGGTTATAACCTGTCTTACCTACACATTATGTGTGAAACTGAGGCACAAGAGTGAATTACCATCCACTGAGGATCTCCTTTATTCTACACTCACATGGTCTATGGGAAGGCCCAGAAGTCCTTTGATGGGACAAAAAGAATTAATGCCAAAGTTGAGTGAGTTACAGCCGCTAACACCTAATTAACATCATTTTGTGCCAGTTGCTTTTGTTGGGCTGGATCCACACATACTATAATTTTAATCCTGTTTATATACACTCTTGGGATAGATTTGAGATCAGCATTGCCATTTAAGTGAGGTTAATCAAGCATATTGTATGCAGCTTTTGTTTCTCCATTGTATGTGAAAGGTGACCACTGCGGATGGGTTACCCAACTGGCCGCTTACTCTATTAACAAGAAAGAGGTGGTTTTCAATATCTGATCATTAACCCAGCCTCTGCCCCAGCGACTCTCTCTGCCTAGTCCTTGGAATGGTGCAGCTGTTGTCAGTCACAGAGGAGAGCTCTGGTTAGGAAAGGCTTTGCTTGGCTGTGGTTGCATGCCTCTACAGCAGGGGATGGGGAGGGAGGAAAAGGGGAAAAAATACAACTCCCCTAAAAAGCAAACACCATTTTTTGTATGCCTGGTTCTGTTTATGTATATAAAATGGACATTATGGTGGAGTGAAAAAGACCCTCGTAAAAATCCTTCTTGAAAACTATTGTTGCTGACAGCCGTGACCTCTGTGAGTCTGCATGTTTACCCATAATTCATAATTAACAAAGACATTAGAACTGCCACAGGAGAATTCTGGGCTTTATTTCTTTCTAACTGGGCAGTACTAATGCTGGAAGTGCTCCCAAATCAGTGATTTAACATTTCAGGAAATCTTGGAGAGGCAGCAGAAGCCTCCTTATATAGCTCATACGCTGGGACTTTGGTGATACAGATACGGCCGAGATAATTATTCAGTTCTCGTTATTGCTGTAGCTCTGCACCTGATCCCCGAGCCATTAGAGCACTCTGCAGGTTATTACAACTATCAAACATCAAGGTCTCTTTTCTAGTCTCTTGACTATGTGGTTATCATTTTACTTCTTTTAAATCCCCCATCTGCATAGAAAGCCTCTGTGTTTTTTACTGAGATCTGCTCACAGCCTTCCCCCACCCCCTTCTTTATTGCTCCCCAAATGGAGTCCTTTTCTTACCAGCACATTAGCATAAAAATATAAACCTCATGCTTCTCCACTTGTATTGTTTTTATACCCTCTCTCTTGTTTGATTTCCTCTTTGAGGCTGTGCGCACCTACACTTTAATTTGGGCAGCAAATGAGTCAGTGTGAGAGAATTCTCTTGAGCTCAAGGAAACCACGATAATATAATTTCAGATGATGGGAGTTGCCAGTGCCCATGTTTAACCTTCTGCTTAGTTGAGGGCCCTCTTGTCTTTATTGTATGTTTCTGTTTATTGCTGCTGTATCTTAGATGGTACCAAAAAATAGCAAGTTACAAGAGACTACCATGACAACTTGCAAAAGGGGGGTTTATATTGTGGATGTATTTGATGATGCATTTCTTTTTAAATCTCCTCACTTTTCTTGGAATTTAACATGAAGCCGTCTTTCTTGATGAAATATATTTTCAGTTTTGGTCATAATCTAGTGGTATAATAAGTTTGCTTCTAATACTTTTCTAGACAAACTATAACATGATCAAAACCAGACAGGTCTGAATATTCTGGGCACTGTGTCTGCTAGAGGTGGCAGCCACTTATGATCTATAAAGATAATACTATAAATTAGGAGTCTGAAGCAGACCTCTGTGGGTTGCATTTAAGTGAAAACAAGTTGCTATTTCTGGATATTTTACATAGTCTTACTCCCCTTTGAAATCTTTATTTTGCATGTGATTTCCACCAAACACCTGTAAAAAAAAAGGCATTCCATCCACTGCAGGCCTATCTGATAAAAAAAAAAAAAAAAAAAAAAAAAGCTAATCCACAACGGGTGAGGGGCAGTCACAAACAGTATGGTGGGGCTAAGAAACATATGGCTTCCTCACTTGATATTGCTGCACAGTTGTCCCACACCATATTCCCTTAAATGGGCATTAGCTCTGTAGCCAAATTATCAGGCTAGAAAACAAATTAAATGAAAGCTTTTTTTTTTTTTTTTTTTTTTTTTTTTTGGTTTTGCAAAAACCAAAACCATGAAACAGGACTTAACAGTTTTTATACAGTGTGTGTGTGTGTGTGTGTGTGTGTGTGTGTGTATGTGTTGGGCATAAAAATGAAATACAGAGATTTCAAAGATAGGTAGTGTTTTTACAGGGTATAGTAAAAGTTAAGTAACTATATGCTTTAATATGTACTTTATTTCATCGCCTATATAGAGAAACTATCTAATATTTCTAACTTACAGAAGAAATTGGTTCCTTTTAAGATTTTCTCCTGCCCTTTTTCTGCTGAACTGCAAAGGTTTTAAATATGTTCTGAATCATATTCTCCTCCTTTTTTAAGTTACTGGTGCATGTCTATTTTCTTCCTTGGAAGCTAAGGAACACAGACTCCAATATCAAATATATATCTACTAATGTAAATTCATGTACATCAATTATGAAAGTAAATCACTATGTAGCATTTGTTGTGATTAAGTTCCTCCATAATCAATGACAGCAATAAGAATGCTTCACTCTGGGAACTTTGTATTACTGTTGAGTCATATGAATACTGTCAGGGATTACCCATTTTGCATGTAGTTTCATTTTTGCTACTATATGCAGTTCTTATTCCCTCACATATGGTGATCCTTAATATTAGAATTTGCTAGTTAAAATATTTCCAGTTATCTAGTCTGGCTTGCTTATTTAATGAGAAAGCAGAGCAGGACAAGCCAAATAACTTGCTCAAAGTCACATAGTCATCTAGTTCATGGAAGACTTTGGTTCTAGTCTGTTGACTCTCATATTCTTTCTAACACATTGTGTCTTCCAATAATTATATAATTATTGATATCCCCAAAACAAGGAAAAGCACTTATGAGTTTTCCTTCCAGAAGAAATGATGATTTCTTCTTTGCCATCCATTCTCTCATTGATGAGAAAAATGCATAAATTTGCAAGATGGCAGGCCAGCAATATGGCAAAGGTCTTTTCTTTGTATGACAACCAACTGACCCCTAAATGAATTGAATCTATGACCTCCTTCCTCATTAACTCCCAAAAAAAGCTAACCAGCCCAGAAACAATTGTTACAAGCAATCTACAACACAAATCCACCATGTTATTCCTGTGGGATTAATTAGAGAGCTAAAACAATGCTTTATCTTTGAAAGACATAAAAAAATCATATTGTCATGTACTTCCAGCTTGTGAACCTCTTGAAATTTTATGCAAAATTTTATGTAAGAGCAAATATACATTGCTCCAGGGAAAGGGTCCCAAGTTTTCTTAAGATTTTCACAATATGAGTGTGTATGATCCAAAGTAGGTTAAAAACAATTATTGTATTTCATGCTCCAGTGATTTGTGCTGATGTCATCCCTGTTGTTGGTACTCTACCAAAAACATAAGATTTACATTATGCTTTGCTACACTGGAGGAATATATTATTTCTATATGTTCCTTGAGAATAGAAGGGATAGACTTTAAAAATAGGCATGTGGCCTTTATAATTAACACCAAATTAACAAAGACTAATTTGAGATATTATAACAATTTATGTAACGCTAGTGAGTAGTAATGGATATCACTCAAATCTTGGAGTGCTGATTTTTGTACACAATGAGAAAAATAATGCTGCAGCCTTGGGTGTGGGAAACATAGTTTCCAGGAGAAGGAAAGTGGAACAGGCAAAGAATAAAATACTTGAATATTTGACAACGTCTTTAACTTACTTTGATGCTCTCTAAGAAGTAGTTGGTAGGACCTTTCTAGGCAGCAGGGAGTTAAAGCACTATAAAGAAACTTTCATATGTACTTTGTTATCCAAGAGACAGATAGAGAGATGTCGTTTTACTGATATATTACATAAATCATGGTGCCAGCCAGAAAAACAACAGATGACCAATTTGTACAAAGCATTTTTTCCTTATGTTACATTTGTTTAAAATACATTAAATCGTTGTGCTAAAATTGAGGCAGCTGGCAGTCCAGGCAACCTTATAAGATTTGTGTTTTCTGGATCCAAGCCCACTTGTTCGGAAAGGTGGATGGGTTGGGCTAGTATATTTGCTTAGTCATATGACAAGCCCCCGGGAAGCACAGGTAGTCCAGACTTTACCACGCATTCATTTTTGTTTTTATCAGAAATCTCCTGACAAATGGAAGTCAGATGGTCGATACTCATTTACTCTCAAGTGAAGTCACTCATTAATGGTGCCAAGGCTCAACCCAAAGGGAAAAAAAAAACACACAAAACACCCTC
Source organism: Myotis nattereri (assembly GCF_964212035.1). Lineage (NCBI taxonomy): Eukaryota > Metazoa > Chordata > Mammalia > Chiroptera > Vespertilionidae > Myotis > Myotis nattereri. The sequence continues at coordinate 51,804,447 of NC_138085.1, forward strand.
ATATGGAATGGAATCTTAAAAATATGGCCATTTTCCAGGGCCCTCTTATCTCCCATTTCATGTTTGTTGACATTGATATGATGCCTAGTTGACCTTAGGAATAAAAGTCAAGTCTGAGTTGAGTGAGCTTGTATTAAACTGATTCAAGCATGGGCCTAATTTGTTTATGGAATTTTGGTGTTTGCTCTTGCATTTTATTTTTGCACATAGCTTTTATCAAATTCTGAATGGTGCTGATAACTCTATCAAAAGGGTGTAAGTATTAGTGGTAATGGTTTTATACAGACTCATATAAACCAGCTTTCAATGTCTATTGTTGACCACATTCAAAGCTAACACTGGATAAACCAGGGCCAGAACAGAGAGCCTATCTCAGTGGTCCAGTCTCCCATTTCTGCAGCTTCTTCAGTGACAGCTTACCCTCTAGGGATGCTATGGTCTTGGAGTATTGTGGTATGTGAATAGCTACATAAATTAGTCATTCAACATGAAGTTGTTGGTTTCAACAAGTTTTTCTTCCCTGTTAGCCAATAATCAGAAGGTGGAAAGGATTTCCTTAAGAGCAGGATCTTAAAAATCGAAGTCACGAAAAGTGATAGGATTCTATTTAAATTCAACAACTATTTTGTGTCATCACGGTATTTTCAACATGCTGGAAACATATTTGGTAAATTTTTAAGGACTTAAATATACTTTTTTCTCAGTAAACTGAATTAGAGCATAAGAAAGAAATACAAAACAAAGTCTGTTCTCTCAGTTTATGATTATGATGGAGAGATTCGTATTTTGGGGAGACATACAAACAGTTGAAGAACGGTTTCAGATCTTGAATTGTACCCAGTTGAATGTAAAAATACATGATTTAGGCAGAGACAGTCATGACTGATTACAAAAAAACAGAGGTTATGGAAGATCATTTTAACTAAAGTGGTCTTTATGGAAAGATCTCTTCTATAAGAGAGACTAATGGAAGAGGTAAGAATTGAAATAACTTCTAACTTATTTCGGTAGAAAAGATTGAGATATGGCCCTGCTAGTGTGGCTCAGTTGTTGGACAACATCCTGTGCTCCAGGAAGTTGCTGGTTCCATTCCCAGTCAAGGGCATGCACCTGGGTTGCGGGCTCGATTTTCTGTAAGGGGTGTGCAGGAGGCAGCCTAATGGTATTATGTTCTCACATCAGTGTTTTTCTCTCTCTCCCTTTCCATTCCTCTCTCTCTACAACAATAAACTATTTTTTTAAAAAAAGATTTAGATGTGTAGGATTGGGGGAGCATTTGATGGTGTTGGCTGGCAATGAGATCATCCTTATAGGTTCATAGCACCACCATTAAGATGAATATAAGGAAAGTTTATTTGTGAGTACTTTAACAAATTAGGTTAGTGGCTTCCCACACTGAAATATATCCAAAAATGCAGGGAGAAAGGAATTGTAGTTTTTTGTTTTACACTAAGGGTGTGCTGGAAAGTAATGGGGCCAATCTTGAAGAATTTAAAATGTTTTCCCCAAGAGTGAGCCCTGGAAAGAGCAGAAGTGAAACGCCCCTGAGAATCCTATTAGAACCAGATCAGAGGTGCTAGAATTCAATAAGTAGAACATATTTAGGTCAGAGACTACCCAGCATTGGGAACCCAGGACAAGAAGATGCCCTCAATAAGAAGCCTTGACTAACTTTTCAAAGATTGAGATAACCTGGGGATTTCTTATTTTCATCTCAACTAACAGATATTATGTTATTTATATATTGTTAATTAGATTTATTAAAGTGTACATATTGAAGGATTAAAGTATGGTAGGGTAGAGTAGAGCATATATGGTAATGGAATACCCCAAATTATTAATTAATAACCTTGTGGATAATTAGACTATTTACTAGAATCTGAATTTTTAATTGATTTAAAATCATGTCTAAGCATAATTTTTCCCCTTTTGAATGTTTTGCAAAACTTGAAATTATCAAGGTTTTAAGTGCTAAAAAGAAAAGAATTAGGTGGATCTCAGACTTCCATGAAATAATCAACATCAGAGTGTGGCTAAGTTTAAGAGTCTCAGTTTACTATAACATTGATTTCTTTTTTCCCCCTCTCTTTTTCTCCTGTTACCCCTCTCCCCTTCTCCCTCACTCTTTAATAAAAAGTTTGAATTCTTCAGGAGTCATTTTCTCCTATAAGGAGACTACTAATATATATCTCTGCATCTTAACAAGGTGCAAAATTTTAAGCAATTTAATATAAAAATTAATTATCTCCATCCTGTCTGGATATACCATGCATGGTCAAGGACAGCAGTGGAATATAGAAGTTTAATGTTCAAGCTTTGGGGTTTGAAGGACTTGAACTTGAATCCGGGCTGCTTTGCTTACATGTTATAGTCAAGTTACTGAAACTGAAACTCAGTTTCCTCATCTGTCAAATGGGTATGATAAATCATACTTCATAGACTTGTTGCCAAAATTAAATAAGACAATACATGCAAAGCACTTGACATAATACCTGAGACACAAAAAGCCTAGAGTAAATTGTAACTTTTGATATGGCACTCACATTGGCATTAGGCATGGCTCTTTAGTTGTGGCTGTTATGTCTTAGTAGCCTGGCCAGTGGAACATCCAAGAGACATTTTACCATCCCTGTCACATAAAAAATTATATGCTAGACTTCAAACTTTAACAAATTGATCCTCTTTGATTATTAACTGCATCCTTGAGAAATAATTATTTTAAATGCAGATTAAGCCTTGCTGTGCATCTGGTCCTGTTGGAATCCTTTTCCCATTTCTCATCCTCAGCAGGGAGCAACTCAGTCTGAACTGGCTGTGATATTGTAGAACTCCTGAATGATAAATCCCCCAAACTGGTTAGTGTGCACACTTGATGGCTATTCCCCCCCTGACAATCTTAATATATGTTTTTATTATGTCCTAAATGCTAATTAGCTAAGCTGGAGATCAAATATTTCTGTTGGGTATAAAATACACATTTTTTAGAAGTACTCAGATAAAAATGCACAAAATTGGCTAAAACATCTTCTCTTAAGGATATAGAATACCTGTGTTACAAATTGGCTAGAATAGATATTTATTGACTGTAACTGTCCTCAAAGATAAATCATATGTCTAAACTCTTTAAATGGTATGAGGGTACTGAACCATTAGAGTCAATAAGAATTGAGTGGCTAAAATCTTATGCCATGCTATCAAGATAAAAAAAAACTTAACCACTGACTGTATTTAGCCAAAACATTGTGGAAAATCACCTTGGCTCTTTGGGTAGGTAATGTACATTGATATAAAAGCTAAATATGTTACAGATATTGAGAACTTTTTGATATTTAGGCGAGATAATGCAATACTGAGCTTTAAAAACAGCAGTCTACATGTATGTTTATTTGACAATCTGAAATGTTTCCAAGAGGCCATTAGGGCCTTTAGGTAGATAATGCACAGAATGAAATTTGCATTTCTATCCAAACATACCTTTAGAGGACGTGACATTCTCCAGTGAATTTACCATCTAACATGTCAACTCTTATTCACACCCTAGATATTTTCCACTCATTGCCTCTTCATTTCATTTTTTGTTTTCTATTCACACTCTCCAACGCATAGCTATTTGCTTTTCAAATGCACCTTAAAAACACACACACAGAAAAACAAAAAAAACACACCAAAAAACAGGCACTGTTATGCTTAGGTGGTGTCACTGGCTGAAAAAAAATAAGGAATTTCGAAATGGGAGCCAAAATATCCTGGCACTTCAACTGTTTGTCAGGGGCTAGAATCCTAGACCTGTCCTTAATGTGCCTCATTGTGATTAGCTATTGTGGCCAAAATGTGTGAACTAATTCCCTGTTTGGAGAACATGGGAATGTGGTTCAGAATTTAGGCTCCATAACTCGCTAGAGTATATATGCATATCTTCTTAGGAAAATGGTCTGAACAGAAGGAGCTGGTCTTTAGGGGACTGCTTTTCTTTGGCCACTTTGGTGGAGGGGAGTTTTAGAAAAGAGGCTGAAAGCTGGAGGCACACGGCTGGTTTTATCTTCCCTCAAGCCTTTTTCACTGCCTGTCTTTAGCATCTTCGCTTCATTGCCCACGTGTCACCTGTGCTTAGCCATGAGGTGATATATCCTCTTCTATTCCAAAAACATTGATCTAAGTCTCCCTCCTTCCATTTTTTAATAAATCTTAGTGAAGCAGTATAACATTCCAGGTCAGTCCTGTAGTGCTGTTCTGCCCTCTCCGGAGCGGCTGCTGCAGAGCATGGAAACTTGCTGGCACAATATTGCAAAGTGACTCTGTGGGGGCTGGACGACTTCCAGCCAGCAATGAACCACGGCCAAGAAACGCCAATATGGATAATGCAAACAAGAGAGATTTGGGGCACATTTCGATTTAACCATCTGATTTAATTGACAGAATAAATGCACCTGTCAACGGGTAATATTCTTGTGATTAGTTTTGGCTGTGATGATGAGATGATGTTAAAAGAATGTCAGAACAACCTGTCCTGGGACTCTTACAGGCAGTTTTGAGTGAGGGAAGGTCAGTTTTTAGCTAGTTCAAAGAAGCAGGATTATCTTCTTGTAGTATGAGGGGTTTTTTTTGTGTGTGTGTTTTTTTTTTATGGAGACAGTGAATGTTTTATTTGACATTTTCCCTCTGTGTGCAGCTTTCACCACAAATCAGACTAAGTAGGGGATTGAGGCACACAGAAGTAATTGGCTTTTGAATCAGTCTCTATGGCTACTGAGGACATTCCTCATTTGGAAATGGAAAATTCTAGGTATTAAGCCTAAAGCTGCATCTCAGTGGTCTTGCCTTCCCCTAAATTGTGGTTCTTTTGCTACCAGAGTAAGCTATTTAAATAGAATTTTAGTGAAAATTCAAAGAGGTCTTTAATTGAAATCCTATTCTCTTCAGAGGAAATGTAAATTATGAACTTAAAACAAGTATTTTAATTAATTCTCACTCAGTCCTTCATTAACCCTTTTCACCTTAACTCCAGTCTGTTCTCTGGAAATTGTGCTTCTGATGTTGCTAATGACTGGATGAGCGATAGGAATACCCTTCTTTGGCTCCCAGTATCTGATCTCTTTGCTATTTAACACTATTGACCTTTTCTTCTTCTTCTTCTTCTTCTTCTTTTTGCAACTTTTACTTCTCATGGTTTTCTTGACTAAGCTCAGGTCTCTTTTTCTTGGTCTCTTCCACTGGACACTCATTTTTATCTACTCTATGAAGGCATTATCCAAACTTTTAGGTCTTAGCCAGCTTTTATTTCTCTTCCCTCATTTTTTTCTTTTGAGCATTTATGTCCCATTCCCATGGTATTCCTCTTCCTTCTCCTTCCACAGATACCTCCTAAATTTACCTTCTGGAACAAACTATATACCTAATTTCTGGTCACATAATCAATTGCCAGTAGGATGCATCTCAGATTAAATAAATTGTTATGACTTGTTAATTACAATTGCTAATCATTATCCCTGTTACACCCTCACTGTGTAAATTGTGAAGGTAAATTTATTGGAATAGAAATCCCGTTTAGTATCTGATGAAGACTCTGCATATTCTTCTCATCAAACATTCATACAAACCTATATTCAAAGGTGGTTCTTCAGCTCTTTGGATTCCATCCATTAGCATGTCAAGGATTTGAGTTAATAACATCTGCTTTGAGCATCTTTGAATCCTCCCTTTTATTTTCTCCCTACATCCAGCCAGTGACCAAGTTCAGTAGGATACTGTTTCTCAAAATCTAGACTATAAGCCAAGAATCACCTGGTTTGTCTCAGTTTTCCCTTGCTGAATCAGAATGTCTTTGGTTGAGACAAGGAAACCTGTGCTGTTTAAAAAAGGCACAAAATAGTGTGCTTTTGAATGTACCTTCCTTCCACTTTTTCCTTTCTTTTTCCACTAGAGGTCCAGTGCATGAAAATGGGTGCACTTGGGGGGGTCCCTCAGCTAGGCCTGCACCCATCGCAGTCCAGGGGCCCTCAGGGGATGTCTGACTGATGGTTTAGGCCTGCTTCCCATTCCCCAAGGGGTCCCCCGATCACCCCTCCACCACCACTGGTTGCCACCCCCCCCCCGCCCCCTACCCCCATTCCCCGATCACCGTCTTCTCCTTCTGCCTGCTGGCATCCACCTTGGCTGGCCTGGCACCACCCACTCGCCGGCCCCACCCCCTGCCCACTGGTTGTTCCCCTGTTTAGTCGATTTGCATATTAGGTTTTTAGTATATAGGATTGCCAACACTCTACTGCAGCTCTCATTTTTTTTTTACTTTAGATATTATAATAATTGCTACCACTACTGATTGCCTACTTGATTCCAAGTGTTTTTCATGCATTATCTCAGTTAATGTTCAAAAGTTTCTAGGAGGTAGGCAATATTAGCTTATTTTATAGTTTTGTGGAAACTCAACTTAAGAAAGGTCAAGCAAGTAGTTCAAGGATATATAGATAGTAAGTGGTTGTGCTGGAATTCAAATCTAGTTACTGAGTTTCAAACTGCAGATGCTTTTCCATGGCACTCCACTATTTCTCATTGCTTTATCCTTTCAGCCTTTTTATCTCTCTTCATAATTCTTTAGTTCTCAGATTAATTTCACTAAAGACAATTTCTGCCAACCTGTATAATAAGGTATATCACCTTACATTGTATTTGTTTATTTTGTCCCTCCATTATACTAAAAAATCCTTAGGGGGCTAAGTTTGTGTGCTGTGCTTCTCTTGACATAGAGTAAGAACCCAGTAAATATTTTTAATAAATAATATATTTACCTTCTATGAGAAGACCTTAGTGTTTTCCTGTTGGCCACTGAATTATTTCTGAACTCCTAACCCCTTAGTAGGTCATTCAGGTTTCCATATCATATTTGATCACTCTTTTTCTTATATAAAATTTTCTTATATAAAATTTGTAGTCAAGTATATCTTCTCAAGTATACTCTTTTTTTATCCAGCTTTCCTCTTTTTTTTCTTGCTACTCTCTTGGTCTAGTATTTGTTCCTGCTCCATTTTATTAAGACACTAGAGGCCCGGTGCATGGATTCGTGCATAGGTGGGGTCCCTCGGCCTGGCTTAGCCTACACGGATCAGGCCAAAACCGGTTCTCGGACATCCCCCGAGTGGTCCTGGATTGTGAGAGGGCACAGGTCAGGCTGAGGGACCCCACTGGTGCATGATCAGGGCTGGGGAGGGGCCACGGGAGGGCTCCAGGGTGTGTCCAGTCCATCTAGCCCAGTCCCAATTGGCTGTACCCTAGCAGCAAGCTACCTACCGGTCAGAGCATACCTACCGGTCAGAGCATCTGCCCCCTGGTAGTCAGTGGTTGAACGGTCGAAGGAACAGTCCGACACTTAGCGTATTAGGCTTTTATTATATAGGATATTACTGCTCTTTTAGGCCTTAACACAGCTACCACATTTCTTTGAAGGATTTCAGGTTCTTTACTTATGCGGAATCAGATTTATTTTGAGAACCATAACAACATTTTGTATCATCTTTAAGCTACTGATTTTATAGTTTCTATTGTATATAGTTGTGTACATATATAATTTTACCTATTACATTGTCAATCTATTAACAATCCTATTCACTTTTATAATTCCTGCATATCTACAAGAGTGCCTTGCATGTAGAAGGTACATAACTTGTTAAATATGTCACTTGTCAGAAATTTAATGTGAGAAAATTTGGCAAAATAGTATATGTTTCTCTCCCTTTCTCTAAAAATCAATAAAAAATCTTAAATAAAAAATAAATTAAAATGTAAAAATAATTTACTATAAGTAATATGAGGATTAATTACATAGTACTATAATTATAGAAAATATGTTGGGTTCAATATTTTAATCCAAGTAAATAATAAACATTGTAAATATCAAAGAGTTATTTTTTGAAATATCAAAAAGTTACTTTTTTTATAAAAGGGCTCCAAAATGAAGTTAATTTAATTAAAGATATAGAGACATACTCTAGTATTTGGTATATTAATTCACCACTGTTATAAAAATAATCACACACTGTGGCTGCATAGCTTCATTTTTATGTGTTTCCATGGTTAAATTACAGATTTTCTTTCTCTGTTTCTATGTTTGACCACCTGCCTCACCTGTACTTCCAGCTCCTTTGGTTTACCATTAATTTCTTTCTTTTTAAAAAAATATATTTTATTGATTTTTTACAGAGAGGAAGGAAGAGGGAGAGAGAAACATGGATCAGCTGCCTCCTGCACGCCCCCTACTGGGGATGTGCCCACAACCAAGGTGCATGCCCTTGACCGGAATCAAACCTGGGACCCTTGAGTCCGCAGGCCGATGCTCTATCCACTGAGCCAAACCGGTTATGGCACCATTAATTTCTTTGTTAAAATTATTTGTATGACACAAATATATGCACGCATGCAAAAGGGTAGAGTTGGTATTTTATTTAATTCCTGAGGTTATTGAGACAATAGCCTAAGTAAATATTTGCTGATTGGTTTTCGTACATACTGTAAATCAGAATATCTAAATATTTTGTGTTGAGTGCAAAGAATCATTTAAAACTGTTTTTTTTAAGTGGTTAATATGCCTTGGCCTTCTTATTAGTAGTTTGAAAAATGAGGAATGAAGAACTAATAGCTAAAATAAGGGTCGAATACATTAGAAAAAATAATGGATGAGTGTGGGAGTTTGATATGATGGTTTCCCCTCTAGCCGTGGTCAGCAAACTGCGGCTCGCGAGCCACATGCGGCTCTTTGGCCCCTTGAGTGTGGCTATTCCTAAGCCTTAGGAGTACCCTAATTAAGTTAATAACAATGTAACTACCTATATAGTTTAAGTTTAAAAAATTTGGCTCTCGAAATTTCAATCGTCGTACTGTTGTATTTGGCTCTGTTGACTAATGAGTTTGCCGACCACTGCCCTATAGGTATGATCTCCAAAATAGTTTTTTTTTTGTCAGTGTTCTTATTGCAATAACACATAAGAGAAGACATTGCCAGCCTATCAGATAACATACATGTAGAAAAAATGCAATTTCGGTGTGATGGGAATTGTCATTTTGAAATGAAATGGAGAAATGATTTATCTATGAATGTGGTTACCCCCAAATCCATGCAAAGGATCTTCTTTCCTCAAATACTCATTGTGAATATACTGTGTAAATGGGACAAACCACATCTTCAGCTGTGTTCTGAACTGTGAGTAAATAATACTACCCCAGTCCTGAATACATTTCACTGTACTTTATATTGGGGAAAGTTCTGTTATTTGTGATGTTTATTCCTGAGAATATTGTTTAAATATCAAAGTTGTCTCCCATACAACATGTCCTTTTATAGACGCACTGGTGCCCCAGTGCATGTATTTATGCACATCGAAAGGAAATTCATTAGAAAGTGGCTGGCTGGGTGGGACTGAGCAAAACAGTCCAGACATGCCCTGGAGCCAACCTCCCGCAGTCCCTCGAAGGGCGTCTGTGGAGTGAGCGAGGTCTCTCCGGCAGGTGGGGTCCCTTGGCTTGGCCTGCAGGGATGGGTCTGAAACCAGCTCTCTGACATCCCCTTAGCAGTCCCAGATTGCAAGAGGGCAGTTCTCCGGTGATGCACCCCAAAATCAAGCTCCCTCCTCTCTGGTACCAAGGTGCATCACCCAAGAACCACTGCTGCCAAGTCACTGCAGCTCGGCAGCTCCTGTGTAGAGTGTCTGCCCCCTGGTGGTCATTACACATCATAGCTACTGGTTGGATAGTCATATATATATATATATATATATATATATATATATATATATATATACATACATACATACATACACATACATACTAGAGGCCCAGTGCACAAAAATTTGTGCACTCAGGGGCAAGGGGGGGGGGGGGCCCTCAGCCTGGCCTGTGCCCTCTCGCAGTCTGGGACCCCTCAGGAGATAACGACCTGCTGGCTTAGGTCTGCTCCCGGGTGGCAGAGGGCAGGCCCAATCCCTAGGTGCAGCCCCTGGTCAGGCCCAGAGCAGGGCCGATTGGGGAGTTGGGGTGCCACTCCCTGTCATGCACAGAGCAGGGCGGATTGGGAGGTTGCGATGCCACCCCCAGTCATGCTCAGGGTAGGGCCGATTGGGGGGTTGGGGCACCGCCCCCTGTCACACTCAAGGCAGGGTCGATGGGGAGGTTGCGGCGCAACCCCCTGTCACGTACAGAACAGGGCCAATCCGGGGGTTGGGGCGCTGCCCCCTGTCACTCACAGAGCAGGGCCCATCAGTGGGTTGAGGAGCTCCCCCCTGTCACTCAGAGAGTAGGGCCGATAGGGGAGTTGGGGCACTGCCCCTTGTCACACACAGAGCAGGGCGGAACAGGGGGTTGGGGCGCCGCCCTCTATCACCCACAGAGCAGGGCCAATCAGGGGGTTGGGGCGCCGCCACTGTCATACTCAGGGCAGGGCTGATGGGGAGGTTATGGCTCTACCCCATCACACACAGAGCAGGGCCCGTGGGAGGGGTGAGGGTTGTGGCGCCACCCTCTATCACCCACAGAGCAGGGCCAATCAGGGGGTTGGGGCGCCGCCACTGTTACACTCAGGGCAGGGCCGATGGGAAGGTTATGGCTCTACCCTGTCACACACAGAGCAGGACCCGTGGTGGGGGGGTTGGGGTGCTGCACCCTGTCACACACAGAGCAGGGCCTATCAGGGTTGGGGCGCCGCACCCTGTCACACACAGAGCCGCAGGGCGATCAGAGGTTGGGGAGCTCCCCCATATCAGGCACAGAGCAGGGCTGATCAGGAGGTTGGGGCGCCTTCCCCTGTCACGAACAGAGCAGGGCGGATAGGGAGGTTGTGGCCCCACCCCCTGTCACACACAGAGCCGCAGGGCGATCAGGGGGTTTGGGCGCTGCCCCCTGTCACACTGATCCCGGTGCCGGGAGGCATATTACCCTTTTACTATATAGGATAGAGGCCTGGTGCATGGGTGGGGCTGGCTGGTTTGCCCTGAAGGGTGTTCTGGATCAGGGTAGGGGTCCCCACTGGGGTGCCTGGTCAGCCTGGGTGAGGGGATGATGCTGTTTGCAGCTGGTCACACACCATTTAGGGTGGGGGTCCCCACTGGGGTGCCTGGCCAGCCTGGGTGAGGGGCTGAGGGCTGTTTGCAGCTGGTCACACACCATTCAGGGTTGGGGTCCCCACTGGGGTGCTGGCCAGCCTGGGTGAGGGGATGATGGCTGTTTGCAGCTGGTCACACACCCTTCAGGGTGGGGGTCCCCACTGGGGTGCCTGGCCAGTCTGGGTTGCCGGGAGCCGGTCCATCCTTGCTGTTTCAAAGGACCTGGCATATATGGCATACTGTTCTTAAAATGTTTGCTCACCTTTTTGGCACTATGTGTTTTAACCAAGGTCTCCTCTCTGAGAAAGATTGTTTCCCCAGGTAGGGATTTTCCCCTGAAGCTAGGGAGGGAATAAAACCCCTCAACTAAGTGCCAGGCGGGTAATTAATCACTTTAACTACGAACAATCATGCTTAAGCTACATAATCTTTACTCCCTGGAATGGAGATAAGAAACGCCCTAACCTTTGTAATAGAGATTGATAGGATTGAATCAACTGGTATAAATACAGATGTAAGAAGACAGAACTAGAGAGAGACAGAAATTGGCACAGAACCTACACAGAACGTTCTCTAGAGACAGAAGAACTTCGCTGGAGAGAACATGGCAACAGATCCTGGACAGAAACTGGCCTCAGAACCTAGAGACAGAACCTAGCGAGACAACATGGCAAAAGATCCTGAACTGAACCTGACTACAGAAATTGGCAAGAGAACCTGACTAGAACCTGGTGACTGAACCTGGCTGGAGAACCTGGACAGAACCTGGCTGGAGAACCTAGCGAGGGAACATGGCTACAGAACCTGGCTGGAGAACCTGGAGATCCTAACAAGAGAACATGGCCACAGAACCTGGCTGGAGATCCTAACCAGAACTTCGCTGGAGATCCAGACCAGAACTTGGCTGGAGAACCTGGCTGGAGAACCTAGCAAGAGAACATGGACACAGAACTTCGCTGCAGATCCAGACCAGAACTTGGCTGGAGATCCTGGCTAGAGATCCTGGCTAGGCTGCTGATCAACTGAACGCTGCCTCCTTGTCATTCCTTCTTCGCCAACTCCGTCCACACCTTTGGGGACCCCTGGACCCGCTGGGGCTGGACCCCGGCACTGGGTGAGGGGCTGAGGGCTGTTTTCAGGCTGGCAGGTGACGGAAGCTCCCAACCTCTCCTTTTTTCTTTTTTTTTTAAATTCTGGGCCAGCTTTAGCTCTGAGGCTGCAGCTCTTAGGCCTCCGCTGCTGAAAGTAGGTAATGGAAACAATGTATAACTCCAGCTCTGACTCCAGCTCTGAGATCCCAGCTCGCTGAAAGCTGGTTTCTGGGAGTTTTTTTAGCTTCTGTATTTATTAAAATGTTTCAAACTGCAGGCTCAGAGGCCGGCAAGGCAGGCGGGGAACGTTGGAATCTTCCGTTGGAATCTTCCGTCACTGAAGCAAGCAAGCCTCATGTTAGTTTCAAGCTGCTTGGCTGCCCACCGCCATCTTGGCTGACAGTTAATTTGCATATCTCCCTGATTAGCCAATGGGAAGGGTAGCGGTCGTACGCCAATTACCATGTTTCTCTTTTATTAGATTAGATATCTTTTATTAATCAGTAATATAGGGCTGTTTAAAATTATTTTTATGGAGCAATCATTAGGATTAGAGTGTCAGAAGGAAGGAGGGAGGGACATAGAAAAGTCCAATTTTGAAAAGTATTTACTTGCCTATGGACCAGCTTTTCATTGGGATTAGCATGATATTTAGGTTCATGTAAAGAGGATAATAAATATTAGATATTATTTTCCTGTTTATATAGACAAGTTATCCTGGCCTCTTGGCTCCTGTGTTCTTGACATAGCAAACAATGCTTCTTTTATATCCTATTTTTGCCACATCTGATATGGTACCTGAAAGTTAGCTGCCAAGGGTGTTAAATTTGATATTCAAATAATATATTTGCAATTCTATAGAGGGGAGAAAAATGTATAAGTTGGCATTTTTGAACATATATGCAAAAAAGTACAACCTGCAGACCACAATAGTGCAGACTCTTTTCTTTTTCTTTGCTCTTTCCACACATGAGATGCATGGATTCACCATTTTATAGTCCTATGAAAATTTTGGAAGATTCATATTTTTCAAATGTGGTAGTTCCTAGAATAATAGTATATATCAAAGAAGAGAAAAGTTATCCTTAAAAGAAACACATACTTTTATTATCCTGACAGATGGTGTTTCCAATGTTTATGCCACTATCATGGCCTAAATTCATCTCCAGAGCTCTCTGGGGCTCCTGGAGGGGAGCTTCTATTTGAAGATAAGGGCAAGTGGAGGAGACGTGGACTCAAGGCACCTCTTTAAACTCTCACTGAGCCAAGTGCAAGCTGCTCTTGGCACTCAAAAGGAGTGAAAGAATAGAGTATGTCCAAGTTGATTCCTAGCTTGAAGCTTTCAACTAGGATATGAATCTGCCCTGTTCACCTTCTAAACAGCTAATCCCAAACCAGTTTATAGGATTAGTACAATAAATCACTTAATGGTATTTGAGGCATTTTTTATGAGAACTAGCTTCTGCTGGATGTTTTCTCCTATTTTATTCCATATAGTAAGGTTCTTACTTGAGAATCTTATAAACTACAAAGAGAGGGGGTTCAATATCCTAAATGTTAAAGAGTACCTTAGGCCTCTAACTCTGATATTGTCCTTTCATTTTTCAAAACCTGGTCAAACTACATATCGCCTTTTAACATATTTGCCCGTGAGGAAGAGTAGACATTCCGCTCTATGTTGTTATTTGAAGGAAAGATCAATTTTTCAAAAATGTTTAAAAATTTACTCTGAACTGAATGATTAGTTTGCCAGACTTGATGTTCTGGCTTGATTTCCAGTTCTTAAAAGTAGCCTAAGTAGAAGAAGTAGGCCAGGCTAATAATGGAAGCAGTAACTTACCCAGTGAAAGACAGTTTCCCACGTCCAGATAGCTTTGTGAGTTGCTTTCTTGTTATCTCACCTTGAGTCAACATTAGTCAGGTTTCCAGTGTGTGCCATACACAACAGCATGCATTGGGGATGAATGACCCATGGTCTCTGCATTTGGGAACTCACAGTGACATTACCTTGTCTTAAACCTGGTCCCAGTTATAATGCTTATAGGACATATAGATTTTTTAAATTTTCAGTATGAAGCTATTTGCTTCAATCTGTTTTATAAAATTATATGTATATTCCCAAATAAAAGATTATTTCAGGGCTGATTTCCCTATTTGTCTTTCTGCAGCATTTTTGTAATTTTTATATTAATGTAATCTATTTTGAGAACTAAAGTTCTTGTGTAAATGCTGTGTGTGTGTGTGTGTGTGTGTGTATGTATGTGTGTACCACTTATAAAAAATATGCAAATTATCTTTTTACAATTCCACACCAAAGTGTAAGGTCAGCTTCATCTTCTTTAACTGTCTTCTTTTTCTTCCCTTCTCCATGTTTATTAATGTTGGACACAAATAACACTCTCTGTCATTTAAGTATTTCTGTTCAGCATGATGGAGATGTTTTTTTTTTAAATAAGTGATTTTTAAAATATTTTTGAAGTTCTATAAAATGAAGAACCTCTCCATAGTCATTTTTGGACATTTATAATGTTGTTTATCAAGTTATGAGCGATCTAATTGCTTTTAATCTATTTTGAAATTCATATAATTATATCTGAGTTGTATTGAAGTTTTCTGAATTAAGGACTTTATCAGTTTTTAGGCCATCTTAAAACTTGTCCATTATTTCAAGTGAGGAATTTACATGTTATTTATACTACTGTTTGAATAGAATTGAATAATGAGGAGGGCAATTTAATGAATTAAAGTTGCATGCCAAATCTCCATAATACATTTTGCCTTGGGGTGACAGTCTTCCATTCTGGCAAGCATCCTCTCTTAAGTTAATGTCACGAGGAATATGCAGGACCTTTGTGGAGAGTAAAAAGCCTTAATTATGAAATGACTTTGTAATAAATAGATATATATGATGCTTTTGGGTGGAAATATTAATGTTATAAAAACACAATCACTCTAGAATTGATAAATAATTGTTCTAATTAAGTATAACTTAAATGTATATAAGCTAAAATACACATATCTATGTGCACAGCTCAAAGGGGTTTTATAAATTGAACATATTCATGTAATCATCAGTAGTATTTCATAGTTCCAAATGTTTAGCAGACACTTGCTATTACTAATCTTTTTGATTTTAGCCATTTTCATAGGTGTGTAATTGTGTGTAATTGTGCCTTAATTGACATTTCTCTGATAATTAATCATTTTGAACAGACTTTTATTTTCTTTTTAGTCATTTAGATAAACTCCTCTGTGCTGTACCTTTTCAGATCTTTTGCCCATGTCTCTACTACTGATTTGTAGAAGATCTTTATATATTCCTGGGTAGGCATCCTTTGTCACATACATGTATTGCAAATATCTTTTCTCTATTCTGTGTTTTGCCTTTTGATATTTGTGTCTTTTGATAAAAAGTTCTTAATTTAATGATGTTTGATTAAATTGACCTTTTTTTTCATGATAAAAACTTTGTGTGTCTATTTTTTTGAATGTTGCATAGCCTGGCCAGAGTGGCT
Organism: Myotis nattereri; assembly: GCF_964212035.1. NCBI lineage: Eukaryota > Metazoa > Chordata > Mammalia > Chiroptera > Vespertilionidae > Myotis > Myotis nattereri. The sequence goes on from NC_138085.1 coordinate 51,820,137, forward strand.
CAGTTGGTTGAACGTCATCCTGTGCACCAAAAGGTTGCTGGTTCATTTCCCAGTCGGGGCACATACCTGGGTTGCAGGTTTGATCCCCAGTCTGGGAGAGTATGGAAGGCAACTGATCAATGTTTGTTTGTTCGTTTCTTCCTTCCTTCCTTCCTTCCTTCCTTCCTTCCTTCCTTCCTTCCTTCCTTCCTTCCTTTCTTTCTTTCTTTCTTTCTCCCTCCCTCTCCCTCCCCCTCCTCCTCCTCCTCCTCCTCCTCCTCCTTCTCCTTCTCCTCCTCCTCATTCTCCCTCCCTCCCTCCCTCCCTCCCTCCCTGTAAGCATGTCTCCAAGTGAGGATGAAAAAAATGATGCACATGCTAAGATTATGCAATATTATTTTATTATTTTATATTTTATTATAGAAGGCTTTTTAATTTTATATTTTCTGTTTAGACCTCTGTTAAGCTAAAATATTGATACGATGTATTAACCTTTCCTATTAGGAATTTCTAATTTCCATTGGAATCTATCTTTGTTTATGTTGTAAATTAGGGATTAAGGGTTATTTTCCCCCCATGAATATTCAGTTGATGAAGGTTCCCCCACTGAATTGCAATGATATTTTTGTCAGAAGGCAGTGTCCATATATCTGTAATGGTATTTCTGAACTCCATATTCAGTTCCATTAGTCTGCTTATTGTTCAAAACCATGCTGACAGGTTGCTTCCACTGTTTATTTCCTGACCCTTTGAGACTGGGCAGGTATATTGCAGTTACGGGTCATTAACTTATATTTTAGGTAATTGAGCTTATTATTTTCTTTGGTTAGGTATATTTGCTACCCGGTTAGCAAACATTTTCTTTTTGACAATTTTTGTGCAAAACCATGGAGCAATGATTTTTTATAGACTCAACTTGTTCCAATTTAGTATACTTACTTTTTCAATCAGATACTTAGTCTATCAAAAATTAGAAATGAGGCCGAAACCGGTTTGGCTCAGCGGATAGAGCGTCGGCCTGCGGACTGAAAGGTCCCGGGTTCGATTCCGGTCAAGGGCATGTACCTGGGTTGCGGGCACATCCTCAGTGGGGAGTGTGCAGGAGGCAGCTGGTCGATGTTTCTCTCTCATCGATGTTTCTAACTCTCTATCTCTCTCCTTTCCTCTCTGTAAAAACTCAATAAAATTTATAAAAAAAAAAAAATTAGAAATGAGAAGTTCTTTGAGATGGATTATTTGTTCTTTTCAACACCCATAGAAAATGTATTAGGTAGCTTTCTTAATATATTGAAATAGAATGTTCTAGGTGTAACTTGAATTTTTACAACCTTTTATGGAATTAGTTACTCTCCAATTTTGTTATATTAAAATTAATGTAAAATATCAAATTATGGACACTGGGGTAGACCTTATATTATTTAACATGAAGTTAAAGTAAGGACATTTGCCAATTTAATGACAAGGTAGGGACATATAAATTATCATGAAATGCAGTGTTTTTCCTTTAGTGGTGACTTTATTTTCTTCTTGTAATATAAATGTTTTAAAATATATTTTCCCTTTTTGAGCTACATTTGTATCATAAGAATGTTTGTTTGTTAGCTTTAATAAAATATGCCATACTATGTTATAGACTAAATTATGTGTTTAAGTTAAAATATTACTAAAAGATGCTTTTAAAGTAACAAGACTTACAGAAAAGTTAAAAGAATAATACAAAACACTTCGGTATTATATTTCATCCAGAGATTCCATTTTAGTTGTACCCATTGTCTCAATAATCTACACTAATAAAAGAGAAAAATGGTAATTGGCGTATGGCGATACCATTTTCATTGGCTAATCAGGGCTATATGCAAATTAACTGCCAACTAAGATTGGCAGTTAACTGCGAACAAGATGGTGGCTAATTTGCATATGTAGGCACAATGCAGGGAGGCGAAAGGGAAAGCAGGAAGAAGCCCCCTGCCACTGACAGTGATCGGAAACCCAGGGGGGAGCTAAGAACTGGGGGGCAGCCAGCCATGATCAGGCACCTTTGCCGCCCTGGCCAGTGATAGCAGGAAGTAGGGGTGGAGCCAGCGATGGGAGCTGGGCACGGTCGAAGCTGGCAGTCCCAGGAGCTAGGGGTCCCTTGCCTGGGCCTAAAGCGAAGCCCACGATCGCTGCGCCCCCTGCTGCCACTGCAGGTCCCCGCTGCCCGGGCCGGACGCCTAGGCCAGAGGCGTTAGGCCTGGGCAGGGGTGGAGCCTGCAACCGCGGGGAGCTGGGGGTCCCCTGCCCAAGCCTGACACCTCTGGCGGAGGCCTCAGGCCTGGTCAAGGGGCCGATCTGGTGATTGGTGATCGGAGGGTGATGAGGGTCAACTCCTCTGGCAGAGGCATCAGGCCTGGGTGGGGGGCGGAGCCGGGGATTGGGGGGATATGATGGTCCCCTTGCCCAGGCCTGAAGCCTGGGTCAGAGGCGTCAGGCTTGGGCGGGGGGTGGAGCAAGCAATCAGAGGGAGATGGGGGTCCCCTGTCCAAGCCTGACACCTCTGGCGGAGGCGTCAGGCCTGGGCAAGGGGCCGATCAGGCGATCGGAAGGTGATGGGGGTCAACGCATGAGGGCTCCCAGTATGTGAGAGGGGGCAGGCTGGGCTGAGGGACACTCCCCCCCCACACACACACCCAGTGCACGAATTTCGTGCACCGGGCCCCTAGTCTATAATAATAAAAGCAAATAAGCTAATTAGACCAGACAGCCGAATGACCTTCTGTACGTCATTCTGGACGTCCTTCCGGATGAAGCCGCATTGGCGGAGGCCGAGACAGAGGCAGTTAGAGGCAATCAGGCAGGCAGGCAGAGTGGTTAGGGGTGATTAGGCAGGCAGTCAGAGTGGTTAGAGGTGATCAGGCAGGCAAGTGAGTGGTTAGTGGCAATGAGGCAGGCAGGCAGAGTGGTTAGAGGCGATGACGCAGGCAGGGAGGTGAGTGGTTAGGAGCCAGCAGTCCCGGATTGCGATAGGAATGTTCAACTGCCATTTTAGGCCCAATTCCATAGCAGGACCGGGCCTAAACTGGCAGTCGGACATACCCCGAGGGGTCCTGGATTGAGAGAGGCCTGGCTGAGGAACCCCCTCTCCCCACCATGCACGAATTTTGTGCCTCTAGTTTTCTATATAGTGGAAGGATTCATTGTAGGATCATGCATTGCATCCAGTTATCATGTTTTTCATAGTTTCCTTTACTTTGGAACAGTACTCCAATATTTCCTTCAATTTTATGGTTTTGATATCTTTGAAGATTACAGGTCAGGTGGGTTGGTCCAAACTGATTAGACCTAGGTTTTACATTTTGAGCCATATTACCACAGATGAAATACTCTGGTCTCCTCAGTACAATATTTGGTGGCACCTGGTATCAGTTTGTCCCATTGCTGGTGATGTTTACACTGATTATTTAGTTAAAAGAAAGTCAGGACACTTATTACATTCCCATATCTACACTAATAAAAGAGAAACATGGTAATTGGCGTACGACCGCTACCCTTTTCATTGGCTAATCAGCGAGATACGCAAATTAACTGTCAGCCAAGATGGTGGCCGGCAGCCAGGCAGCTTGAAACTAACATGAGGTTTGTTTGCCTCAGTGATGGAGGAAACCAACGTTCCCCGCCTGCGGCTGCAGGCCTCTGACCCTGCAGTTTCAAACATTGTAACAAATACCGCCCGACTTCAGCCAGCAGATTCGCAACATTGTAAGCAAAGGCCAGAAACCTACTTTCAGCTGCGGAGGTCTAAGAGCTGGAGCCAAGCCTCAAGGTAAAGCTGGCCCAGAATAGAAAAAAAAAAAAGAAAAAAAGGAGCGGTTGGGAACTTCAGTCACTCCCAGCCTGAAAACAGCCCTCAGCCCCTCACCCAGACTGGCCAGGCACCCCAGTGGGGACCCCCACCCTGATCCAGAACACCCTTCAGGGCAAACCAGCCAGCCCCACCCATGCACCAGGCCTCTATTCTATATAGTAAAAGGGTAATATGCCTCCCGGCACCGGGATCAGCGTGACAGGGGGCAGCGCCCAAACCCCCTGATCGCCCTGCGGCTCTGTGTGTGACAGGGGGCGGTGCCCCAACTCCCCTATCGCCCCTACTCTGTGCGTGACGGGGTGGCGCCGCAACCTCCCCATCGACCCTGCCTTGAGTGTGACAGGGGATGGTGCCCCAACCCCCCAATCGGCCCTACCCTGATCGTGACTGAGGGTGGCATCACAACCTCCCAATCTTCCTGCTCTGTGCATGTCGGGGCGGCACCCCAACTCCCCAATCGGCCCTGCTCTGAGCCCGACCAGGGGCTGCACCTAGGGATTGGGCCTGCCCTCTGCCACCCGGGAGCAGGCCTAAGCCAGCAGGTCGTTATCTCCTGAGGGGTCCCAGACTGCGAGAGGGCACAGGCCGGGCTGAGGGACCTCCCCCTCCCCCCCGAGTGCACAAATTTTTGTGCACCAGGCCTCTAGTATATGTATATTTAAAAAGACAGAATTTTGGGGATATGAGGGCCAAGTTTCTTACTATCAGAGAAACAAGGTTCAAATATGGAAAGAAGGAAAGCTAGAAAGAGCCCTTAGATGTTAAATTGGATTCAGAGGTATTGTGAACTCTTAGTTTTCAGTTACATAATTACAAATATAAATTAATATGTAAATATGTGTGTACACGTGTATTTGTGGATTATTTATATACAGCTTAAGTATATTTTTAGTTCTGTTCACTAAGAGGTCCTGGGAGAGTGACATCTCAAGTAGTGAGGAAGAAATGGTTTCTAAATACTACTGCCTACTAAAAGGAACCAAGAATCCCTGGAGAGAGATATGGCTGTGTCCAGCGTCAGGGCAGGGAAAGAAGATGATGAGCTTGAAATTTATTGTTCAACTAGAAAGTATGGAGATTCTCAAAACATAATACTTCAAAAGGACACACGAGAAAGCTTAAGAAGCTTCTATTGGCCAAATATGGGATTGACCAAATATGTGATATTTTACTTTTAAAATAATTATAGAAAGAGATTATAACCTATTGAATAAAATAGGAACCTTTGAGTCCACACTAGTAAAATTTAATAAATGAATAAAGAAGAAGAGAAAGATCTTTCTTACAGTAATCTGTTCACTAATACATGTGGAAGATGTGGAAGAATTAGAAAGTCACCATTCAGCAACCATCATTAATTAATTATAATTAATACGATAAGAAACATCAATAGAGGCTAATGCCAATGAGAATGAGTAGAATGAGGAATGGGATTTTATAGTCTCAAAGTATCAATCTACAAAATACTTATGGATTACAAAGGAGACGTTTCTTTATAATAGAGAAACCTGACTCTCAGTCAGGTGATCAAGGCCAGCATCAACAATCATAAGGTATGTTGATAGTATGCGTGCTTGATATTATAGGATGAAAATGGCACTTTACCTTTGTGGTATTCCTCTTAATAACTCAATCCCAGTCTTACCATGAGAAAAACATCAGACAAATTCCAATTGGAAGGAATCTGTAATGGTTATTTACATGTGTCAACTTGCCTGGGCCTATTCTGGGTGTTTCTGTGCAGGAGGTTTTTTTTTTTTTTTTAATAAGATTTACATTTAGATCCATGAACCTGGTGAAAACCAGATTACCTTCCATAATGTGAGCCTCATGCAATCAGTTAAGGCCTGACTAGAACAAGCAAGAGGTAATCTTCCTGCAGACTGCCTTTGAACTTCATCTGCAACACTGGCTCTTCAGACTTGAGCTGTAGTGTTGGCTGCTTCCCTGGGTCTCTAGCCTGCCACCCAACCTGCAGATTTTGAACTTGTCAGTCGCCATAGTTGTAAAAGCCAATTCCTTAAAATAAACGTCTTTCTATATATGTACACATACTATTGGTTCCTTTCTATGAAGAACCCTGGCTAATATAGAATCCTAAAAGAATACCTGACAGATACTCCTAAAAATTGTTAAGGTCATCAAAAACAAAATCTGAGAACTACCACAGCCAAGAGGAGCCTAAGAGACATGACAACTAAATGTAAATGCAGTATTCTGGGTGGGATTCTGGAAGAGAAAAAAAAAAAAGCATTAGGTAAAAACTTTTAAAAAATCAAAATAATCTATAGACTGTAGTTAATGATAATATGTCAGTATTGGTTCATTAATTTAAAAAGTATATTATATTAACTAAGTTAATAGGGGACACTGAGAGTGGAGTATAGAGTAGTCTCCGTAGTATCTTCTTAATGTTTTCATAAATCTGAAACTGTTCTAAAAATAAAATATATAAAAAATGAAAAATAAATGTTAAACACATTTTTAGAATATGCATAGCAGTCTGTCAACATTATTTATCTGGATATGGGGGAAGAGAGGAAGATAAACAGCTAAAAAATGTAAGGAAATTACATATGCTAAAATTGCATGTATAATAAATCATATTGATATAAGATTATGTGTGTGTATGTGCTTATATATAAAGGCAGATGTCTGAAAAAAACTATAAGAATTTCAGAAGTTATTAGCTTTAAGCATTGGAATTACAGATGGATCTTTCCTCCCTCCCTTCCTCCCTTTCTTCATTCATACCTACCTACCTACCTACCTACCTATCTTCTCCATATGTTCCTTAAATTTTTGAACAAGGAAAATATTTTCTATATAATGAGAAAAGGATACAATTACAAATAAAAGTGATTCCAAAATAGATGTTCAAGATTTCACTTTGATATTTCAAACTTACCACTTACCCAGGTCTCTAAAGCTTTTGGATTCACCTTCAAAAATAAATAGAGCGGTGGAGGGCTGGGTTAAAAAGGTAAAGGGATTAAACAAACAAAAAATTCATAGACACAGACAATAGTATGGTGATTACCAGTGGAAAAGGAGGGTAGGGGGAGGTAGAAGAGTGTAAAGGGGCAATAAATGGTGATGGAAGGAGACTGGATTGTGGGAGGTGAACACACAATATAATATACAGATGTTGTATTATAGAATTGTACACCTAAAACCTGTATAATTTTTATTAACCAATACATTCAATAAAAATTTTAAAAAATAAGTAGAGAGCCATAGCATTGTAGGTTTTCACTGGAGAATAAGATATGGGATTACTGGTATTCTAATCTAGATCACGATAAGATAAATACATTTATAGACCGTATGAAGGACAGGTATACATTCATTGTTCTAGTTAGAGATAACAAGTAAATGACACTTCTGTTACTGTTTTCTCTTCCTATGATTGTGGCAGACATGACTAATTGAGTACAGTTCTTCCTTGGGTTATGCCAGACTATCAGAAAGCTGTATAAATAGTTACCTTCTAAATTACTTTAGAATCACTTGTGTTAATTTCTTTTTTTAAAATGATGAGACTTATGCACATCCTTCTCATCCTCTGTATGTGTGTACTCAAAATAAATGCAATGTTAGTGACCCTTTCTATGAGGCGTGTTCATCATTTACTAATCTCCCCCTGAAAGGAGTCTCTGAATGTCTAGATATCTCTATATATAAAAGGCTAATATGCTAAGTGTCCATCTGGGTAATGACATCACGTAGCAACAACCGGCTTCCTCTTCCTCGTGACAAGCCTGCTTGGAATTTCTTCAGCCCAGGAACACAACTTGCTTTATAGCCAGGTGGACACTGTAACCAAATGTCTGTGAAGCGTTTTCCCATGCCTCATCTTATTTGATCCTCAAGGAAATCTTGGAGTAGGTAGATAGGAGACTCAGTGGAATCCTAGTTTTTTTTCATTAGCAGAGAATGGAGATTTAGAAAGTTTAGAAACTTGACCCAACTGAAAAGAAGTAAGAAATGGTGGACCTTGAAAATGACTTCAGGTTTTCTCACTGCACAGAATATAGTCAAACACTGCTGCAGTTAAATATTTTACCCTTTGTTCTCCCTGCGTGATCTATAATAATAATAATCTGCTTTGTGTTGGTATTTACTGCTGTGTTGCTGACAATTACCTGAAAGAGAAGTTGGGGTGCTTCACTGGGCTAGAAAAAGTTTAGCTAAATCAGAAAGCAGGTCTGATTAAGCAAGTTTATTCTATATCTATAGAAGGCTAAGTTGACTCATGCATACGTGATACATATAAAGCTCTTGCTGGTGCCAATTACATGTGTGTGTTTCCATCTGTCATTGTTGATCGTGAATTTGGTTGACACTTCTATTATAGAGAAAGGGAAAATAGCAATATTAAAATATGTCTTCTAATTAATTTCCTTTCGATGTGCACGATTTTGCACTGGGCCACTAGTAGATATATATATAAATGAATATGTTCAGTTAAATCATATGATATTTCCAATATTCAAACTTTTTTGACCTGTAAACTGGCTATTTCTTATGAGTCAATATAATATATCATCTCTTCTATCAAAATGTATTTTAATCATTTTAACATGCTAGCAGTTTGAACTACTTAGAATGGGTGAAAGTATGAGTGAGGGAAGATTAAGTGAAGGTGCTGGGAATATTTTTAGAACAGCCTGGAAGAGTAGATTGTTAAAGTCTAACAATTCATGTAAATTCTTACAGACATCTAAGAACTCCAAATTATTTCATGGGTCAAGCCAGATAATCAAAAAACTGTGTGTGAAATTTCAGGTATTATTTTTCTAAGGGAACATTTCTGTATAAGGATATATTTTTGAGACTTCTAGAGTTATTCCTCAATCAGAAGCTATCTGCTCATGTCCCCTAAAAGGATACTTATTCCTTCTTTTACTCTGTTAAGGTCTAAAAAATATGTTGACAAAACTTAAAAACTTCAACACCTTAGAGAATTTTATTGATATCAATTTCTGTAGATCAAGCATGTCAAACTCAAAGGCTAACATGGGTCAAATAAAGGTTAAGTTTATGTGGGCCACAAAAAACAAAAGCTTCAATTTTCATAGAAACATAGGTTTGTTTCGATAGTGACATGCTGAATACAAAGGGATGAAATAAATGAGTAACCATTAACATAAAATAATAGAACATTTTAATAAAAATTAATATTTTTTCTTGAACATTAACTTACCAGACACTGAATAACTGCACAAATAAGTAAGTGTAACACAAATCTATTTTTCTTGTTCTCCAAAAGCGAAATATTTCCTGTTGCACACACCAAACAAGTCAGTCCAAGACTAATGACGTGGCTGCTAAATTATTCACTGCTAGTATTAGTGGAGAGAAATGGTACACCTGGGATATCTAGCTGCTGAGCCCGTTGTGTTCTAAAAGGTCATATCCAGTAATAGGAAGACAAGTCTGTATTCCATGGTATCATGTTCCCATCAGAGTTTCATCACACAGTTCCTTCTAGTCAAAGAAGAGATGATCATTCTTTGGAACTGAAATTCATAAAAGAATATTCCAACCTGGCTGCATTCTAGACTGAACATACTATTAAGATTAAACAACTAATTATACCCAGAAATAACAGGTATTGGGGGGTACTGAAAGAGATGGAGATTTTTTTTTTTTTAATCTTCACCCAAGAATATTTTTTCCATTGATTTTTAGAAGGAGTGGAAAGGAGAGGAAAAGACAGAGAGAAACATCCACACATCGATTGGTTGCCTCTTGCTGGAGCTCTGACCAGGGCTCAGGCTGGGAAGGAGCCTGCAACCGAGGTATGTGCTCGTGACCAGAATTGAACACAGTCCCTTCGCTCCACAGGCTGATGCTCTATCCAATGAGCCAAACTGGTCAGGGCAAAGATGGATATTTTGAGGGGTATGTATATGTATAGAACAGGAGACAAGAGAAATTCTATTTTATTTATTTATTATTTTTTAAATATATTTTTATTGACTTTAGAGAGGAAGGGAGAGGGAGAGAGAGATAGAAACATCAATGATGAAAGAAAATCATTGATCGGCTGCCTCCTGCATGCCCCTACTGGGAATCAAGCCCACAACCCAGGCATATGCCCTTGACTGGAATAGAACCTGCAACCTTTAGTCCACAGGCCGACTCTCTATCCCAGCCGTGGGCAAACTACGGCCCGCGGGCCGGATCCGGCCCGTTTGAAATGAATAAAACTAAAAAAAAAAAAAAAAAAAAAAAAAAGACCGTACCCTTTTATGTAATGATGTTTACTTTGAATTTATATTAGTTCACACAAACACTCCATCCATGCTTTTGTTCCGGCCCTCCGGTCCAGTTTAAGAACCCATTGTGGCCCTCGAGTCTAAAAGTTTGCCCCACCCCTGCTCTATCAACTGAGCCAAGCTGGCTAGGGCAAAACTTTATTTAAAGTCATCAGATGTTTCCAATTTAATTTACTTTTGAGATTTTCCTTCTCTGGAAATCAGATAGTCCTGGGCAGCAGATAAGGACAATTTAGAATTTCAGGTCTAGCTAACCCATAGAATAACTTTAACTGAAAGCTGGGAAGTGTGGGAAGTCTATCTTCCATCTGCTGTAATGACAGTTCAGTTGGCTTGTCCATGGAACATTGATTTCAGTATCTCTGGGGAAGGCTGACAAACACAGATCCCTATTTAGAGTTATGTACATGGCTGGTCATCTGGCGTGGCAGAGCCATCCGGCTGCCTGTCCTCTGGGACTCTACACAACACTGATCTACTACTCTCACCCATAGTTTATATTGCTTGCCTGCTCAGCTTCTGCCAACCCAAGCAAGACCTAGTCTTTCTCAGTGACTTTGCTAGCCCAAACTGAACAATCACATCAGATAGCTAAGTTTGCTTTATGCTTCCTACTAATACAATAGTTATATCTCTTCTCACTTGTCTCAACATTTCCAAAGATACCTGGGAAAACTTGAGCAGCAAGAGATTGAGGGTTGTAGGGAGGAGAAATGGGTGATTTGTGAGTAGAGTCACTGATAAAAATATTCAGTGCCCAGCTGGATTTGTATTTTCTGATCTTCCTCTTCCCCACCACTTTTAGAATACTAACACATATGTGATAGACCATTTATAAGGGCTACCGCTATTCTTCTTTCCCCTCCTTTTCTTTTTTTGGGGGGAAGTCATGAAGAAGGAGAATAATATAATACAAACTTGGCATTTAATTTTCGTAGGGACATTCAACATGATCATAATCAAAATGCTAGAAATGTCCTAATTAGCACACAGCTGATGATTTTGGAGTTGACTATTAAGGATGAGTTTAGAAAATAGACCAGTAGTGGTTGACCACGAGTAGCAATTGTGGCTGTTATGGCTTGACCATGAGATGATCATGAGTCACACAGCATCCCAGCTCTGTTAGAGCAAGTGCTTTCCTTCTTAATGCTCACACTGGAGAATCTTCTCTAACGTGACTGATGTTTACTATCCCTTTTGCAAAACTCTTCTATTCTCCTAGTTTGTCTCTTCTCTCTTATGCTCCTGTTGTTGTCCAGCAGTTTCTTCATTCTCTGCTGGAGCTTTTGGTAGAGAAGTGTATTCGGGCTCAATTCTTGGTACTTACCTCACTCTGCTTTTGGCAGTTTTATCAAGACATTTCAACTTCAACTCACTTTCATAATTAATATGAACATTGACCAATTTTTATAGCTCTAAATCTACACATCTAGAGTTTCACTGTATTTTTCTTCCTTTTCTCCTTATCCCACACTTTATTAATTTTAACTTAAACTTTTAGAATAATACCTGTATGTCTTTCTTATAATTCTCTTTATAACCATTTCCTTTGGAGATGCAGAAAGGAGAGCATGTACCAAAATTTGAATGAGAACTTTTTATGAAGAACCTTGGTACTTATCTATCCTTTTAAGGAGATAAGGAAGTGAAATTTCAATAACTTTATTTAGGATAAATTATTTTTATCACATGTATTAGTGTTAACTGGTTAATGAGACCTGGCTACATGCTTTGTTAAACTTTGTATCTCAGAGTTGGATAAAGCAGTTATAATGAATAAGTAACCAGCTTTTCCATATGGATCTTGAATGAAAGAAGAAACCTTTTTGGAAATATGAGTAAATGATTAATGTGCCTCAAAGAAAGGGTCACTGACATTGCATTTATCGTCAATACACACATACAGATAATGAGAAGGATGATTGAGAGTTTTTCCCAGGGACCTGGAGTAAAAAAACAGGATACTGGTAGTTGATGTCTTTTAAAAAGTACATTCAAGCCTTGGCTGGCTTGGCTCTATGGTTGGAGCATTAGCCTGCGGACTGAAGAGTCCCAGGTTCGATTCCGGTCAAGGGCATATACCTTGGTTGCAGGCACATCCCCAGTAGGGGGTGTGCAGGAGGCAGCTGATCAATGTTTTTCTCTCTCATCGATGTTTCTCACTCTCTATCCCTCTCCCTTCCTCTCTGTAAAAAAAAATCAATAAGGTATATTTTTTAAAAAAGTACATTCAATACCTGCAAATTCTAATATGTTTTTTATATAGTGCTATGTTCCCTTGCTGAAATACTGGGTCATTCTTACCAAAAGAACTTTCGCCTTTGTTAGTGTGTAAATAGTAGAGATGACTTAATCTGTACTTTCCACAGCTGTCCTAGCCTGTACTTCTGTGGTTATTTTCTAAGCCATCTTCTCCTTCCTTTGGTCTCTTTGTTGTGTCTTGGCTACTCCTCATGCTCATTGATCTTCTGGCTTTTACTCCATTTTTTCCTCCCTTAGAATCTCCTTCCCCAGTTCAAAAACATAACTCAAGATCTGTCTCTGCTGAAAAGTCTTGAATCTAAAATTTTTGCTCCTTTCTCTGTATTTCCTTGCATGTTGTTTTAATCATTTATATCATGAGTCATCTTAGCCCTTATATTAATTTTTGTTTATGAATCTTATACTACTTTTATCTTTTATGTAACAACCCAACAAGTGTTTCTAAAATGGAAATGAATTCATTAAATTTACATTAACCTAGAGCTCATCATTAGGTTTTGATGAGTGAGTCATCACCAAAATTGCAGCCTTTCTTTTAACAACTATAGGACGAATGCTCCAGATTTTAAAGTGGAATATCAAGACCAGTTTTCCTGTGGGTGGTTTCTATAATGAATTATTTCATTCGTTCATTTTATTAAGCCAGGAACTGTGCTAAGGATGCAAGCACTGTGCTAGTTGAATAAGAAATGGTCTGTACCTTCAAGGAGTTTAGAATCTATAAAAGGAAATTACACTTAAGGAAGTCATTAAAATAAAAGATTATATAGAGAATGTGGATAGTGTCAAAAGACACAGGACTGACCAACTATGCTAGGGTAATATTAGGAAAGACTATTTCATAGAGGTTTAAAAATTTTTTTTTATTAATTTCAGAGAGGAAGGGAGAAGGACCTAGGATGCTTTCCCCAGGAGTTCTCAAGAATAGAACTTGTGGAAGACTGATATTATATATAAAAGAAGAAACATAATGATTGAGAAGACAGATAATCACTAATTGTGTGGCTTTGGACCCATTGCTTAAATTCTGAGTCTCTTTTTACAAATGAAGATGTACCAGCCTTGCCTAAGTCATTATGAATATCAGGGAATCTAAAGACCTTGAAAGAGTAGTCACTAAATATATTACTGATATATAGTATACACTCAATAGATAATTGCAAAATTACCATTAATATAGAATTTTTAAACTTACATTTTCATAATCTTTGTTACTCAATTCAGTGAATGCTACAGATATACTATATAATAAAAGGATATTAACCATCCCTCTGCTATGCTCAAGCCATGCCCACAAGCCAATCAGGAGCAAGTATGCAAATTAACCCAACTAAGATGGTGCCGGCTTGGGTTGCCCCTGGCGGTGGAGGAAGCCAAGCTTCCCACCTGCCTTGGCCGGCCCTCGACTCCGCTCAAGGCTACAAAGCTTCAGTTATAGAAGATAAATAAATCCCAGATACCTGCTTCCAGCTGGCTGTGGCCTCCGCTCAAGGAGGGGCTGGGAGCCAGATCTGGGCTCCGCTCAAGGCTACAAAATTTCAATTATAGAAGATAAATCCCAGAAAGAAAAAAAAAAAGAGGCTGGGAGCTTGGGTCACTGGGAGGTGTGGCCAGCCTGAAAATGGCCATCAGCCCCTCACCCAGGCTGGCCAGACACCCCAGCAGGACTCCTTCACCCTGAAGGGGCTGTGGGCAGCCTGAAAACCAGGCTGGCCACACCCCCATGGGGTGAGGGTCCCTACTGGGGGGCTTGGCCATCCTGCAAACAGCCTTCAGCCCCTCACCCAGGCTGGCCAGGCACCCCAGCGGGACCCTCACCCTGATCCGGGACACCCTTCAGGGCAAACCAGCCAGGCCCCACCCATGCACCAGGCCTCTATCCTATATAATAAAAGGATAATATGCAAATTGACCCTAACAGCAGAACGACTGGGAATGACTGGTCACTATGACACACACTGACCACCAGGGGGCAGACACTCAATGCAGAAGCTGCCCCCTGGTGGTCATTGCGCTCCCACAGGGGGAGCTCTGCTCAGCCACAAGCCAGCCTGACGGCTGCCAGCACAGTGGTGGTGGTGGGAGCCTCTCCCGCCTCCTCAGCAGCGCTAAGTATGTTCGACTACAGCTTAGGTCTGCTCCCTGCTGGCAAGTGGACATCCCCCTAGGGCTGCCAGGCTGCCAGAGGGATGTCTGACTGGATGGGGCCTAAACCAGCAGGTGGACATCCCCCAAGGGGTCCCAGACTACGAAAGGGCAAAGGCTGGGCTGAAGGACACCCCCGAGTGCACAAATTTTTGTGCACTGGGCCTCTAGAATTTTATAATATAGATTTAAGATACAAAAATTTTATATTTTTAAACGTGGTTTTAAGTAAGTTATTTCTTGTTGATAGTATATAGCTCATTACCAACATTTTAATACCTTTGTGCTTTACATGTGACACTTTTAGCTTCATATGGCATAGTAAATTTTTGATAAAGGTTGTTTTACCTGGTGTGCTGACTGTAAAACGTATCTTGCTGAAAAATTGTAGGTATTTCTTGTAATTCCTGCTCTTTGAACTTTTTCTGTTTAATATGAACTTCTTCATATAAGGCATCTGGCCGAAACCGGTTTGGCTCAGTGGATAGAGCGTCGGCCTGCGGACTGAAGGGTCCCGGGTTCGATTCTGGTCAAGGGCATGTACCTGGGTTGCGGGCACATCCCCAGTGGGAGATGTGCAGGAGGCAGCTGATCAATGTTTCTCTCTCATCGATCTTTCTAACTCTCTATCTCTCTCCCTTCCTCTCTGTAAAAAATCAATAAAATATATTAAAAAAAAAATAAGGCATCTGAATGTAACTTGACCTATTCTGCAGTAACAGTTCCTAGAATATTACAGATTCACTGTTACTAATGAATTCTGATTTATGTTAAACTCAGACCACACCAGCAAAAGAATGATGCCTCTGTTTGTTTCCATAATGAAAAGAGGCAGGTGAGGTTATCTATTTGCAAGTGTCTATGTGCCATAGATTCAAAATAGAAAAAACTTGTAAAATTCAGAAGTTATAGCTTGTTTTGAATACCCCTTTAAACTAAACAAATTATATATTTTTCTTCAAAAACCTATGTCTGAATAGATGATAGAGATCTTAAACTTTTAATTATGTCCATCCCAAAATCCCTCTCATTGATCATGGTAGAGATTTTATTCCTTGTTTTCTATTCAGTGGAAAAATTGGTAAGATCTTCATAAAGCTATAGGTGTTACAAGGATCATCAACTTAAATTTCATGTAGAGTATGAGTCAAACGGGGGAAATGCACTTATGATACAAGAGTGAAACTTGGTTAAAAAATAAGGAAAAAAGTCTTGCATTTAAAACTTTTGTGAAAAATGTACACTTTCAAAGAATAGATGGAGCTCTTGAGGTCACTTGTCTTTTGTATGTCTCCTCCAGTGTTCTGTTTTACTGAGTCCACAACTGTTATCTTTACTCAACTTCAGAAAATCATACTTAAAAGATCAAGTGTGGGAAAGAACTGAGTGGACAAAATATAGCAAGTGTATAGTTCCCCCTATCTTGGCAATGAAATAAGCTCTGAAATGTCTGTGTGTAAGAATGTATTAATGGGGAAAAAATGCAGATAGTCTTATCATATTCAGGAGTGCTGTTAACATTAACTTTTATTTTTAAGCACTCATTGCTAAGAATATCCATACTTTTAAAATAAACGATTTTTTAAAAATTCTTGAATAGTTGATCATTTCTTTATTTGAAATCCAGGTAAATCACCGTACTTAGTGGGTTTGATTCAGATCTATAATTCATTCCTGTCCTTCCTGTGCAAAAGAGCAACTACAATAAATTAACACCGTCTCCATGCCAAGACAATATTAGGGCATTGAGTTGTAAATGTCAGAGTGAGGGTTTAGCATTTGCAAGAGATATCCAAATAAGTTTGCCAAAGACCTTTAGTGTGAGGTAAGACAAGAACAAAATAACATTATCCTTTAAAATTTATTTGTACCTAGTGTATGTCATATACCAAAATAATTCTTCAGTAGATGAAAATGATGTTCAGCCACTCTCGATAGATGGGATGGTGCAGAAAGAGTTAATTCACTTCCTGATTACTTCAAATAACATTTAAAGTTTTTATTTTGAAATTATTTTAGAGTTAAGGAAAAGTTGCAAAAATACTGCAGAATCCTAGTATACCATTGTCTCAACTTTCCTTAATGTTAATGTGCTACATAAACGTACAATGATCAAGGCTAATAAACTAACATTGGTGTAAACTGTTGTTATTTCATTAATATTTCACAAACTATTCATATTTCATTAATGTTTTATTATAATGTTTTTCTTTTGTTTGTTCCATAATCCAATTCAGGATCCCACTGCTCAGGTATCCTTACACTGCCTTAGTCGCCTCCAATATGTGGCAGTTCCTGAGCTCCTTGTCTTTGTGATCTTGGCACTTCTGAAGAGTACTGATCAGTTATTTTATAAAGTACCTCTCAATTTGTGGTTGATGTTTTGTCATAATTATATTAGGCTTGGGAATTTTTGGCAAGGATGCTGAAGACATGATGTACCCCTTCTCATTGTATCTTATCAGGAGAGACGTGATGTTATAGTTTTTATGCCGTGACTTTATTCCACTATAAAGTTGCTATTTTCCTGACATAATTAATACATATCTTGGGGGATATTCTTTGAGGCTATGCAAATATCCTGTTTCCTCTCAAGCTTTCACTCACTAATCTTAGTATCCATTGGTGAAACTTGACTTGCAACAATTATTATTATGATTTCCTAATGGTGACTTCACAGTTATTTTATAAGGAAGAGCTGTCCCTTGCTCCCCATTTATTTTTCTTTCCGCCTATTTATTTATATCACCGTAGACTCATGGGTACTCATGTACTCTGTGGGTGTTCACTTGATACTGTCATTAGTTATTTTGTTGTTCAACTGTCTGGCTTTGGCCATATAAAGTCTTTCAGGTTGGTGCTTGTACCCTTTTAACACGTTTCCATCTTTTTTTAGACGTCCTTACTGTGTGGTACCGTGGGTGCTCTAGTATAGATTCATCTTTTATTTTCTCTATCCCAGACCCAGAATCAACCCCTTTACCAAGAAGTCATGGGTTCTTTTGTTGAAAACTGTGTTTAGAAACTAAGATGTGGGTACAAGGTATGCTTATTGCTACTGAGGTGCAGACAGAGCTAGAAATTAGATATTTGTACAGTAACACATGCATATATGTACACATGTTTTTATTTCTGTATTTATATATGTATCTATACTTTTTTAAAAATGAGTTTATACTAGTAGTTCCAATTCCAAACCAACACCATGAATTTGAGGCTAGCCTTCTATCTTCCATAATTGTAATTACTTTCTCTGACCATGACAAATCTGGCTTTTATTAAATATAATATATGCACTACTTATTAATATACATTAAGTAGTCCCACATTGGTTGATCCATCCTCCTATAAGAAACATTTTTAATTAGAGTATAGTGTTTGTGTAGAGTATCTTTTGAATTTAGCCTTATAATATCAGCCAAAATATTGTTTTCCAAAGTAATTTCAGTTCATTCTTTTCTTTTCCTCCACATTCCTTATGGATATGTTATTCATTTGTAACATAGTTTATTCATTTGTTACAGTTTTAATTTCATTTTGGGTTCCCTCCACATCCTGGTTGATTTTTTAAAATTTATATACTCAATTTTTTTTGCCCGAGTCTATGGGTACTGAAAATGTATAGAGCCAGTCTTCCTCTAGGAACTTTAGACAAAACTGGAAGAAGTTCAAAAAGTTTGGCCTTCCTTCCCCCACCTCCTTTTTAAAAATGCCTTTTTCAGGGATACTCTGGCCAAAGACTAACAAGCAGTGAAATGGCAAAAGGCAGGCAGCAGGCAGGAAAAGGAGAAGCAAATGGCTGGGATAAAACACAAACTGCATGATTAGGCTCTGAATAATCAGGAATTGCATTGTAGCTTGTTATACATATTCCATGGTCATAATTTGATATTTGCAACAAAAAAAGAGAAGAAGGATCCTCAGAAAAAAAGTCAGTTTTGACTGGGGAAGTCTATGGTCTTTTCCACTCAAAATATTACCTATTTACCTTTCTCATCCTCCATATAATCTAGTTGCACTTAGCACATTTGAGAGAAAAAGAGTGATTCACATTATCATTTTAATGGTGCCTGGATTCTTTCATTATGTAGTTGATTCTCACACATCAACATTTTAAATTTTGGACATTCTAAAATACATTTGGCAAACTGCTGAGGAGAAAACCGTCTGTGAGCCTGTAGGAACTAAAACCTGGTACATGTCTGAACAAATGCAAAAGCTCCATTTGTGCTGTTCAGCTCTATGAGTTATGTTGCTGTGGGTGACCTTTTTAAAAATATTCAAGTGGTTTTGAAATATCATTAAAAGGTGATCAGTGGTAATTGTCTTAATGATAGTACTCACATGGAAAAAAAATATATTGTTAAGTGGAGCCCTTTCCTAACCTCTGATATGATTTTTAAAGGCCCTTTTAAAAAATTAAGACACTTGAAACTTATTTATTAAAGACTAAATGAAAACACAACTTCCAGAGGGGCTTTTAATTTCATAATGATTCAGATTTTTGAGCATAAAATAAGACCTAAACTAGCTCTTAATTATTTATAGCTTGATTCTGCAATTTGTGGTTATCTAGTTCCCTTATTTTTTTTTTTTCCTAGGAGGGCAGGAATATGTGGAAAAGCTGAAATAAATCAACTCCTTTTTATTTTATCATTAGTAGTAAACAGTCTGATGTGATATAAAGTTTTAGAATTATCTATGCCATTTGACCCATTACTATGGATAATTGAAAGAATGTCATGATTGAGAAGAAAAAAAATATCACGTATTGAATAACAACTGCACAGACACTGTGTTAGGCTGTATATGTATATAACTTAGTGTTCACAGCAGTCCTGTGTGCTATTAATGATTATCTTCTGTTACATAGGTGAAAGCTAAGGCTCAGAGAGCTGAAATCACTCACCAGCTCCAGTGGGTACCAAGTATCAAAGCTAGGATTAAAAATGGGTCCTTACAGTTCATGTTCTTTCTATAGAATTAGTCACTTGTCCCATAATTGTTCTTTGATACAAATTATATAAATTAAAATGTTGTTGCAGCCCAAGGATGAGAGTTGGGAACCTAGGCTACTTTTAATTTCACACAATTAAGAACAATTGCCACTCTTTCCTAGGATCCTTAGACATATTAAAGTATTTAGAAAATGCACTTCATGCCATGAACATCACAGTTTTGCAACTCCTGTGGAAAAACTACAGAAAGTCTATGGGACTGCAAATCAGTACACATTTTTGGTAAAACAATATGGAAAAAATATTCATATCCCTTAGGTCATTTTTATAAATTGTCATAAATTAAAGAGCAAGGATATTCATTTCAGTGGTATTTATAATAGGGTAAAATTGTAAAACAGGCAAATAAAGTAGTTAAATAAGAGTAAATATACTATAAAATTATAAATATTTTGATACACTATACATCATTAAAATACGTTGCAAAGAATATTTAGTAATAAGGGGAAATTCTAACCATGTGATTTTCAGAGTTGTATAAGTATGTATTGAATGACTACATAAAATAGTAAATTCAAAATAATGTACATCATAAGAATTATTTTCCAAATTAGAGATCATGAAGAACTATTATCTTCTTTTGCTTAAGGTAAACATTTTCTGAAGTAGCACATACACAGTGCACAAGTAATTAGTGGTTCAACAAATTCTGATACTCTATGAATTCTTATAAAAGGAAAAATCATGTGAGCGCTACATAGTCTAGAAGTATCTGCCTTAGCTGGTTTGGCTCAGTGGATAGAATGTCAGCCTGCGGACTGAAGGGTCCTAGGTTCAATCCCAGTCAAGGGCATATGCCCAGGTTGTGGGCTTGATCCCTAGTGGGGGGCGTGCAGGAGGCAGCCAATCAATGATTCTCCTCATTGATGTTTCTGTCTCTCTCTCTCCCTCTCTCTCTTCCTCTCTGAAATCAATAAAAATATATTTTTAAAAAAATTTAAAAAGTAGCAACCCCCCCAAATGTAACTACTATCTGACTTCCAACATTACTGAGTATTATTATAACACTCTAGATTATTATATTACTAGAGGCCCAATGCTTGAAATTCATGCAAAGGGCTTGGCCCTCGCAGCTGCGGCAGATTACCTCAGCCCTTGCAGCCCCAGCTTCATCTGGAAAGTCATCCGGAATGTTGTCTGGAAGGTTGTTTGGCCATCCAGTCTAATTAGCAAATTATATTTTATTATAGAGTTTAAACATCTAGATTATGCCTATATTTGAATTTTTTCTAAATGATTAATCTGTTAGGTGCTTCTTATGTCTAACTAATTTTGCTCTACATTATATTTATGAAATTCATTAATGTGGTTGTGTATAGCAATATTTTTTATTACCAAAACTGTTTATTATTCTCTTGTATATTTATATATCTATATATACTCTTGATGAATATTTATCTGTTTCCAGATTTTAATAATCAGGCAATGAATACCATTATACATGCCTTTTGATGCACATATGTACGCATTTCTGATATACCTGGAGGTGAGACTGTTGGGTCATGTGATGGGTATATTAGTTTTAGTAGAAATTACTAGTCTTCCAAAGTAGTTATACCAATGGGCAGTGCCAATAGCAGAACATGAGATCTCTCCAGTTGTTTCTCAACTCACTATCACTTTGAATTATCAGTGTTACCAAGTTATAGTCATTCTGAAAGGTGTGTAGTAATATCTCATCTACACCAATAAAAGAGAAAGATGCAAATTGACCATACCTTTGTGACGCCCACTAGCCAATCAGGAGTATGTAAGCAAATTAACCCAACAAAAATGATGGGTTAATTTGCAATTGCAGGAGCTGAGCGGCCGAGGGTGGGGCAGGATGCTTGCGTCGTCACCATGGCAATGACGCAGGCATTCTGCACTGTCCCAGCTGCTCCAGGCCTCTGGACAGAGTGGGAAGGTGTAAAGGAGGCTCCAGGCCAGAGCGAAAGCGGAAAGGCGACTCTGGCCAGAGCAAAGGTGGTACCGGCAGCTAGGTGAAGGCAGGCCCATTCTTGCATACATCTTTATGCATCGGGCCTCTAGTTATAGTATAAATTCACATTACTCAAATGAATAATGAAGTTGTTTTCATGTTTATTGGTCATCTTGAAGTTTTCATTTGGGAAGTTCCTATTCTAGCTACTTGCCCATTTTTCAATTTTCTTTTTTTTTTTTTTTTTAGTGAATATAGGAATCATATATCCAAATTCAGCTTATTTGTTAGATATTCCTATATATTCTTCTATTGTGTGGCTTGCATTTTTACTCTCAATGGTATGTAGTTTCATAGACGTTATTATTTTTAACACAGTTCAATGTATCCATCTTATCCTTTGTGATTAGGCTTTTTGTGTCCTATGTAGCAAAAATCAGCAACATATTATCCTGTGTTAAGTTATAGAGGCTTTATTGTTTTATATTTCACAATAAGGATATGAATCAAGGTTCATATTTTTCATATTTTCATATTTGACCCAGCAGCAATAATTGAAAAGATCATCCTTTTCTACTGCACAGTTTTATACAAGCTATAATATCATTTTTGTAAATCGAGTGTACATATGTAGGTATGTTTATGGATTTATTCTATCTCTGTATTTTGTTCTACTAGCCTATATGTCTGTCCTTGGAGTAACACCACAGTTTTCATTACTAAAGATTTATAATCAGTTCTGTTCACAAGTGCAAGACTTTCATAATTATTCTTCTAAATTGTCTTATCATTTCTGGCTCTTTATATCTCTACTAAAATGTTACATCTCAAACATTTTTAGGCCTTCTAAAAACTTCTCTCAATAATTTGAACAATGGTTTCTATGATGAATTTTAGTTATGTTTTAATTTATATTTATAATTTTAAATTTTTAAGTTTTTCATTACTGGTACATAGAAAAACTGAATTTTATATATTGATACTATATTCAGCATCCTGATGGAATCATAACTTTAATAAATAATACTAACCAATATTAATAATGATTAATATTGAAAATTATATTAATATCAATAACATAAGTAATGATCATTACTAAAATTATTAAAATTAGTAAATTATGTATTATTATATAAATTCATGAATTTGATTTTTTATAAATATAACCATATTGTTAATGACTTAATGGTAGGTTTATGATTTTTCTGAAATATATATTTTATTAGTTCTTTTTTCCTTTATTGCACTGACTAGGACCTTACAAATTTTATTTATTAGTTTTAATAGTATTCATTTTTCAGTTTTACAGATGATTTTTTAATCTATTAAGATATGAATTTGATTTTTCATCTTTATAGTTAATAAGGTGAATTTTCACTGTTAGACTTTTAAAGTTAACCATGCATTCTTGAGGGGGGGAACAACCTGTTTGTGATCTACTATTGCCTTAAATAAATTGCTAGATTTCATTTGCTAATATGTTTTTAGAATTACTGTATCAATATTCATAATAATTAGGCTTTCTCTTATTTACAAATAAATTTTTATTGATTTCAGAGAGGAAGAGAGAGATGGAAACATTAATTATGAGAGAGAATCATTGATCAGCTGCCTCCTGCATACCACCCCCCCCCCAACTGGGGAACGAGCCTGTAACCCAGACATTGCTCTGACCGGGAATGGGATCGTGACTTCCAGGTTCACAGGTCAATGCTCAACCACTGAACTTTATCAGACATGAGCATCAAGATCAAGCTAATTTCAAAACCTATTCTCTTTTCTCTGAGAGAATTGGTGCTATTAAAAGTTTGAAAGACTAGCAAAGAAGCTATCTAAACTGGAGATTTATCTGTAAAAAGAGGTTTAAAAATTTATTCAGTTCTCAGCCCCTCGGCAACTGCTTTCTGATAAATTCCTATAACTTTACCCTATGCATGTGAAGATTCAAAGTCTGCTGAGGACCTAATTGATTTTTTTTTTAAGCTCCTGATCATTGGCTTTCTTCTTTCTAGTTTCCTGCTTCACAAAATTCAGCTAGCTTAGCAGCTGTCTTTCCTCTGCCCTTGAGAGTGGTTGTACACCACTTCCATGAATTACAGATAAGATAATATGCCCAGGGAGAAAACCGGGCTAATATGGGGCTTACTGGGCACTGCCCTTCTTTGAAGGATTGCAGTTATGTGGTCTTTGTTACCAGTGTCTGAAAACTTTGTTTTTAAATTTTATTTTTATTTATTTATTTTTTTTAAATATATTTTATTGATATTTTACAGAGAGGAAGTGAGAGGGATAGAGAGTTAGAAACATCGATGAGAGAGAAACATCGATCAGCTGCCTCCTGCACACCCCCTACTGGGGATGTGCCCACAACCAAGGTACATGCCCTAGACCGGAATCGAACCTGGGACCCTTTAGACCGCAGGCCGACTCTATCTACTGAGCCAAACCGGTTAGGGCTTAAATTTTATTTTTATAATTTTCTATGGCCAAAGCTTATTTTTAAATGTCTCATAGGTTTTAAATTCCTCTTTTCATTCATGATATCACTTTATTATACTTTCTCTCTTTTTTCTTGATCATTTGTACCAGAGGATTATCACATTCTTATTCTTGTCAAAGAAACACTTTTGCCTTTGTTGATCCTCTCAATATTTGCTCTTATGTTTGCTATTTTCTTTCTTCAACTTTCTTTTAATCTGTTATTTCTTATTATCTTCTCGAGATGAATCCAGTCTTAATAATTTTTTAGCGTTTTTATTTTACTAATATGAGCATTCAAGATTATAAATAGGACTCTAGGTTATTTATTGTTTTGGCTACATCCCTTAAAATTTTCTATGTAGTGTTTTATTATTCAGTTTAAATTATTTTCTAGTTTTCTTTGTGTTTGATTATTTGACCCATAGTTATTTAGAAGTATATTTCTTGATATACAAACACATGTAATACTCTAATTATGTTATTTTCCAGCACAGCTACATTTTATTTAGAGGAAAAATACTCTATGATTTCAAATATTGGAAAACATTTTGTGAGTTTCTAGTAAATACTTAGTACATGGTTGATTTTTATAAATTTCTGTGTCCTTAAGGAAGGGTATAATCTCTAGTTCCTATCTATATTTCAAGTAATTGAAATTTATTAATTTTATTCTTTAAATCTTCGTATACACATACTGTTTTTGCCTGCTAATTCTCTTGCATAGTGGGAAAACTGTTTTTAAGATTCTCCCATGCTGATTGTTGTTTACTTATTTTTCCTATAAATGTTTTATTTATTTTGAAGCAATGTTAAATAGTGAGTTAAAATTTTTTTATTGTTTTTATTGAATTTGAGCTTTTATTTATGATGTAACTTTCATTTATGTAAATACATTTTGCCTTCAAGTCTGTGTTTTTCCATACTAATATAGCTGTAGCTTTTTTCATACTACATTTTTCTTATCCTTTTACAATATTTGTGAATAGGTTTTTACATATATTTAATTTAACAAGTTAATACCAATTTATGTACTTAGTTGTAAAACTACTTTGATATTTTTGATCTTTTAACTGAATTATGCAGCACATTTATATTTATTGGAGTAACTGATATGTTTTTGTTTAAAATTATATGATTTTAAATTTATCCTTACAGAGTTTTATTTTTTTGCTTTTTCTTTCACTTATGTTTTATTGGACTAACAGATGGTTTCTTATCATTCTATTTTCTCCTCTTTTACAGCGGTTCTCAACCTGTGGGTCGCGACCCCTTTGGCGGTCGAACGACCCTTTCACTAGGGTCACCTAAGACCATCCTGCATATTAGATCTTTACATTATGATTCATAACAGTAGCAACATTACAGTTATGAAGTAGCAATGAAAATAATTTTATGTTTGAGTCACAGGAACTATGTTTAAAGGACCAGAAGGTTGAGAACCACTCGTTTAGAAGATGTACAACATTTAAATTTTATTTTTGTAGTTACCCTACCATTGTAGCAGTTACTCCTTACTTATCAAAGTATTATATTAACTAACAGTTTACCTTTATCCCTGCAAATGTATGGCTTTTGGAAAACTTTGATTTCATTTGCCTGTCTCCATAATTTTTTATTATTGTTGTCTTGTAACTTAAAAAATACACATACATGCAAACACAATCATCATTATCATGTTGTTTTATGAACTCAGAATTCATAATGTTCATTTAGGTTTATTCTTATACCTGCCATTTTCTTCTTTCTTTCCTTCTAGCATCTCTGGCTTTCCATCTGGAATTATTTTTCTAATGACTGAAAACAATTTTCAGAATTTAAAAATTCCTGTTCTTTATCCATTCCTCCATTGATGGACACTTAGGTTGTTTCTGTATCTTGGCTATTGTGAATAATGCTGCGATAAACATGAGAGTGCAGATATATTTTTGATATCCTATTTTCATTTCCTTTAGATACATACCGAGAAGTTGGATTGCTGGATCAAGTAGTGGTTCTGGTTTTAATGTTTTGAGGACCCTCCATAGTATCTTCCATAGTGACTATATCAGTTTATATTCTGAGATCCACTGTTGTCACTTGTGCTTTTTTTTTTAGTATTTTTTTCCTTCTTTATCTTAGTAATTTAATTTTAACATTTTCTTCTAATTTATCTTTCAGATTACTATCCTCTCTTTCAGCTTTATCTAAACTTCTGTTAAGCTCATTTATTGAGTTCTTATTTTTAAGTTATTGTGTTTTTTAGCTCTATAATTTTTAGTTTGTTCTTTTTTTCTTCTTTTTTAAATATATTTTATTGATTTTCCACAGAGAGGAAGGGAGAGAGATAGAGAGTTAGAAACATTGATGAGAAACATCGATCAGCTGCCTCCTGCATATCTCCTACTGGGGATGTGCCCACAACCCAGGCACATGCCCTTGACCAGAATCGAACCCGGGACCCTTCAGTCCGCAGGCCGATGCTCTATCCACTGAGCCAAACCAGTTTTGGCCTTTTTTTCTTTTTGTAGTTGCAGGTTATCAGTTTTCTGCCAACATTCTCAATATTACCTTTTAATTCCTGGAATACTTTAATTATAGTTACTTAAATTCTGTGTCTATTACCACTACCTAGGTTTCCTATAGATCTTTTATATGGTTTGTTTATTCTTTAAGTTTTCAGTTATGTCTTAATTTCTTCCATGCTTAGTTATTTTGATTATGTTAAACATTGTATATGATTATATAAACATATCTAGAGTCTAGATGGCTTTCCCATTCTGCAGAATGCATTTACCTCTACTTCTGAAAGGCAATAGGGTAGAGACATCAGCAGCATAGTCACCTTAATCCAATCAGAAATTGAAGTGATTTTAATCTAGGCTTCAGTACCTGTCAGGGCTGGTTTATTTCCAGTTTTTACTTATTTTTTTTTAGGATGCAACCTTTGGAAAATCAAACTGAAAGCCAGTGTGTATATCAGAGAAGTTTCTTTGTACTCTGAATGTTGTCTTTCCAACTTGTACATCTATTGACATATCTGCTCAACTTCTCAGTTTCTCACCCTGCAGGAAATTTGCCATAATCTTGATGGAAAAGGCAGTTTCAGATACAGGGTTTACCTTGATGGGCTTTCCTTCTCTCCTTAGAACCTTGGTATCTCTCTAGTCCAGTGATGGTGAACCTATGACACGTGTGTTAGAGGTGACACGCGAACTCATTATTTTGGTTGATTTTTCTTTGTTAAATGGCATTTAAATATATAAAATAAATATCAAAAATATAAGTCTTTGTTTTACTATGGTTGCAAATATCAAAAAATTTCTATATGTGACACGGCACCAGAGTTAAGTTGGGGTTTTTCAAAATGCTGACACGCCGAGCTCAAAAGGTTTGCCATCACTGCTAGTGTCTTCAAACAGATATTTAAAAAATATATTGGTCCAGATGGTGCATTTGTTTCCAGTGAGAGAATTGGTCTGAAACAATGTCATCTGCTATTGGTATATGAACTCTGACTCATTATTTTACATTTTATAGTTTACTCTTCCCTACAGGTATTTCTAAATATGTCTTTTACTTTTTAAAACATAATAAGTGTAGTTGCTTCACAAACTGTATCTGATAATTTCAATATCTGATGCATGTCTGTTTCTACTATCTGCTTTTTCTGTTGATTCTGGCTTATAGTGCCCTATTTCTTTCTGTGCTTTGTTACTTTTGCCTGCATATTGCAATTGCCCTTGAAAAAGTATATATTTTGAGGCCAGGATGAAGGCACCTTCCACCAGAGATTTACATGTGCTTCTCAGTAGTGCATGTGAGTGAGACCAGTAAAAGCCATCCTTAACCTAACATAAAAAACTTGAAGTTCTCAGAAATCTCCAGAGAGCAAATCTACTGGAAGGTTGGCCAGGGGAAACATCTATTCAAAGAGCTTTTTTCACCTTTTCTTTTGTCTCAATCTTTCCTCTTGTACCTACAAAGCAGTGCTTATAAATCAGTCTTAATTTGGGTGCAAAACCCTTTAGTCCCAAATTAATGTGAGGGAGAGTCTCTCCCTCTGACTCCCTGCCTTGGGGAGGTCCTAGGCCTTGACTTGCTCCCATCTCTGCCCAGACCACATTTTGGCAAAATGGGCATATGACCTCATGTGTACTGTTTATAGTCCTGTGTTTTGTTCTTCCCTATCCTTAGGGTTGTGTGTGCACAACTTTATTAACTTCCAAATAATTTTAAAGGGATTTTAAAATATTTTATTCAGCATTTTATCATTGGGAGATTTGGTCTAAATAAAGTGATCATTATTGAAAATAGAAATTTCTTATCTTTTTGTTTTTAAAGTATTGGAAAAAGAAAATATGGCCTTGTGATATGTACTTCAGGAAATTTATTGAATTTTTATATTGTGGTCATAATGCATGCTAAATAGATGTATATATTCATATGAGACAGATGAGTGTTTTATTCTTTTTTGGGTACAATGTTACTTGTGTATATCATTTTTAATTATTTATATGTCCATAAAACCAAATCAATAAACGTTTATGTTTTTGTGTATAGTTGTAGCATTTAATATCATCTTTTTTAATATTATGTATTTACTTCGTTATGTGCTTTATATATCCGTTTCCAATATATGTATATTAATATATTTTACTATGATGATGAATTTTTGAGTTATTTTAAAAGTTATTTTAGCATTTTTAAATTTATATGTTCAGGTTGATAATGAAAAGAGAAAATAGCTGACTAGTTATGAGAGGAAAGCCAGGATAAGCAGTGGGATAGCAGGTGGCTAGTGTATGGTGAAAAGTCTGGTGGATTAGGAACACCAGGATGTTTGGATTTTTGTCTCAAGGTCAAGCAAAAATGTAAGCAATAAACCAGTAATAGGTCCTGACATACATACTTTTACTTCATTTTTTTCATGTGCTTTTCTTGATGAAAAAATGTTAACAAATTGAGATTTGTTTACTCTTGGTAAAACCTTAAAAATGTGTAACTGTCATTAAATTTTTTTAAAATAAATTTGTGGGGAAATGTATTGTTGTATGCAGATTTCCAGTGGAAATCTGCAGATGCTCACATAAGAATCATTCTCTCTACTCTTTTGAATAAACATGTTGCAAGCCCAGTACATTTGCATACCCAAGAGAATCATTGTTTTAAAGATATGGGCTATGAGCACATGTGGTTGACTACCAGATTATGAACACGAGACTTGAGACATATATTTTTCAGGTGTACAGCTTGAGGAAATTATTGAATACTCAGCACAAATGCTTTATCTTGGGGAAAATTTGGAGAACTGTCGGTGCTACTGTATTTTGAATAATCAGTCCCTCCAGCTCTCATTGTGACTGATGGAAAATTTATTTTATTTTCCCTTGAAAAGGGAAAACAAAATTGTAGCTATCTTACTGCATAGTTTGTTAAGCAATCTCCATTTTGTACTTGCATTTAACAGATGTTCTGAAATGGTTAAGCCCAAAAAGCCTGTTTCAACTCATGAGTAATTAATAAAAAAAATACATTCCCATCAGCTGGCTTAAAGTATATATATAATATTAAATATATAAATAAAATATAAATTTAAAGACATATATACATGTCTCACTGATAGCTGAAACACAAAAAAGAAGTATAGAAGTATCAGTATAGGACAGTGTAACCCTTTCCTCTTTTATGGGTTAGAAGTTATAAAGCCACATATTATATCTGAATGTTTATTTATCTTTTGTAGTTTATTACGGTGGAGATGACAGATGTTGAAAGATGTTTAGATATGCATGAAGCCTAGCAGCTCCCATAGATCTGTTAGGCTCAAGTCCTTACCTACTACCTTCAGAATTTGTTATAATTTTTATTAAATTGGCTCCAGGTCTTATTTTTCAGAGTAGCCTCCAAATAACTAATTTATTTCAAAATATATCCAGACTTATCCATACCTCCTCTTAGAAAGCAGCTACTTCACATTGTCTTCATATAAGACAACCATACAGCTGGGTTTGCCCAGGCCAGGAGTAACTGTCGTTAGTGCCCCCTTATGCCCTCAAAAGGTACAGTTTTGGATGATAAATTATAGTATGGCCACACTAGATTTAAAAAGTTAAGATTCATAATAATCTTAAGAAAGAAAAATTGGTCTAATAGTACATATTCATGAGCTGTACCCCCACCAATTAAAGCATTCCATTTGTTATCAAACATTTTCCCCCTGATCTTTGGTCTGAAGTATATCCTTTCTGTTTTATTTAGAAGTATATTGAGAGTTCTTTAGTTTGGCAATTTTGGAAAATATTACTGTCTTCTATAATTTAATTAATGAATTTAACCCCAAACTTACCTCAGGATTTTTTTGAGGGAGAGTAAGGAAAGCTCTCCATATTAGTGGTTTATCCTGAAATGAGATATGGAAATCAGGGACCTGTCTATCAGGTACAACAGAAAAGTGAGGCGTTTTCTATTATAGGAAATACATGAAGCAGTGAAAAGATTGTGGAGCACGAAGGCAAATTCAGATAAAATTCACATACTTTTTATTCCTGAAATGGAATCTTGGCTAGATGTAATTATTATATGTTTGAAATTGAGTTCTGTCCCACATCTTCGGGCAAATGATTTCCCACATGTATATGATTGGCCTTAACAATTGTTGATATTGTATCTGTTGTAGTTCATATTAAGACATCCCTTTATTCTTAAATTTTATTATATATTTTTATTGCAGAGTATAGGAAGTATAATCATAACCCCCAAAACAAGCAGGCATATTACAGAGAAACAGCAATAACATACATGCATGCCAGTTAATGTAAATGAAGTGGATATGTTTTTCTTAACACCTAGTTGATTTTCCTCAATAAAATAAAAGCTACATGTTAAATTTTTTATTACACATTTTGACCTTCCTTCACATTCTTGGTTTGTTTCTACTCTAAGATGGAAATTACTTCACTTCAAAGGTTAAAAACTTTCAGAAACCATTTCAATTTTACATACATTTAAAATTTTTAAATATTTAAGAATTATATAAATGTAAATTATTGTTCCCTTTCAAAATTTGTTTCAAGAGAGCAGATAATAGATTTTTACCTTCAACTGCACATTGAGATGTTTTTCTTTTTGAGTGTACTTTCTCCCCGATATTTTTTCCCACAGAAATTTGGAATTTTGTTCCTCTCATGTTTTATTGAAAAGGCTCTCTGCCATTATATCATGTCGTTTTCCGGTTTTATCCCTTTGTCTGAAGGCCCATTGCAGCATGCCTGTTAAAGCACTCTAGACAGCGAGAGAAATGATAGCCACAAGCGTATCTCTAGTCAAGGTTGAAAGAAAGCACATAGCTTTCTAAACCAAATGCCGTGAATGGGGGACAGGTTATTGCCATGACAATTCTAATTGTTGGAACTTGATTCTTATTATGGTCTTGATTCTGTTGAAGTCACCTTCACAGCACACGTAGATGGGTCCCTTTAATTTGTAGGCAGGTTTTGGAGAACATGTGTAGCCAAGAATCATCATCTTTTTTGTTGCAATAACAAAACACACGGTCAAGGGGGTGTCTAAGTGGAATTGCATGTGATAGGCATGCAGAGATCGGTATGGATCAAGACACGCTCCCTTCGACCCCTGGGGGCTCTTTCTAACAAAGGATGGGGCTACGTTTTCAATTACAGCAATTCCAATTACTGTGAGACGATGGGGCTAGGGGAGCTCCCTCTACGGGCTAATTTACCGTCTGCAAATTATATGTCTCCTTTTTTCTTCTTCTTCCCATTTTTCCCCCAACAAAGCCTCTGTGTGGCCTCTGGGACGGGGCCGCCAGAGGGCCCTGAGGTTGTGCTCCGTGGAGCGGGTGCAAGATGGTACCCGAGACTGTTTGAAGCGGCGCGTTTGAAGCTGGCGCGCGTGTTTGAAGCCACGGCATTTGAAGCTGTCGGGCTTGAAGCTGGCGCGTGTGTTTGAAGCTGCGGCATTTGATGTTGCTGAGGACGTTTGTAAATTTGAGACAGACTTTAATATTGTTAGACGGTAGGGGAGTCCTTTTGAACCCCCTTTTCATTTTTTTTTTTTTTGCTTGAACTTTTTAAAAAGTTTTATTTAACTTTTTTTTTCCCCCCAACTATTTTAACTACTTATGTCAGCCGAGGAATGCTGTGATTCACAGCATTATTGTAAGGAGGCTGTTATGTATTTTTAGTGCTGCTGGGACCATAGGAATTCTTGAGTGGCTTTGACTGGATACAACAATGTGGAGAATAAGCCCAACTGTGAAAAGTGCAACCGTGGCCGCAGAACAGTACAGAATAATTTTGAAAAAAGGGCCATCTCCTCGTTGCTTTTAGAAGAAGGCCGAGTACGCTCGCCATTGCATTTGCAAGACTGAGGAGTGAGGAGAGGTAGAACAAATGTGTGTGAGTAGAAGTAGTTGAGGATGCATAGGGGTAGGGATTAAATCTGCAGTTTTCCGGGAGCAAAGCATTTTCTAATTTCTTCCTGTTATTTTCCCCTCTCATTTCTATAAGAGATAGAGAGAAAGATGGATGCCACCGTGACGCAATATCACCAACCCTTTGGACAATACCGTAAAAGTAGATGGAGCTTTGTACGGAGAGCATCTACTTTGAAAACCATAAGGGAATGAGTATTGCTGCTGTTGGTAAAGGACAGAAAACACATGGTTATCTTGTAGTCTGTAGATTGTTGTTTGGGGAACATCTTGTTTGGAGGAACCCTAGATGTGTAAATGCAAAAGGTAGAGAAAAATTCGCAAATAACCATGAGTTGTCAAATTCAAAATGTACTGGATGAGAAACACTTTGGTTTGGGTGAAAGTCAGTTTTTCCTTAATTCCTAGCCTGGAGCAATATTGTGCACTTGGATGCAGAATCGATGAAATAAGATGTGCTCTGTTGTTGTCTATGGCTCTACTCTGAGAGATGGTTTCGGTTAGAAAGGTACTTTGATGGGCCTGCCACCAGTTCTTTTCTTTGGAAGTAGAATGTTGCGTTCTGCTAATGATTATTCTCTTGAAAATTAAGTAATGGTTTCTTGATGTTGGCTATTTGTCAGGACTTGAAACTCTTTTACTTACAAGTCCACCATTACTTTTTTTATTAGGTAGAGCACAAATTCTATAAATATTTCAGACATATTTTGATTACCTATCCAGGATTGAGGTATTTGGTTCAGTATTTCATTCATTTTAGCAAAGATCTGTAATTCCTCTAGTTCACAGAAAAAGCTATACTAATTAAATCCATATCATTAAAATTGAATTAATACCTTTTAATCTAGACAGAACTGGGTTTTATTCTAATAAATAATTTAAAATGTGTGTATTACCTATTCCACTAAGAGTAACATATGCCTTGCACACCTTTGGAATGGTGCAGCTATTTCCCATTTCTTCATAGAGCAGATGATCATGGACTCTGTTTTCTTGCAAATAATCATTTTTAAGGATTTTTCTTCATTAGTTCAACTTTTTTATTTAATGGGAATATAAATAAATTTGCTAAGCATTTTCTCTTGATCATATAGATGCATTTTTCTACTACAACTTTGCATTGCTAGCTCCTTCTGTTGTATTCTTTTGAAATCATGTCTGTCCCATTCTATTAGCTAATCACTTATTTTGCATGTTAGTATTTTACCAAATTTGTATTTCAAACTTACATGAGCAGTATTGATACTATTCATTAAGAACTGAATTCTTGCAGACTATCAGTCTAATGTACTAATAACCTATTGTAGCAATCATTTTATAAGTCATAAATGCATTTAAAACTAAGTGAGATTGTCACTGGCGAAGGGGTTCTTGCCCCCCACTCCCTACCCCCAAGACAGAAAATCAAGAGAGGAGGCAAAACATAATCAAAAGAAAAGGTTTACTGAAAACAAGGTGGAGGTAAAGGGAGGGAGGGAGCTTGATGAATCAAGGAAGCACACACTAATGAAGACTGTACCTCCCTGAACTGCTCCCAAGGTCAGTAGGTCCTCGGGTTACATCGGAGATCTGTTCCTATGGCGCGAATTAATGCTACTTTCGCCGTAAGTCGGAACCCACCTACATAAGCACCTATGTCACTCACATGGAGCACATGCACAGCAGTAATGAAGTGAAACAGTAAAAAATTTAAAAGAAAGAGAACAATTCCTGAACTTTACTTGTGCTAAATAAATAATAAAAAACATAAAGCACATATGTACATATGTTGAAATGATGAAACTTTTTTTTAATAAATAAATGGGAGATGGCAAGGTAACCATAAAACAATGTATGTCGAGTCTGACGTAAGCCGAGGACTGCCTCTTGTCCGTGTGTATGGGGTCTGGGTCTTCATGGAGGCGCAGAGTAGATTTCTTTGCTTTCGACGTTCCGCTGTGAGCTAGTATTGATTTGCGCAAGTGCAGAGTAGAACTCTTTTGGAATGGCTGAAGAGAAACTGTAATCTGGGTAAGGCTTACAAAAATAACTGAAGAGCACCCCCTTCTATTTAAGAAAGGATAAGCCTGTCTCAGCATGGGAAATACACAAAATTAGTGGCTTTGCATATTTAACTCATATACTATTTTCAATACTTTGTTAAAAAAAACTTTTCAAATTAAAGAAGAAAGTACATTACTCACATACACACAGGCTCAAGTCACCCATGTCCTTTTATGTATGCATGTATATTTGTTTATGTATGAAATATTCCTGAGCATTTCAGTTTTTTTCTCATTCCTCAACTTCTGCAATGCTCATGTGAGCCATATTACAAATTTTTTAAGCTAAGAGTAAAATTTAAAAAAATTTCTACTCGTCACCATAATATAGCCTGTACAGTTCAGTACATTTAATGACAACAGAATTGCTTGAGAATAATCGAACACATGTTTAAATGAGAACTATAGGCATTTATAATATGTTTGTGTGAGCATATTCAAAGAAAAAAATAAATGTTGAAAAGTGATATATCTTCAGTTTCAGTTAGAAACTTCTGGGAAAGTTTCTTAATCAGGCTACATGTTCCACATCACTATGGTTCCTTTCTAGTTTGTGCTAAGAGGTTGCTACTAATCTCCAGAATCTTTATTGTGATTTTTTTTACATAGTTTTTTAAAATTTTTGTTCTTTTCATTTTATTTAATTAAAATGAATTACAGATAACTTTTTAATGAATTTCCACACATAGGTGCTACTTTCAATAAGCTCCATAAAATATAGACTTTTAACCAAAATAATGATTTGTTTTTCCTGGCTCTCTATCTTCCTCTTTCTCTCTAACTTGAGTGTTCTGTCCTATATCTACTTAATCTGCCTCGAATAGCATCCTCTCCCATCCTGCCATAATGAAGTTTATAACTTGTTTCCTGTAGTAGAGAATCCAAGCCGAAAAAAATAATTTCCATTACACAGCACCATGACCCATTGTTTAAACTCTTAATAACAATATCTCCATTATAAAGCTAGGTCTGTGTTATTTAGCCATTCATCCACAATATCATCTAGGTTTGTTGATTTGGTTTATTAATAGGTATGAGATTTGTTACCTCACATTGTTGATTTTTCTTTTCTTTTCTTTTTCTATTCATTATCCTGTTTTTAAGGCAAACACACATTGGAAATTTTATACCAATTTTTTTTTTTTTCTTTTGTAATACTTTCAAACATCATCTTTGTTGAGGTATTATTTATACACAGTGGAATTTACCATTTTTGGATATATAATTCAGTGAGTTTTGACAAATTTATATAGCCATATAACCACCACCACAATCATGATACTGAACATTTACAATCATGATGGACATTTCCATCACCTCCAAAAATATTTATCTTACCCTTTTGAAGTCAGTATGCCCCCTGACCTCTAATGATCTTTATTTTACCATAGTTTTGCCTTTTCCAGAATTTTGTATTAATAAAATCATATAATGTTGTATTCTTTTCTGTCTACCTTCTTTCACTTAGCAAAATGCTTTTAAATTTCATTCATGTTGTTGCATAAATCGGTAATTTTTGTGTGTGTGTGTTATTGCTGAATAGTATTCTACCATATATACCACAGTTTGTTTCCATTTACCTTTTGATGACCTGTTTGGTTCTTTCCAGTTCTTGGTGATTACGAATAAAACTGCTAGAACCATTTGCATGGAGGGTTTGTTTTGTGTGTGTGTGTGTGTGTGTGTGTGTGTGTGTGTGTGTGTATGTGTACCTAAGCTTTACTTTCTCATGTATAAATATCTAGGAGTGGGATTGCATAGTCACATGGTACACATAAGTTGAATTTTATTAGAAAAACTATTAAACTGTTTTTTTCCAGAGTGGCTGTAGTATTTTGTATCTCCTCCAGCAATGTATGAGCGTTCCAGTTATGCTTCATCCTCACCAACGTTTGTTGGTCTTTTTAGTTTTAGCCATTGTAGTGAGCGTAGATATATTTTTTACAATATTTTTTCCATTGCAATAATTCACTTCTGTTTTTACCACCTTTATTATCACTAGTTTATCTATTGTATTGTATTCTGCTTTTAATCTTTCATGTTATACTTTTATAATATGTTCTTTTGAAAGCTGTAAGCATATTTTTATTTATTGTTTTTAGTGCTCAATAAAGGGAACTAAAATCTGAATATGAACATATAAGTAGACCAGAGTCTTGAGTGAGCATATTAGTAGTTGATTTTTGGTGTTATTTTCTGAAAACTAGGAATATAGTATTTTAAAAAGGTTATATCTGACTTAGGACTCTGGGGTTTTTTGTTGTTTTTTAAAAAATATATTTTATTGATTTTTTACAGAGAGTAAGGGAGAGGGATAGAGAGTTGGAAACAACAATGAGAGAGAAACATCGATCAGCTGCCTCTTGCACACTCCCTACTGGGGATGTGCCCGCAACCAAGGTACATGCCCTTGACCGGAATCAAACCTGGGACCCTTGAGTCCGCAGGCTGATGCTCTATCCACTGAGCCAAACTGGTTAGGGCAGTACTCTCTCTGGGTTTTATCAGTGTCCATTTATTATCATAGAAATTACAAGTAAAATTTAATATTCAAAAATAATAGCAACCTGATTTTTAGCAACTAGATCTTTATATAAATTTTCAATACCTTCAACAATTGAAGGATCACAATACAACTCATCCCTGTCATTTCCTAGAATGGCTCTGTTTTTCTTTGCCTCATGAGACAGGTTAGAGAACAGTGTACCATTGTCTATTAAAAACCACTTTTATTTAATCCAGTACCTACTTATGTTTGTTAGAATTGGTGATTTTTTAACCATATATATATATATATATATATATATATATATATATATATATATGGCACTAACTGTTCTCAGATTTCTGGCTTTGTTCTCTGGATGTTAAAAAAGAAACATAGTTACTTTGTTAAATTCCTTCTTTAAAATCCAGTGTAAATGAGAATCATCATCATCTCTGTCACCCTATTCTTTTCCATCTAAGAGTGTTCCATTTCAATATATGCTATAACTGATTTTCTCACTAAGGCTCAGTTACTTGTTCAGAATAATTACTTGGTTAAGTAAGATACCTAACAATCAAAACCGAATGCTGTTTATTTCAGAAAAAGGTTTTAAGATGCTCTTTAAACTTTGGCTAATGTGTATTCATTCCCTCATGAGTCATTTTGTTGAGTTCTGTTTTCAGACAAATCAGATTTCTACAGAAACTTTTGCGTTTTCTCAGTTTATAAGTAAACAATATGACACCACTAAGTGAAATATAGTTGTTTTTGAAATCATGAATTAATTCAACTTCTTGGGAATTCACTTTTAGTTCATTGAAGGGTTTCTGTTGAATGGAGGTATTTTTTCATGTCACATTTTCTCAAAAACACACACATTTTGTACCTTTGATTTTTTAACTCTAATATTTTAGTGAATATAGGCTTTGAGGGTTTTGCAGTTTATAGATTGAATAACGAAACTAGAGAATTGTGGATATTTTTGGTTATCTTTTACAGTTTTACAAATCAATCTCACTCTTTCTAATTTTATGTTCAGTTAATATTAATTCAGACTATTAAATTTTACCTTAGGAATACTGTCAAAGCATGAGAGATCAAAATCATTTTATATTTAGAAGAAAAAAATTGAATGTAAAATAAGCTATCAGAAACAATTGAAAATTGTGATTTTTATAAAATTCACTGTAGTAATAACAGGCATGCTTAATATACTATAATTATTAGAATTAAAGATAAAGGAACACACTTTACAAAGATTTTATTTTAAAAGTTTTGGTATGAAAATGGAGTGGTCCTTTCTGAGTTAATCAATATTCCATATTCTACAAACATTTGGGTTTTGTGGATCACCTAGTTGCTTAAATACTGACTTAAACACTTCCTCAAATCTGAGATTCATTTATTCCTGCAGATCCCCTATCTTTTGGGTTGAAGTTGATTGAGATTATTTCTACTACCTGTTCTTAGGTCATCATTAAATGCATCTAATAAATAATTAATGTGTACATCTTCACACTGGATTTATTGTTTTCTAGGGAACATGTACTATGGATTTTTTGGTATCAGAATCTCAGCAACCAGGATTATTCTCTGTATCTGTTTGCCCCCAAATCTCCAAAGAATTCTTGTCCCTTACTATTATAAAGGATGTATTCTTAGTCTAGCTTAAATCCTTCCCTGGCAGTTTGCATCATAGGAACCCTCACATCTGTTGTATAGTAAGGTTGAATCCAAGGGAATTAAGCTCTCCTCTTAACAGCTATTGCCCTTATTCATGCTACACAGGGGGAGGGCATTCCTGCTTTCTCCCTCCCCCCAATCACATTGCTTGATCAGGAGAGTTATTCTTAATAGTGTGTGATCCAGAAAATTGGTTAACTATTTTAATACACTGTGCTTTTTAAATGTGATTCTTGTAAACCAGAACATTATGGTATCATCCAATTTTAAATATAAATCTTTCTGTGGTAATTTTAACATATGCTCTGTTTGATGATTTTTGGAAAGAGGAATTTCAAATTTTATTTTGAGATTATCTCTTATTTTAAGGAAAATATATGGGCGAATCTTAATTGACCTCTTTTAGTGAATACAGATGTTTGTCATATTTTTGCTAATTTATTTGTCATGTTCTACACTGGATCACTTTACCTTTGTCCTTGTGAAAAGTTCAGAGCTTATTTATTGCTTCCTAATTGTGTCAGAATTGATGTTAAAATGTTTTTAGAATAATTTATTTGAGTGATCTGCTTTCATGCTATCTAAGAAGTGAGATGAATATGGAACAAAAAGTATTCTTTAAGATACAATGAAAATATGAGATATCGATGTAATATTGTTGCCGGTGAAAATGGGTTTTGGCAGTGCTGCAAGAAAGGAATTTCAGAAGGCACCGGTGTGGGAGAAGTTTAAATGTAGTGGTAAGATTTATTGGGGTGAAGGGAAATAGTACTCCCTCGGGATGCAGAGGGTGGGCAGTCTCTAGAAGCCACTACGATCCGATCCTTGATAATCCTCCATATGTGTATTTTCTTGGTTTGGGGAATGAGGACGATTGCTTTCAAATTATCCAACCTACTTCCTGAGATTTTCCTGGGCGTGTGCTGGGCTCTACCCTGCACCATCCTCTTCCCTGGAACTTCCAGGGTTCCTTATCCTCATCCTATCTGATCTTCCCTCAAATTTTCTCAGGCCAGACTCTGCCCCTTGATGTCACCATTTCGGCTTCTACTAATCATGCCTCAGTTTTGCTGTCCTGTGGTTTCTACTGTACATGCGTTTACCTCCCCTAGCTACATCTTGGTTTCTACTGTGCATGTGCCTAGCAAAGGAATTTCCTCCCTGCGTCCTGCTACACCATAATCCCAATGCCAGGTTGGTTGTTCCCAGGGAGATTCTTCCTGCCCAACTGGGGGATTGCTGGGGGATTAAGTACCTAAGGCAAAGGATGCAGTGGTCCCCTAAGGAGCCTATGAATGCTGCAACTTCCTAGTGAAGTAGGCTTAATGTCTGATTCCTCTCCCTGGGTTATTAGGCTTAATGTCTGATTCCCTTTGTTCACTTCCTTTATTAATACTAACTAGCTACCTATGCTGACAATATTAGCAAGAAAAAATATGGAACTATATAATGAAAATGGTAAAAGTTTGTTGAAACCTAAGAGACAATTTTTTTCAAACACATATTAAAAGACTAGGGGCCCAGTGCACAAATTTGTGCACCTTGAAAGACACTATGGGCTGTGAGGCTGCGGTGGGCACAGCGGTGGGTCTTGGCCTATCCTCCGTGCCCCCACCCGGCCTCTCCCACTGTGGCTCCTGGTCCTCTCTCTGCCAGCAGCCCTGGCTCCCACCGCTGCCGCTCCCACGAACTAACGGCACCGGTCCCGCTTGCACTTGCTGACAGCAAAGAGCGATTGGGGCTACGCCAGCAGTGGGTGCAAGCAAGGCCAGCACTGTCAGCGGGTGTGAGCGGCGGCTGCTGCCCTGATTACCCCTCAGGAGCAGGAGGAGGTAAAGAAACCATCAGGGGCGATCGGGGTCGGCAGCCGCCATTCGCACCCGCTGATGGTGACGAGCGTTTATTCAATTTTTGCATAAAAAATAGTGTGTAGATGTACCATGGTTTATTCAATCAACTCGTCTTACTTGGCATTTAGGTTTTTAAAAGTTTTTCAGGTGACATGCTGAACACTATTGTAGAGATCAGATTATTTTCTAAAAGTTAATTTTGAAAGGTTGGATTTTTTATATGCAAATATTTCAGGCTTTTTTTTTGTTTGTTTGCATGTTGCCAAACTGTAACTGAGATAGATTTACCTTTTACCTCTCTGCCAGCAATGCATCAGAGTAATTATTTCTCAAATTTTTGGATAATATAGTTAACATTTTATGTAAATTAAAAAGATTGGCAATACCTTGTTATTCTTTTGAGGGGGAATATAGGGGGCAACCTGGGGGCGGGGAAGGGGCGGCTAGCAATCTGAATCTGTGCCAGTAACCAGTATCCTAATGCACATTCTTGTTAGCCTATAATTAAGTCACTGCCCCCTTCCTTAGGCAATAATCTGTTTTCCTAAATACTCCCTGTTTACAAGGGCCATAAACCAAGAATTTAACAGCTTATCCAGAGGGGAGGTCACTGACACCACCCAGGCCAGGCCTTTGAGTGCATTCTCACTTCCCCCATCCCAACCCACAGAGGGGCTCTGAAAGCCACAGAGGGGCTCTGAAAGCCTGCCACAAAAGCCCAGAAGTTAGGAAAGAAAGAATTTAGGAATATATATAAGGAGTAATCTCATTGTAGGAGGTACTGATGCTTTGGAAATGGACTCCCCTGAGTCACTATACTAGTACATCTGCAAATAAAGGGTTTTTCCTGAATCTTCTAAGTACCTGTTTTGTGTTTTTCGGTCACCTGGTAAATTCTGCAACATTTGTACTTTGCTTTTTTTGATTAGTGAACTGATGAATATTTTTTCCTGGCTTTTATGGCCATTTTTGATTTGTATGAAATTCTAATTATATCATTTTCCCCCCATTTTTTATTCACATATTGTTACCAAACCCCAGTATTTGAGTCCATCTGCCTGTGTGCACTGGCTGAAAGAAATTCATAAGTAGAAAGTTAGCAGTGTAGAAATGAAATAGTTTAATATTGAATTGGCCAATCCAGAGTGTGGGAGCTCATGTTTTAAAAGACCAGACATCTCAATGGTGTGTAGGTTATAGATTATATAGGACAAAAATCAAAGACACTGTGGAGTGTGAGTCCTGGGTTCTTTTGGGACCTGATTGGTTTGAGTTGAGGTACCAATACTGAATCATTTTTTTAGGTTTAAGGACAGCTCTGAGGTCTGCTCTGGCATCCTTCCATCTGGTTTCATGGCAAAGTAGCTAGGGATTGTTCCATTTTAAGGCTCAGAACCTGAAACATAATTTAGGTCAAAATGTTATCTTTCACCTGCCAGAGGTCCAGAACTTGTGATCATTAGTCAGGTCTGGGCTACAGTTTTCTGCTTTACAGGGGTTACTAATTATCCAGGGGAAAGGATAGGTCTATGAGGGATGTAGAGAAAGAGAGGGGAAAAAACATTTTTAAACCTACAGTCACAAACCAAATCAAATTGTAAGGACCCTCGGGTTTCATATTAATCTCAATGTTCATTTTTTAAAAGTAACGTTTGTATCCTATACAATAAAAGGCTAATATGCAAATTGACCGAATGGCGGAACGACTGGTCACTACGATGTGCACTGACCACCAGGGGGCAGATGCTCAATGCAGGAGCTGCCCCCTGGTGGTCAGTTGGTCAGTGCACTCCCACAGGTGGAGTGCCACTCAGCTAGAAGTCTGGCTCAGGGCTGGCGAGCACAGCTGCGGCTGTGGGAGCCTCTCCCACCTCTGTGGCAGCACTAAGGATGTTGGACTGCCGGCTTAGGCCTGCTCCCCCCCGGAAAGCAGGCCTAAGTCATCAGTCAGACATGGACATCCCCCGAGGACTCCTGGACTGCGAGAGGGCACAGGCTGGGCTGAGGGACGCCCCCCCCCCCCCAAGTGCACAAATTTCATGCACTGGGCTTCTAGTTTAAAATAAATATGCCCTTGAATTATGTAGGTTTTTTAGTATATATAATTTTTTTTTTAATTAGCTAAATCTATCATTTTTTTGTCACATAGTTTTCTACTTTTAGTGTCATAATTATGAACCTCTACCAAATACCCGATTTGTATTAACTAAAATGAAAGAATATTTTGATTCATCTCTTCCATTTTCCTCCTGGTTTATAGTTAAATCATTATGGAAAGAAGATCAATTGGATTTTATTTTTATTTTTTTATTTTTTTAGCATACAGCCTTAGAGAAAAAATGCAGGACCACCTGGTTTTTAATTAAATTGAATTTTGTTGAAGGATTATATTCTTAATATAATTTCCCAGTGACTTCCTTCTTAGTACTAAAGATTGGGCTCTTTGGAAGGATTGAATTATATTAAGATCCTATGGAAGTTAGACATAATTACTAACATTAATGTTTTTGAGTCTAGAGATTGGATTATTCTGGGTGTAAGCATCAATATTCTATCTTACCAACTCATCTGAGTTTTTGGGGAGGAAATTTGTTCTTGAGGATATTTAGAAGATACTGTTTTGGTTTTAGCAGAACAAAATGATTAAGTCATAAAATCTCAAGAACTGAAGGAAGAAAGGGAAGCTATGCAACAGTTACTAAAATAAGGAAATTAAAGGCATATGGTAACTGCTATGGACTGAAAGGTCTTATATGGGTTCCAAGACCCAAAACCAATGTGTGGGGGTCTTCCCACACAATTCTCAGACAGCAGAAGGGGGCCTAAAATTCAACCCAGTTCTGACCCTATCTACCAGGATAATGTCAGCTTCCATAGGTTGAGGTATCAGTCCTACAAGACTGCCCCCACTATCTCCCCACTTCAGATGCCAGTAGCAAGTCCAGACTGTTACCTATGCATCTAAGCAACCCACTACCAATTTTTGAGGTTCTAACAATTCCGAACAATTTAGGATGTCAATTGCAAATCCAGGTTGTTATAACCTTTACTTCTGACCAACTCGCTAGCAGGGGTCCTCAAACTACGGCCCGCGGGCCACATGCAAATACAAATATTGTATTTGCTCCCGTTTTGTTTTTTTACTTCAAAGTAAGATATGTGCAGTGTGCATAGGAATTTGTTCATAGTTTTTTTTTTTAAACTATAGTCCAGCCCTCCAACAGTCTGAGGGACAGTGAACTGGCCCCCTGTTTAAAAAGTTTGAGGACCCCTGGATTAGAGGTTCCCAAAACATCTTTCTTGGTTAAAATGGCTCACCAAACTCAAAGAAACATTTTACCACTAGATCACCAGTTTATTATAAAAGGATATAACTCAGAAACAGCCGAATGGAAGAGATGCATATGTCAAGGTATGAGAAAGGGCTCAGAGACTCCATGCCCTTTCCAGCCATGCTTCTGTCTGAAAATCAAAAATCTCCAAGTGTCCACCACTGGAAGCTCTCCAAACCTGTGCTGTGAGAGGCTTCGTTATATATGCATGATTGATTAAATCATTAGTCATTGGCAATTGACTCAACCTCAGCCCTCTCCCTGCCTGGAGGTCAAGGTGTGGGACTAAAAGTTCCAATCCTCTAATTACATGATTGTTTTGGCTGGTGGCCAGCTCCCATCTTTAAGTGATTATCAGCATTTTAAAAGTCTTCTCCTTAACATAACAATAGACACCTTTCTTCACTCAAGAAATCCCAAGGGTTTTAGGACAAGTGGTTCTCAACCTTCCTAATGCCGCGACCCTTTAATACAGTTCCTCATGTTGTGGTGACCCCCAATTTCATTGTTACAAATTGAACATAGTTAAAGCATAGTGATTAATCACAAACA
Source organism: Myotis nattereri (assembly GCF_964212035.1). Taxonomy (NCBI): domain Eukaryota; kingdom Metazoa; phylum Chordata; class Mammalia; order Chiroptera; family Vespertilionidae; genus Myotis; species Myotis nattereri. The sequence goes on from NC_138085.1 coordinate 51,864,452, forward strand.
CAACATGTAATTATGTATGTTTTCCAATGGTCTTAGGCAACCCCTGTGAAAGGGTCCTTCGACTCCCAAAGGGGCCGCAACCCACAGGTTGAGAACCGCTGTTTTAGGAGCTCTGAGCCAGCAAAGAGAAGAAGACCACATATACATTTCTTAAAGAGCAGTATCACAAAAGGTGACCCCATTATTGGAGAACTCACAATGTAAAGTTGTAATAATAGGCTAGTGAGGAGGCATAAAGCAAAATGCCTGGATTTGCTTTTTCTAAACTACACAATCCTTCCCATTCCTGAATGTGTTTTCATTTAAAAGTGTATCAATACTCTAGCATTAAAATCAGTGCATTTTAATCTCCTGGATCCTCTTCAGAAATGCAGATTTTGATTCTATAGGTATTGTCTGGGACCTGAGATTGTGCATTTCTATCAAGCCCCCAAGTGAAATCACTGTTCTGGTTCAGTCTCCTTTTTGAGTAGCAACATTTGAGAAATCTTGTGTTTATAGCTCTAGTTCCCATAAATAAATTAATAGGTAAAGCACATTAAATAGTAAAATTAAAGTACAGTGAAATGTTTAAATACTTTCTGTGGATCAAGTGAAGTTTAGTATTTGTGATAGGGGCAGAAATAGAATATTGGGGACCAGCTATAATTATAAGAAATATTAATCATGGTCTATAAATTGTGATAGTTTTGTTTTGATTAAGGAAGGCACATTCTAACCTGGCTGGGAATTGCACATGGGACCTGGGAGCTCACCTGGAAATGCAGGCCATTCTCCCCATCAGGGATCTGTCTGCCTATTATCATGGAAAGATTAACAACCTTGTTGCAGAAACCAGAGCTGCCAGCTCTTTGAATACCCCCAGCCTTTGCATTTCTGCAGGCCTTTGCAAATCTCCATCCTGCATTACCTGTTAACTGCCCATTTGGCATACCCTTTTGCCTACTTCCCCATGTAATCTTTGTCCTTCTATCCAAAAGAAGCAGCTGGCTTATGGGGAGAGGCAGAGCAGATTTTTGTGGCTGACCCGCTGCTCTCCCATACTGCTGGCAGTAATGGAATAAACGCTCATATATGTTTCAACCCTGTCTCTGCTTAATTGGTTCTGTGCCATGCCAGCTCAGCCAAGGGTTCGGAGAGCCTGAGGGGCGGCAGCAAAGGATGTAGAAAAGACAGACAAAGAGAATAAGCTGGGTGTAGGTGGATCTTCCTGTGCTTGGCTAAGCCACAGAGAGAGATTCAGATGGCAAGCTGAGCCTTTATTTTATAGCCAGAGGTAAACAAGGTAGTGGTCACCATAGTTACAATGTTCTTGTGAGTTTCACTTGTTTTGGCAGCACTTGCTGCATCTCCCTCAGCCCATTAGCTTCCCAGATAAGATCTAGGGAGCTTCATAATGTCAAGTCTAATTATGCTAAGAGGGCTATGCCCTCTAAGCTGGGACTTGTTTGTGGCTTTGCCAACAGGTCAGTCCAAGGCTTAACCCTATCCACTCCCTACAGGTTCAAATAGTGACAGACAGCACAGACCCATTGATTGTCCGATTACATTTGGATTTTAAAAGATCATGACCATTGAAAGACCAGTCGGGAGCCAAAAACCAGGAATTACAGGCTTTATTAGGGGGAAGACCTGCAGGGCTGTCTCACAAGGGGAGAGCAGCAACCTGTGCAGAGGTGAGCACTCCTTTTGAGGGGAGGAATGGGAAGGAATGGGGGCTTAGGGTACTCGGCGTGCATTGATTGGTGGCTTAATATATGGTCCATATAAGGTACATAGTTAGGCACTCAGGTACTTAGGAATCAAGGGCTTAGGGTATTTTGGCTGGTGCTGATTGGTAGTTCAATGTATAGTCCATATAAGGAACATGGTTAGGCAGTCAGGTATTTCTGGGGTGCAGGTTATGTCATACTCTGCCCACCAGTGGGGGGAAGGGAGGATCTATCAATCATTTGTAGATATAGATTAGGTTATGGGAGCTGCTTCCTGGAGAAACAGGTGGGGCAGATATAATGCTACTTGTCTTCAGCCCAAACCTTGAATAATAAGGTATTTTACCTTGTTTTCTTTTACTTTTATTGAGACATATAGTTCAATATGATGCACATAACCACTCTTGAATCTTACGTGGATATAAATTCCCAGCATCCAGTAATAAGAAATTGATAACCCTCATTAATAAGTAGACATACTGAGCCAGTTTCAACCATACAGAATTAAACACTTTGTTTTTCTTTTTTCCTACTTATCTCTTTACCCCTGATGAGAGACAGCAACAAACAGGACTATACATCTCTAAGAGCACCTTTTGTAGACTTCCTTTCTAAAAAGAAAGAAAGGAACATAAAGTTAGCACTGAACTTTTCTAGTACTGTTGACTCAGGGTTGGTAAACATATCTGGAAGTACCTGGTGAGTCAGCCAGATCAGGAATTGGTAACAGGTGGCAAACAGAAAGATGCCAGGAGCCAGAACTAAGCAGGGGGTTATGGGGGGGACTGAATTACCCAACAGATGGCCAAGACCCACAAAGGCTAGCACATACACCAAAACTGCACTGGGGAAATTGAGTAAACTGAGGTAAAACTTGGACTTGAAACACTGACCTTCATTCATTGTATGTGAATCTGTTTTTTTCCTGCTTGTAACAATAAATATGCTCTTTGTAGAAAATATGGAAGTGATAGACAAATAAAAAAGAAAAAAAAGGCTATGATAAATCCTATATAATAAAAGCTTAATATGCTAAGTGTCCGGTCGTCCAGTCATCTGTTCAACCAATCAAAGCGTAATATGCTAATGATATACTAAGGCCACTCAACTGCTTGCTATGATGTGCACTGACTACCAGGGGGCAGATAGTCTACCGGTTGACCAGTTGCTATGACATGCACTGACCACCAGGGTGCAGATGCTCTGATTGGTAGGTTAACTTGCTGCTGGGGTCCAGATGATTGGAACTGAGTGAGACAGGACAGACATGCCCTGGAGCTTTCCTGCGGTCCCTTCCTGGCTGGCCAACCTCCTGCGTCCCTCCCTGGCCCTGATCGTGCACCAGGGAGGTCCCTCAGCCTGGCCTGTGCACTCTCTCAAGCTGGGATCTTTCAGGGGATGTCAGAGAGCCAGTTTTGGCCTGGTTCTGCAGGCCAGGCCAAGGGACCCCACTGGTGTACGAATTCATGCACCAGGCCTCTAGTCTTATATAATAAAAGAGAAAAATGCAAATTAGCCGTCCTTCTGCTACGCTTAAGCTACGCCCACCAACCACGGCCACCAGCCCATCAGAGTGACTATGCAAATTAACCCAACAAAGATGGCGGTTAATTTGCATATGCAGGTGTCAGGCACCCCAGGAGGCGATGGCGGCCATGGCCGCGGGCTCCCACGACCTTTGCCAGTCCAGGAGGCAAGGCCGCCCGCGCCTACCCATGCCCACGGGCTCCCAGGACCTTGCTGGCGGAGAGCAGAGCGGGAGAGGAGCGGGTGGAGAGCAGGAGGTTTGGAGGACTTGGTAGAGCAGGAGACTGCTGGACATAGAGCAGAGCGAGAGAGAAGGCGGCTTGGAGGGCGCGGCTCCCTCTGTCACTCCAGCTTCCTCATCACAGCTGTGGAAACTGACATCAGGGAGGAGGAAGTCCCACCCGCGCAGAATCAGCCCGAATCATCCTTTGGTCAGACAGCTCTCAGTGGCCTGACAGCCAGGACTCTCATTCACCTGCATCTCAGACCATGACAGTAGAGAGGTGGGACTATGTCTAAAGAACAACTGTTGATACAACGTAGCTTTGCAGCCAAAAGATTTCGGCATTATTGACAGAAAATGTCTGCAGAGCAGCGTGCGTCTTATCGTGAAAGAAGGCGGTGACGACCGACAGAATATGTCTAGAGAACAGTCATCAACAAGTACTACAAATACCTGTAGGAACTGCCTTCTCAGCAAAAATGGAGTACATGAGGATGCAATTCTCAAACATAGTTGTGGTGGAATGACTGTTCGATGTGAATTTTGCCTATCACTAAATTTCTCTGATGAAAAACTATCCAATGGGAAATTTACTCCATGTTGTAGCAAAGGGAAAGTCTGTCCAAATGATATATATTTTCCAGATTACCCGGCATATTTAAAAAGATTAATTACAAACGAAGATTCTGACAGTAAAAATTTCATGGAAAATATTCGTCCCATAAATAGTTCTTTTGCTTTTGCTTCCATGGGTGCAAATATTGCATTGCCATCAGGACATGGGCCATACTGTTTTAGAATACACAGACAAGTTTTCACCATACTGGAACTTTATATCCTTTGAATGGTGTTTCTCGGAAGTTTGCTCAACTCTATATTTTGGATACAGCCGAAGCTACAAGTAAAAGATTAGCAATGCCAGAAAACCAGTGCTGCTCAGAAAGACATATGATCAACATCAACAACCTAATGCATGAAATAAGTGAATTATCAAAATTGTACAAGATGCTACATGAGGTAGAAAAGGAAGCCAAATCTGAAGTAGCAGTAAAAGGTATTGCTCCCACAGAAGTAACAATGGCGATTAAATACGATCATAACAGTGAACCGGGTAGATATAATTCTCCCCATGTAACTGAGGTTGCTGTCATATTCAGAAACGAAGATGGAGAACCTCCTTTTGAAAGGGACTTGCTCATTCATTGTAGACCAGATCCCAATAATCCAGATGCCACTCAAATGAAACAAATCAATATCCTGTTTCCTACATTAGATGGAATGACATATCCTATTCTTTTTCCAAATGGTGAAAAAGGCTGGGGAACAGATACTGCATTAAGACTCAGAGACAACAGTGTCATCAACAATAATACTAGACAAAATGTAAGGACACGAGTCACACAAATGCAGTATTATGGATTTCATCTCTCTGTGTGGGACACGTTCAATCCTATTTTAAATGAAGGAAAATTAACTCAACAGTTTATCGTGAATTCATATTAAAAAATGGAGGCCAATTGGATAAATTTCATCAAAGCAAACCAATCTAAGCTGAGAGGTGAAAAATATAGTGGTTTGATGGATTATCTCAAATCTAGATCTGAAAATGACAATGTGCCGATTGGTAAAATGATAATACTTCCATCATCTTCTAGGGTAGTCCCAGAAATATGCAGCAGCAATATCAGGATGCTATGGCAATTGTAACGAAGTATGGCAAGCCCGATTTATTCATAACCATGACATGCAACCCCAAATGGGCAGATATTGCAAACAATTTACAATGCTGGCAAAAAGTTGAAAACGGACCTGACTTGGTAGCCAGTTTTTAATATTAAGCTGAATGCTCTTTTAAATTATATCTGTAAAGTCCATTTATTTGACAAAGTAATAGCTAAAATTCATGTCATTGAATTTCAGAAATGCGGTCTGCCTCACGCTCACATATTATTGGTATTAGATAGTGAGTCCAAATTATGTTCCTCTAATTAATTCCCTTTCAATGTGCATGAATTTCATGCACTGGGCTGCTAGTTATATAATAATATAATATCACCTTTATCACTATGTCTATAGTTACATCTTAAAATTCCCCTCTTTTTTGGGGTGAGGATTAAGCTCTTAAATGTTATGAAAGGTAGGACCCTTCAAGAACTGGAAGTTAATGATGTATATACTAACTAGGGGAGTTATCTAGGGAGTGAAGCATGGTGCCTCAGATCTTTGTGTTTCATCTTTTGTTCTAGTCTAGGCACTGCCAAGAGTGCTGTTTGGAGAGCTGGGCAACATCATTTAGGGTAGTGTGTAGTTGCTAGCTCAGATTTCACCAAAAATCTTGACCCCTCTTCTCCCCAGTTTGGGGACTCAGATACAGCTATATATTTGATATAAAATGTTGAATTATATTTAAGTATTATTGCATTAGAATAGTGGCTCAGCCCGGCCAGTGTGGCTCAGTGGTTGAGCGTTGACCTATGAGCCAGGAGATCACAGTTGGATCCCCAGTCAAGGCTCATGCCCGGGTTGCAGGCTCAATCCCCAGTGGGGGACATGCAGGAGGCAGCCAATTAATTATTCTCCCTCATCATTGATGTTTCTGTCTCTCTCTCCCTATCCCTTCCTCTCAGAAACCAAGAATAATATTAAAAAAAAAAAAAAAGAACAGTGGCTCATATGTTTCTTTCTTCAAACTAGCCAATATCACATGGAGTCCAGACAAAAGTTAACCGCCATGTCTAAAGAGAACAGATGTCCCTAACCAATACTTCAAACATTTATTCTACTAGAATATTAGTTGCGAAGGTAACATAATCCTTCTGGAAATTTTTGTCAGGTTTGGTTTTTTTTGGCTATCCATGCAATTGAACTATTGCTATTATTTGTGATCTTTTATATTAAAGAAACAAATTATTTTTTAAACTTTGAACCTTTTCTTATACTTTATAATTTACAATTAAAATTTTGAAAGGCTCAAGCTAGGTTAAAGATTAAACTGTTAAAGCATGCTCCATGGAATGCCTTACCTCTTACAAAGATATTTAGCACTAAATTTATAAGATTCTCTTTTGTGGAGCACCAAAAGGGTCATTTTCAAGTGAGCAACCTTTTTAATCTCAATTTTGCCATCTGAGAATCACTTAAGTGTTTCCCAGTTCAAGGGCATACAGTATAGTCAGTCCCAAGTAATATAATTCACACACTTTTTTCTAACACCACAGTGTATGTTCCTTTCTTTGAAAAAATTTATACAATTTATCTGATGACATATAGGTCCCAGTGCAAACTTTACCACTGATGAGAGATTACTGGATAGTTTCTTGGAATGCGAGTTCTCAGAGGGAAGATGGATGTATCCTTTCAGTGCCTTTGGTTTGCTAGGCAGTTGCTGCACAGTGTAGAAATTCACCATGTCTGTCTCTACTTCAGAGAAGTGTTCATAATATTTATTTTCAAGACAGTACTCCATACAGAATTAAATGTGCCAGTGGGAGTTCACCACTACTTACTTAGATAATGCATGATTTCTTTCTTTCTTTATCCCTCTCCCTTTCCTTTCTTTTCCCCTCCCTCCCTCCCTCCCTCCCTCCCGCCCTCCCTCCCTTCTTTCCTTCCTTGGAACACAGCCATGCTCATTCATTTAGGTATAATCTGTGTCTGCTTTTTCATTAAAAAGTCAGAGTTCAGTAGTTGAGATAGAGAACATGTGAATGCAAAGCCTAAAATGTTTACTCTCTAGCGCCCTTTGCAGAAAAAGTTTGCCATGGTGTAGAGGGATGGTATAGAGCAGCTGGTTATTGGGCCATCCACTCCTTCACCCATTCAGCCAATATTTGGGAATTTATTATGTAAGCCAATGGAAGGAAAAGGGAGTCTTGATTGCACTTCTGATAATACAGGGGTGGGCAAAGGTGGGTTTGCAGTTGTAATACAAATAATATAATAATAAATAATAATACAAGAATATACTCTGTGTTTTATATACTCACACCTGTAAACCTACTTTTGCTCACCCCGTATGTAGACTAAATACCCTGATCCACACTTCCAATGAAAACATTTAAATTTAAAGGTAAAATAGAACATTAAATTACATGGCAGAGCTAGCAAGAAATTTTTGTTTCCTCAAAATCCAAAGTTAATATGATTGTGGGAACTTGGATAGCTATGATAGTACTATAGTGACTTTGCCCATGAGCTTTGGCATAACTAGTGATCCTGATCTTTGGATTGGGTGTCTGCAAGGTGCAAGGACTTGGAACGGTCTGCCCACATAAGGCAAGAGGTCTTTTGGGAGTCTGTTGCCTGCTTCCGCTAACCCAAAGGGCTATATTTTCAGTTTAGGAGTGAATTAGAAATAAACTTCCATAAAAATTGTTATCAGTAGTTAATCTTTTCAAAAAACACCGCTACCACATTACTTGATTGGAATCTTTTACTAAAGTTTTAAGCAACTAAAAAATCCAATCTTATAAAACGTTTCTGATGAGAGCCAAAAGGATCTACTACCCAACTTATATATTTGAGACAAAGGTAGTATTTTTTAAAAAGGACAATTATAGACCAATTTCACTGAAATTGGATTTGAAACAAAGGATTAGCCGAGTAAATCAAGCAATGTATAAACATTATATGGTAACCAAATTTTTAAATAGGAATGCAAGGTTGGCACAGCATGAGAAAACAATAAGGTCATCATGTAGATCCAAAAAACTCAATAATAAATAACGATAAAATTTTAAGCAAAGTGGGTAAAAAGGAAATTTCTTAACCAGATAAAGAATTTCTGCCGCCCCCCCACACAAACTCAAAAACAGCACCATATTTATGGTGAAATATTGAAAGCTTTCTCCTTTGTGTGTGTGTGTGTGTGTTGGGGGGGGGGCGGTAATGTGATTTTAAAATGTACATGGAAAGCAATGGTGAGAAGAGCTAAGATATTCTGCACAAGAACAAGGTTGGAGAACGTGCTCTATCAGGTATTAATTCTTATTATAAAGTTACAGTAATTAAGATATATGTGGTTTTTACATGTTTAAACAAATTGGCCTGTGGGACAGAAGAGAGTCTAGAAACATGCTTTCTTTAAGACAGCATTGTCATTGCAGATCAGTAGGGGAAAGCATTGACTGTATGAGTTGTGCTGAGCCAACTCTTTGTCAATATGGAAAAAAAGAAGTTCCTTACCTCACTCCTTATGTCCTATTATATACAAAAATCATTTCCATGCATTAAAAACCTTAAATGGAGAAGGCAATTTCTGATCTTTTGGAAGATAATATAGGAGAATATATTTATACTCATGGCTTAGAAAATATTTGTTTTTTAAAAAATATATTTTTATTGATTTCAGAGAGGAAGGGTGAGGGAGAGAGAGTTAGAAACATCAATGAGAGAGAATCATCTATCAGCTGCCTCCTGCACACCCCCTACTAGGGATCAGGCCTTCAACCCAGGTACATGCCCTTGACTGGAATCAAACCTGGGACCCTTCTGTCCGTAGGCTGACGCTCTAGCCACTGAGCCAAACCAGGTAGGGCAAGAAAAGATTTCTTAATGAAAACATAGAATTAGAAAACCAGCCCTGGACAGTGCGGCTCAGTTGGTTGAGTACCAAAGGGTCACGGGTTTCATTCCTGGACAGGGCACATACCCAAGGTTGCAGGTTCAGTTCCTGGTTGGGGTGCATACTGGGAGTGGGGCTGCTGATCAATGTTTCTCCCTCTCCCTTCCCTTCCTCTCTCTCTCAAATCAACAAAAACATATTTTAAAAAAGAATTAGCAAAGCAGGAAGGCAATTTGATTTCATAAAAATTTTGAATATCTGTTTAGACATTATAAAGTGAAAAGAGTTCATATTCAGAAGAATTATTTGCATTGGCAAATAATTCAAATCTATAAATATACAAAGATATTCTATAAATTTATATGTAAAAGCTAAATAATTCCAAAGAGAATATGGGTAAATGACTTGAGTGTGCATTTCACATTAAAAGATGCATGACTGGCGAGTAGAAGCATCGAACAGACTGTCAAACTACAGTGGGAAAGTAGGGGAGGGTTAGGGGTGGTGAGAGATCAACGGAAGGACTTGTATGCATGCATATAAGCACAACCAACAGATGCAAGACACTGCGGGCGGGGGGGGGGGGGGCCGGCAGGGGAGATGAGGGCAAGTGTGGGGGGGGGCGGGTAGGGGAGACTGGGGGGAAGGTCAATGGGGAAAAAAAGGAGACATATGTACTATTATTTGTAATACCTTAAACAATAAAATAAAATTTAACAAAAAGAAACAGACAAAAAAAAAGAAGTTTGACGTCATCAGCAATCAGGAAGATACAAATTGAAATGACATGAAATACCATTTACAGTCAGCAGATTGATAGAAGTTAGAAACAAATCTACAATATCTTGTATTGGTAGGAATGTGGAGCAGTGGGAATTCTCATACACTGTATTTGGGAATGAAAATTAAAAACATTTTAGAAATCAATCTATATTACATAATAAAGTGAAACATGAAAATTCCCTACAATTGAGCAGTATGTACCCAAAGAAATGTTGTATATGTGCAACTGGAGACATGTAAAAGAATATGCACAGAATCTTGTTTATAATAGCAAGAAAAGTGGAAAATATTCAAGATATACATTGATAATAGGATGAATAAGTGAATTTTGGTATATTCATGAAATGCAATATTATACAACAGTACAAATGAATATGCTACAACTATATGCATTGCAACAATTAAATTGAAAAAGCATAATATTGAATGAATAAACCAAGGTATAGATTATGTCCAATATAAATTCATTTATAAAACTAAATATAACATGCCAAAGCAAACAATGTAATATTTAGGATAAATTATAAATAAGGGAATGATATGGACGAAATCAAGGGTAGTGGTTACTGATGTGGATGTGATCAGGGTGGTGGCTTCAAAAATACCAATAATATTATTTTTTGTGGCTATTTGTTTTATAATTATTTTTATTCATGTTATTCATGTTACAAATATTCTTCAGTGTATACTTATCTTAAGAAATCTACTTAGTTGATGTTAGAAGATAAAATAATTCTAGTTATAGTCTATCCTGCCATATATATATATATATATATATATATATATATATATACTTCTGTCATATTAATTAGCTCTTACGAAATTTATAAATATGGGAATAATGTCTTGTTTAGAATGGATGGAAATTACGTGGGTTCATGAGCAATTATTATTTTGCGCCAGCATGTAACAACATTTAGACTCAAAGTACAGGTGAACATATAAAATGTGGAGGAAAGGAGTACTGCACATGTCTGTTGGTGGGAGTTCTTTCCCTGACTCATTTGACAAGTGCTCTGTCTGGGATAGCTAATTTATAGCTAATCTTCCTGTGTGCATCTTCACGTAATCCAGCAACCTGAACCTTTCCTTTACACTTCCTTCCATTAAGTTCCATATTTATTATAGTATTTCTTTATTAGGTATTTAATATGTCTTTTCAACTGTGCAAATATTTTTTTAAAAATTAGGATTCTTTTATTGTTGTTGTGTTCTAGTTATGAGTTTCATGGATTATAATTATAGTGTCCAACATCCCTTTGATCTTAAATTCTGTCATTTTTATTGCCCAATTTTATAGATCATGAGTGTGATTTTTTTCTAGACAGGCATTCTTTGTTTCCACAGAAATCCGTGTAGCTGTTAGTTTTTATTAAATTTAGTCTTATACAGGCTAAATTAATAAAATTACATTTATTAATAAATTAATAAAAATCATTTACATGCATATATGTTTTTCTACCATGTGTACAATTTAATGCCTAATGCTAGGTACTGAGGGAAATCTAAATGGGTAAATAACATAATATTTGATCTTAAGTTCTGTAAAGCCTGCCTACAAAATAAAGGTTAAATTATTAGCAGTCAAGGTTCTGCAGAATCTTGACCTAATCTACCTTTCCAGTCTCCTGTTCCTAATTTGTCTTCCAGTTGCTCTGCCTTCCAGCCATATTGACTTATTATCTGTTCTTCACATACACACCACGGGGCTGAGAGGAGATAAGCAAAGGGCAGAGCTTTACCTTGCCAATCCCTCCTTCTGCTGATAGCGTTCATTTCCTACACTATTAATCATAGAATACAAAATTCACTTCTCCCATTTAAAAGCTTTAATGGTTCCACAAAGCCAACGAAATTAAGTATCTATTCACTGCATAGTGCCAATAGATCCTTCAGTATAGGGTCCCAGCTTTCATTTAACATATCTTCCTTGCTGACCCTATGCTTGAATTGCTTTCAACAGTCATAATTCCATAAACACACCAGATACTTTCATGGCTTCACATCTTGCTTTGGTTTGCAGTGTTGTAACTGTGCTTTGCCTCCACATGTGCCTTTTGAATGTTTACTCAATCACCCAAGCCCAGATAAAGGGCCACATATTCCATCTTATCCACTAGTAGAGAAGTAAATACTTGAAGAATAAATGAACTTTGTTTACTGATTTAAAAATATTTTTTTATTGATTTCAGGAGGTAGTAAGAGGGAGAGAGAGATGGAAACATCAAGGAGGAGAGAGAATATTGATCTGTTACCTCCTACATGCCCCTCACTGGGGATCAGCTCGTAACCCAGTTATGTACCCTGACCAGGAATCTAACCATGATCTCTTGGTTCATAGATCGGCGCTCAACCACTGAGCCACGCTAGCCGGGCTGTTGGCTGATTTTTTAATTGAATAATTTTGTGTGTGTAAGTTTACAGCTTAGTATTTTATTTGCTTTGTTTTCTATAATAGCTCAAAATTTGAGCCCTAGGTGCACTACTGATTCAATGTTCTTAGGCAAATAACTCAATTTCTTTGAGGTACAGTTTCCTCATTTGTAACACAGGGACAACAGTGTGTTGTGAGGATGTTATGAGAGAGAAAATAAGGGATGCTGTGAGGGACAAAATAAGTATTTGCTTAATTACCGAGTGTTATACATACGTTAGATATAACTATTATAGTAAAATTTTCTATAAATATTTAATTAAAATCCTGTATAGATATTTTCAGTGAAACATCAACTCCCTGACTTCTATAAAGAACTAACAAGTGAAATGCCCTTTATTTTCCAATATACTATTAATTTTAGCTTTTATTCCGTGAAATTAGAATATAAACTCCATAAAAGCTATTTCATTCTTTGCTATATCATACCATCTAAAAGACATTGTCAAATGAGTGAATATTAGTATAAAACATACCAACTTGAGCAGAGATTGGCAAGTGGATAAGTATATTGAATAGGTTTATTGAATGAGTGGCTTTTCAGTGGGAAAGAATTGAATAAATCATTTTTAAAATTATTTATATACAGTGTATATAAATATCAACTTTTGTGAAAGTTCCCAATTAAACATTTAATTGGGCAAGCTTTTTTTTGGTATCAATTTTCCTATCATTAACAATGACTATGAAATCTCACTGGGCACCTGATTGTTTTTATATACTTACAGGTAGCAAAGCATTATAAAAAATTAAGTTAGTAATTGTTGTTTAAACCACCACTAGTCAGGAAAATGTGCCTATTGAACGTATACTTACCTATAAAATAAATGTGACTGTTTTCCTATGGTATTTATGTTGCTGAATTCCAGAGTTCAAACATCCGAAAATCAGAGCTGGGGCAGTGAAGTCAGAATCCCTGAGTTCAATTCCAATATATTCTTTCTTCTACTTTTTCACCCTTATCTGCCTCAGTCCTCAACTATTTTTTTCTTATCCTCAGTCGAGGATATGTTTTTATTGATTGATGAGAGAGAGAGAGAGAGAAAACATTGATTTAAGAAGGAGAGAAACATCAATGTGAGAAACATTGATTGGTTACCTCCCATAAGCACCCTCACCGGGGGTTGAAGCTGCAACCTAGATATGTGCCCTGACTGGGAATGGAACCTGCAGCCTTTTGATGTCTGGGATGACACTCACACCAACTGAGTCACCTCGCCAGGTCTGATCCTCAGCCATTAAAGAAGGCTAAAATAGATCCTAACTCATTGGACTGTTTGAAGATTAGTGATAAGGTATATATAAATATCAACTTTTGTGAAAGTGCTTCAGTCATAGGAAATGCTCAAATAGTGTTAGGTGATGTTGTTTTTGTGGTTGCTATCCTATATAATAAAACCCTAATATGCAAATTGACCAAACGGCTGAACAACTGGTCACTGTGATGTGCACTGACCACGATGAGGCAGACGCTCAATGCAGGAGCTGCTCCCTGGTGGTCAGTGCGCTCCCACAGGGGGAGCGCCGCTTAGCCATGAGCTGGGCTCACAGCTGGCACAGCGGCGGTGGTGGGAGCGTCTCCTGCCTCTGAGCTAGTGCTGAGAAGCAGCGAGCCTGGCTTTTGGCTGAGTGGTGCTCACACTGCTCAGCCAGAAGCCCTAAGCCTGGCTCACGGCTGGCGAGCACAGCAGCAGTGGCGGGAGCCTCTCCTGCCTTCACAGCAGCACTAAGGACCCCTTGGGGGATGTCTGCTGAGGGGTCCCAGACTGCGAGAGGGCGCAGGCCAGGCTGAGAGACCCCCCACCCCAGGGCACGAATGTCGTGCACTGGGCCTCTAATTTTTATTATAATCATCTTCTGAGTCCTCAAAGAAACACTGATTTATAAATGTCTATATGTAAAAATAAGGTATTTTTACGACTATGCTTTGACATCCCCCTCTTAGTCTGCAACCTATAAAGACATGATCGGTGGGAGGCTGGGCAGCCGTGTCACCTTCAGAGTTTCAGTAGAGGCTGGAGACTATGAAACTAGACATGAGGGTGGGCAGAGAGTAGGAAAGGAGGAAGGAAGTTGGTTTCTCACAAACTGATCTATCATGGATTTCTAGGTAGATGGGATTGAATCGCACATTAGAAGAAAAGGACAAGATCCTGCAAGCCACAGGTTGCACTAGTATTCAATCTGGTGTTTTGCTGTACTTCATTTAGTGTTGCTCCATGAGTAGTTCAGAGGCTTAAGAACTATTTTCTCAGTAAGATGATAATGTACCCAAGATCAGGGCAGCATATTTTTAATATATTTTACATTATGGGATATAATAATGACCTATTAGATGTGATAAAAGGAATTATGGTTGTTCTACCTCTTTAACATCTCTAGTCTGTTTTGGGTTATATCTACTTTGACTAAATGTAATTGATTTTCAGATTTTTTTGAGAATATGTAGCTTTATATTATTATAAGGAGATCAAAATTATTTGTGGCAGGAAAACAATTTTTAAAATGCTCATCTCAAAAGGCGACTTTAGTATCTAGTTCTGGTTAGATGCAATAAGTCAGTATAGTTACCGATAGTTAGAGTTGCTGTTATTTTATAGGCTTTACCCTATGAGACATGTAGTCACTGAGTGGATGGGTTAGCTTTTATGTGTCCATTAGCAGCTTGAAATGACCCCATTCTAGCCTTGTATCTGTAGGCAAACTGATTCATTTCTTTATTAGTAAATGGGAATAAGGGAACCTACTCCATAGATTAGTGAGAATTAAATGATACAATCTAATTATGGTAAGCACATATTAAACACATAATAAATGGTGAGTGTTAGTTACAGGTGAGGAGATTCATAACTATTCTTAAATGGACATATCCTCAAAAATTTCATAATAGAGCTACCATATGATTCATCAATCCACTTCTGGGTATGTATCTGAAGGAAATGAAACCACTATATGGAAAAGATATCCACACCCCTGTGTTCTTTGCAGCATTATTTACAGTAGAAACAAATTAAGTGCCCAAAATAAATGCTCAATTTTGAAAATGAAATGCATTTTAATAAGCACTGCCTTTAGAATTACTCAAAGTGTGTGTATACATTTTTTGGAGATATATCTATATCTAATCTATATATCTATGTATCTATATATCTATATATCTATATCTATATCTATATCTACGTATATTTCAGCCATTAAAAAAAAAAAACCAAATTCTGCCATTTGTGACATTGTGAATGGACCTTACGGCATTATGCTAAGTGAAATGAGCCAGATGGAGAAAGATAAATACTGTATAATCTCACTTATATGTGGAATATAAAGAACTGAACTCAGAAACAGAGTAGATTGGTGGTTGTCAGAAGTGGGAGGAGGTGGGGGCACTAATCTAATTATAAGATGAGTAAGTTCAGATGCTCTGTGTTAAAGCGTGGCAACAGTAGTTAACAGTATTGTATTATGTACTTGAAAGTTGCTAAGAAAGTAAATCTTAAAAGTTCTCACCACACACAGAAATTGGTAACTATGTGAAGTGATGAATGTTAACTAACCTTGTTGTGTTAATCATTTTTCATTATACACATACACTGAGTGACCAGATTATTATGACCACCTGATGTTTGTAGGCAAATTAGCTATAATTTTGCGCTGAAGTTCCTAGAGGGCTAGACCATTATAAATAGGGAAGCAGGCCTAACCGGTTTTGCTCAGTGGATAGTGTTGGCCTGCAGACTGAAAGGTCCCAGGTTCAATTCCGGTCAAGGGCATGTACCTTGGTTGTGGGAACATCCCCAGTAGGAGGTGTGCAGGAGGCAGCCGATTGATGTTTCTCTGTCATCAGTGTTTCTAACTCTCTATACCTCTCCCTTCCTCTCTGTAAAAAATCAATAAAATATATTTTAAAAAATAAATAGGGAAGAAGGTTGTTTACCACGATAGTAGAAGTGATTTTTTTTTTTTTTTGAAGATATGGGTAGACAATGCGATTTAACAGCCTTTGAACGTGGGATATATACATATCTTCAGAAAAAAAATCACTTCTGTTGTGGTAAACAACTTGCTTCCCTATTTATAGTGGTCTGGCCCTCTAGCAACTTCAGCGCAAAATTACAGTGGGGCCTTGACTTACGAGTTTAATTCGTTTGGTGATGGAGCTCGTAATTCAAATTACTCGTATGTCAAATCAAAAAGTGAACAAGTGAGACACGTGATGCTGGGCTGATGTGGTGTTCACTGTGACTTTCGCTGTGCCAACTAGCAGTGGGGTTTCTGAAGCTGGCACGTAACCCGAATTTTAGCTCGCAACTCAAAGCAAAAAAATCGGCCGAGAGACGGCTCATGTCTCGAAAAACTCATTAGTCAGGACACTTGTAAGTCAGGGCCCCACTGTATAGCTAATTTGCCTACAGATGTCAGGTGGTCATAATAATCTGGCCACTCACTGTGTATCAAATCATCATGTTGCACACCTTAAACTTACACTGTTGATTATATCCCAATTAAACTGGAAAAAATGCAAAAGAAAAAAAAAGGAAACTGATTGGCTAAGAATGAGTATATCTCCTTAATACTGGAATGATTTTTTTCCTGTTAACTAGATATAATTTTTAACTTGAGTTCTTTTAATTTCTCATGTTAGATTTTGTGAAATGAGCGAGGTATCTAGCTTTTTTTTTTTTTTTTTTTTTACCTGTTTGAGTGTTAGAGGATTTTTAAAAAGTAGAAATTTACTCTAATTTTAATACTCCCTGGGTAGTATTGAAATAAGCCAGTTGTGTGTAATTTTGCCTTAGATAAAAGCATCAGCATGTTTGGAACATAAACCTAATTCTATCTTTTGTTGAACGTCCCCATTTAGTAAGAGTCTTTTGATTGTACTTCTTAAATGTAGTATGACTTAGAATACTGGAAGCTGCCCAGAATGTAAAAAAAAGGAGAATAATTTATATTTAATTGGTCTAAACCTATCCTTCCTAGGTCAATAAGAAGAGAAACCAGCAGCATTAATCAAGATAAAATTATCAGCTGATTAATCAGTGTTCTAATTACTGCATAGTTCTTTACCTTTTCAGTTTTAATTACTAAACCTCATTGTCTTCTCCATATGGCTAACATGTATTCACAGTGCATTCTTTCTCCTACTGAAACCATTAAGATAAAAATATACATCCTAGACATTAAAACGTCAAATATAAGAAATTGCTAATGCTTCTTAAGAATTTCCCCGAAAGGTATAAATAAACTATGAGATTATGCAAGAAAAGAATGATAAATTCATGGATATGGGCATGTAGCTGTGATTATGAACTGAGCTTTGTGAGACTGTAGGTCTCATCAGTCCTATTTCACCAATTGAATTTGTATAAGTTGTGTCTGAATCCAATTGCAGTTAAATATAAATTAGGAAAATACATTGGAGATTTCAAAAATTGTTTTGCGAAGGCCTGAATATTTCTTTTCGATGTGTTTATTAGAATACATTGACTTCATTGCATGGTCACTATTAACTTTTAGCCTCCTTGGTTCTCTGGGGTACTGTCCTGGGCACTGTGGCAGGTTTAGCAGCATTCCCGGCCTCTATCCACCAGCTACCTGGAGCACAGCTCTGGGGAACCCACCCACTGCTTTCTGACAAACACAAAGGTCTCCAGACATTGACAAATGCCCCCTGTGGGGCAGAATCAGCCCCCATTGAGAATGACTGGTTTCACTTATTTTAAAAACATATGCATATAAGCCAAACCAATGGACACGGACAACATGGGGATGAGAGCATGAGGGAGGAGTGGGGGCCAGGGAGGTTGGGGGTTAATGGGAAATGAGGACACATTTGTAATACCTTAACCAATAAAGAAATTTAAAAAATAATAAAAAAATAAAAACAGATAAACTGTATAATAAAGCACCCTTGCCAGATGAGCTGAATTTTTCTATAGGTCATGTATTTTTAGGAAACATTCTTTTGATGCAAAACCTTCCAGACACTTCTGATGATATAATGGCGACGATACTCATCCTGGTGACAGCAACAACTAACGTTCACTGAGCAGATCTGTCAGTCACTCTACGCAGGTGTCTGCACACATTACTTTATTTAATCTTTAAAGTAGCTCAATCAGGGAGGCCTGGTTGTTACCTGTTCTCTTTCTTACAGACTTTAGCAAGCTTAAACAATGCCCAGGGTCATATAGTTAGACCCTTTTTACCTGATTGGATAGGATATGATTCAAAATATACATTCTTGAAGGATATTTTGTATTTAAGGAAGTGAGAAATTTTTACTTTCTCTTTAGAAGTAGTTTAGAATTTGACCATATTCCCAGTTGTGTCATCTGTAATCTATCAAAGAAATTAATGTGAAATATTTGCCTTTACAAGAGGATTATCTGAAAATTCCAAGGTGGACTTGTTTGGAGTTTTACTGAAAAGACAGTTATGGGGCTGATTGTAGTGAAATAAGCATTGTGGTTATTTAATAATAATTGAAAGATTTTTTTTTCTGAAATGAAAAATATTTTCTCGGCAAGCTTCTCTCTCTTCTTCCCCTGCTTTCTCCCTCTATTCTTTCTTCCCCTTTTTTTTCTCCTTCCTATTCCATTCTTTATAAGATGCTACATTATCTGCATTGTGCACTGTGTATCCTTGTAATTGCAAAACCACTGAGGTTAGCCACCACTTGTAACTAAATGACTCGAACACTAATTAATTCTATTTGCATGGTGCTAATGGCACAAATGTGAATACTGATGTGGCAAAGACCTAATTGTATTTTTTAGCTACCTCATTCAATTCTAAGTATTTTCCCCAGCTATACAGCCTTCACATTCTACCTCTCCCACAAATATTATTACTGTTTTTTAATTTTAGATTTGGGCTTAGGTGACATAAAATTTTATGTATCATGCCTAGACACAATTATTTGTGACTCCATTTTCAGAGGACTGTTTGGACAGCTTTCAGACAACATTGGACTGAACATTCATGACTGCTTCTGTGGGCATTTATTCCAGCATTAGAGCCAGTTCTAAGGCATGTGGAGGTTGAAGTGCAGGACTCTTAAATGACAATAGTCAACCTCCGTATCTATAGTGATTCAGCTGGGATATCCTCTCTACGTTTTAAGTGCATCATAATAAAAGTGTTTATAGCTATTCATTCTTTGCCTGTGTGTATGGGGCGGGGGGGAGGGGAGGGAAGGGGTAGGGAAAATATTTGCAAAGCCAGAAGATAAATGGATATGTAATTTTTATATGAGGGTACAGGAAATTTTTTAGAGCCTACTAATAATATAAAATTCTGTGTTCCTTAAGCATAATGCCATTGGATGATGAATGGGCATAATATTTAAGTTCTATGAGGAAGACAAACTTAGAATGAAAATCACTTGCTGACCATAATGGTAGACTAGTTCAGTTACCTTAGTCCCTCATTGTAATAAAGTATCGTTCCTAAAATAGTGTGTCGATCATGTTCAGCATGATTTGCAGATGTTTGCTCTGACACTTTTGACCAGGACTTTGGATAAAATGTTAGTTTGGGCAAACACAGCATAGACAGCAATTGCATATTACAGGTATGTGATGTCTTCGTATATTACAGTAGGGCTACTCAGCACATATCACATTTCCATAACACTTAACTAAATACCATATCAAAGATACCAGGGGGAAAATTTTTTTTAAATAAAGAAAAAGTTATATACCCAACAGAAAAATGAACGAAGAACAAGAGCTCACGATTCACAAAAGAAGAATACATATTTAAATTTAAGGAAAGCATGCTTAATCCTATTGGTAAGCAAAATATTGCAAAGTAAACCACAATGAGTTTCTCATTCTTGGCAAACAAATTAACAGAAATATTTAAAATAATAATAACCCACCATTGGGAGGTAAGTTAGTGTAAATTTCCTGGAGGAAAGTTAGGCAATATGTATGGAAATGTAAATTTCCAAATATAAATTTGCTTTGATTCAGATATTTAATTTTTCTTAAATATAAACATATACACAGATGTGAGCAAATATTTAGCTATTAGATTTTAGCTATTGTGTGCTATTTACATTAGCAAACTGTTATAATTAGAATATCTTTTAAAGGTAGAGTGAGGAATGGGTGAGGGTATATGAAATATGATGGACCATGAATTAATAATTATTAAAGCTGAGTCAAGAATACACAGTGGTTCAGTCTTGCTTAAAAACAAAAATAGCCCCAAATGTTTAACAATATGGCTTTGATTAAATAATTTGTGGTATATCCATGAGATAAAACAATACATGGTCATTAAGATGATCTTTATATTATACTAGAGGCCCGGTGCACAAAAATTTGTGCACTCGGCGGGGAGAGGGTGTTCCTCAGCCCGGCCTGTGCCCTCTCGCAGTCTGGGACCCCTCGGGAGATAACGACCTGCTGGCTTAGGCCTGCTCCCAGGTGGCAGAGGACAGGCCCAATCCCTAGGTGCAGCCCCTGGTCGGGCTCAGAGCAGGGCCAATTGGGGAGTTGGGGCGCCGCCCCCTGTCATGCACAGAGCAGGGCGGATTGGGAGGTTGCGATGCCACCCCCAGTCACGCTCAGGGTAGGGCCGATTGGGGGGTTGGGGCACCGCCCCCTGTCACACTCAAGGCAGGGTCGATGGGGAGGTTTTGGCGCCACCCCCTGTCACGCACAGAGCAGGGCCAATCCGGGGGTTGGGGCGCTGCCCCCTGTCACTCACAGAGCAGGGCCCATCAGGGGAGTTGGGGCTCTGTACCCTGTCACACACAGAGCAGGGCAGATCAGGGGGTTGGGGCGCCACCACTGTCACACTCAGGGCAGGGCCCGTGGGGGGCGGTTGGGGCACCGCCCTCTATCACCCACAGAGCAGGGCCGATCAGGGGGTTGGGGCGCCGCCACTGTCATACTCAGGGCAGGGCCGATCAGGGGGGTTGGGGAGCTCCCCCCTACCAGGCACAGAGCAGGGCTGATCAGGGGGTTGGGGCGCCTTCCCCTGTCACACACAGAGCCGCAGGGCGATCAGGGGGTTTGGGCGCTGCCCCCTGTCACGCTGATCCCGGTGCCGGGAGGCCTCTCAGCTCCGCTGATCCTGGTGCTGGGAGGCATATTACCCTTTAACTATATAGGATAGAGGCCTGGTGCACGGGTGGGGGCCGGCTGGTTTGCCCTGAAGGGTGTCCTGGATCAGGGTGGGGGTCCCACTTGGGTGCCTGGCCAGCCTGGATGGGGGGATGATGGCTGTTTGCAGCTGGTCACACACCCTTCAGGGTGGGGGTCCCCACTGGGGTGCCTGGCCAGTCTGGGTGAGGGGCTGTGGCCATTTTCAGGCTGGCGGGTGACTGAAGCTCCCAACCGCTCCTTTTTTCCTTTTTTTTTTTTTTTATTCTTGGATTTATGGCTGTCACTGGAGCTGAGAGCGGGCTTTAGCTGTGAGACCTGCTGCTGAAAGCAGGTTTCTGGCTTTGTTTACTTTCTGTATTTGAAACTTTGTTGTGACTCCAGCTCTGAGATCCTGGCTGACTGAAAACAGGTTTTTGGGGTTTTGTTTAGCTTCTATATTTGTAACAATGTTTTTTAGCAGCTCAAAGCCCAGCAGCGGCAGGCGGGGAACGTTGGAGTCCTCCGTCACTGAAGCAAGCAAGCCTCCTGTTCGTGTCAGTAGCCTGGCTGCCGGCCGCCATCTTGGCTAGCAGTTAATTTGCATATCGCCCTGATTAGCCAATAGGAATGGTAGCAGATGTACGGCTAATTACCATGTTTCTCTTTTATTAGATAGGATATTATATAGTATGTTTAAGAATATTTAGGCATGCAAAATGTTCATAAAATATTAATAAATGTCAGAATATTACAAAGCAGCATCCAGAGAATTATCCCATTCAAATGCATAGAATGGAAATAAAGACCCCCAAATTAGCAATATTTAACTCTGAGTGAGAGGATTAAGGGTGATTTAAATTTTCTTCAGTGTTCTTTTTTGGTATTTTTAAAAATTTCTGTAATAAAAATGCATATATTTGGTTATCAGATTTACTACATTTTTTAAAATGGTGGAAAGAACAAATATACCTTTCAAAAAGTTTTCTCCATAAATTATGAAAACAAAAATCTTGTGTATCTATAGAAGTTTTTGTAATGTAAAAAAAGCACTATTTTATGATTATATGTCATAAAATAATGTATTACCATCCCTTGGTTGGGAGAAATCAAGGAAAATTAATTTTGTTATATCTTGTTTAATAAAGCAGTAAAGTACAGATTTTTTTTTTTTTTTAATGTGAAAGGGTCAAGGAGGACTACAACAGATATAGAATTTCTAGATTAAACTATATACATTATTCTGGCAATTCTCAATACACACTTTTGGGGTGCACTTATATGCCTTTTTTATAGGTGAGGAAATAGGGACTTACAGTCCAGCAGCATATAAGTTCCTGAGCTGGGATCAAGCTATGGTCATTCTGGCTCCTGCTAGACCTTCTGGCGCTATGTGGAAATGCAACCATTGTATTAGAATGTGTATTTCCTCAGGGTGAAACTATAATGGCATTTTGGTATAAATATGTTATGAAAGCTAAAAGTCATACAGTCTATCCTTTTGATAATTGTTATCCAGTTTCCAAAATATTCTCATCAAAGGAAATAAAATAAAGTTTGAAATGTAAAATTTCGTTTATTAGAAAAAGTTGAAATGATAAGAAATGTCTAAATTCACAGTGGTGCTGATATGTAATATGATGCATCACTTTCCTCTTGAGTTTCCCTGATGAGCACATCTTTTAGTTAAGTTGGGGATGCAGTTACCTCTGATATGGTCATAGGTCAACCTAGCTCTATATTCTTATCTAACTTATGCTGCAGATTCTTTGATATCACCATTTAAATAACTCTTATCAACTAGGGTTTATTGTGTGTGTGTGTGTGTGTGTGTGTTTTATTTAAAGGGATATCCATTAAGGTATGTGTAGTAAATTTTACAGAGTGGAAGACTTTTCCCTGTTGGCACATTCATTTCCTTGCTCTACAAGTGTTTGTTGAGGAATTGTGATGTGCCAGGCTATCAACTTGGTAAACAGTCTCAGAATAAAGATTTTAATATTTTCAGATTAGATAGGCTTTAAAACATTTTATATGGGGATAGATATAATGTTAAGTTCAGCCAAGATTAATTAATGATGCATTAGCCCCTTGTACACTCACAGTGCACTAGTGTGTATTTATCTGTGAATTGAAAAAGAGTGAGAAATGAAAACACAGGCACAAAGTAAGCTATTTGGAACAACAAAAAAGCCATAGCCTTTTCTCTCCATCCCTGGGGTAGGTGGGGCATACACACATGCATATATAAATATATAAATAAAATTGAATATATAATAAAATTAAATATACATGCATACATACATATATGCTTAATTTTATGAAATAATATATTTTATTTTGGACTGTTTTGGAATACATGAAATATATCACTTTATGTCACTTTATATCAATGTGTTCAGAGACAAAGAATCATAATTATGCAGGAGAGTGTAATAGCATACTGGTAAGGGCTGTTAGTTTTGCTTTCAAAATACATTAAAGAAGATATTATCTTGACCCTTCACATCAATTCCTCTTTAATTATAGTCTTTATTCCAATATAAGGGTAATCTCTTGACCAATCAATTTACTTATCTCTATTAAAATAATTGTACAAAAATAATATGAAAGCAGCATCTTCTCGCTTTCTAGATTAAAAAAATCATGAGTATTTGTTCCTAATATTATGGAGAAATGTACGTCTCTTGTAATTCAAGATTTCCATTTCAAAAATTCAAATAGCAAATCTATTGTATATTTTTGCATTTTCTGAAAATTATGTGTTCTGGCCACTCTTAGGTTACTTTCCCTTTCTCTTTCTAATTACATCCATTATTCTATTTTTCTAATTACAGCAGCAATTGAGTTTTTTTCTGTGCTCACATATAGAATATGTAAGATTAATGGATAATTAGAGCCACAGCTGTATGTCCTTTCCTGTGTCTGCACTTTTGGCAGTTCTGTGACCTTTGTGTATTTGGTCCTAGCTTACCTACTAGGTCTCAGAAATAACTCCTTACAAAATCTGTATCAAAAGCAGAGAACTGACTTGAACTAGTTTGAGTAGGTTTTGAAATGTTTTGGACTTCGATAAAATAGGTAGAAGCTTCTGTTGCCTCAGCATTAACGAGAATCCCCTGCATTGTATTAGCCTTCCTTTGGTATTTCAGTGCAAACTCTCCTCGTGTGTCATATTAATTATCAGCATATGCATTTCATACACCGGGGGAAATCGGAGCTGATGATTAGCGTGGTGCTTTGGTTTTTTTGTTTTTTGTTTCTAAATTGCATTGGATTTTGATCTTCCTTGACTTAATATCATAATCCATTTTGCTAGCATGTATTAAATGCTTGGTGTTCTGTTTATTACCAAGGAGGATTTTGTTCTGTGATCATCTTTTTGACCACTTAAGAAAGAGCATGAGTACTTACAAGTGCTGCAAACACACTGGTCATTGAACATATCAGTGAGTAAAAGGTGAGAGGGTTGGTGATAAATGAGAGAGAAGTACCTTTGTTTTAATATTTATTGAGGATTGTTTTTAATGAAGTGTTTTGTCTAGAGTGGAAATAACGGCTCTTTTTCTCCCTCTTCGTAATCTCTTTAGTGGGTCACGTTGCTGTCTGTGGCTGTATCTTCATTATTTAGAGATCTTGGAAAAGGGTGAAAGCCTCACCCTTGATATCAGTTAAGTAATGCGTTGGTGTTTTCCATGAGTATGCCAAAGTAGAAATTCACTAATATGCCACAAAGAGAGGAAAGCCTGCTCATTGCACCTCTTTGGTGGGTTTGTGAAACCTTACTATAGCTGATAAAAATCTGGAGAACATACATCTCTGGTGGGTTTGGGGAAGTACAATTTGGCATCATATACCATAATTTCCCTGTTGGATAATTGAAGAATTGTGAGGCATGCCAAATCTACAAATGCTCTCTCTTTCCCTGCAGGACAATTTTCCTGCATGGGACCAGTTTTGGACATGCAGAGTCTCAGAAAGTCCATACCTAACCTGAGAGTGCAGGCTGTTTTGGCCATTCTAGTTTCTGCAGAATGAAAACAAAAACTACCACATATTTAAAACCTCATCACCGAAAGCATCATTTTAATAAAAGCTGTGCATTTGCATCATTCCAAATTGATTTTTCAAAGTGATTTTGCATCATTATCTCATGTTATAATTCCAACAACTCAGAGATAGACAACCTGGGTCTGACTTGTGGGCTTGTTTTAAAGACATAGAAAAGGGACCAACTTTTGTTCTGGAGTCTCCTTGTCTCTTGACTATTCCTCTTCCACCTATCTCTTTATCCTCTTCTGTTATACAGAATTTTCTTTTTTTTTTCTTTTCTTTTTTTTCTCTTCTCTTCTCTTCTCCTCTCCTCTCTTCTTTTTTATCTTATTTTCTTCCTTCCTTCTTTCCTTCCTTCCTTCCTTCCTTCCTTCCTTCCTTCCTTCCTTCCTTCCTTCCTTCCTTCCTTTCTTTCTTTCTTCTTTCCTTTCTTTTCTTCCTTTCTTTCCCTCCCTCCCTTTTCCTCACCTGAAGATATTTTTCCATTGATTTTTAGAGAGAGTGGAAGAGAGAGGGAAATACAGAGAGAAATATGGATGTGAGAGAAAGACATCAATTGGTTGCCTCCTGCACGCACCCTGACCGGGGCCTGGGACAGGGAGGAGCTTGCAGCCTAGGTACGTGCCCTTGACCAGAATCGAACCTGGGACCTTTGGGTCTGCAGGCCAGTGCTCTATCCACTGAGCCAAGCCGGATAGGGCCAGAATTTTCATGTCTGTATATAAAAATGCTGACTTACTCTTATTTTAAGCAAGCAAATTAGACATCATCCCATCCTTCAATAGTAGCCTTCCTTTTTGTCCATTATTCCCATTGCTAGCCAAGTGTCAGGAAAGGGGGCCTCATTCACTTTTTAAAGATCCTCCCTTCCATTCCATTCTCCTTGAATTTCTCAGTCCTATTTTGAATCCTTTTTAGCATTTGTCGCTGGGAACCATTCTGCACTTCCTCTTACCCTATCAGGGAGGTCCTGCTCAGTATAATTTGCAGGCTCACTCTTTACCCAAATCTGTACATTTCCATCCCAGTTTCTCTTCTACATATACAAATATATACATTTCAACATGTTCAACATGGAACCAATATCCAATGTGTTCAAGTCTGTTTCTTTTTAATAAAAATTTTATTTCTGACCTTGCATAATGATTTGATCAATTTCCTTGCTCAGGCTAGAATTCCGGGTCAAGTCAAGGACCCGTGTCAGCTTTCAACAACTTCACTCTTAACATACATTTTGTTAATCCTACCCACTCAAAACCCTGTCAATTATAATTTATTATTTTTAAGGAAAATTTCAAATTTATTTTCTTTTTTTTATCCACACTGGCACTGTTTTATTATAATCTCATCTTACATTACTGCAATACCCTACTGGTATCTCTGCTTCAAATTTTGCTTCTTTCCAAATATCTGCTCTTCTGCCACAGGTAGCATTTACCTACATAAAACCCACTTACATGTTTTACTACTTTCAGTGCAATATCCAAACTTCTTCATATCTCAAATGAGATCCTTTTGACCTGCTTCAGCCTTCCTTTCTAAATCCAACTTCCCTCATTTCCCTTGCATCATACTCTGTAACTGGAAGGAGCCACTGCCATTATTAGGATACTCTCTGTCCTTTGGAATCCTTGCCTGAAATGCTCTCTGTACTGGGTTGAATAGTGTCCCTCACAAATTTATGTTCACCAGGAACCACACAATGCCACCTTATGAGGAAGTAAGTTTTTTATAGAGGTAATTATTGGGCCTCTAAATCCAATAAGACTGACATCCTTATAAGAAAACAAGAGGAAACACAGGGAAGAAGGCCTTATGAAGATAGCAGAGACTAGAGTGGTGCATCTGCAAGCCAGGGAATGCCAAAGATTGCCACAACACCAGAAGCTAGGAGGTTGTCATGGGTGGTTTCTCTCTCCTGCAGAAAGAACCAACCCCCCAACACTATGATTTCAGACTGCTAGACTCCAGAACTGTGAGAGAATAAGTTTCTGACATTTTAAACTAAACATTTTATGGTAATTTGTTAGGGCAGCCTTAGGAAACGAATTTACTTTTCCCCAAACCACTCCCAGTTGAAGTAGCCTACAGGACATCCTGAGTCTGGGCAAAGGGCCACTGCTGGGCACCACGTGGTTCTCTGTTCTGCCTCTGTGCTGGACTCACCAGCCAGTGAGCTCCTTGAGGGAAACACATGAGCTTTTGCTCTGTTTTCAACATCCAGCACAGTGCCTGACATGGAACATGATAGGATTTTTTGTTGACTAATTAAATTACCGAAAGGACAGATTTCTAATGTGGGTTCACACATTTCTTTTAATCCTTGTATCTTGTTTTGCTGCATTTTCTTTTTAATGAAGACATAACTAAGGTATCCAGGTGTGTTTATGATTTTGACTTTTCTTTTGAGAGGCCCCATGAATAGGGACAAAGTTCTTCAGTCAATGGAAAAGCCATTCTGGCCATTGGTTAACATTTCAATAGAGATGAGATTTTCTGGTTGGATAATTGGCTTCCTCAGAAACAGAGCTGACTGGAAGAGATAGTGGAATGGAAGAGGTTTAAATGTGAGAGTGGGCTGGGCCCTTTGGTGAGGGAGGAGACCAGAAGCTAGAATGTTGAAACTAAACTTCTCGGGGACATCTAGGGACTTTTATTCAGGGTAACTGAATGAGAATAGTGGCCATGACTGCCTATAATAAGTTCTTGGGAGTTGGGTCACTTCATACTTTAATAGTTTCATTTCTGTGCCCACTTCCCACTCTCCAAAAACTCCCTGCTCTTCCTCCTTCTGCAACGCCCGCCCCCCGCCCCCAAACCGAAAGTTGAATTGTGTCAGCTTCTTCTGAAAGTTCCTCAAATATCCCAATTTTCTTTCCTATGATTGGCCAATCTTAGGCAATTCTTCTCTTATAGTGACTACCAGTAAAAGATAGGAGATGAAAATTATGGTTCCTTTATAACCAAGTTCATTCCATTTTGAATCACCAGAAGACAAAATGAATTCCAAAAGTCTTCGTGAATTTGAGAGCTCCATTGCACATCTAGAAAAATTTATGCTAAAAAAAAACAACCAAAAAAACAAAACAAAAAAATACACATCAATTATTTGGGTAGCTGATGGGAAAATAAAGGCAAGTTTGGAAATTGTCCATGGTTTCTATGAATATTCATAAATAATTAACTTGCATCTCAATTTAGAGCCGAACAACAGTTCGTTTCAATTTTTTTTGGTTTGTTTTTAATATCTGAGTTAATTATATGCTGAGATCTAGTCGCTGGGTGTTCCTTCTTAGTGGTGATTGAATACCTGCCTTTAGTAAAAATAGCCCCGTGCTTCTGTGGCTTTCACCACGTTGTTGTGTAGCTGAAGGAAGACGTACAGTTATTCAGTCTGAAGGACAACGGGCTTCCTTAGGGGGCTGCTCTCTTCCCTTCCCTACTCCCAATCTTTTCACGAAGAAGTTTCTACCTTTGAGTGAAAATACTTTTCTTTCACACTTTTTACCAAGAAATGCCAAAAAGAGTATGCAAGATAAAAAGGCAAGAAAAAAAACAAATCTCTCAAAGTAAATGGTGAAAAGCTACATTGCTACATCTTCCTGGGATTTAAGCCCTTAGGTAGCCACATGTTTAGTCCTGTGAGGGACAGAGAGAGTGCAAACCCCTCTTGGTTGAAAACACCAGGGAGAAGTGGGCCTAACTGAATAGAAAGGACCTCTGTACTTTGTGGAAAACACACACGCAAGGCTGCATAGAAGAATAATCAGAGTCCTGGGCTGTTAGCAGGAGGGAGGCCATTCGGGGACTGCCCCTTTTGTCTCTTCGCCTTGTACGGGCTGGAGGACGGAATAATTGTGGACAAAGGGTCTGAGGAGGGCGGAGGGTAGGGTATGAACTCTTCAGGCAGCTGTTTTCAGCTTTATTTACCGCCCCATCCTTCAGCCCAGTCCTCCTGCCCAGTTCTGAGCCTCTTCCAGGGAGCTGACTGCGGGGGAACACTGCCATCTCGTGGCCGCCTCGCCCCTGTGCGCTGGCTTTCTATGCCCTCTGGCTGGCTCTGTGGCTCCACTCCCTCTCTCTGTCTTTCCCTTCCTCTCTCTCTCTCTCTCTCTCTCTCTCTCTCTCTCTCTCTCTCTCTCTCTTTTTTAAAAAAGATTTTTATCCCATCAAGGGGAAAAAAAAAACCTGGCTCTTGGAAAACAACCAACTCTGTTGGAACTCAGAGATAATAATCAGTTTCTCTGGGCTTGTGAAATTGGCTCATTAAGCGTGCTTTTTAACAGAAAATATTGGAAGCGATTAAGTCTGCTTTACTGAGTGGGCATGAAATGGCCAACCTTCGGCCACCCACAGCTCCTAGGTGCCTGGCGCCGTTTTATGCATGCAGTGTAATGTCTTTACTTGAAGTGCTGTTTATTCATCACCTGCTTATTTATCTCTTTGCATTTGGCAGGCACATCGATCAATGTTAAACTGTCACACAAGGTTATTTTTCTTTTACATAACAGTATAGGCCTAAGGTACTGGCATATTAAAAGTAATAACTTTCTAACTTGTAGCTCAAGATGACAGCCCCATTTTTACCCGAATATATTACAGCGAGGAATTCCTCATTCCATTCTCCCTCGCCCTCCCTCGCTCCTCTGGTACTCAGCTCTTCCAAGGTCAAAGGCTTCATTCCGCCTTGCTTCCCTCCCAGTTTGCATAACACCCACTTCCCCTTCACCCCCAGTTATCTCCAGCTTTTGGGCTCATAAGCCCACAGCAAACATTCTGTCCACCTCTTGTATACATCTTGCTAGTCTCTTTTTTTGATGACATTTCCCCCTTTGCATAAAGATGTGGTGGCCTACCCAGCTCTGCAGAAGAAGCAGACAAGCTTTCCATACGGTGGCGAAGGTTGCCAAGGCCTGCTATTTCCATCTCCACAGCCATCTCGCTAAACATGACGGGGTATTGCTGCCTTTTATTTTGTTTTAGAGTTATCACAGGCAACAACAGCAACCACAGACCATGGAAAAACGAAGTTAAAATAACATCTGAAAGCAACTAGTATTGCTTTGAAGCAACTGGATTGGTTTGGGGCTTTTAAGTTGAGTGTTTCCCCCTCTTTCCTTTGGTTTTAAGTATGGTTTGTGTTGCTTTCGAACCCTACCCAGTGTGTGACTCCTCCTTTCTTGGCAGTAGGCCAAGCAAGCTTCCTTTGTACAAACAGGTTTTCTTTTCCTGTCTTTCATTCCTTCCCCGTGCCACCCCCTCCAGTCCAACCTAAAAATGCCTGTAGATAGACTATCAGATCTTTTCAGTATCATATTTCAAAGTGGCCCTTAGAATTCCTTCCTGCTCTTGATCTCTTCTCTTGGATTGAAGCTCAGACTTGGACTCTGTTGCTAAATATGCCTCGGACGGTGGCTTTCTGATACAATGCTTCGATAATCTTGTGTACACAAGAATTAAACATTTTACATAGTGGACATTATTGCACAACTATTCTTGTGACACAAGGTACCACACCCATTCAGATAATCTGCTTCTGCATGCACCAAAATAGTTCATCTCGGAAGTGTGAGGAGGGAAGTGGACGCGGTTAAGAAAATATGGTTAAGCAGACGGCTGAAGCACCTGCTCTGGGGGCTCACAAGCTTAGCATGGAATGGGGCCCACCTTTTGGGTTTCCTTTTGCATTCCTGTGCATAGAAGATGGTGGAATTCTGATCTATTTTATCATGGGTAGCACAGCCCCAGAAAAAAAGCATGTCCATTAAAAAAAAAAAAAAAAGGGCAGCTCAGCCTGTGTCTATGCTCCTACGATCAATATTTGCATTAAAGTGGTTTAAATGTATGTGGCTCTGAGGCTGTCCATTCTTTCAACTTGACCTGCTGCATTGATTAGGGCTGGTGATAGAGGGGGAAAGAGCAAATCAGGCGAGAAAAAGAATTAAAAGGAAAAACAGAAGAAAATGAATGCTGTCGCTGTAAGTCCTATCAGAGACATACTTGAAGCCATTCACGGATGCCATATTTGCTGAGCAGCCCATCTGTGGGAGAATGCACCGTCTCCATCTCTCTCAAAGGGCTGTTTTATCTTTCAAAAACCAGCAACAGGATTTCTGGTTGTCCCTTAGATTGGGCAACTCAGTGGCTTGTGATTAACAGCCAAATGTGTCCAGGCCAACGCTTGCATTTACTGATTGTCTCACATTCTTTTTTTCTGTGCCTCAACGGTTTGTATTCGTTAGCTGTAGTTTCTAAAATCTCATTAATAAGAATTACAACCACTACTTATTAAGTGCTTATTTTGTACCAGATATTGCTAAGTTCTTTATGGACATCATCTAAATTGAGTCTTTAAAGCTGCCTGTGCGGGGTTCATTCTGATCCCATTTTCACGTTTGGTGTCCAAGGGTGGATTGTAACTAGTCCGAAGTCAAACCACCGGGAAAGAGCAGTAACTCTTGGAATCCATATCTCTGATTTTAAAACCCATACTGTTAACCATCGTGCTAGGAATGCTGTGTCTGGGAACTGGTTTTTTTATGGTGGGATGTTTTATCAGAGTAAACATCACATTTAACATGGGCTGTGTATGAAGAGATATAATGCCCACTTTACAATATTGGAAACCGTTGTTATATCATCAGAGACACTTTCAATTACTTGAAGCACAAAATATTTTCAGTAGAAACATGGATGCAAATTGATTTCCTAGAGAAGGCAAGGCAGTCACAGGAGCAGAGCTATCACATGTTAGTACTTAGTGCTTCCTTCTGCTGTAGCAAAAATGGCCATATATGTATATTTTAATTTTTTTTTCTGGGTGAAACAATCTCAAGGAAACCTAAAAGTTTCTGAGATGAACCACTTCAGGGAGCTCATTTTCAGGTTAACTGGACCAGAGTATAAGGACTATAATATATCAATGGGCACTAGATTATAATGGGCACTAGATGAATACTTGTTCATAGAATATGAAGAATTACATGGTAAGTAACTACTGTTGAGACCTGTGCCAGATAAGATGTGCTTCTTAATATCTAAGAGCTAATTCTGTAGTTAAGCATAAAAAGCAGGCTATGAAATAGTTAAATTCCTTTACAAGACATGATGTGATCTTGTGCCATAATGAGCAATATAGAAAGTAAATTTAGGAGGCGGGTAGACAATGGAGAGATCATAGGGAGTGGAGTGTTTGGGGAAGACCTTGTAGAGTTAGTCTTCTGAAGACCTTGAATATAGTAGAATAGAATATAGGTTGTGGGGTAGAAGGCATTCAAAATGGAGAGGTATCTGCGTATAGTTGGAAATTTTGGAAGGAGTATCCCTGCTCAAGCTAATGTTAGCATGTCATGGGCTGTTGAGTTAGGTTGGACCACATCACAAAGATCTTGAAGGTTGAGATTGGACAGTTGAAATTCTCTTGCATTAAGCCTTTACTTTTATTGTCTTGGGAAATCAGGCAAATTTGTCTGCTGAAATTACAGCTTGGAAATTTGACCTACTTAGGGCATTGCTTGGAGCATTGGAGTTTCAAACAAGTCCTTCACTCTAAAGGAAGAATCTCTTGACACTTCATTTTCTCAAGGATGAAAAGAAATTAAAAGTAACACATGTGAAGATTTTACTTATGAGGCTAACATGAAGTAGGAGAATTTCCTCAAGAGAGAAATAAAAAGGCAAAACCAATTTTCCAAATCTCAAATCTTTAAAGCAACGTGTTGACAAGTTTGCTTTTTACCAAAACTGGTGCATGAAAATCCAGCTTATCAGAGAGATAAATTTGTGTGCAATAATAATTCACATTAGAAAATAATTTTCTGCATGATTCCTTTAAAAAGATGTCTCTTTGTACATTTAAAATGTGCTTCAATGTATTAACCTAAACACAGACCAAAAAAACAAACAAAAAAACCCAAACCCTCAGCAACAAAAAACCCACAATAAACCCAAAGCCTGATTTAGAAATAGCTTTTAAAGAAATCATATCTTATTAACCAGTTCATAAAGCAAGGGAAATACTTTCAGGTTGCCTTATCACCTCTTAGCTTGATATAAAACAAGTGAATTTCCAATTTTTAGGAATGTTCTACATGTTTAGAAAAACAGGTTCCAGAGAAATTTAGTTTAGATGTAAAATTTGGGTTTGTAAGAACAGTGAGTCAAATAACTTACCCCTGAGTGCTTTAGGATGAGCCTCTGTGTAAGCAGGTCCATTTAGAAACCTTTGGCTTACGTGGTCTCATTTTCAGCAAGTCCCTTTGTTTATCTCTCTCTTTTTCTGAGTCTTCGTTAAAGAATGACATCTTGTACCCTACATCAGTGGTTCTCAAAGGGCAATTCTCAGAAAAGCACTATCAGCATGACATGAGAACTGGTTAGAAATGCAAATTCCTGGACCTCATCCCTGGACTACTGAATCAGAAGCTTGGGGTGAGCCCAGCAGTCTGTGTTTTGATAAGCCCTCCAGGTGACTGGGATACAGGCTGAATTTGAGAACCCCTGTCTTCACTCCCTAAAATCCATCTTCTTATGTATGCTAGCACTTAAATACTTTTGATTTCAATCAAAGGCTGTTTTATTTCTACATAACCAATTTCAAAGTATTTTTGTTTTGTATAGTCTGTCTGCTTTGCATAGCTCTTCTGTCTTTTTCTTTAATGGCACCAGCTGTAGCTCACTGCTCTCCCCACATTTTACCTCCTGGCTTTGTTTTATATCCAGCTATGTGGGGTGCTTTAGGTTACCTGAGCAGAGCATGAGTATAAGGGTTTTCTTCTTCCTTTTGATGCCAATTTGCCATTCAGAAAAAAAATTAAATTTAATTTCTATATTTGAAATAGTGTTTTAAGTAAGTCAGATTGCTTGCAGTTTGACCATCAGATAAGTTAAATGATATTTATATTCCCTTAAAATAAAAATTCTTTTTTAGTTAAAGACTGGTAAGTCTCAAAATAATCCTCCTCAGTGATCATTTAATTTCAGCTGGCTTAAGACGCTATTTGTATTAAGTTAACAGGATGCTAATTTAACATAGGTTTATAGTCATCTGAAGCTATTTTCATTCATTAAGAAAAATATCTCTCTAGATTAGATTATCATAAGCGTTTGAATAGCAATAGGGCTTCCTCCGTGTCAGCCTGAGGATTTTCCAGATGAGTGCACACTCTATTTCACTGCCCTCCCGAAAAGGGTAGAATTATTTTTTAACTGTACAGCAGGGCACGGGCAGTGGTACCCAGCTTTGTCTTGGCAGAAAAAAAATCACATTCATACGTTTTATACTGCAATCAAATATTGGATCTGTAATATATTATAATCTATGTAATTCCAGCATATATTGTAATTTCAGTATCCTGACTTTTAATTTTTCAGAGCATTTTGATATTATATCCAGCATCAAAATTCTCTTTTGCTATTGATTTTAGTGTTAAAGAATATTATTAAATATAATAATATTTTTGTAGTCAGATTGCATCCATACCAAAAGTACATGAGGGGGGAAAAGTGTATCATTTAATTTTCCAAAAGTCATGAATTAGAGAAGTATTTAATTTATTTGGAAAAAAAAGAGACTTTTTGTATAGCCCATCAAACATGTCCTTCCCAACTTGTTTGTAAACTCTAAACCAGAATGCACATCCACCCCTGTAGCCACCTACGTGCAGTTGGGGACATGTGCTCTTGCTTTGTTCCTTCCTGCTTGTTCCCCTCTCAGCAGTCTCCTAGTTTCCTTGGTTTCTCTGACTTTAACTCTCAGGGCCATTTGAACACTTGTAGAGAAATTGTCCTCTAGCTACTTGGAATTCATGTGTCCAAGTTTTGGCTTTGGAACTCTATTCTTGACCACTTAAAGTTATTCCAACCAGTTCAACCTTTAAAATGAATGAGGAAAATAAGCCCAAGAAAATGATAATGAATCCATATAAAATGGGTCTAATGGACTGTTTCATTGATCTGGGCTCTCAGAGTTTATAACAATATTTGTAAATCCTCCAGAAAAAAGGATTGTGAGATTATAAAACTCATATTTGTATAATTTACTTTTTGTGATAGAAGATATGTCTGTGATTAATTGCAGAACTTTATATAATAAATTGGGCCACAGATATATTTAAGCAGAATGAGTCTCATTCTAGCTTGCTTTACATATCAAAGTAAGAACTCCTAATCATATAGCAGAGTGCTCCAGTTGGTTGGGCTCCACAAACACCTCTTTCTGGGACTGGTGGTGTCCAAGTAGAGAACCATTGTTGACTTAACAGAGAGGTTCAGAGTTAGAACTTATAGAGTTAAGATCTACATGTGAATATTACATTGTCATTCATTTCCTTGAATCACTCTAAGTTTTATATAATATAAATCTATTTCTGAAACTCAGCGAAGTGTCATTAGCAACCTTCCTGACAGTTGTAGGCAGAGCAGTACATTCACTTAAGGAAATGAAAGCTTCTCTAGGTGGGTTTCAGACTTGCATGGAAATGTGTATCAAAAGTTTCAGGAGTCTTCAGGGCCCAAATAATAGGTAAAATTAATCTGAATTGAGGGTTATGAAAGACAAGCAAATATTTAAAATACTATAGTAATGTATGCAAATTATGCTTAGAATTTAACTCTTCTGCAAACTTTTATTTTATCAGCTTAATTCCCAGAGTACCAATTTAATGCTTAACCAGGAGTTACCTACTGAATAATCTGGATTATGAGTCCCAAATTTCCTCTATTTTCTAGCAGAACAGTAATTAACTCACCTCTTCAATTCTGAAAGCTATTATGAACAGGAAAATCTTGAGAAGTCAGGTAAGACCTTGCAGTAGTTCCCAAGAGAAATAAAGAATGGGTAAGAGCCCATACTTTGACAGAACTGGGTTCAAATGTAGTGTTTTCTAAGTGTGTGATTGGGATTGGATTTAATATAATTTGAATATCTGTCTAATTTTTAATTTCATTATTCTCACAGAACAGGGGCTGGCCAACCATGGCTCATGGACAAAATCAGATTTGCTTCTTGTTTTTGCAAATAAAGTTTTATTGGAACTCAGTTATATTTATTTACATACATATTATCTATGTCTGCTTTCACACTGAACAGGCATAATTGATTAGCTGTTGCAGAGACCACATGACCTGAAAAACCTAAAATGTTTACTACTTGGCCTTTCATAGAAAAACTATTCCAACTCCGTTCAAA
This sequence comes from Myotis nattereri, assembly GCF_964212035.1. Lineage (NCBI taxonomy): Eukaryota > Metazoa > Chordata > Mammalia > Chiroptera > Vespertilionidae > Myotis > Myotis nattereri. The sequence goes on from NC_138085.1 coordinate 51,901,030, forward strand.
GACTGTAGTTGGTTGATCTTAGAATCCCACTGTCTGTTTTTCTTGAATGAGGTATATCTCTGGAAATTAGAGCAAATGAAATCTTATCTGGTAGGGGAAAATCATATGTTGGTAGTTGAACTTGAATCTCTGCATTTCTCTCACTTCTCTGTGAACTTGGGCACATCAGGTCACTGCTTTTCCTCTTGATGTGCTCATCTGAAAAGAAAGGCAGTTGATCTGTATGATTTCTAAGATTCCTTCCTTTCCCTTCTTCCCATTTGCTCCTTCTCCCCCTCTTTCTCCTTCTCTCATTCTCTTCCTTTATCCTGTCTTTATCTTGCTATCAATTAAAATTGTTTCTTGTTATAATCACTGAGTACAGCCTTCCTTTAACAAATCAGCTTCTTCCTCTGAACTCCATAGCATTTTTGGAATGCAATCATATATTGCATTATGATGCCTGTTTTATTTATATTATACTGTTCTTTGTTCTTTATTATTTTAAATTATAAGTTTCCTGAGAGTAAGATCTATATATTGTTCCTCTCCATATCCCTAACACAACTGGGTTTGAAGTAGACACGAAGTAATTGTTATCTTTTTTGTTTTATTATGAACTTCCAGGACATATAAACAGTTGTCTCCCGTGTTCTAAAGGCACCTAGATTCAGCGTTACTTGCACTTATGTAAAAGTAGTTATGCATTATTAGAAAAAGTCACTGTAATTGAGGCAGATTTACACAGAGACAGAAAGTAGACTGACCTTGATATTTGTCCTAAGAGGTGCTATTAGAGGATACAGTGATTTGGTTACCCTGCCTGGGTAGGAAGGAATTGTAAGAACAGTTGTGGGAGGTAATAGATCTGTATTAGAGACCTAAAATTTATATCCCTACTCCAGACTAAAATGTACAATTTTCATTTTATGGGTAAAAGTGAAAATACCAGAGAATGCTTTGTACACTATAGTGTACAAAGGGGAGCCATTGGCTTATAATGGGACTGTTTGTTGTTGTTGTTGTTAATATTTATTGATTCCCTACAATGTACTTTAGAATTTATTAGAAAAATACAGAAGATACAGTCGTTTCTTTTATCCCATGTGATGGGGCCAAGATGGACAGTTATCCTACCCACTCTCCTCCCTGGTTATTTAGTTTTTAGTGATTTAATCTCTGGAAGAATGTTTGAATTAGGTGTATCCATGCAATGATTGCTATTACTTTCCTTCTCATTGATGTATAAAACAAGTAAGATTTTCTCGCTATTGCAATGCCTTTGTTCTCTAGTTTAGGGATCGTGACAGTGTATTAGTTTTTAGAAGTCAGTATAACTTACTATGCAAAGACTGGCAAAAGCATTGGAAAGGTGGTAATTATTTGAACTAGATCCAATAACAGGAGACAGACTCATTTAACGGGAAAGTTGGAAACAGTATCATGGGACTTTACTCCTCTTGGTTGGTCTTCAGTATGCCCATTAATGTAATGTGAACTATGCATTACACATGGGGGCTGCATACCCAAGTGCCATATGGTTTTCATTACATTTGGTTAAAAAAAAAAAAAAAAAAGAGAGAGACACCTTAGACCAGCGGCTCTCAACCTGTGGGTCGCAAGCCCTTTGGCGGTCGAACGACCCTTTCACAGGGGTCGCCTAAGACCATCCTGCATATAAGATATTTACATTACGATTCATAACAGTAGCAAAATTACAGTTGTGAAGTAGCAACGAAAATAATTTTATGGTTGGGTCACAACATGAGGAACTGTATTTAAAGGGCCAGAAGGTTGAGAACCACTGCCTTAGACCAATAAGTACTTTCTAAATAGAATTTTAACTTTTTTGAAAATACAGAAGAATAAACAAAACCATCTATCATTTTCAAGAACATCAAGCATTGGCACAATTTGTATACTTCTCTGTTTCACAGATTGTAAAAATGTTTTAAGAAGAAAGGGAATTTTAAGAAAAGGAAGAAAGGGAATTAATGATCACAGCAGTTTCTGATTCAGCAATGACCTGAAATACCTACCAAAAGTAATAAATGAAAACTGCACATTTTTACTTTCTTTTTAATTGTCGTGTTGAGCTCACACATGGTTTTAGATATGTTATAGGACACATAGAATAAATCATCCCAGGTACCCAGGAAGCTGGATTTATCTTTTGATCTGTGAAAATAACACTGCAAAAAAAAAATGTACTCACAATATTCACCACCATACTTACCCATCCTTGCCCAATATGGGCAAGTACATAAATAAGTGCATCATGTATGAATGATATGTATATCATTCAAAAGACCAGTGTGTGTGTGTGTGTGTGTGTGTGTGTGTGTGTGTGTGTGTGTGTTTATTGTAGCAACATTTCTTATATTTCATTAAAATTATCTCTTCTTGGTGGTAGATTTTCTGAATGAATCTTTAAAACATTTCTGGGAAGTCTAAAGGAAGTTTCTATGTACAAATCTTGTGAGTATTAAAGGATCATAGGGCTTTTTGGTTGAAAATGTTTAGGTTAAGTGCAGGGTGTCATTCCTTTTGGTTTAGGAGATTGAGGACAATATGGGCTGAAATAAACTTGCTGTTTCATTTACACACTGGATAAAAAAACAACTTTGTCTAGAATTTAAGGATGCTAGGGGTAATTGTGTAGAATTTAGGGACGCTAGGGGTAATTAAATTAATTGAACATTCAATTAAAAACCTCATGCCAGTTAGAAAATGTCTTAGCAATTATTCAAATAAGAATCCAAACCAGTTAATATGATATGACTGTGGTTGAATAGGACAAAGAAAAGTGCAGAGGAAACAACATCTATGGCATAATGGTTACATTTATACCAACACACATAATTAATTTTCCATTTGTCTCCTGAAGATGAGAATGGCAATTAGAATAGAAAGTAAATAAATAAGTGCATCATGTATGAATGAGAGGACAGAAGTTGATAGGGTTTAGAAATTTTAACAGTTCATGGTATAGACAGAAAGAAACCGTGCCTTTGAGATGAAATGTGAAGAAATTTAGTGAACTCTTCTGGTCTGAATCAGATTGTTGATTATTCATTCATTCTAGGATCAGAGACCAAATTCTAGGCCATGAGAGAACAGATAGGAAGGACACATTTCCCTTGCCTTTTTCTTTTCTCTCTCTTCTATTTGATCTTTTCATCTTTCCTATCTCTGCAACACCCATGGAAATTGGGAGATGCTGGAGGAAGAAATCTTGTTCTCCTGCTTCCTCCAGTCACTGCCATCCCAGATATGAACACAGGAATCTACTTTCCAACGTTTGGAGGTACCACCTGGGCCCTGTCTATCATAGCAAGGAAAAGCAGTTTTCCACCCTCTGCTCTTCAGGCTGATGGAAGAACAAAATCATCGAGTCATAAAACTCATCTGGATTTCAAATCCATCTTTGGGAAAAAGTAAACTGTTGTTCTTGGATGAGCCCCAGGGACTGCTGCTTAATTTCTCAGTTCATTTTCCCCTCTTAGCTTATGTATATGAGTTCCTCTATAGTTCCCTTATGAAAATGTGTCTTTTTAATACCACAAAAATCAGGAAAAATCATTTTTTGGGCAAATATTCTTTCAGTAGAATTACAATCAATGTAGTCAGAACTAACAAGCAGATGGATGTATTTGAATGCTATTATCTTGTGTACAATGATATTATCTGTTTCATGAAAAATTCAGCAGTTTGGGCTGCTTTAGTGAAGGGAAGATGGAAGTAAAAAAATAGCAAGAAAAACATGATCAGACTCAGAATCCCTGAGGGGGTCCCATTGCATCATTTAGCAGGAGAATGAGCAATGCAGGAGAAGCAGTGATGGTGGAGGCACTGTCTGTGCTCCTTATGGCATTCTTGGCTGCGGGTCCCACTCAAGCCCCACAGCTGTAGGTGGGAGCTCCTGGGCATGCTAAAGCATCACACCGTGACATTTTTATCATCCGTCTAAGAGAAGAAAATAAATTTGCTAACAGAATAGAGCTGGCAGGCTCATACTACCTTGTCACATTCCAGACATCTCTTGGTCTGGCCTGAGCCAGAGGAAACCTAAGTGTGGGCCAGAAAGTGTGTGATGGACACGAAGTCGACTTAAATAGTCTGGGAGAAGAATGAGGGTTTTCTAAGACTGGAATATGTATTTTTTTTTTTTTACTGGAGATTTGAGGAATGAAAACATGGGCTACAGGAAGGATGTGACTTCAGTTTTATTCTCTATAGACCAAAGATATGTTGACATGGGCAAATGGATTTGAAAATTGTGCTTTTTTAAAGATAATGTACATAGTGAGGGAAAAGAACCCAAACAGTATCTGCACAAAATTTTTTTTCAAAGTTTTTTAATCACCTGATGATTGAAATACAAACTCCTTAGGAACCTTATACAAGGTGACATCTACCTATTTCTTCAAACTGGCTTATTTATTTTTTGAGTATATTCTATGCCTTAACCTATGCCAAATTTTTTTCTATCTGGAATTTTCTATTCTAATATCCTAGACTCTGAGCTTTGTGAAGTTCTGTCCTATGAAAACATATTTCAATATTCATTATTTTAGTGAGGGTACCTGGATGACCCTTTTACTTTCTGAATGTTTGTTGGGCATGGTTTGCATTTATCACAGAGCAGGTCTTGCCTTGTACGGTGGCTCATCACATCTTGCATGTTCCCAGTTGGGCTATGAGTCACTTGAGGTTAATCTTAGTGACCCCAGCATCTAACAAGCTTCTCTAAACATGTTAGGCAGCCAGAAAGTGCAACATATTAGTAAAACTGATTAGTAAAAACTGAATGGCATAGTTAATATTTTTATAATTAAATTGTGTGAATGAAGACATTGGATTATTATAGAAAATGCAACATATAAAGTTTCATATAAGTAGTTTCTATTATCTTAAAAGAAAAAAATTAAAAATTTGCTTTTGTTTATCTCTCTGGGTTATCTTAGTAAAGAAATATTGTTATGTGAATTAAGTTTTTCTCATATATGATCTGTGAGCACAGAGCACATATATGTCTAACACACATATTAAAAACACATGTAACTGTAACATAGCACATGATAATTAACATAGGAGTACTTTTATTACTTCTTTTGTAGTAATACCTGGGGCATTGTATGAATAAAATTTGTTTTGGGAGAAACTTATTTCACATTGGATCTTGGAGGACTGAAGGTGGATATTGGAGATAGGAGAATGGGCAGGGAAGTACTCATGACCTTTTCTAGTAGACAGATATTTTCAACATGTATATTCCACAGTCTTAATTGTCTCCTTGACATCTTCTAGGTATTCCTTTTCCTGTGTCTTGTCTCTTTCCTTCCCAGTTTTGAGGCTTTTCTCACCTTTATTGATCTCATTATATCTTCTTTATATTCTTCTTCCTGTTCTTCTATTTCTCTCTTAGCCAGTAATGACCATAAAATTTCATTGCACATAATAATTTAATAGTTTTATTAAAATAATATGTAATTTTAAAATTATTGCTGATATTACATCATTCTCTCTTTATCTGCTATATTAAAATTATAGTGTCTATATCTACATATTTCATTAGCAATGAAATTAACATGAATTTCTTTCATTATAATATTAATAGTTTAAATAAAGTATATTTTAATTTTTTACTTCTAAATGATGCATCAGGAGAAGTGATGAAACAAAGGATTTTTATTCATGATGAAAAATGTGGCCATTACTGTTTAAAAATCTCTCTGCTGTGGGGAAAAAGGAGGCTGGTAGTTAGATATGTAATAGATCTATGTTTTACGACATGTGGGTGGATAAGAGTACTACATTTAAACCCATGTAAAAATCCAATAGAAATTATCTGAAAAACGAAATAGCAGAAAACAGGATTTTTTTTTTTTGATGCTGTGTATGGAATTCGTGTAAAATTCTAGCAACAAGAAAGAACTGGAAGAAAACAAATCACTTTAAACTACATAGGGCAATGGGTTCTTTTATAAAGAAAGTGTACATGTTACATTTATTGAGTACAGATAACTTGAATATAGTAGCAGAGGTATCTGTGAGCAGATATGGAAAATAAGGTATTTAATATTTATTTTCTGATTTATTGACTTGTAAATATGTTAATGACCACACCTTTAAATTTGAGCTGGTGCATTGCTTAGGGTATGGACACAAACACTTGCAAATATTCTTGACTAGAGGTTGGAAATCTTCAGATTTAATGAGATTTATATTAAGGACAGTGGCCAGTTGTTGCAATAATAGATGACACCTAAAATGGAAGATCTACAAATATCATCACATTTGTTGATGCAGATTTTAAAGAACTCTGTTCTTGAAGTTAGCATGACTGGTGGTGAGACGGAGACTGGCATTGCTTTGGCTGAAAAGGCAATGTCTGTGTTACACTTTTTGTTGTATCCAGGGTTCCTAAAAGAGGGGAGAGATTTATTAAATACCGTTTTTAGGAGATATGAACTTGAAAAATAAAGATGGGCTGCTTGCTCCCACTTTGTGAAATGTTACTTGTGGTCTCAAATAATGGAGAGTATCTTTAGACCTTGAATCAAGAACATTTTGTATATTAAAACTCTCTATTACTATATAATTCACTGAGAAGACTACATTGGCACCAACTTGACATTCATTTAGCTCTCAGAATAACAGGTTTCACTCTAAAGACTTGTGAGCATTGTTATTCTTTCTATCCCTATTGTTTTGAATGAATTAAAATTCAAGATCGAAATACTGTTATTAGTTGAGAAGGGCTGCCAGCTCTTTAAGAAGGGCCTATATTTCATTATAAAGTCAGAATTTATTTTTTGGAGTAAAAAATGGCAGCTAAACATTTATTCCTAATTTGGTCTGATTTCACTGTTTTCAAGAGGAAGGTTAGAATGGAAGTTATAGGATTAAAAATATATTTAATCTAAGTTGTAAAGGAGCTTGGAACCACACCACAAGCATCATAATTAACTTTAATAATTATAAATGTAAATGCAGACAAGCCACAAGGTTTTAATGGTGTGCCACATGCTTCTGCTAATTATTTTAGAGTTTGGACACATTCAGTGCCAGCTAATTATAAACCCTGCTATGGAAATCATCTGTTTATATTAGACTTATTGATCTCTAGTGTTTAAGCAATATGAAAAGGGAAATCTACAATGCTGGACCATCTGCTTTGTATTCCTAATTGCTTTTAAGGAATCAAATATATAAATAGTCAGCTTTTTATATATTGGGCTTCAAACTCTTTCAAGAAACATATGTGCAAGCCCAAGTGAATTTTTTAAAAGCCTATTTGGATTGTTACTTCCTTGGCTCCTTTCAAGGAGTCTCCACCCCTTACCCACATAATGCACGCCTCTGACCTTTTTTGCAAGTTCTCTCAAACTGCTCAAGATAGCTGATACTTTAGATGTTTACCCTTTATTTATTTTATTATTTTTAGAAATTAATTTAAATATTTTATTTTTTCCATCACCACTTATCTCCTATGCCCTCTTCCACCTCCACCCCCGACTCCCATTATCACCACACTTTGGCCATGCCTGTGAGTTCTCTCTCTTCCCCACCTCACTTCCTGTGACCATGAATATGTATTGCCTTTACATACTATGGGAAGATGGCAGAGAAATAGACACCCAGGTGAACAGTTCCCTTTTGTGGGAGATATTTAACTTTATGGCATGTAGGGCAGATGCCTGGTTAGAAGGATCAGAGTAGCATTACCTCTCATCACTAACAGGCCTAGCGGGCAAGTCTTCTCTTAGGTGGGTGTTGTGATTCCACATGATGGTTGGATTTAAATGAAGAAAAAATACATTATTGCAATGAAACTGTTTGCTTCATCCCTTAATTGCCTAGATGATGATTATTTTATAGTATTCAAATAACTGGCTAAAACAGTTTACACATTGGAAAAGATTTCTTTAACAAATCTTTATTAATCCCTTTTAGACATTTGTATTGAATCACAGAATTATTGGCTTAAACTAGTTATTCCTACTACTCCTATTATTTCTACTAGTTACTCCTATTAAAGTAGGAGTTTCTCTTCCTAGTGTCCTGCCACTCACATAGTTCACCAACAGTGATAATTAGAGGCTAGTAATTAATATGTACCTATGCTATATGATAGTTTCCCTAGGTTTAACAGCCCTTTATTTTATTGTGTGAGAAATATAAATTTAGAATTAGTTTTAATTCCTATATAATACAAGGCTAATATGCAAATTGTCCCTACGGGCGGGAGTTCTGCCGACCGGGAGTTAGATGTGCACTGACCACCAGGGGCAGTGCAGGACATGGCGGGCGTTGGTGATGCAGTGCTGGCAGCAGGAGCAGTGGAGGCGCTGCTGGCCCCCATGGGCCCTGATGAGAGCAGGACTGCGGTGGGATAGTGGAGCAGGTGAGTGGGAGGCACTAGGCCAAGGCGGTTGTGAAGGGAGGCCCCGGCCGGCAGCCAGCAGCCACTGTGCACAAATTTCGTGCACTGAGCCTCTAGAACAGTGGTTCTCAACCTTCCTAATGCTGAGACCCTTTAATACAGTTCCTCATGTTGTGGCGACCCCCAACCATAAAATTATTTTCATTGCTACTTCATAATTGTAATTTTGCTACTGTTATGAATTATAATGTAAATATCTGATATGCAGGATGTATTTTCATCGTTACAAGTTGAACATAATTAAAGCGTAGTGATTAATCACAAAAACAATATGTAATTATATATGTGTTTTCTGATGGTCTTAGGCGACCCCTGTGAAAGGGTCATTTGACCCCCAAATGGGTCGCGACCCACAGGTTGAGAACCGCTGCTCTAGTTTCATACAAGCATTACATGATAAAAACACAAAGTAAAGTTTTTATTTATTTATTTATTTTTTAATTTTTATATTAAGTTATTACATATGTATCCTTATCCCCACGTTACCCCCCCCCATCGACCCCCACTCATACCCTCACCCCCCTGTTGTCTGTGTCCATTGGGAAGGCCTATATGTTTGCATATAAGTCCTTTGGTTAGTTTTTAAAGTACCTTTTTAGATTTTAGAGATATGAAAGTTGTGAATTTTGTACTAAGAGATCAACAGAAGAAATCAGTCTGCCATTCTTTCATACTTATACACTTAAACACCAACACAGAAGGCTCAGAGGAGACTGAAGTTTAATGACTATGTCCAGGTAGTTGATAGGAAAGGGTACAGAGAAGAGCAAGTCACCCTAGTTATAAAATCCAAAACAAAGAAAAACAAGTGCCTTTTCTGGTATTTGGGAAGAAGCACCGGTATGTCTCATCATGCTCTAAATAAAAGATTTCATTTAATCTAAAAATATCTGCTACCATTGGTAATGTGCCATCATATGTTTGGGTAAACATTTATATGGAATATACATATATACATATGTAGACCCCAAGGTTTGTTAAAACAACTGGTTATGTTAGAATGATTGTGGCTTTTCTGTGGTGAATTCTCTAACAGAAACCTGCTCCCTGGAAAAAGGCTGCACTCATTCTGCTTTTTTTTCTCAAGTGTCTAATGGAAATCCTATTACCTACCACTTAGGCCTTGTACTGTGGGCTGCCAGCGTCTCTGAGTTTTAATCTCAGCACATGTATGATTGTAGGACAGGCCTTCTGCATAATCCAAGTTCATTCTAATTAGAGCTACAGGTTTCCTTCAGCTCTGCAGTGAAAAGGGAATTCTTAAAGTCAGAAACAAATGAGAACCTTTCTTAAAAGGTGCTTTAAACAGCTCATGTTCCTTAACTCCTCAAAGTTACAAATCAAGAGAGCACAATTGGCAGCTCCATTATCAAAGCCCTTCTGATAATGCTGCTATTTAAATGGAATAATATTGTTTAATGGGCTTTTTAAAAGCAGCCACCCTTTGGATCTGACACTCCAGCATGATTATCTTTCAGGCCAGTGATAATTATAACATTCGTTTCCATCTGGAGTTCAAGGGATTCGTGCGTGTGACTATGGAGAGAGCGTGAGCATCTTCTCTTTGTTGAGTGGACACTAATTTGACATTTGTGACTCCTGCTCTTCCATGTTTGGTTCATATAGACTACATGGCATACCTCCTCCCTAGGTATTTCTTGCTTCCATCAACTTGTGGCAGTTTTCTAAGAGTTGGCTTCATGCTAATGTTTTCATGGAAACTAAAAATATTGTTATCCAAATTTTCTATAGATTGAGATAATTTAATTTCAACTATCTTAGCATTAAATCACACATTTTCTAATTCCTCTCAATCTTTCTCAAAGAAACAAGCATTCTTATTACTAGTTTCTTTTTTTAAAAAAAATATAGGATCAAAGAGAATCTTTGATACATGGTAGGGCTTCAAAATTTGTTAAGGTATTGTTGAATGGATGATTTTAATAAATTTTTAAAAGCTCATCAGAGTTCTTATTTAAATCAGTTGTTAAAAAGTGAAAAATTATTAGGTTGAGCCATATGTAATTGCATTTTTATAGGGGAAAAACAGTTTGGCTATCAGTTATAGCATATGGTTCAACTTAATACTTTCTATACAATAGCATCCTCACTTATGCATTATCTTGGTAAATAAAAATGTGTTTATTTTTAAATGGAATTAAGCAATTCTTTTAACCTTAACTATAGTAATACAACTAAGAAAGTGAAAAATGGTGGGATAAATTTTTTAGGAAAAAATAAGACTTTTATTGTTTAGTTGTGTCTATCAGCTATAAAGTGGGAAACTTGACATGTGCGCACACAAAGTTACAAAGTTTCTATTTGACAATTATGATCTAAATACTTTACAGACTCTTTCTAAATACTTTACATGTAGATTTGATATCAAAGTCACTTTTCTTTTGTTACAGGTCACATGGTATTTCCCTTCAGTAGGAAAACTCATCTCAGGGTTTTGGCTGGGCCGGGTATTCATTATCAGTCTGTCAACCTGAATCTTATAAGATTACTTACCTGTTCACCCTTTGGATTGTTGGCAATCTTCCTTTTGAGATTATAGAAGAAACTAGAGGCCTGATGCACGAAATTCATGCAAGGGCCTTGGCCCCAGCCCCTGCCTGCTGCCACCACTGCAGTCAAGGGGCCTCTGCCACCTCTTCTGTGACCGCCCCCCCCACCACCACCACTGCGGCTTTGTCCGGAGGAAGGAGGTCCAGAAGGATGTCTGGTCTAATTAGCATATTTTGCTTTTATTATTATAGATTAGCACATTAATGGTGAAATCTGTAACCTTTCATAGATACCAGACATTTAGAAGAGGGAAATATACTATGAAAGTGATCTGCATTAATGGTTTAATCATGTGTCATGCTTCTTAAATTTCATAGCTATCAAGGGATGTACCCATTCATAAAAGGTATTTTCAAAGCATGTCTTAAATTGTATTACATATCTCTGTCCTTCCCTAGCTTTAAGATGGGTTGGTCATACCTAGGGAATTCTTGGATATTAAGATTTATTAGCTTTTTATTGTCTACCTCTCTATGAACTCACACTTTGAAATGAGTGTGGCTATTGCTTCCTCACACATTCTAGATGTTAGATAAGAATCATCTGCATATTAATCATCTGAAAGCGTTAAATATCAAAATTTTATATCTATTTTATGCTAATTTCATGTTTTTTCTTTGTAAATTACACATACTGATTGCCTTTCATCCTTTATTTTGGTTTCACTTCTGGGAATCTATTCAAAGAAATCTGAAATACTGATCTGAAAGAATTTATGCATTCCTATGTTTATTGCAGCATTATTTACAATAGCCAAGATTTGGAAGCAGCTCAAGTGCCCATCAGTAAATGAATGGGTAAAAAAGCTGTGATACATTCACACAGTGGAATACTATTCAGCCATAAAAAAGGAAATCTTGCCTTTTGCAACAGCATGGATGGACCTGAAAAGTATTATGCTAAGTGAAATAAGCCAGTCAGAGAAAGATAAATACCATGTGATTTCACTTATATGTGTAATCTAATGAGCAAAATAAACAAACAAAATAGAAACAGACTCAAAGATACAGGAAACAGACTGGCAGTTGTTAGAGGGGAGGAGGTTGGGGTGCTTGGTGAAAAAGTGAAGGGATTAAGCAAAAAACCCCAAACAAACTCATAGACACAAACAACAGTATGATGATTACCAGAGGGAAAGGGGGGTGAGGTCAGGAAGAGTAGGGTAAAGAGGAGATAAATGGTGACGGAAGGAGACTTGAATTTGGGTTGTGAACATACAATTTACCTCTGATGTATTATAGAATTGTACACCTGGGACTTATATAATTTGTTAACCAATATCATCCCAAAACATTCAATAAAAATATAGATAGTGAAATAATTTATACTCTTAACTGATTAGCTTAATAATGTTTCTAACTTCAGTTTTGGGAGTGAAAACCATTAGGGGAGAAATGGAAACTTAGTAAATTTCCTTCAATGAGGACAGAATCTCCTTAGTGTGAGAATCCAATCAGCCCCTAGTGAGGTTGTGATGCCCTCTAAATATACAAAACATAGGATGAGATAATTGAATTTGGCCTCTGGGGTTCCAAGAATACTGCAACCAGGGTGCATGGCTTCCTCAGAGAATCAGGACAAAATTGCAGTCATATAATTCATAGAATCCTTGTTTTTCAAACCCTCTCCAAACCTTTACACTAGAATTCAAGAAACAGTACCCTTCAGGTGGCAAAAGCACACATGCCTCCTTTTTTTATATTTTTAAGTAGATACAATAAAGGGATGGCTTTGCTATCTTACCTAATAATAGACAAACATGTAAATTGACCGTACCTTCACTATGCCAACAAAGATGGCGGCTAATTTGCATACGTAGGCCCCACGCGGCAGAGCGAAGACTGAAAGTGAGCCAGAGCAGTGAAGATGGAAAACGGAAGGTGGCTCCGGCTGGAGCAGCAAAGATGGAAAACGGAAGGCAGCTCCGGCCGGAGTAGCTAAGACAGAAGACGGAAGGTGGTTCCGGCCAGAGCAGCTGGCCGGAGCAGTGAAGACTGAAGACTGAAGGCGGCTCTGGCTGGAGCAAAGGCCTGGGTCCTGGGTGCTGGAGGAAAACCGGTGCCCGCAGCCAGGAGAAGGGAAGGCCTATTGCACGAATCTCTTCATGCAACAGGCCTCTAGTTTTACATTATTTCTTTTATATTACAACTAGAGGCCTGATGCATGAATTCTGTGCAAGGGGCTCAGCCCTGGCAGCCGCGGCGGCTTGTCTCAGCCCTCGCAGCCCGGCTTCATCTGGCAGGTCGTTCGGCTGTCCAGTCTAATTAGCATATTATGCTTTTATTATCATAGATGTGAGCTCCCAAAGTAAATTTTGAGTTTCTGGCAAACTGTGAAATGGTCAAAATATTAACCTCCCCCAGGTTATAAGGAGCTTGGACTGAAACCCCAACTGTAGTGGGGCTTTTGAGGAGCTGTAATTAGGATTCATGTGATGAAATCAAGCAATGTCTGTCAACATTTGTTTCAACGCAGATGTCTTTTAGAGGAAAATAAATAAGACTGTGTTAGAGTTGTAAAGTGAATGCTAGAAACTAAACTTTTATCTTCTTTGATGGCATAATGGAAAGGGTTAAATTTCCCTATGTAGATCATTGAAGTTTTATTATATAAGATGACCTTAGGAACTGTCATCTCCCTTGAATTTATACAAAGAATTCAAAGTAAAGGTTTTCTAGGTTACACTTCTTTTTTCAACCCTTTGTCCTGTCAGCTCAGTCCTTGATATCTTCATCTGCCGACATGCCCAGATGTGCTGTGAATGTTGATTTGAGCTGGCCCCTCAACCCCTCCCTGCTGGTGTCATTAAAACCAGGGAGGCAGCGGCTCCCCTGGCATCTTTGGCACGGCTTGGCTTTACACTGCGGACTAAATTATTGATGAAGAGCACTTCTGTCGCAGTGTGTTTTACCCACCTTTAAATGAAACAGTGCGGATTGAGCTGTCACTGCCTCCTCACTCCCTGCAACTTCTACATGACATTTATGATGTGGTTCAGATTGCACCGAAGCAATTAATTTCCAGTGGAGTCTGCACTCAGAATGAAGATCCCTGACAATTACCAAGGGCTGGTTTCTCAATGAGCACATGACACACTCATCAATACTGTACACAAAAGGAAAACATCAAAATATATGTAAAAGGGTCTCTGGGATTTGTGATCCTTTCCTCCTCCTCAAATCGAGTTTTGGTTTCCAGGACTTTGTTTCCATATTGTACATTTGATTCTACTCTGTATATTTCTGAAAAATCGAGTGGACTTACCTTTCCAGCACATATTTTACAGATGCCTGCTAAATTTTTTATAAAATTTTGTTGGCTACAAATTATATTTATTTTAGATGAGGTTTTTGTCTGCTTATTTTTGCCTGTAAAATATCCTTTAATGTTTGCATTTAGTTCCTCAAGTGATTCTGACCCTGACATTTTTTCAGTTCATCCAGTGAATGAAATATGCAGCACAGGTATGCATATATGTACATATTGCATATGTATATGTGTTCTTAAGTATATGTATTCACCTGCGTATATGTTGTGTGTATATATTTCTATATATGTATTTTTTCAAAGGATACAATAAATGTTTCCAAGTATGTGAAATTTAATATTTGAGCAACTATAAAATATTATTTTGCCTGTTTCTTTTAAAAAATTATAAAAACATAATTCTGATTACCTTGGGGAAAGAGTCATCATTATATAATATTTTAAAAGAGATGCTGTTTTAGTATTCTTGAGAATATTGGATAACATTAATTAGGATATGCATACCATTTAAAAAATTTAAAAGGATTTTAATGAATAGATTTAAAAATATTTGTAATTGGCCTACCTATTCTTTAGAATGCTTGAATATAAATTGTCTAAAATAAATATATCCCCTGGCTTCCTGTTTGCAGTATTAATTTCTGCAGATATTTATTTTTCCTCATAGGTAGAGGTTTTGTTTTTTTTCCAACCTGCCTCATACTCAGCAAGAATGTATTGTGAATTAATGAGTTTTTAATTTTCCATGTAGTTTTTATTTAAATGCCAGTGCTTCAGAGCCAGTGGTTAAAATGTAAGAAGCAAAGTGGAGTCATTCCTTGCTGAGGTACCTTTCTTATGGAGCTGCATCAGTCTTTCTTACAAAAGAATCATTTTATCAAGGCATTAAGAAGTGGGGATGCCCTGGCCGGCGTGACTCAGGGGTTGAGCGTCCACCTCTGAACCAGGATGTCACAGTTCGATTCCCTGTCAGGGCATATGCCCGTGTTGCAGGCTCAGTCGTCAGTAGGGGGCGTGCAGGAGGCAGCCGATCAATGATTCTCTCTCATCATTGATGTTTCTCTCTCTCCCTCTCCCTTCCTCACTGAAATCAATAAAAATATATTTAAAAAAATAAGTGGAGACTTCAGGTGGGAAACTTCAGACAGGATCTAGGAAATAGCTTGGGACTCTAAGAAACATTACCACAAACTTAATGAAAATCCAACTGTAATTCAAAAGGCATTTTATATGCCATTATTCACCCTCATGTGCCCTTGTCTTTAGTACATACACACTTCCAACATTTGTCCAGTGAGATGTGTGGAAGGATGGGAGAATACTTACTCTATTTGTCAAACTCAAATCTGATGTTTTCTAGTTCTGTTGAAATAAAAATAAATAGAAGATGAAATCTCTCTCCTTAGAATTCATAATTTGATCTTTGTTTATATGATTTTTAATTGCTGAAATTAATTTTACTTATACAAAAAATTGTTCAAGCTAGTTCAGTCACCAGTTCTATTTTTTTTTTTTTTTTTTTAGTTTGAATCTGGGGTCCATTCTTTAACTTTCTCTTGTATGTTACAGACAGTCGTAACTATTTCCCTATTAGCAATAGGTAGATGAAAACTTGATCTGTTGACATTTGTAAAACTGCAGAGTTCATGCTTCAACGTGTTAGAGGTGTTTTTTTTTGTGTAGAGAAAAAGGAAAGCAAAAATCAGTAAGCTTAGATTATGTGATTAGTTATATAAATAATTTACACTAAGATCCTGTTAATACTCAGCTAATTTAAAAAACTAATTTCCTTTTACTGTACATTCCCAATAAGTCATGGACCCATAAGTCTTTCCTTTTTCCTTTCAATTTAGTAAATCTTCCACCCATGTACTATCTCTTTGATTTAATTATCCTGGGTCCCTGAGTCAGATAATTGAGGTTTTCTAAAATGATGTTCCTGAGGTCTTCTAAAATGTATTTGTCAAAGACTTTGGGACTCCCCACAAATTATCTTTAACTGTTGTAATTCTTACTGGCTCATAAGCATTAAATTGTGATTGGATTAAGTTGTTAATATGAAGACTAAATACAAATTACTTGTTATTGGCTGAATATCTGGCTATATATTTTATTTATATATTTTTAATTTATCTTTATTATTGAAAGTATCACAGATGTCCCACTCTTTTCCCCAAATTGACCCCCTTCTCACTTCTCCTGTGACCTCCCCAGGCCTTCACTGCACTATGGCTATACACATTTTAAGAAATGTAATATTATCTGGAAAAATATTATCTGCTCTTAGACAAAACAGTATGATATAGTAGATAGAGATGAAATCTGAGTTTAAAAACCTGAGTCCACATCAAAGATGTTCAACTTACTTGCTTCATAATCTCATGCAAATGAGTTAGCCTCTGAAATTATTTAACCATCTGTAAAATGGGGATAATTTTACCTGACAGCAATTCTCATTCTCCAAATGTAAAAAAAAAAAAAAAAAAAAAAAAAAATCAATATATTTACTATTTAAAGCTATAGTCACATGACATGTAGAGTGTAATTCTCCTTGTAGCATGCATCATGGCTATTGCCATGTTTTTGCTTGCCTAACATGTGAAGCTCCAACCTAAATTGGTTGAATTATTCATTCGTGAGAGTTTTGTTAGGTAGAATCATACTTCACACTAAAGATACTATATGGTCCAGTGTCTCCCCATTCTCAGTGAGTGAAGGTGTGGACACATGTCTGAAGTGCCATGTATGGGATGCTCTAACCTGGCTTTTTGATTCTGGGTGATGATATAGAGATGTTGGGCCAATTGGGGGTCCGCCAATGATACTGGATTGGAATATTGTCATGTCCAGACTACCTTAGTGGTGTGGTGTGATGTGATGGTGTTCTCTGCAGCCTACCCATCCACCTCCTATGATTTCTACATACTTCCCTAGATAATTTTCCAGTTTTCCCATCAATTTCATGAGCCCCACCCATATATTTGATAAATTAATTTTCTGTTTACATTAGCCAAGGCTGATTTCTGTTACTTGCAACCAAGAACCTTGACTAGCTCAACATGCACCAAACAATTGAGAAAAAGAAATACTAAAAATATATGAAACATGAGAAATAAGAGCTACTTTTTGAGTGGACATTATAATTCAACTAGAGGCCTGGTGCACAAAAATTTGTGCACTCGGGGAGGGGGAGGGGGGGGGGTTCCTCAGCCCAGCCTGTGCCCTCTCGCAGTCTGGGACCCCTGGGGAGATAACGACCTGCTGGCTTAGGCATGCTCCCAGGTGGCAGAGGGCAGGCCCAATCCCTAGGTGCAGCCCCTGATCGGGCTCAGAGCAGGGCCGATTGGGGGGTTGGGGCACCACCCCCTGTCACACTCAAGGCAGGGTTGATGGGGAGGTTGCGGCGCCACCCCCTTTCACCCACAGAGCAGGGCCAATCGGGTTGGCGCACTGCCCCCTGTCACAGAGCAGGGCCCATCAGGGGGTTGGGGAGCTTCCCCCTGTCACTCACAGAGTAGGGCCGATAGGGGAGTTGGGGCACCACCCCCTGTCACACACAGAGCAGGGTGGGTTAGGGGGTTGGGGCACCGCACCTGTCACACTCAGGGCAGGGCCGATGGGGAGGTTATGGCTCTACCCCGTCACACACAGAGCAGGGCCCGTGGGGGGGGTGTGTGGGGTGCTGCACCCTGTCACACACAGAGCCGCAGGGCAGTCAGGGGGTTGGGGAGCTCCCCTGTATCAGGCACAGAGCAGGGCTGATCAGGGGGTTGGGGCGCCTTCCCCTGTCACGAACAGATCAGGGCAGATAGGGAGGTTGTGGCCCCGGCCCCTGTCACACACAGAGCCGCAGGGTGATCAGGGGGTTTGGTTGCTGCCATCTGTCATGCTGATCCCGGTGCTGGGAGGCCTCGCGGCTCTGCTGATCCCGGTGCTGGGAGGCATATTACCCTTTTACTATATAGGATAGAGGCCTGGTGCGCGGGTGGGGGCCGGCTGGTTTGCCATGAAGGATGTCCTGGATCAGGGTGGGGGTCCCCACTGGGGTGCCTGGCCAGCCTGGGTGAGGGGATGATGGCTATTTGCAGCTGGTCACACACCCTTCTGGGTGGGGGTCCCCACTGGGGTACCTGGCCAGTCTGGGTGAGGGGCTGAGGGCTGTTTTCAGGCTGGCAGGTGACTGAAGCTCCCAACTGCTCCTTTTTTTCTTTTTTTTTATTCTGGGCTAGCTTTAGCTCTGGCTCCAGCTCTGAGGCCTCTGCTGCTGAAAGCAGGTATCTAGTTTGTTTGGGTTCTACAATCGAAACACTGTATCAACTCCAGCTCTGAGATCCCGGCTGGCTGAAAGGTTTCTGGGGTTTTGTTTAGCTTCTATATTTGTTAACAATGTTTCAAACTGCAGGCTCAGAGGCCGGCAAGGCAGGCGGGGGAACGTTGGAGTCCTCCGTCACTGAAGCAAGCAAGCCTCATGTTAACTTCAAGCTGCCTGGCTGCCGGCCACTATCTTGGCTGGCAGTTAATTTGCATATTGCCCTGATTAGCCAATGGGAAGGGTAGCGGACGTACACTAATTACCATGTTTCTCTTTTATTAGATAGGATGAAATGTGGAAATATTAGAAGTAATAACACTGAATTAGTTTTTATATTTTTTTATGATCACATTTTTAGAAAATATGAATGGCACCCATAGTTAGAAAGTCCCTTTTCACTGAATTTTTTTGCAGAGTAGAAGATATGGCTCTGGTTATTCAAACAAATCCAAAGGAGCCATCCCTATTTGTTCTGTAAGTATTAGTAAAAAAAAAAAGTAACAAATAATATTTCCTCTCAGTTTTACTGGTAGTGGGGTGAATGATCATAATATAGTTGTTTGATTTCCTATGAGAAAGAGAAACCTGAATATTGAACCTTCTTTAATTGCGGATATTTCTGGTCAGAAAGGAGGCAAGTGTTTCCTTTGTCATCCTGGCTGATTTTTCACTCTTGCTGGCTTTCCACAGGACAGCCAGGAGAGATTGCTGTAGAACTAATTGATGTTTGACAGATTGGACCAAATAACCTGAAGATTTTAGAGAATTATTATTTGCTCTTGGAAACCATAACCCACATCTAGAAACATGTACTAGTATACCAACAAATACATAACAAAATTTTCTTGCTTATTTGAGCCAAATTAGTCTACTTAAATCAATTAGAATTAAATTCCCAGACTATACCTCAGTTACCTTGATGTGTTGGTAGATAAAAGAGGTATGTGTGAAATATTTCTTGTGAAGGACGTGCTGTGCTTTCCTAGACCTATTTTGTCTCCAAGTATTCAATGACATGGGTCATGTGTCATATATGCATAGCCAAAGTATAGAAGATTTATGACTTGTGAATATGTAGATATAGTAGCGTTCTTGACCAGCCTGGCAAGCTGTCCTTGAGTATGTCTGAGGTTTCACATCTTAAAAAAATACTTGAAAGAGAGAAAGAGACAAACAATTATATACATGCTATCTCTGAATAATGGGGTAGCATTCTCTGAATTCACAAACATAATGACTGTACATCTTATTCTCTGGGGAGAGTGGGGTGGAAATTTCCATATTTTGCTTTTGAGGCACTTTAAAGCCATTTACCTCTATTATTCATGTACCATTGGTTTAAGAGACATATGTCTCCAATATCAGTAAAAGCCTAGGTAGTGGATTTGCTGCTTTAAGGAAAAGAAGAATATAAAGTTAAAAAAGAAATAACTTAAGGTTTCATTTGGTATGAGTCTTTGTACGTCAAAGAGCAGAATAATAGGGCAGAGCATCTATCTATGTGCTGCATCCTTTACCAGGGAGATAATATCTCTCACACTGACTGGCTGACTGGCACTTATTATAATTTCAAGTTCCTTTGTGGCTTTAAGCTGTTCTCAGACCTCCCTGATTAGGAATAAGGGAAAGATATTTAGCACTTCTCATAAAGGCACTTGGTCCTAAAGAGTTAATGACTAGAGTAATAATTTGTTGAGGAATATACACCACAAAATGTTCTGGCAAAGTGTCCTTTTTTCCTATATAGAATCTGACCACACTTTGACCATCAGTACTTAATATGAAATAGTTTTATTTCCTAGGACTGGCATTCTGCTAGTTGTGGTATCTGTAGTATGATAACCACTAGTGATATTTTTGCCCCTCTCTTGCTTCTCATGATCTTTTGATAGAGCTCACCTTCCAAATAGTTCTGGTGATTTTACCCTTTGTGGGTTTTTAAAACCCTGTAGTTTATTCCTCCCACTTAGACCATTATCTAACTGCTGGGTTCAGAAAATGCATTTTCTGAAGTATGCATGGACTTTCAAACTGTGCTGCCTTTAAATTGCTATTCTTGGAGACTGTCCATTTTTCCAAACTCGAGGAATTCACGGCAACATAGCAACAGATCTGAAAACTTTTGGAGCCATTTTTGGCTTTCCCTCATCACTGTCCGGTCCAGTCATTTGCTTTATCCTTTTGATTTTTATCTTCTAGTGTCTCATAGATCCTACCTATGCTTTCAGTTCAGACATTGTTTCTATTTTCATTCCCATTACTTGTCTAGAACACTGCAAGATGCTCCTAACTAAATTTTACATATCTTTTTCTACTGATTCCAAAGCATATTACCACTATGTTGAGCTTCTTAAGGCATGCATCTGCATGTTGACTCATTGATTAAAGTACCATTTATTATAGCCCCAGATGTTCCAGGCTTATCTATGATTCTTTCTCTCATGTCCCACCCTTAAGCATAATTGCAATAGTTAATTTTCTCTGAACATTGTCTATAACCTCCCACTCTCATGTTTTTTTTCCATGTTATTGCCTCACACTAGAGTATTCTTCCTCTTCATTGTCCCTCTTAAAAGTCATATACAGCTGCCAATCCCATATAAATTGTAACCTCTTTCTTAAGACTTCCTGATGACCTTTACCTCCTTCTTGGAATCCCCATAGATTTGTTACTAATAATCCTATGCCATCTACTTTCAGAGAAAGTGGTGTGCTTTTCACCCTCCTTTCTCTCCTGTGAGTTCCTCAAAGATAAGAATTCTTTTTTTCTTGTATTTGTCTCTCCTACATTTTCTAACTTGATGCATATCGTATTACAGAAACTTAGATATTCATTAAATAGAATTCTTGATGATCTAGGGGAAAAAAGAACATTCTTTTTAAGTCACTTGACCTAATCTATAATAATAAAAGCATAATATGCTAATTAGACTGTATGTCCTTCCGGACGACCTTCTGGGTGAAGCCAGGGCTGCGAGGGAAGCCCGGGTCCTGAGTGCCTGCTGGTGCCTGGAGGGAAGCCAGTGGTGGCAGCCGGGGGAAGGAAGGCCTGCCTACTCTTGCACGAATTTCGTGCATCGGGCCTCTAGTATTAACATAAAACTCTATACTGCTTTGTTATTTTATTAGGATAGATTTTCCATGAGGTCCCATTAGGCAAAAGTATATGAAAGGAAACAAGAATATTAGACAAAAGAGACTATTGAGGATTCAATATATTTTACTTTGCATATACCCCTTAGCTATACCCTCAGATTATCAGCATTTGTGACCCATAACCAGACTATGTAATGGTCCTTATAATCATTTTAATCATTTGATCTTGTTATGGGGCTGTATAAATTTAAAATGATTTCTCATATATCACACACATTTTTCTCGTGTTTTGGAGCAAGAGTTGTTCTTGTGTCTTTCCAGGATTAATGCCACCATCTGTGCCGTTTTTTAAATCTCATTCCTTTTTGTCTCTTCTAAGACTTAGCACCATAAAATCTTTCTTCCTTTACAAGTCTTTAAATTTTTCCCCTTTCCACTAACTACTTCCTTTCAACTAAAAAACATGCTCAAGGCTTCACTTACTTGAAACCATAGTTTCCCCTAGCTACTATCACACTTTCTTTTCTCCGGCACAACCAAACTTCCTGAAAACAGTGTCTCCTCTGGCTTCCTCCATTACTATTCTCTGCATTGGTTTACTGTGCTTGGGTTCTACATTACCTCCCCACTGCTACTGCTTTTGGAAAGATCTCCCACTTTTATATCTAAGCATCTGTTTTCAGTTTCACCTGAAGTGCTTTGTATTAATTTGAGAAAATCAACCACATTTTTTCTTGAAACACTTCTCTTTTCTGGAATACTACTTTTTCATGATCCTTTCCCCTCTCTTTTTTTGAACCAATATTTATGCAGCTCTAACTAAATGCCCTGTGTTAGACACAATGGATATATAAAGGCATAGCCTATCATTGTCTTAAAATTTAATCTCAACAGGCAAGTTGTATATTATGCATAAAATGTTCTATAATAAAATTTTACAGTTGGAGGTAATTCTTGTTTTAAATAGATTTAATATGTGGGCTATTATCTAGGTCTCTTAACTGGTTTTCCTTTATTCAGAGGTTTCTACCTCAAATTCATGCTTCTTATTATGAGTTGAATTTTTCTAAAAATTACTCTGATCATAATGTTTCTGTTATTTCAATAGCTTCATAAAATCAGACTTTTCAGCAATATCAGAGCCAGAGCTCTCTACATTTTTGTGACATGTGTAGCCACCTGGACTATTTCCTATTTCCTACATGCTCATGAAGTATTTTGACCATTACCCTTTCACTGTATTATCACCACTGCTGTGGAAGGAAGTCTCTAAAATGGCCCAGTGATCCCTACCTCCTGGTATTCTCACCCTGTGTAATCCCCTCACCTTGAGTGTCGTCTGGATTACAGTGTCTTGATTATAATGACTAGAATTTTGCAGAAGTACTATGATGTCAATTCTGGGGCTAGGTTATAAAGAGTAGCTTTCTGCATTGGGTGTACTTGCTCTCTGTCTTGTCTATTTCTCTGGGATCTCTCACCCTGAGGAAGCCAGATGCCTTGTCATAAGGCATCCTGTGGAAATACCCATAAAATAAAGGACTGAAGCTAGCCAACAACCATGTGAATGATCTTGAAAGTGAGAGCCTTCAGATCATACTGTAGTTCTAGCTAACTGCTTCATTGCAATCTCATGAGATACCTTGAGTCTGGAAAATTGAACTAGACTGCATCTAGATTCCTAATCCACAGAAACTAATATCATAAATGAAATGCTTGTTGTGTTAAGCTGTTAAATTCTGGGATAATTGGTTGCATAACAATAGGTAATTAAAACATTTGCTTAAAACAACCTTCCACCCTTCCTACCCATCAGTAACATATTCAGTTCTAACACTGCTTACTTATTACCTAGTCACTAACCTGCTGGAAATGTTTCCTTCATTTTTACTGTTTAGTTGGTGGTCTTCATTGTCACTTATCATCTCTTCCTTATTTAAGTCCATGAGAAGATAAATATCTTTAATGGTAGTAATTGTTCCATACATTTTCACAGCTCTTACAAATTGTAGCACAATTTTCTGGACATAGTATGAATTTAGAGCATATCTGTTAGTCAAGTAATGAGACTTTTATTAACTAATTAATTAATTAATTAATTACTTTTTATTGAGTCTGTTCTTGACTAATCATCAAAATAAGCATACAGCAATAATTATCATAGGATGAGGGATAATAACTTCAAAATTTTGGGTAAAGCTTTTTTTAGATTTTTAAAAATTTATGTAATGGCAGGCAGAGGGGAGTGTCAGAGTCATATTGGACAAATGAAATTACAGAGGATGTTGTGGGACTAGTTCATAATTAGTTGGTAGAAAACGAGCGTTTATCAGCGGTTCTCAACCTGTGGGTCACAACCCCTTTGGCGGTCGAATGACCCTTTCACAGGGGTCGCCTAAGACCATCCTGCATATCAGATATTTACATTATGATTCATAACAGTAGCAACATTACAGTTATGAAGTAGCAACGAAAATAATTTTATGGTTGGGTCGCAACATGAGGAACTGTATTTAAAGGGCCAGAAGGTTGAGAACCACTAGTTTAGATAAATGTATAACAGAACAGAGGGCCCATGCCAAGTACAGCTAGGTTAAGCATGTCAAACTCAAAGGCTAACATGGGCCAAATAAACAAGGCATGTGGCCTGTAGGTCACGAGTTTGACATGTTTGAGCTAGGTGTTTTGGTTTTTGATATAATGGCTTGTACTTCCTATGATCTCATGAGGCAGTTACACACGGGAAATGTAGCCCAACTGCACATAATATAATGCATGGCATATGTTTACTAAATATTTGATTTGACTTGAATATGTAAGATGAAGAATAATTTTGTGGGTCTAAACTGGTAAACTTTGAACTTTATAAGCAATTGGAAAGCCCCAAAGGCATTTGAGTAAGAATACAGTAGTGTTTAAGTGATTTAGTTAGATTATTCAGATGATAATGTGTACCAACTAGACATAAGGACTCTGATGAGTGAGTATAATTAGGAAGCAACTAGTTGAGTCATGAACTTACAAACTGAACAGGTCTTCAAATTAGCCATCCGATTTCTAAAATATGAGTAAATTTCTTAAACAGTAGAATCTCTTGAACTGTATCATTAAAATACAGAATTTAAAATTGTTTGATCCTTATAACTGCAACTTAATAAGAGGACAGATGTACTATTTCCATACTTTTGCCTTCAGAAAGGGAATGATAAATTGAGAGATTTCAGGCATTTGTTGTTGGCCAGTAAGCCTTTAGAAGTCTCATATACAATGGGAGGTATATATGTGAGACCAACTGAAACCTGACACAGTACTTATGCTCTATAGTAAGCCTTTTGAAAACTCATAGTATCATTAAAACACTGGAAGCTCTAAGGTTGTCAGGGTATAATGGAGTAGAGGGATTCATTAAAAACAATATTTTATTGAGATTTTCCAGATGGTCATAGTCTATGATTTCATAGAGTTTGCTATCTAGTAGGAAATATCCAGTAGGAAAGGATTGGGGACAACAAATTGGATTTATCTATTTGGTCTCAATAGCCCAGACATAGGGATAACATTTAATTAAAAACTATGTCAGTTCTAATGTTTTACTGATGTTTTTAAAAACTGAGGAAAGTTAAAAAGATAAATATACAGATAAAAGATGAGAGTAGAGAGTAGATAAAGAAAAACAAGGAAGAAGAAATGAGAAAGAAGTGCCTAAAACACTGGAGGGGAGAAGAGCTTATGACAAGGTTGAAGTGTAAGAGTGATAAGAATCAATGTGGAATCAAGGGCAAGAACAGAAAAAAAAGAGTAGAAACTACAACCAGTGGAAAAATTAGCCAGACAGGAGGAAAATAAATTGATTTATAATAAGAGAGAGAAATGACAGAAAAGTGAGAAATGAATAAATAAAAGAATATACTTAAATAGTATATTTAAATAGTACATTTCATTTTCAGAAGTCTTCATAAATATTAACTAATTAACCCCATCCAGCTTTGGGCATAAGTGTTATTATCATAGTTATTATTAATAACTGAATATAAAAGGGGTTAGAAAGGGTTAGACACACAAAGCTTTAAATTTTATACATGTATTTTATTTCTCTGACATGAAAGGAGTAGCTGGAAGGAAAGTTTTGTTTCAAATTCTTGCAAATCCATCATTGGTAGATGAGAACTGCATTTATTTTTCTTCTTTCACCTCATGACCTTAGGCCATAGGATCTGAAGCTGTTGTCTCTGCATCTGGCTATCAATAATTCTTCTCTTGCACTTACCCTCCATGGGGGGACCCAGCAAAGAGCTTTCAGTTCAGCTTCAGGACTTTTAATGAACAGGATAATTATTAATATTATTAAAAAACATATTTTTATTGATTTCAGAGAGGAAGGGAGAGAGAAAGAGAGATAGAGATATCAGTGATGAGAGAGAATCATCATCGATCAGCTGCTTCCTGCACGCCCCCCACTGAGTATCCAGCCTGCAACCCAGGCATGTGCCCTGACTGAGAATCAAACCCTCACCTCCTGGTTCATGGGTTGATGCTCAATCACTGAACCACACCGGCTGGGCAATATATTATTTCTAAAAACAATGTATAATTTCTCCTGAATACAATTTAATTGCCAGATGGCAGTAGAGACCAGTTTCATCATCTGTGGTGGCCACACAACACTCACTGTGTTTATCTTAGAGCCTTTCTTTCTCCTTGCTTTGATCCCATGGAGATAGGACAGGAATTCTCCATTCAGAAACCGTGTTTCGTGTCCCAGCTTGCTGATCACATTCTTGTTTTCTGAAGGCAAAATATTATAAGATGGATTGAAGAATCTTTGAAGGTACAGAGTGGAATTCACTTTTTATTCCAGTCAGAACGAGCAAGCGATCACATGCCAGTAATAATGTAAATTTTGCTTTCATTATGGTCTTGCCTCCACAAACTCATCATATTGTAGATACAAAATCTGTTGACTCTCTCTAGAGTGACAAAAGAGCCACTAGTCATGTGTTATTTCTGGAAACATTGGACCTACTGCAAAATGGTCTGTGTTTTAAAAGTGAATTTTAACATGAGTATAGGTGGTAGTAAACTAAAAAAGTTGATAGTGATTATGTGTTGGGGGTGTGAGTATGTGGATAAGGTACATGTGGGAGTTGAAAACTGTTTCACTACCTATATTTGTTCAACCTCCTCCTTTTTTTCTTCAAACAATTTCATACAGATTGATTTTGTTTGTTTGTTTTGTTTTGTTTTGGTGCATGGTACTTGCCACTTGGATCCTAAAATAGAATTTTTTAATCCTCATAGAGTATTCTTCAAACACAGTTATAATTTTATTTTACTTTTTTAGGTTTTTAAAAAAATATATATTTTCATTGATTTCAGAGAAAAAGGGAGAAGGGTAGAGAGATAGAAGCATCAATGATGCGAGAGAATCATTGAAACATCAATGAATTGAGACAGTCATTGACTGGCTGCCATTGGGAATGTATCTTGACCGGGAATCGAACCTTGACCATGGTTCATAGGTTGACACTCAACCACTGATTCTTGCCGGCTGTGCGAAAAACAGTTGTAATTTTAAAATCACATTTTAAAAATGTTATTGTGTAATTCATTATGCTAATGTAGCCATCTCTTTTATGTGAAGCAAATTGGACAAATATTTTAGTTATTGAATTTGAAAGGTAAAGATGAACTATGAACTATTTATCTACTTAGTTTAAATAAAAACATCTTTATTTTCATATATCTATAAGATCTTACAATTCTTTGAGACACTTTACAGAATTCTTAAATTACCAAAAAAGAAAACTTCACTTTCACTAATACCATATATCTAAAAATAATAAAACAAACATGTCAAGGTTAAAAAGACCAGAATTTAAATACATTTTATGTGCCCATCCCCCAATTTAATGAAACTATTCTGGAGATAGTTATCACTTGAAATAATATATTGGAGCCTGCAACTTCACAAAGGAATTATACTAATTTCAAATTTTATTTCTCTCTACTTTTTAATGCACACATTTTAGTTAATTTGGTTTCAAGATGATCACCTAGATAGTTTTACAAACTTCTTCAGAGCTACCATTGAAAATTAACAATTATACTAAAAAAATATAATTTTTGAATTTGTAAAATTATGTTTTACTGATTTTATAGGAAAGTAAGATGACCCCCACCTCCCTTTCCTTACTTACTATGTGGGAGCAGATGCTGAAAGGAGAGAATAGAATTATGGTTAAAGGACTGTAGCCTGCAAATAACTTTTTTTGATTCCTTAATGTTAACGATACAAATCACTGTGATTTCAGAAAGTCTTGTTTGTATTCAAAAAAATTCCCTAAGATGATTTATTATGAAAACAAAAAAAGGATTTTTGGAGGTCTTTTCCTATGCCTGTCACTTTTTAAGAAACTGTGTAGATATATAAAATTTTGTGTGTCTGTGCCCACAAAGAGTATATAATTTTTATAAAGTATAAATCAATATATATGAAATACAAAGAAGTTTGAAATGCTACACTGTACGCTATTCTATTATAGAAACAAAGAAGAGAAGAATGAAGGTATTTTGATGTAATCTCCAAAGGCATCACAAAGGAACTATACCTAAAATTATAATTATATGACACTCTAGTAAGTTATGGAAATATTGTTTTTTAGAATAACACATGCATGTAGAACCAGTAGACAGGACTATTTCCTGTGTCTTAGCAGTGGCCATTCTCTGTAAGCACTCCTAGCTGAGAGAGCAGGGCACTTTCTTAGAGGTCTGGTACAGTAGGTGTAATGAGTGTTGTTCCATATGGACTGATTATATTTTACTCATGGAGCTGCTAAAGAAAAAAAAATCTCTCATGTTTTACACATTTCAGTACTTTGAATAAAATACTTATGTCTTTTCTTTAAAACTCATATTTAATGAAATGTGAATCAGAATTTTTATTTTGATTAAAAGTCACTAAATTTGAGAATCTTTGAAAAAAATGGATAGTACATATGAGATATTTGTACCATGATCAATTAATTAGAATTTTTGCTTTTAAAACATATCCCAAAATATTTTATGAAAATGTAAAGAGTAACTTCAGGATTTATATTTGAATAAAAGCTTAAAATATGTTTTTCTTCCAGGAGAGGAAAAGAACAAATACATTATTAATGACATTTTTTAAATAATATAGATGAAATAAAAATAATGAAAATCAGTGGACTTCTATTTAAAAAAATAAATAAATATGGCCAAGGAGTCTAATTTGCTTTTAATTTGTTTAGGAGGCTACAAGCATATCATTACCTAATATGGAAAACTAGGTGATACATCCTCCCTGTTATCATTTTTCCTAATTCAAAAATAGAACATTTAAGACAAAATAACAGTGCTATATATACTATGGAACACATGATTTCCCTGAAATGAGGAGGTAGATTTATAACTGTTTCTTTAGTCTTGAGTAGCCATCCCCAGAAAAGAAGCAACTATCAACATGACATTTCTAGAATTAGGTCTTCTAAACTGGTGTGATAGATGGAAATATTTTTCTCTCCTGAAAGAATGCATAAGGTGCTGTTTCCCCTGGCAAAAATAGGGGACACTTGAAATGCACTGTTTTTTCCTCAGCAAGCAACCAGGCTCAACACAGATTTATTCAGTGTCAAACTAAAAAGTCTTATTCTGAATATCAATTCTTATAAACTATGTAGCTCTCAATTATGGAATCTGAAATTGCTGGTTCCTTGATGATAAAGGAACATGCTGTTTGAAAAAAAGACCACAATTTGACTGCAAGTAATCAATATACTATTTGGAAAGAAACCTAGATGTGCAGAGCGATTTAGAAATGCTGAAAGGATTGCACCAAAGCCCTCTGTACATGTCTGGGGCTGCTTTTGTCATTCTTCCTTTGGCCCATTTGTTCATTTTCAGAGACACCAGAACATTTCCTGGATTGAAGCCTCTTCTGGAGGTTTCAGGAAAAAGGACAATATTTTGTAGCTTAAATCTATTTCTACCTCCCCTCCACCCCCATGAAGCTTGCTTATGTACATTGTGTATCCTGAAACAGAGAGAGTAAAATGAAGAATTTGAACTTCTCCTAGATCAGTAACATGCGAGCACTTTGCATGCAGGTAACATTTGTCAAATCCAAGTTTTAGAAAGTTTGCATAACTTTTAATTCATTTTGATCAAAAGGAGAATGTTGTGTTTACTGAGCATCCAGCATTATTGTTGAAATACGAATATAACAAAAATGCTTTCAACAACCCTACATTGTTCCTATTTTCATTTTTATAGCTGAGACTGTGGAAACTGTGAGAAGTTAAGTGCAATACTCTAGGCAACACAGGGAGAAAGTACCAGAGCCAGGATTTGAACCTGAGTCTTGACCATTTTAAGGCCTATTAGAGGATGTACCACTTGCTATCAAGACGCATAAATAAGGCAACAGTGCCTCACAATCTATTACGTATTCCACATAGGCCCCATTTTCTGAAATTTGTTTTGCCAACGCCATGGAGGCAAGGTGACCTTAGTAGCTAATGTAGATTGAAATCTGGATGTGTTTGTGATGCTTGGCTGATCTGGAAAGAATGTATATCCTGTTGACTGAAGGAGACTGGATGAAAAAAATAGGATAAGGAAAATGGGATGGACCAGGGAGAACAGGACAGAGGGGAAAGGAAGGTCTCACCGCATGGCCTCATAGAGAATTATCTGGACTCGTGCACTTATGAATGGGATGAAGAGAATCTGATAAAAAGCATTTTATCTGGGGTTTTTGTAGACTTAAATTAAATTAGGGGTATTTGACTAGCCAACTAAATAATGGTGCCGGGGGGGAAAGAGCAGCAACCTTATGAAAACTTTCCTCTTTATTCTATTTTTAGGTTGTTTTACAATTCTTTCAGTGCACCACTTTGGAAGGGAACAAAGTTTCTTTGCACTATGAGAGTTAGCCTCAGAAATTTCTACGCACATGCACACTGGGAGGAAGATGACCTCACTTTGGTCAAGGCCAGGAGGGTCACTGTCTAAACTTGTCCTGACTGTGGGCCATGAACTCTCCCATTCTTCACCTGTGTAACTTCTATTGGGAATGGTGGGAATGCTCTGCCGGGCTGTACCTAGCATGTTATTTGCCTGTAACTTAACATTCCTAAGCAAAACTTGCTTTGGGGTTATGGACTGTGGGAGGCATTCATTGCCCCTTCACAATTTCTGCCACAGACATTTTCAACTCTCCTGGGAATAAAAGAGGTGTGAAAGGAGTTGATGAGACCTGAGGCAACCTGCTGTGCGGTGGCCCACACAAGTTCCCTTCATCAGAGCGCCTTTCACTCTTTGGAATGTGCTGATAATTCTCAGGAATGGGAATATGTTTTCAGTGGAATTCAGTTGTGGGAATGGAGGGGTTCTGGTCTGGAGTTCATGTCTGTCTTTCAGTCAGGGAGGCCAGTCAGGGAAAGCAAGCTAAGGGCCTCGAGCCTCTGTCTATCGTGGAGTTGGAGTGCCCTCTGCTGCCCAGGACAAGAAGGTGCATGCAGGACTGGCTCTCCTTGCCAGCACTCCGGGTGCAGGAAAACCTCCAAAGTATTCTCTTTCAAGCCAGATGCCCTCAGTTGATCACTGAGCATCTGGTTTTACTCAACTGTGGGGGCTTTGGCTCTTTCAAGGAATTCCCATCGAAGCTGAGTAGGCCATGAGACCAGGGCCTATGTGGAAGGTAGCTTTTCCTTGCTCATGAGGTGTGGTTTAAGCAATCATTTCTGAATAATAATTATTTGCCTTCTTTTTCATGAGTATGAAATGCCACTATGAAATATGTGTTTATTTGTGTGTGTGTGTGTGTGTGTGTGTGTGTGTGTGATCATTTTTTTCATGTATGTCTGAGAAGCCTGAATATTGTAATTCCAAATTTGGAAGTTTCTATATATTTTTCTTTTGAAATGTGTTTTCACATTTAAAATCAACATTGAAAAATGTTCTTTTGTGGCAAATGTAAGTATCCTTAAAACCCATTTCTTAATTTACTTTCTACTATTTTGTATTTTACTTTTTTTGTATTTTATCTTTATATGGCTAGGTATCTTATTTTTATATAGTCTTACTAGAGGCCCGGTGCACAAAATTCATGCACTTGGGGGGATCCCTCAGCCCCGCCTGCGCCCTCTCACAGTCCAGGAGCCCTCGAGGGATGTCCGACTGCCGCAGACCAGCCAGGAGACCGGCTTCTGGCTGAGCCGTGCTACCCCTGTGGGATCGGACCAACACTGGCTCTCCAACGTCTTCTGAGGGGTCCTGGATTGCGAGAGGGCACAGGCCAGGCCGAGGGACTCCACCAGTGCATAATCAGAGCTGGGGAGAGATGCGGGAGATTGGCCAGCCAGGGAGGGACCTCGGGAGGGCTCCAGGGCATGTCCGGCCTATCTCTCTCAGTCCCAATCGGCTGGACCCCAGCAGCAAGTTAACCTACTGGTTGGAGTGTCTGCCCCCTGGTGGTCAGTGCATGTCATAGTGAGCGATTGAGCAGCCTTAACATATCATTAGCATATTACGCTTTGATTGGTTGAATGGCCGACCGGTAGACCATACACTTAGCATATTAGGCTTTTATTATAGAGGATAGTTAACAAGAACTTTTTCATAATCCCCTTAAATCATCATGGCGACTTTGCAATGTAGGCTACATAGTTCCCATTTTATAGACAGAAAATCAAGGTGAAAGTCATACCCTTCCATGCAGGTGGTATCAGAGATGAGAACTGTGTCTGGATTTGTGCTGAGTGCTAAAATAAGAATAGCAAACAGGTGTGTAATACTTATTCGTTAGCACCATAACTAATTTTTTTTAGGCATTGCGCATTTATTCTTCATGTCACCTCACATGGTAGATACTATTAAAACTGTCATTTTGTGGATATGGCAACAGAGGCTTTGAGAAGTTACTAATTACTAGTCAAATAGACAGTTTGAAAAAGAACTGAGTTTCAAAACCTACTCCATTTGATGCCAGAGGCCCTGGTGAGTAGACAACATTTTATGTATAGAGAAATAAGACATGATCTCTCACCTCAAGCAATTTAGAATATTTTTTCTTGTGATAAAATATACGTAAGTTTTATCATTTTAACCATTTTCAGGTGTAAAAGTTGGTGGCATTAGTATATTCAAATTGTTGAGCAACCATCACTACCATTCATTTCTAGAGCTTTTTTGATCTTCCCCAGCTGAAACTCTGTACCCATTATGCAATAACACCCATTTTCCCACCCCTCCAGCCCTTGGAAACCACATTCTATTTTCTGTCTCTATGAATTTGACTATTCTAAGTACCTCATATAAGCGAAATTGTACAATATTTGTCCTTTTGTGTCTGGATTATTATACAACATAATGTCTTCAAAGCTCATTCATATTGTAGCATGTGTCAGAATTTTGTTCATTTTTAAGGTTGAATAATATTCCATTGTATGGATATATCACATTTTGCTTATCTATTCATCCGTTGATGGACATTTGAAAGTTTTCTACCTTTTAGCTATTATGAGTAGTGCTGTTATGAACATTGGAATACATATGTGTTTGAATTCCTGCTTTCAATTATTTTG
Source organism: Myotis nattereri (assembly GCF_964212035.1). Classification (NCBI taxonomy): domain Eukaryota; kingdom Metazoa; phylum Chordata; class Mammalia; order Chiroptera; family Vespertilionidae; genus Myotis; species Myotis nattereri. The sequence goes on from NC_138085.1 coordinate 51,934,313, forward strand.
GCTATATACACAGAAGTGTGACTCTTGAATCATATGGTATTCTGTGTTTAATTTTTTGAGGAAACACCACACTGGTTTTCAGAGTGGCTGCACCAGTTGACATTCCTACCAGTGAAACACAGGGGCTCTAATTTCAGTCCTTGTCAACACTTGCTATTTTTCTTTTATTTCAAATAAAAACTATACCAAATACAGTTTAATTTAGAAATTTAAGAATATGATCTATGAGCATAAGAAAAAAATTATGAAAGCTATCTGATACTGAAAATGCATTTATAAATGCAATATATATTCATGAATCAAAACATACTTTCAGTAAACTAGAGACAAGGTACCTCTTTTACACAATAAAAATGTTTATTTTTTATTATTTTATTTTTAATACTTAAAATCTTTATTGTTGACAATATTACAGATGTCCCTCTCCCTCCCAACCTGCCCACCCTGCCCTGCCCCAGGCCTTCACCACCCTATTGTTTATGACCTACCATCAAGATTACTCTACCCAGCAAAGCTATCATTTAGAATTGAAGGTCATATAAAGAGCTTCACAGACAAGACAAAGAAGCTAAAGGAGTTCATCACCACCAAACCAGTATTACATGCAATGTTGAATGGAATTCTTTAAGAAGAAGAAGAGGAGCAGGAGGATGAGAAGGAAGAAGAAGGAGGAAGAGGAAGAGGAGAAAAGGAGAAAAAATATGAACAATGAAATGGCAATACATACATAGCTATCAACAATTGAATCTAAAAATCAAAATAGCCTGGCCAGTGTGGCTCAGTGGTTGAGTGTCAACCTATGAACCAGGAGGTCATGGTTCCATTCCCAGTCAGGGCACACATCTGCGTTTCGGGCTCAATCCCCAGTGGCAGCCAATCAATGATTCTTTCTCATCATTGATGTTCCTACCTCTCCCTCTCCTCTCCTCTCTGAAATAAATAAAAATATATTAAAAATAAATAAATGAGCAAGGAATCTAATGAACAAGAAAACCTGATGAATAAAATAGAACCAGAGGCATGGAAACATAGAACAGACTGATGAATCTCAGAGGGAAGTGGGGGTGGGGGGTGGAAAGAGATTAACCAGAGATCATATGCATATATGCATTACCTAAAAAATATATGTTTCAAACAAACAGCTAATGTCTGGTAGAAAAATGGGAAGGATGCTCCCCATCACTCCCATTATCCATCATAATTCTGGAAGTTCTAACCCATGAATAATACTAAAACCAATACTAATACTACTGGTAAGTGTGTGTATTTATTTATTTATTTATTTGTTTGTTTATTTTTATATTTTATTGATTTTTTTTCAGAGAGGAAGGGAGAGGGATAGAGAATTAGAAATATCGATGAGAGAGAAACATTGATCAGCTGCCTCCTGCACACCCCCTACTGGGGATGTGCCTGCAACCAAGGTACATGCCCTTGATAGGAATCGAATCTGGGACCCTTTAGTCCGCAGGCCGATGCTCTATCCCAGTGATGGCAAACCTATGACATGCGTGTCAGAGGTGACACGCGAACTCATTTTTTTGGTTGATTTTTCTTTGTTAAATGGTATTTAAATATATAAAATAAATATCAAAAATATAAATCTTTGTTTTACTATGGTTGTGGATATCAAAAAATTTCTATATGTGACACGGCACCAGAATTAAGTTAGGGTTTTTCAAAATGCTGACACACCGACCTCAAAAGTTTCGCCATCACTGTTCTATCCACTGAGCCAAACTGGTTAGGGCTAGTAAGTGTATTTTAATATAAGGAAATAACTATAACATGTATAAGATACAATTTTGTTGAACTGGAAACCAAAAGTTAATCAATTGAAAAACTATTAGAAAACAATAGTGAATTAAATAACATAGGCAGTCACTAATTTAATGTAAAGAATGTAAACATTTTCTATATATAGTGAGTAACAATTAGAAATGGATAATCATTTCAATCACAATAGTAGTTCCTATCTTCATCATTTTCTCACTGATTCTTTTATGAACATAAATTGGTCTTGTGCTTTCTATTCTATTTCATTGTATGACTATATATTTTGGACCGGAGTGGCAATGCCTTCACTTTTGTAACTCTATCACATGTATTAATATTTGACAGGGGGAACCTCCATGCTTTCATGAACACTATTAAAGTATTCAAAGATGTTTTTGCTACTTCAGCCAGTGATATCTCATTTGTTCTTCAAATTGAATTTTAGAGTCACAAAGTTGAACTTTAAAAAAAAAAAATCCTATCAAGGTTTTTGGAACTGATTATAGAATCTCAGCAATTTTTGAAGTAGAAGGACTGTAGAACTCAGCTCAGTTTCTCATCAGATGTAAAAGGAAGGACTTGGGGCTCTGTATACAGGATCCTTCGATGGCACACAGCCACGTTCACTCTATGCACACATTACAGGATTCTGCCAGACACAGATGTGAAATGGAGCTTGTCTTCTGTAAGCAAAATAGAACTAGTTCTGATGTTCAGAAAGGCTGGATTTAAGAAAGGCCGACACAATGGCATGCTCGAAAGAGAGCCCCCTCAGTGTTTTATAACACTATTCAAATCAGCTGAGGCTTTGCATTGTATTTGAGTGGGAAGGCATGGTAATTAAAGGAGTAGAGAAATTGAAATATCTTAGGTTATAGGGACTTGGCTTACAGGAGTACTGTATTTTTGGGCTTCTCTGAGGTCCTCATAGACCTTTTTTAAAAATAAGATAAAGGAAGTATGACATTTAAAAAAATCATTTTTTACACTTGTCACTTTTGGTCCCAAGAAGATCGTTAACAGAGTGACAAGGATATTGTAGTACCACAGTGAAGTAACAGTAGTAGTGACAACCACAGTAACTATCATGATGTCTTAATTTTACATTCTACCTGTCTTACAGAAAGGACTCCTAGGAACTCACATATTTAATTATATTTCACTCAGATCATTCTTCTGGGGTGGTCAGAGGCAAATGTTGGGAAGGCACGCATTAGTGAGAAATGAGAAAATCTTCAGAGGTCTCGGAGGCCACCTGGAGCAGCTTCCAGGACGGCTTTTCTCAGGCAGTCTTATCCTTACAAAAATGGTGATTGCTAGTGGCGGTGTCCTCCTGCGCTCCTTATAATTCAGTAAAAGCTTGAAAGCTGAAATAAAATGTATTCCCTTACTGGAATGTGTGCTAATGAAGAAAGGAAGACTTGTGTAGGAAAAAAGTAAGATGTTTGCAAATGTTTTTCTTGCATCTGTTTTTAAAATAATGCCAGGGCAGTGGGGTAGCGAAACTCCATGCGTACCGTTTACATTTGGTGTTTGTAAATAACACTCCTGGGATACAACTCTCACAGTAAAAGGTCCTGGTTTAATTGTCAGGGGAGGGACCCTGGTCATTTAAAACATGATTTTATTGTTCTATCAGAGTTGAGAGCCACTGCCCCACTGCATTAAAGGTTGTTTGATGATGATTCTATTCCAAGTCCTAAGTGCTTTGATTATGTAATAAATAGCATAAGTATATATTGTTTGTTGCTTTCTTCATTGATATAAATAGATATTTTGGCCTGGAAAGCCTATACCTATAACTATAAGATATAAAATTCTGATTCCAAATATAAGTTATAATGTCATTCATGGACTGCTTATCCAAGTTCATGATTTTTATATCTTACCAGTATACTTTGTATGCCACCCCACTGCACAGTCAAAGTAGGCACAACCTTTTATTGAGAGCATTTTATCAGAGATGGGAGAAGTGGGGATATAGTTCTAGGCACCGAGAAGTGGTTGTGTCTTCTCTGGAACAAGCAAAGCCATAGGAAAGACTGTTCTCCATAATTCCAGTCTGAGAATTCATATGTTCATTGTGGAGTCATCACAGCCAAAGGTCTGAGTTAAAGAAGAGACCGCATTATAAGGCAGAACTCAGGTCAGCGAGCCCAAGCACTTGCTTATATCGCACTGGGATATGCAGAGGAGACTCTTTTCATTACACTTCCTGTGCTCCATTCTACTAAATCTCCATTAAAATGCCTGGACCCTGAATCCATGAAACAGTAAAGATAGAAGACTGGGTGTGCAGCAGTCCAAACCCTCTAGAAGTACAAGTGAGTAAGTGGAACCTCAGAGTGAGGTGACCTGGGCAAAGGGATCCAGAACATGCGCAGTATGTTTGGGATTAGACCGGGGCTCTTTGCTCCTAGTTTCATGTGCTAGACTACTATGTGTTGTTGCACACAGTTTCACGAATTTGTGTTTGTCTTATAAGTCTTGATAGTCTTGAGTGAATACAGATTATCTTCCACACCTTTGCTGCTTCTGCCTTCCACTCCCCCCTTTTTCCCTACCAGAATTTCCCCATCCTTAAACTTTTAGATACAGAGGATGCCTATAGCTAGATCTTGATTGGGTCAGGCTGGTAGTTGATTGGCTTTCAGAATTGCAATGACCCCTAATGTTTAGGCCAAAAGATGGGGCTCATAGACCCTATTGGAAGCCACGTGCAGTAAGAATATTTCTTCAAATAATAAAAAAGATAGATTTTTAATTATAATAAAATCCAACAGTCTTAATCCAACAGCCTTTTTATAGCTCTATGCCATGAATAGACTCTATGGCAATTTACTGTGATCAGCACAACTAAAAAAAATAGACAACCAAAAATCATTGTGTAGCAATGTTTTTCTTTCTTTTACTGCTTCACAATGTCCTCATAGAACACTTATCAAGAAAGAGAGTCAGGCCATGGTTTGAACTTGACTTTGTAAAAGCAAATGATTGTGATTTGATGAGGAGCTAGAAGCATTAGGGGATTTTATCAGCCCAGTCCTGGGAAATTTCCTACATACTCTGCTTCAGTGAGTCATTTGTGAATCTAGAACTAGTTGGTATTGTGTCCCAAATTGAGAGGCACAGTGACAGGCATTTTTTCAAGTATAAAAATGCTGCTTATTCTTCAACCTACTATAATTTTAGTAGATATGTTTTACAAATTAGGATTCTATCCTGACACCCAGTAATTGAATATAAATACAATTTATTACTTTTTTATAATATATTTACAAGTGTGCTTGTCAAGACTCTGGGATATAATCTGGAAGCCCTGAGGTAGAGTAAAATCAATTGGTGAATGCATACTTGGGATTTGTGTGTTTGCTCATCACAACCTATCACATAATCCATTGATCAGAGCTTATCTGAGGTGGCCATTCATTTATCTATATATTTTATTGATATGTTGACCTAGCTCACATTTATTTAGCTCTTCATAATTAATAAAGTATACTTAGGCAAATTTTCTCCTTTGATCTTGACAAGATTTCTATTGAGTTAGATATGACTCTGAGAGAGAAGGAAAATGAGAGCCATGATCATCCTGACTTGCCCGAGTACGCATGGCTGGTGAAGGAGACAGACATGGTGCAAATTCAGAACTTTCAATTCCAAGCCCATTATTTTTCCTACCACACCCCAACTGCAAGTCTTCTTGTTAGAAGCTGGGTAGCAGATGGCGTTCCTTGTGTGGTTCTGGAGGAATAAAGATTCCGAGGTGACAGCTCACTCAGGTGTTCTGCGTTAACATCCAGCTGTGCAAGCAAGGTTTGCAGGAGAGCATTGTGACAGTGGCACTGAGGGTCCGGAGACTCAACCTCAGAAGATCTGAGATTGATTTTTAGACCTGTTTGACAACTTACTTCATTACTTTAGACCTTTCCTCAACTTTAGAGTGAGTAGCTGGATTGGGGGATATTTTAGATCAGTGGTCAGTAAACTATAGCTCCCTGGGTGAAATCTGGCCTATGTTTATACATAAGATTTTACTGGAACGTAGCTATGTCCATTTGCTCATCCTTTAATGGCAGAATTGATTAGTTGAGAAAGAGACCATGTGCCCTGCAAAGCCCTTTACTGAGAATGTTTGTCGACTCCTGTTTTAGATCTTTCTTTATATTATTTTAGTTTTTTAAATAAATTGCCATAGTCTTATTTTATTTGTCAATGAAAGAATAAGAATTTCTTAAAGAAGAACTTCTGAAGTACATCTTCGGCAAATGGGGGCACTTGTTTTAGCCTATAATGGTTTGGCTGTCATTGCAGAGGGTCTCTGGAGAAGCCCTCTTTCTCATTGCAGGAACTAAGAAAGGTGTTTTCTAGGTCTGTATCCCATTTCCACAAATACAGATTCAATTAAAGCACCTTTCCTTTTAATTTTCCCATTCTTTATTGTCATTCAGCTTTGGGTTGAGGCGATGAGATTGGTGCCCCCTGGAGACCTCCTGCAAATGCTATTCCACAAAGTAGTGGTTTCCCGATGTGTGTCTCATACAAAACCAAACAATACAAATAATGCTTCTATTGTACCTTTCCTATGGCTGGTCTCCAGGGGGAGAGACTGTTGTCATAAAACACCACAAAGCTGCTATAGAAATGGGCAGGCAGAGGAGACAGTCCTCTGACGGCCTCAGAAACTCAAGGGAAACTTCCTCTGAACCGACAACTGAAAGCTGCAGGGTTTTTGGTTGGTTATTCACTGAAATGTGAAGATTCCTTATCTCAATGAGGAATTGCGGAACATTCATACTGTTATCTACATGTAAATTATTGAACAGATGATCAAAATATTATACTTATAATCTATAAAATATTAACTGAGAGGCAGGAGTGATTTTTAAAATAAAAGTCTAAGGTTGTTGGATAACTGCTAACTGTGGCAACATCAGGTTATTTCTTCCATTGTCTTCTAATGTCTAACCTGGATAAAATGCCCAAGTTAGATAAATAAATGGGGAGTCAGAGCTATGGAAATTCATCCTGGCACAGGCTCTCAAATTGCTTAGGCTATCCTGTTTTAAGCAAATAATTACTTATTTTTATTTATTTAGAAACATTCCTTTGCTTAATCATATCACACACCTCCCCTTCTCCTTCCAGTGATGGTTAAATTTAGTTTCTCAACATTTACAGCAAAGATGTATTTACATAACTTGTTTGATCTGTAGCATTCCTGTTTCCAGAATGTAGTAGACATATCATGTAGAGAGAAGCCAGACTGAAACGAAAATTCTTTCTATAGGACTTACTGAGGGACCATGCAAGAAGAAAATTCTTATTCAGATTCCTGCCTTCAACCCCTTATCTCTTGGTGTCCTTAGAACTCATATTTTGTGGTCTAGAAAAAATTAAGTACCAACTAACTCAGCTTTTTGTAGGTTAAAGTACTATTCATGTTAGGTCTAGAGAGGGTAGCTAATTATTGATTGTTAGATCTAAAAGATGAGTAAGATATCTTCAGAAGGACTGTATAGCATTGCAGAGATTTGGAAATATTTCTTTGCATTTGGTATAGATGATGAAGAAAAGTGGTTTGGGTTGGAAGAAAGATCTAGGTTTGGCAAGGCTGCTCTGAAGTGATTATAATGTTAATTATAATGTTAATTTAAGAATGTTCTTAAAAGGGAAAAATTTTTCTCTCTATTGGGTTCCAATCCATGGGCCAAACAGAAGAAAATTCTCCCTTCCTAAAATCACCAAGTCCCACAGCTGAATGTGTAGACGATGTCTGATCTCTGCCTTGTTGATCCCCTGGCCAATTAGTCACGTGGAAACAAAGCTGTCAGATGGCAGTGCTTTGGTTTGCTGCCCTCACAGATACATTCCTTGTTGACGGACACCACGCCAGCTAGTGAGCATCTGAGTGGCGCTCTCTGTCAGGTCTTCGGGAGAGGAAAGCATGCTGGGGCAGACATCCTGCACTCATTCCAGAGCCAGAGGGTCTCAGGAATAGTCAGCTAAGGTGCTCATTTGAGAATACATTCTTATGTATTTATTCCACAACCCCAAGACAGGAGTTGCTACCCCCCAAATAGGATTAGTCCCCATTGCAGTATAGCCCAAGAAACTCACAGAACTCAGACTATAGCAGCTGACAATAGGACCTAAAGCTGAATTGAACGCCTCCACTATTGAAATAACAATCTGAAAAAAAAAAAAGCCACAGGATAATTTCCCATAAGTCTAATGCATGAGTTCTTTTTGAAGGCAGAGGTGGGTGGGTGGGAAGAGATCAACCAAAGAACTTGTATGCATGTATGCATAACCCATGGACACAGATAATAGGGTGGTGAAGCCTGGGGTGGGGAGTGGGGGCGGGCTAGAAGAGGTCAGTGGGGGGAAGAAGGGGACATATGTAATACTTTCAACAATAAATATTTTATTTTTAAAAAAGAGAAAATAAATAAAATAAAAATAATTCACGGGATAATTTTTCATAAACCTAATGCATGAGTTCTTTATTTTATTGAGAAGTCACATCAGAAATTAAACCTTATGAGTATCCAAACGCAATTACAAAATGAGGTGATTATGGTGGCAATATTGTAAATGGGACTTCACTTAAATGCCAGAACACTTGCTATAAAGGTGGCAATAATGATGCTAAACATAATTCACTGAGTTTTCAAATATTAATTCCTTTATTTTTTTTTCTATTAGACATGATGAGGTTCAAACAGCCATCGCCACACTGATTGTGGAAATAATAATAATACCACCATCCTCTGCTGGTGAAACGTGAGTGGCTCTGCCATTCTGTCCCACAGGCACTTACAAACAGAACAGAAATCAGATGTAAATCCCTGGAAATGAAACGGCAGGATGTTACAAGGCTCAGAGCTCCGAGTGTAATTGTAAACCTGCATGCTAATCAGCCTGATTTTGAAAGATACCAATCACAGCAAAAGTGGCAATAAACAGAGAATTAATTTTCCAGGCGGACTGTGACTATTTGCGAGCCATAAAATGTTGCCAGCTCTGGAATTTACTTCTAGTGTACTGGTTGATCCGAGGCAATGTAATTTGTTGAGAACCAGCTATACGCCTGCCCCTGCGCTCCTTCCTTCCTGAGTCCTAATCAAGCTCTTCCTCTGGGCAGGCATCATGCTAAGCAGTAAGGGAGATACTAAGGAAGCATGTGGCATGGCTTGGTCCTGGAGCAACTTACAGTGTGGTTGGGGATGGGGGTGGGAAAGTTATATACACCAACTAGAAAGATTCAAAAGAAAAAAAACAGCAACAGGGAAATTTAGATGCTTCCATTGGATTTATCAAAGTCCATTTCAGATGGGACGAAAGCTACAGAAAAGGAATACGTGAGCTAAGCTCTGATGCTGCTCAGCCAGGTTAGAGAAAAGGAAAAAGTTACTGAAGAACCCACTCATGTCTAACCTTGGACTAGGTCCCTGTACTTGTGTGTTACATAAAATAACCCCCTTGAAGCAGCTGTAGGAGGAACCCATGCCTCTCATTTGATAGATGGTGAAAGTGTAGACTTAAGGCTTCTACTCACTTTTCACATCTCAGCCAACATGTCCTCCCTTCTCCAGGAAGACTCTTGCAGGGGCTGTTTTGCATTTCTATAGCTTTGTCTGAATGTCTTTACTATAACACTCAACAGAGTGAATAGCACCCCAGTGCCTGTCTGCCTTTCCTAAATGTAGGAATTGCCTTTGCATCTTCTCATCCCTGGTGCTTAGCATAACATCTTCAGTGTAGCTTGTGCTAACCACGTGTTTGCTGAATGAATGAACCATGGCAAACTGCTTGTAGGGCAGAGCTGGGATTAATATTCAGTTTTAAAAATCCATTACCAATACTCTTCCCACCATTCCATGTTACCTATGCACCGGGAGAACTTTTTCAGAGAAACAAATAAAAACTTAAATTTCGTCCTGCCATTCTGCTTTGTCCTGAGGTGAGTACATATTTTAGGAAAACAACTGTACCTGAATGAGCCCACCAGTGAGGTAGTCACTCAGGTGGTATGCAGAAAGTCAAGAGTATTCTTAGATCATTTTCACACAAAAAAATGTCTTGGAATAAAAGACCTTTCTTACTTTTGCTTGAAACACCTCCATTAGAAGGCTAAGTTTTCTGCATAATTACTCTGGTCTTTGCTTCATTTTAATTTTATTCAAGTAGCTATATAATCAATCTTAAATTTACATGAGCAAACGCAAGCAAAGAAATGCAGAACTGGATTGAGTGGTTTTTATCAAAATGTGCTCAGGAGTATTGTGCTGAGGGGTTAATGGCTGCTTGGCACATATTTGTGATTGTTCGCCAGTCTCAAAGTTTTAATATTTGAGAGTTTCAGAATGGTTCCAAGAGCTGTTCATTTCATCTAAGACACAGATACTACCAAAGGAAACAAAACATTGTAAATCGTTATTTTGAGTGGGAAAGAGCAGTCTCAATCTCGGCCTGCTGAGAAGCCTGACACCAGGAGCATTCCTTATAGTTAAGGGGGATTCTGGGAAGAATGTAGCCTGAGGGGAGCCGGGAGGAGCTGCTTTTCCTTTGAATAGGCACATTGTTTACACTTCTGTGTGGGAAACTTGCCTTATTGGTACCTTATAAGGTGAAAGATCAAAAATAGACTTTGAATTGCAATCAAGTAACATTGTCTGTTTCAATACCATACTGAATATCAATTAGTAGGAAACATAAAAAAAAGGATTAGTGCACTGAAAAATTAGATATTTTCACATATCAGAAAAAAAGTATGCAAATTACGTGCTTTCTTAAGAGCCCCACTGTCATCTCTGAGTTAACAAATCTAATGTGCCACCTATTTAACAAGGAAAACAAGTCTTTATTTCTTTTCTATTATTTTCCTTTCTTTTATTCTAGCCCTCCTATATTAAAGTGAATGGTGAGTAGTGGAGCTTCTCTGACTATGGTTGCCAAAGTTTTAATAATTTGTTGGTTTGTTGAAAGGGCCATCCTGTTTCGTGACTTAGTAGCCATGTCACTTTTTCTTTTTGAGCAACAGATTCTGTGGTGGTACAGAAAAGATGTACAGCTTTCCTTTGTGCATAGTGAAGTAGGAGACACTTCCCTTCTTCCACACCTCCTCTCTCCTCTCCTTTTTGTCTTTCCATTTGTTCTTCTCTGGTTTTCCTTTATCAGCCACACAGTGCTTTCATTTCACTTTTCTAGTCCGAAAGGAAAGTCAGGCATTTCTACCTGAAGGTTTTCCTAGAACTTTAAACCAATAGAGTGAACAGAAATCATCTTCTCTAATCCATCTACACTATTTCTGTTAACACGATCAACTTCCATTACAAAGTCCATTCTTCTAGCCTCCTGTCTTTTACAAGCTTCTCCTGTCCAGGCTCTGACTCCACCATCCATTTGCCACCTGTGCCTTTCTTTCCTTCCCTCCCTCTGAGTTGCGGGGCTATTTATATCATCACTGGACTACTACAATGGCCTTTGTTGTGTTTTCTCTAACTAGTCCTTACCATAAAATTCATCTGATTATTGATTCCCAGATTTATATTTTTGAAACCCATCTCTGGTCATATTATTTTGAAGCCCTAAAACATTCACTGTCAACCTGATGGTCTTCAGAAGAGAGTTCAGACTTTATCTTAGCATTCGGGTTTGTACTGAGGATTTGGGAAACCCGTATTAGTGAGTATGAAGCAGAAAGGAGTGCAAATAATAATACGTTCATTTCAGGGTTGTTTGGAAGATTAAATAAGATCATTTGTAGCACAGGGCATAGTGACACTCATCTAAATGAAATAAATACATATTAGTTTTATTGTCTTCCTCTATTTGGGGATTTTTGGAGGAACAGAGAAAAGAGATTAGGTCTTCCTTTTGCTCTGGCTAGACTGCATATAAGATTATGATAGTCTTTGACATATAATAATTTTTAACAATCCCATCAACACCTAGAATTAAAACCTTGGGCTGGAATTTGTTTATTAATCAATTTCTTTTGTAATGTATTTCAGAAGCTTTGTAAAAACAAAAATTAAATAAATCTTTTCAGCAAAATCTCATATTAGAGCCTCGCAAATGGTACTGTATTCTGTAATTTAAACAGGGCCATTTTTAATACAGTTTAAAAAAATTACATGGCTGTATTATTCAAATGAGAAAAGTAGTTGATGTGCATTCAGATTAGTTCCTTTAATAATGCTTTATAAAACTCTGTGGCTATTACTGACTCAGTAGTACAATGATAATTTGCAATGCCCCATTGGTTTCAATAAAAGGGCAGAGAAAATGGTTCAAGTTATCTTAGAAAGGCTAATATGAGGCAGTATAAAAAGTAAGGGATTTTTTTTAAACTCAGAAAATAAAAGGTACAAAGAAAAATATATGCATTCTACCCACTTACGTTCCCCAAAGAAGTTCCCGCTTCTAGGATCCGAACATAAGCTGAATTTATAATAGGCGTGTTTAAGGCACTATTTACTCTTCAACCTGAATAGGATAAGACCTGAGAGTGAAAGTTTTGAAGCTCCAGGAGAAGGCATACAGCAAGAAAACCTAAGCCCTGGGGACAATTAGAAAAAAGAGAATTTCTACTTCAGAAGGGGATGTTAGAGAGTTATTTATTCCAGGGGTTCTTTGGGGAAGGAGAAGGTCCTGAGTGTTTGGATCCAGTTACTTGTTCAAAAAATAATAATTCATCAGAAATTGAAATTGCTAATTTAAAGCTGATTAAGATTAGGCTTCTTCTAAATCAGTATGTTCTGGTTTGATGTTGCCACTAAAGCTGGTGTCACTACTGCTGGCGTTCCTCAGCTGCCCCAAGTCACCCTTCCTCTGCAGGATGTAGCTCTAGAACAATCAATTATGAGAGCCCTTAGACTTTGGGGAAGCACCACTCTTGCAAATAACAATAGGCAATCTGATGGTAGAGAACCGTCTTGCTTTTCTCAAAACCCCCAAATCTGAGAGTTACTTGTGCACCCTCACAGGTTTCCATGCCTCATGTTTACACCTGTGGTTTCCCATTCAGTCTTCGGCAGGATGTCTCTTCTGACGCGGCTTTCCTGATTTTCATTCTTTGTTGTAACTCTTCTTGTATCTTCTCAGAAGGGAAAATGACATAGTACCTTACTCAAAGGCCCTAGCTCTTACTGATAGTCCTGCAATCTGACCCATACCCTGTTATCTATAACTGAATTTGATTCAATTTTATTTAATTTTCTATAAAAAAAAAACCCATCCATTTGTTAGTTGCCCTTCTCTTGAAATGAAAAAGTAAAAGTTTGCAAGTGAATAGAATAAAATTATGCTTTGGCTTCACTATTTGAAGACTTACTTTCACCCACCCAGTAAGTCTGGAAACAAAGATGCTATTAAATAGTATGAGCATTATACCCAGGTTTTAAAATTTTCAATGACGAATTCATGGCTCAAGCACATGACAACGAAGGAAAGAAGGCAGATATGTGGCAACATAGATCACCACAGAGCCTGCTAAGTATGTATGAATAACACTGGAGCATACTTGCTCAGGTAGTGAGTCTGTCCTAACTCTAACAATGGCATTTTCTGTTTCCAATTAAATGCTGGTTCATTTAGTAGAAACCATTCCCAAAGGAACAATCATTTTGAGACTCTAAAATCTCTGACTAGTATATTTTAACTCCATCAACTCTCATTGCCTTCTGTAAAACATCACAAAATCTCAAGGTTAGAATTTATTTCACGAAGAATGAACATTTTGTTTTGTTGTGTTTGCCTAGGAGAGAAAAAGTAAACACACATGGTCTTGAACAGTGTTCAGCTGTTTAAAACTCTAAGTTGCAAGTAGTGAAGAAATATAGTTTCCTATAACCATAAGCTTTTACTCACATGTGGTTCTATTTTTAAGTGTTCCTTCAGAGAACATCCCTCTCCTCCTCTCTATTTTTTGACTGATAGTGAAGAATGGCCTTTTATTTGCATTCTCCATCTAATTACAGTTGTTTTTTCTAACACAGACACTATCACTTTCTCAGATAGGCCTCGTTTGTTAATTTGGGACTTGCATTAAATATTTACTGTAACATTCTTTTGAGATCCCTAGGGGCTTGACAACACTAAGGAGTTTCCCAATCAGGACTGAGATGTCTTTACGTGCTTTTACCTTCTTTCCTAAACAAGGAAGAGAGAAAAGAAGGATCTGCTACTCTGAGAACTGAATCCTATGCTGGATGCACAAGCACTTGTCATCACTCATTTATCAGCCTGTCCCTAAATGATTCATTATTTCATCATCCATCCATCTATCCATCCATTCACCTAATCTACATAATTACTATTTTTTGAGCCATTAGTAAATTAGACATCCTGGTAAGTGTTGAGAACACTAAAACAGACTAAGGTTTAATCTGTCCTTCAGGGAGCAAAGATGAGTCATCAAATTCGCTTGAAATAAACATTGAGCCTTTTAATTAATTAACCAACTTTGCCTGTGGTATACTACATGTATTTCATCCATAAAATACCCAGCTTGTTAGCAAGGTTGTCTTTCACAGCATTTATTGAGTTTTTATAGAGATTTAAGGAAGAACTATATTACCTTTGGCTTTCCAGATCATTGCTTTGGCAGAGAAAGATAAGGCAGGTAAAACAAAACAAAGCAAAACAAACAAACAAACAAAAACAAAGACTGTGAAATAATATAACACATTATCAACTATGAACTCAGTGGAAAAGTGTTCACATTTCATCTAAATGTGACCAATGGTTAAGATAGAATATGCTTCTTAAAATGAGTAAAATCTAAGACTCTGTATATTGGCATGTGCTTTTAAAATGCATTTTCATGTTGCATTATGGAAAGATTTGCATAGCTTAATATAGCCACAATGAGATATCAATTTAAGTATCCAGTGTACCCTTCAACCTGTGGAGATTTTCTTCTTGCAAATGAAAGGTTAACGCTGTTACTCACCCTGCTCTCAGAATAGAACCAAGGGGGACACCCAATGGAACTGAAAAAGCATACAAATGCATACAAATGTGGAATGGATAAAAAAGAAAGGTTTTCTCTCTCTCTCTCTCTCTCTCTCTCTCTCTCTCTCTCTCTCTCTCTCTCTCTCTCCCCCCCTCTCTTTCTTTCTTCCTACCTTCCTTTCTTCCTTTCTTCAGACATAGCCTATAGTCAACCCAATGTATTTCATTTCTGGTGAAATAAAGTCACTGAAACAAAAAACATTGTAGGGCTTCAGAAATAGACAGTTATATGAATAAGAATAACATTTTCCAATTCTTCTAGTGGGATCAAAAATGCTGTAGGGAAGACAACACCAAAGACAGCCTCATGGGTATGATGTCGTAGTCTACAGCAGCGGTCGCCAACCTTTTGGACCTCATGGACCACCAGTTGGCGACTGCTGGTCTACAGAGCCCAGGGAGCAATGCTTTGATACTGCAGCTGTAGAAACTGGCTCCCACACATTGTTCCACACAGGCAGCTTATTGATTCTGTTAGGGGTGCATGAAGTGCAGCTTCCACTCAGGGCTTTCTCTTTTTGAAAGCTGGGCCTGCCCAGTATCCCGAAGACAAGTCCATCTTCCTTAACTCTCAGAGCCCCTCACCCATTTGCTCAATAACAGAGTAAGAGGCACTAGACACAGTGTTTCTTTGGGTTAGGTTTTCTTCACCTGGAGTTTGGGTGATCTCTCAGACATTCCACAGCCAGCCCCTCTCATGACCACTCACTTGTGCCATGAGAACTATGAGCATTGGCCCTTCTTTCCCTGAGATGGCTGTCTGGCCTCTTCTACAGCCTGAGAACATGTGTACTTGAGGGAAGAGAGCTGTTAGTCCAAGGCACAGAGACAGTAAGTGTCACAACTGATAGAATACTGAGAATCAGAGGATTTGACATTCCAGATAAAATAATGTAGGAATGCTTTTCTAGTTTTATGACTCTTCATTGAGTGATGGTTTCATTATGGAAAATTTGCATACTAGGCCATAGTGTCCACATAAAGAGCAAGGGATTATTTAATTAAATGGCAATGTAGAACAGTGATATATTTCCCTTAGGAAATGTGGATATAGTAAACCCACTCTTTTCTCCAACTCTGCTCTTTAAAATAATAACTTTTCATTTTATCTTAGCTAACAATACTAATAATAATGCATTGAGGAAAAATGTAAATAAAAATCAACCATTAACATTTTGGAACATATCCATTCACTCTCCTCTCTTTACAGTTGTTCTCTCTTTCACCCATCCATCCATTTATCTAGCTACCCATGTACCAGACTACAGAACCTTATCACTCTCTTTCAAAAACTATTCAGTTTTAAAAAGCCACAAGGATATTTCCTAAAACTGTATCTGCCATGTTTTTCTCTCTTACTTGGTTTTGGTTTGATGTCTGGGTCTCAGAAGTACATTTTAGAGAGAGTGAGAGTGGCTACTGCTGATGGCACCCTTCATGAAAATGTCTGTGTTTAGGGCCATGGGTTGCCTCTTGGTGCTTCATTTCTTCTGGTAACTCAAGCCAAAACTTAGATGGCCATTATTGATGTTTCCTTTCTCTCAAATTCTATCTGTGAGTAAATGCTGACCACTCTAGTGTAATATAGTATTACCTCTAGACTTTAACATTAGCTTCTTAGCCCGTCTCCCTGCTTCCTGTTCACCACAAAACAGCAAGAATGATGTTTTATTAAACCTAAGTGTGATTTTTGTCACTAGTTGTTACTAGGAATAGAGTAGTCTGTTGCCATGACCCTGAATGAGGCCAATCCCTCTGCCCATACCTGCCTCTGCTGGTGCTCTGTTCACCTTACATGGGCCTCTGTACAGTTCCCAGAGGGCATGTGGAACTAATTTCCTCAGCCTTGAATGTCTCCGTAGGTCTTCATTTTCTTCTCATTATTTGGTTGGATTAGTTTAGCTATGACTTCATTACCATCTAACATCAAGTATTTTTGTTCAAAAGGTCAATTATGTTCTGAGAAGACTTCATGAAATTATTGGTCAATATGGCAGGATACTTGGTTATTCTCTTGCCTCAATTTGGGTTAGCTCTGGGTTCAGCTTCAGAGCTCCTGGTGGAATCAGCGGAGGCCTCTGTTACACCTGCATCTCAGTTCAACTTCTTTTTTCACAGAGTCATGTAACTTTTATTCCCTCACAATTGTTTTATTTATTGATTGTTGTTTGAGAACACTTTCAATAAACTTCCTGCATCTCAGTCTGCATCATGGCTGTTTCTTAGGGCACCTGATCTAAGAAAGTTGGTCACAAGAGTGAACTAAGAAAACAGACCTTAAATTGAGATGTTGAAACTGACTCATTGATGAATGAGGGCAACATCACTGATGGTAGGTGGAGTACAGATAAGCTCTGGTGTGCCCTGGCGTTGTATGTGTTAAAGCTTTTACTGATGGTGAATTGATATGGAGAATTAGGAAAGAATTGCATTGTCAGGTGCAGTATTTTAGGGGCTTGAGAAGTTCAGGGGATGTAGTAATTATAAGGAATATGGAATTCTATGACTCTTAATGAGTACAAGTTATAATTTGTAGAAAAACAATGAAATGTGAAGAATGATTAATCACCAACTTAAAGAATAAAAGTCAGGGGGCTCCTTCATAATATACAAAAGAATGCTTATTTCTTGCAGTCAGATGATAGAAAAAGCTGAAGATGATGCCTAGAACTTGATTGAAAATATAATATAGCTTCATAGAAGGCTGAGTTCTCAATCTGGCAAGTTTGCTGTGCTGTGACTATAGCTGGGAAGGAGAGGGACTCTGAGGCTTGGGGTGGGTTATCTAAATCAATACCTTTGACAATATTAAAAACCCGTGTTTGACTGAATTCTTGGGATCTGTAGAAGTGTCCCATTCCTCACTGTTTAATGCCTGAACTTCAGCTTGCTTAAATAAAATGCAGATAACTCTGTCCTAGAGGGCAAGATGTATCCTCTCTCCTCAAGAATTTACCCTTACTGCTCTCTTTTTATGCAAAGGCAATGTGGCTATTTCAAGAAAAGAATGAGTTGACAATATGGGGTGAAATAAAAACTCTTCTTCTTCATAAGGAATCCAGCTTTCTTATTACTTCTGAAACAAACTAAGGTATCTTTATCTTTGCCTCTCTGGTTTCACATTCACTACTGGGAAAATTTGTAAAAAGATTGGGATGTACTTGCAAATCAGTAGCTACCCCAACTAAAAAAAACAGGTACCTATGTAGATATCCTTGTGGGTAAAACTGTATTTAAGAATAAAATTTTCCTAGCATCGTTACTCTACCAGCTGTATGCTCTGTGTTTTTTTTTTTTTTTTTTTTTTTTTTGTTTTTGGTTTGTTTGTTTGTTTGTTTAAGGGCGGTCATGGTGCTTTGTGTCAACCCAAGACTTTGCTGACCCCACATGACTTTCTGATTCCATTAACCACTAGCCCTTAACCCAGACTCTGATACATCCAAGCCGATTAGTAGGCAGCTGCTGCCCACACTTAATGTTAATTCCAGCCCCAGTGGCATCTCAACTGCCCTGTCTCTTATCCACATTCATCACTTCCTTCAGGAACCAACTCCCAAATTCTCTCCTTCCTAGAACAAGGCTTGCTTTCACTTTACCTTTTTGAACTTCCTACATATTTAAGTTTTCCTGTTCTTCTTGCTCATATTTATTCTATAGAACTTAAAGCTTTATATTTTATCTATCCCGACTAAACTCAAGGAGCATTATATTGTATTTCCTTTTATCCACCTAAAGAACTCATTCATACTGTGGTAATTTGATACATACTATTTACTATACATTTATTTCTAGAGATTTATTTTTACCTTGAGTCGAGATGGAGTGAAGGCAAAATAAAATAATTGCAAAGCTTAACTTCTTGAATAGTCATGAATGGAGATGACTGTTCATGATTATTTCCACTGCTCCGGCTCTACTCTCTCATATATCATTTATGTTTCTCCAGACTCTTCATTTGTCAACAGTTGTGTCTGACTTGTGTCAGTGCATAAGGTTCAGATGCTGAATCAAAGAATGGTCAGTCATCAAATAGTGTTGCTACTGTGTTTCTTTAAATTGAAGTAGTTGTTGAATGTAGGGTGGGAGATGAGCCAATTATAAAATAAAGAGTAATATGCTAGACAGAGTTGAGTGGGGAGGCGAGTGTCCACTGTGGCTCATGCAAATCGAATCATTTGATACTCAATCTCTTAGAAAAATGGAGGCAATGCTCTGGTGAGAGTTGTGTTCACTGTGGCCATAGCTGTGTATGGGTGCAGTCTGGAACTTCAAAGGCACATTCCTAGAACATAGGACATGCTCAAACACATTTGTGGAATAAACAATTGAATGAAAGGAATGGATAAATGGTATTTGTTTCTCAGAGCATCAACCATGTCAGAGAAGACAGGGGTAAACGTTTCTGTAGTAAGGCAGGCTTAATGTTGACAACTACCACTCGTAACGTTATCAAGGGCGCAACTGTTAATTGCCTAGGAAGCTTACAGAAATAGGATTAATTTCTTTCGCATTGGAAATCTATGTGTGATATACACATTTTACCATCTGCCCACTTTTGACAGAAAAAACAATTTAAAAAAATGTGTTTTTATTGATTTTTAGAGAGAGGAAGCAAGAGGGATAGAGATAGAAAGATTGATGAGAGAGAAGCATTATTGATTGGCTGCCTCTTGCATGCTCCCTACCAGACTGGGAATCAAACTAGGGACCTCTTGGTTCCTGGGTCTATGCTCAACCAATGAGCCACACCAGCTAGGCAAGAGAAAAACTATTAATTGGTAATGTCCTAGTGTAGGAATCAGTTTTTCCTCTGCCCTTTACTGCCATCTTTTCTTCCACATTCCAAAAGTTTCACAGAAAGATTATCGATATACTGACAACAGGTTTAAATCAAAGCACACAGCTAAGTGGGTCTTTATTTGCAATCTTTCTTTAGTATACAGCCAAACAATGATGTGTTTTGCATGAAGCTGATATAGAAGTGGAAACAAGTGTTTGAGGTCACAAAATGAAACATGGTTTGCTAACTTATAACTAATGTTTCCAGACATTACATATTTCTTAAGCACTTCTGAGTAAAGTTCTGTCATATGCTATGGATTAATTTGAAAAGGAGCATATTTAAGCACCTGTTCTTAAAGAGAATGCCATCTAAATTGGAAAATGTGGAACACTTGCGATAAAGACAGAACTTGTGTGTGTGATCAAATTATAATAAAATACAGTAAATAAGTTCCACATAAATAATGCAAATGATAGAAAAGCACAAATGCTGCCGGGCTGTCAGAAGGATGACATTTTGTAAGCAACTCAGAGAAGGTTTGTGCCTTCACAGTAAAAATAGCTCCCTGAAAACAAGAACTGTAAGTCAGCCTTTTTAAATCACCATTTTGGCATGTGAATGATAACACTATCAGCTGCAATTTCTCTGAATAAAAAAGAGGGGTTAAATGTGATGCATATAGAGGTGATGATATGATGGCAAAAATAATCATTCCACTGACTTGGCCAAAAGCTCAAATGTCAATGTAACTCCTGTATTGAACAAGCAAAACTCAGGGGATGTAATCATAAAACAACTTCATGTTTGGGGCTTCTGTCTCTCTCTCTCTCTCTCTTTTTTTTTTTGTTCCTGGCAGGTCCCATAATATTTTTCTTTCTTTATTTTTTGTTTGTTTAATCCTCACCCAAGATATTTTCATTGATTTTTAGAGAGAGTGGAAGGGAAGGGGAGAGACACAGAGAGAGAAACATCAATGTGAGAAACACATGAATTGGTTGCCTTCAATACCCCCCCCCCAATACCTCCCCTTTCCCCGATTGGGGCGGGAGGACGAGCCTGCAACTGGGGTATATGCCCTTGACCAGAATCGAACCCATGACTGTTCAGTCCTTTAGACAATGCTCTAACCCAGGAGTGGGCAAACTTTTTGACTCGAGGGCTACAATGGGTTCTTAAACTGGACCGGAGGGCCGAAACAAAAGCATGGATGGAGTGTTTGTGTGAACTAATATAAATTCAAAGTAAACATCCTATCTAATAAAAGAGAAACATGGTAATTGGCATACGACCGCTACCCTTCCCATTGGCTAATCAGCGAGATATGCAAATTAACTGCCAGCCAAGATGGCAGCCGGCAGCCAGGCAGCTTGAAACTAAAATGAGGCTTGCTTGCTTCAGTGACGGAACTCCAACGTTCCCCGCCTGCCTTGCCGGCCTCTGAGCTTGCAGTTTAAGAAACATTGTAACAAATACAGAAGCTAAACAAAACCCCAGAAACCTGCTTTCAGCAAGCCTGGGATCTCAGAGCTGGAGTTATACATTGTTTCGATTATAGAACCGAAACAAACCAGATACCTGCTTTCAGGAGCGGAGGCCTAAGAGCTGGAGCCAGAGCTAAAGCTGGCCCAGAATAAAAAAGAAAAAAGAAAAAAAGGAGCAGTTGGGAGCTTCAGTCGGCCTGAAAATAGCCCTCAGCCCCTCACCCAGACTGGCCAGGCACCCCAGTGGGGACCCCCACTCTGAAGGGTGTGTGACCAGCTGCAAACAGCCATCATCCCCTCACCCAGACGGGCCAGGCACCCCAGTGGGGACCCCCACCCTGAAGGGGGTGTGACCAGCTGCAAATAGCCATCATCCCCTCACCCAGGCTGGCCAGGCACCCCAGTGGGGACCCCCACCCTGATCCAGGACACCCTTCAGGGCAAACCAGCCAGCCCCACCCATGCACCAGGCCTCTATCCTATATAGTAAAAGGGTAATATGCCTCCCAGCACCAGGATCAGCAGAGCTACGAGGCCTCCCGGCACCGGGATCAGCGTGATAGGGGGCAGTGCCCAAACCCCCTGATCGCCCTGCGGCTTTGTTTGTGACAGGGGGCGGGGCCACAACCTCCATATCCACCCTGCTCTGTTCATGACAGGGGAAGGCGCTACAACCCCCTGATCAGCCCTCCTCTGTGCCTGATATGGGGGAGCTCCCCAACCCCCTGATTGCCCTGCAGCTCTGTGTGTGACAGGGTGCGGCCCCCACGGGCCCTGCTCTGTGTGTGACGGGGTAGAGCCATAACCTCCCCATCGGCCCTGCCCTGAGTGTGAGAGTGGTGGTGCCCCAACCACCTGATTGGCCCTGCTCTGTGGGTGATAGAGGGCGGCGCCCCCCCCCCCCCACAGACCCTGCTCTGTGTGTGATGGGGTAGAGCCATAACCTCCCCATCGGCCCTGCCCTGAGTGTGACAGTGGTGGCGCCCCAACCCCCTGATTGGCCCTGCTCTGTGGGTGATAGAGGGCGGCGCCCCAACCCCCTGATCCTCCCTGCCCTGAGTGTGACAGGGGGTGGTGCCCCAACTTCCCCATCAGCCCTACTCTGTGAGTGACAGGGGGGAGCTCCCCAACCCCCTGATTGACCCTGCTCTGTGCGTGACAGGGGATGGCGCCGCAACCTCCCCATCGACCCTGCCTTGATTGTGACAGGGGGCGGTGCCCCAACCCCCCAATCGGCCCTACCCTGAGCGTGACTGTGGGTGGCATCACAACCTCCCAATCTGCCCTGCTCTGTGCATGACAGGGGGCGGCGCCCCAACTCCCCAATCGGCCCTGCTCTGAGCCCGACCAGGGGCTGCACCTAGGGATTGGGCCTGCCCTCTGCCACCTGGGAGCAGGCCTAAGCCAGCAGGTCGTTATCTCCCAAGGGGTCCCAGACTGCGAGAGGGCACAGGCTGGGCTGAGGGACCCCTCCTTCCCCCGAGTGCACAAGTTTTTGTGCACCGGGCCTCTAGTCATTACATAAAAGGGTACGGTCTTTTTTTCTTTAGTTTTATTCATTTCAAATGGGCCGTAGTTTGCCCACGGCTGCTAACCACTAAGAAAACCAGCTATGGCTCTGCTTATTCTTAAATAATAAAATGTCTTATAGACAAGTTAAATCACAAAACACAGGCCAGTTCAGTAATAAGCATGATCAATACCATTTAAAAAACCAGTTAATATTTAAAACCCGCAATTTATTGAAAAGCTAAACTCCTCTCCTCCCCCCTGCAGCAGGGGGAAGTCTCCTGTCAGGGCAATGGAGACTTCTTTCTGACCCCACCTGAGACTTGTCTGTTGCCTCCACCAGCTTGCTCACCATAGTAGTTCCTGACCTCTTGGGGTTGGTGCCTGGGGAAGGAGGAGACAAAGGTGTTAGGAAGTATCTTACTGTACTGATACAGTCATGAACTGATGGGGTTTGCTGGACTTTGGAGGTGTTTAAAGCTAGTTCATTCTCTCTCTCTCTCCTTATCCCCATCCCCATCCCCATCCCCATCCCCATCCCCATCCCCATCCCCATCCCCATCCCCATCCCTGTCCCTATCCATCTCTCTCTCCTGAGCTTTTCATGGCTTCTTTGGACAGTTCCTTTATTTCGGAGAATTTCTACCTGAGAGTTCCTCTGGAAGGTCAAATAAATTACTATTCTTTCTTAATAGTCTCTTTCCTCTGCTTTTAGGAATTCTGTCATACCTCTAGCTTCTCTAGGTTTTCTTTTCAGGTTGTCTTCTTGGACAAACCATGTGAGGCCTGTCCCATAGAAGACCTACAAGGTCTAAGAAAGTCATTTACCCATCTATGTGTGCAAGGTTGTTAAGCACTACATGGTGAACACCTCCTTTAGAAAAATTTCATTTGATCTAATCCTTTTTTCAAAGAATCTGAGCCACAGCTGAAAGGTACCATCTTAACATCTGTTTGTGTGAGTATAGTATATTGATTAAGAGAATAGGCTATATAATTTTTATCAAGTTACCTCTTCTACGCTCTAGTTTATTAGTTTTTAAAATATTAATTGATAGTGTATTTGTGTAGTATTTAGCAGTCTGTCACATAGTAAGAGTGGCCAGTATGTAGGAGCTATTATTATTTATTAAATCATTGTGCTTGAGAATTAAAAAAAGTATATTTAAGTATACTCTCTGAAAATGTGTCAATCTTATAATTATCACTGAACCCTAAGATTTCAAAATAAATATGTCTAGTGATTTGAGTGTTGGCTGAAATGTTTACACTGTACAAAGTTTGGATGTCTTCAATATATTATTCACTCTCTTAGTTATACATTTTCTCTTCTTCTTACTTTACTCGAAGGGGAAAAGGAAAAGGGTTTATTAACATGCTCTGATGTGCATGTCCTTCCCTAACATTGCTTTTTACAGGAAAAATGCCTTTTGGTGATAGAAACAGAGTGGTGTGAATAGGGCAACAGTAAATCTGTCCTAAAATCACTCTGACTGTAAATCATCATTATGGAGGATTGGCTCTCTGCTCATGGTGACACTTCACCCAGTGAAGTGACCGGAAGGATTGGAAGTGATTTCTACTATACCGGCTCCTTTGCCATCATTCATTTCTGTCCCCGTCTCAGCCTGAGCAAGTGGAAACATAGTTTCTGGTCCTGAGGATCAAGAGATGGCAGGGCCATCACAATGAAATCTCCAGACATTACTCTACCTCCCACATTGTCAGCTCCCAGTAGATAAAAAATTTTGAAGCAGTTGCTTGGATTTGTCAATGTTCCTTTAAACTGAATCTATTTTGCATTCCAAGCTTGTAGGTGTGAGTGCCAATAAGAATAGGTTAAATCTTTAAATTACTAATATTTCACAAAGAGTAACCTTAAGTAGTTATATGCTTCATGCAATTATATTTTTATAGGGAAATTAAATATTTTAAATTAAAATTGATATAAAATATTGGTTGCCACTATGCTCAATTAATATTTGACAAAAGAGGCAAGAACAAACAATGGAGTCAAGACAGTCTCTTCAATAAATGTTGTTGGGAAAATTGGACAGATACATGCAAAAAAAATGAAACTAGACCACCAACTCAAACCATACACAAAAATAAACTAAAAATTGATAAAGGACTTACTAGTAAACATGAGACGGGAAACCATAAAAATATTAAAGGCAAAATATCAGACATATGCCGAAGCAATATCTTTACCAATATAGCTCCTAGGACAGTGATGGCGAACCTATGACACGTGTGTCAGAGGTGACACGCGAACTTATTTTTTTGGTTGATTTTTCTTTGTTAAATGGCATTTAAATATATTTGTTAAATGGCATTTAAATATATAAAATAAATATCAAAAATATAAGTCTTTGTTTTACTATGGTTGCAAATATCAAAAAATTTCTATATATGACACGGCACCAGAGTTAAGTTAGGGTTTTTCAAAATGCTGACACGCCGAGCTCAAAAGGTTTGCCATCACTGTCCTAGGGCAATGGAAACTAAAGAGAAAATAAACAAATGGGACTACATCAAAAGAAAAAGCTTCTGTACAGCCAAAGAAACCAACAAAACAACAAGAAAGCCCACTGCATGGGAGGACATATTTGCCACTGTTATCACGGATAAGGGTTTAATCTCCAACATTTACAGGGAACTCATATAACTTAACAAAAGGAAGATAATCAACCCAAACAAAAAATGGGCAACTGACCTAAATAGATACTTTTTGAAAGAGGACATAAGGAATGCCAAGAGACATATGAAAACATGCTTAAAGTCACTAATCATCTGAGAGATGCAAATCAGAACGACAATGCGCTACCATCTCATACCTGTCAGGATGGCTGTCATCAACAAATCAACAAATGACAAGTGCTGGTGAGGATGTGGAGAAAAAGGAACCCTTGTGCACTGCTGGTGGGAATGCAGACTGGTGCAGCCACTGTGGAGAACAGTATGGAGTTTCCTCAAAAAACTAAAAGTGTAACTACCATTTGTCCCAGTGATTCCATTCCAAGAAACTAGAAACGCCAATCAGAAAGGATATATGCACCCCTATGTTCATAGCAGCACATTTTACCATAGCTAAGATTTGGAAACAGCCTAAGTGCCCATCAGCAGATGAGTGGATTAGAAAACTGTGGTACATCTACACAATGGAATACTACACTGTGGTAAAAAAAAAAAAAAAAAAAAAGAGGAATTCTTAACCATTTGCAACAGCATGGATGGAACTGGAGAGAATTATGCTAAGCGAAATAAGCCAGTCAGAGAAAGATAAATATCACATGATCTCACCCATTTGTGGAATATAATGAACAAAATAAACTGTTGAACAAAAACAGATCCAGAGACAGAGAAGCATCGATCAGACCATCAAACCTTAGAGGGAAGGTAGGGAGGGTGGGGGCAAGCAAGGGGGAGAGATCAACCAAAGGACTTGTATGCATGCATATAAGCCTAACCTATGGACACAGACACTGGGGGGGGGTGTGAGGACATGAGTGGGGAGGGGGTGGGGGGACAATGGGGGGACAAGGACACATATGTAATACCTTAATTATAAAAAAATAATGATTGCATATTGATACATTTTTATATTAATTTAAACTTTTATTATAAAATAAACTCCAGGAAACCACACCAACTAAACAAATGTGTGCCTTACTGACTTATTTCACTTGAAAACCTTGTAACCCCCACTCAGGTCAAGAAGTAGAATTTTTCTAGCCACCCTTGCTGGATGTGACTTATCTTTATCTTACAACCCGTTTCCCCAGAAGTAATAATGTCTTAACTTTTGTAGAAATCATTACTTTGAATTTCTTCATAGTTTTATCACCCAGTGTGTGTCCCTGGAAGCTATAGTTTAGCCTTATCCAGTTTTTTATTTGTTGATTTAAAAAATTTCTGTTAATCTACAATGTTCCCTCCTGCGACTTTCTTTTCTTTCTTATTTATTTGGAGGAAGAACAGAAACCTTTGCTTTGTGGGGTTTCAAAGCCTGAATATTGCTGATTGCATACTCTAGGTATAGTTCAAATAAGTTCCTCTGTCTTTTATAGTTCCTAAAATTGGGCAGCTAGCTGGATCCACAGGATTTATCAGAATCAGCTACAATTGCTTTGGTAAGATTCTAGGTGTGTTTTTTGGAGGGCAAAATGTCCAGTTTTTTGTTGTTGTTTTTTTTCTGTGATTTGAATAGGTGTTGATGTTCCATTCCTAGATTTATTAACTTAGATATTTGTTAAATTTGGTGGTATTCTAATTCCATATATTTTTTATTATTAGATACAACACTTTTAAAAAGGGATCCTCAGATACAATTTGGCTTCCCAGTGCTTCTGTTTCTATAGGAAAAGTAAGATCATTGCGTGATATTTTACATAATTTCTTAAGAAAATTAGATTCTTATCCTCCCAATGTAACACATCACCATTTACCTTTTCTTTTTAAAATACCTATTTTTTTTTTTAGTAACTTGTAGTTTAACATATTTGGGTGGGTTTCACAAGTTATAATTATTATCATGATTGAAGCTCCAATTGTCCCAACTTTGGCCAGTGGGAGTCACTTCAAGTTGACTACTAGCTTCTTTTGACACAACTCTAGTAGATTTTGTAAAGCCCCTTGTTTAGGATGGAAGGATGCCACAGTTGCATCTTACTTATTTTCTGCCATAGACTTGGAACTGCCATTCTTTCCAGGAGCTCTGGGTTCATTGAGTGGAAACGGAATTTCAAGATCACCATATGCATCCACTAGCGAGTATTATTGGTCTTAGTTTTTGGTCATTGTTTCTAGGCCTTTTGAGGGGTAGCGCTACAATATGTGCGTGCATGTGCACATGTGTCTGTTCCTCATGGGTGCATACAGGTACATCTAATTCAAATGGAGTCTTTTTATGTAACCTCTTTGGTATGTATTTCTTTCCTTCTACAGAAAACCCTGGTTCTCAAGGAGATAGGGGATGATGGAATTAGAATATCCTATTCTACACATATACAACAGTATAAAAATAACAGGTATATTATCATCCCTGATATGTGAGGGAAATTATTTTTAGAAATTGATTGCATATGCTGTTAACCACACCCTATTTTTTAAATAATTGTACTGTTATAAAAAATTCAGAACACACAGCCATATGTGGGCATACATATAGACCATCTTCTCCCTTTAACCTTCATTTATAGCTCCACGTTTAATGCTGACTACCAGTCCTTACGTCAGAGTTTCTCTGATGTGATTTTGAGTGTTTTGAATGTCTTTGAAGATTGTTTTCTGTGTTTCAGGAAGAACTCATGGAAATAATATTTTCTGTCTCTCTGCATGTGATAACAGTTAGTCTTTGATCATGTTTGAAAGTTAGTTTTGCTGCGTAAACATATTTTACTCATGTTTTCTTTTCTTGAGTATCATTGTGTATTACTGTCAACAAGTCTAATAATCTAATTTTATCCCTCTTTTAAGATGCTTACATTTTTTGTCTAGAAGCACAAAATATAATTTTTATTTTCTTATTTTTGTCTGTCACCTAATTCCTGCGTTTTTCTATGTATGACTTACGTTATTCCTTCATATCTTTGATCATTTTTACTGCTTTTAGTTTGTTTTGAAATAGGAGAGTGCAGTTTGATCCATTTAGTGGGCATGTCCTTCTGGAATGCTTGTTTTGATTCTTGTTTTCTTTTATAATAACTTTGAATAGAAGTAGACTTTTCTTTTCCTGTTGCTCAGTTTTCGGTGAAATTAATTCTGGACTTTTAGATAGCTTCCAAATGCACACATTTCCTTATTTGTTGTTTCATTTAGTGTTCACCAATATGCCCACTCATTCACTGAGATTTTTTGGTTCTGTTCTACCTCCCCATACCTCCACCTGATTTTATCTGAAATTCCTTCTTCTTTTGTTTAAATTGCCTGAATCCTGCTCAGCTGGAGTCTGTTCTCAGCAGTTTCTCCTCAGAGTGGGTCCCAGTTCATGGGGATTAGTTTGCTCTGTTCTCTTCATACTGCAGTACCAGCACCTTGGACTCCCCCTGGGCTCCTAATTCCGCTGCTGTTCTCAAGTTTGACCACCAAACATCCAAGGAATAGCTGGTGGCAATTTGGGGGTTCTCTTGTTGTGTGATCTGCTAAATATCTGTGCTTCCTTTTGCTTTCTCCTTCACTGGCAATGACCCAGGAATGCCCTGTGGTGGTCTGTCCCCACACGCTTGCTAATGAGGATAATGGGACAACTTCTCACCTAGTTTTGTTATAAATATCATCCATGGGCTTTTAGTTTTACAATCTAGTTCCACCACTTATTTTGATATTGGTATCTCAAGAAATTCAAAAACTATGCCACTCTTACTCCCTTTATTATTTCCTTTTTAAACATAAAATTTACTAGAATTTTTCTAATACACAGATATAAAATATACACACTCCAGTGTGCCACAAAATCTACATTCCAGTTGTTATTTTAAAAAATAATGTAAATGTAAAAGTATTTAGAGCACAGACTGTATTTTACTTTTAATCTCAATAAAACTTTAAAATTCACCCAGATACTATTCTTTACCTAAAATTCTCATAGTTCACAGATGAAGATATGGTTTCATTCATGTTGAAAAACCTAAACAAAAAGGTACCATGTGGGCATTTTTTGTTGACTTTTCCACTCTTCATATTAGTTATATACAGACAACATGTCTTTGATGCAGTTTTTGAGTAACAACATATTTTGTGAAAATAGATAAACAGTGGGTTGTGTGAGTACTTTAACATTTGTATTTGTAACTGAAAGGATAGATAATAAACATTGCCTTGCGTATCTTTTCCTTTGAATTTTGAGCCTAGTATATTTGTAAAGTAAAAGCAGTTACCATTTGACATACTATAATTTTTCAGAAAAGCCGACAGTTACTCCTGTTAGTTACAGTAGGCCTGTAATGAATGCATATCTGAGCTAATTGCCTTATTTTAAAAAGTATAGCTGTTGTAAATGGGTTCTGATGATTTCATCTAGTGAATATTGTCTTGTAGTTGCACCTGTAATCAAAAACAAAATTAGATTTTTGATACTCCTCTTAATCCTAAGGTATCCCCAAGAATGTAACATGATGTCATATATCAGAGTTTCCCTGGCAACGCTCACATGATGTTATCCAGTTTTATATGATTTTTTCTACTCCTAAATAAGAGAATCCTATTTAAAAGAAGCATTCCACTTCTACTGTGTCACCTATAATAACTTGTCATGCTTACAAATTATAACCAATATAGACTAATGCTAACACATTTATGCTAAATATTTCCACTTCAATAACTACAGTTGATAATCAGAATAGATTTCTTTCCTGTCTAATGAAAAAGTAAAATCTCTACTTGGAGAAGTTTGAGCCATTCATTAGTCAGATAAGAATAACCAAGTTTATGCTCAATATGTTATTGAAGTCAAAATGAGCAAAAAGTGAGGAACCAAAACTTTTAAACTACCTGTTTATATTGAAAGTGCCTGAAGAGTCCCAGAGTCTCATCAATAAGATCATAATCTTTTCCTACATCCTTTTAAACAGGTAATTTTGATACCTGGCAAACTTCAGAGGGCAATTTCTAGATGAAACCATTTCCTCAAATGTGGGTACTGAGTATTACAAAGGAAAACCCATGAGCTTTGGAGTCACAAAGCCCTTAGTTCAATCCTGGCTCAAAGTCTCCTTATGTGACCCAGGATAAGTTACCTTCCTTCTGGGTTCTGTTTCTTCACCTATAAAACAGGCCTGGGAATTTTTTATTTAGAGTGTGGTGTCTAGATTTCAAGTTTGGCATATTGCATATTATAGACATTTAAAAATATACCCATTCCCTTGTCACATGCAAAATAATATATTTTCCAAAGTGAATGCAGGAAATATATATGATTTGAAAATCTCCCTAGATGACTTTCTATGCCCCCACTGCTTCTGAAATCTTGGTACCTTAAATTTTTTAGCTTTTTCATCTCAGAAAGCAAGGCTTCAGGTATGCAGGACCAAGCAACTAAACAAATCAATCTTTTGGATACCAGTCACTAAAATATTTAATTAAAATTGACTGTAATTAATCATTGGCACTCTATTTGTTTAAATTAATTAAATATTTGTTTCCTATGTATACCCATTATATTTATAAAACATCTGATTATGATTCACTTAAATGTCACCAATGCTTACAAGAGGAAAGCTGCATGAGTGTTTTTTTTTTGTTTTTTGTTTTTTTTTGCGGACTAATAAGTAATGAACACACTTACTATTTATACAAAAAACTGATTTATTGTTTTCACTTTTAAGGCCCTTAGCATAGGAAAATGTAAACTTACAGAAAGTAGGATTTGTAAAAGTGGAGATTCAGTGGATGAGGGAGACTACATTGACATTATGCTAATGAGAGGCTTGAATCACTGACACCTGCGTTGCTTGGTGGGACACAATACTGCATCAAGGTCTCTGTCCTTTTGTTGATTTAAAATGTTATCCTTGAAATATCAATGTTATAAATATTAATAAAAATACTAAGAGCTTGGCAAGTGAATTCTAGGAAGACTAATGACTTCCAGTTAAATATCAAGTCATTATTCTAACAGACCTTTTACTAGGCAGCAAAGATGGAACAACACACTGTAAGCCCTTCATAAAGGTCTTAACAGCCATTCAGTTGAGACAAAAATTCCATCAACTAGTTGTTTGACCTAAATAGACTGATTGTTTCTGGGTGAATTAATCAGCCATTGGTTATCATCATTCAGTACCAAAAACTCATCGGGCTGATTTTTTTTGACTCCTTTAATTGGTTGTCTTTCCAGTCGGGCACATATACATATACACAAACACAATATAACCCTTTGTGTTTTTTTGGCCTCTTATCACCCATCCATCCCTCCAACTATTTCTTAGGCACAAGTCTTGCACACTTAATATGTATCCTTTCTATTCATCTTTCATATTTTTATTGACACAAATTTCATCCATATATTTATACCATTAATTATAGTATGCCATAAAATGTGTAGTATGATTAATCACAGCACTCCTATATTTGAATATAAAGTTAGGATGTTTGTAATTTATCTTTTATTAGAATACTAGAGGTCTAATGCTTGAAAATTCATGCAAGAGTAGGCCTTCCTTCCACTGGCTGCCAGCACCGGCTTCCCTCTGGCATCTGGGGACCCAGGCTGCTGGCACTGGCTTTCCTCTGGCACTCAGGACCCGAGCTTCCCTCCTCCAGCTGCTTGCAGGCACCTGGGACCTGGGCACATGGTATCCAGGCTGGCTCCCTCCCACCCCCTCCCCAGCCCTGGCTTCGTCAGGAAGGACGTCCAGAACGATGTCCAGAAGATGTCCGGTCTAATTAGCATATTACCCTTTTATTATTATAGATGGGCACTTTTCAAACTGATTTTAACCTATATAACATTTAAAATGACACAGTATCGTCATTCTCTTTCCTCTGTGTCAAGTTGAATGTTGAAATGGTGGGCATCTTGAAGAAAGCATCACACTTCCAGCTCCTAAAACATTCTATTCACATGGGGAAAACCAAGATGGCAGCATAGGTAAACACCTGAACTTGCTGCCTCGCACAACCACATGAAAACTACAACTAAAAGACAAAGAAGATACCATCCAGAACCACAGAAAGGCTGGCTGATTGGAAGTTCGACAACTAGAGGGAAAGAGAAAAACGCATCAAGACTGGTAGGAGGTGTGGAGTTGCGCAAGACCAGAAGTATGAAGGCGCGCGAAATGGGCTGGCAACTGGGTACACTGTGGTCTTTTTCAGTCAAGAGGGAGATACAAGCTCCCGACTGCTCTGAACTCCAGTTCCAGGCGAGACTCTGGGGACTCAGACTCATACGGGGAGAAACTGGACTGTCTGCATTGGGCCAGAACACAAGGGCGGCATTCTGTCAGAGGTGCTCGCAGCGATCATTGTTCCTGAATGGGACTGTGGGACACAGAGACCCAGGGACCTCTCTGGGGCAGGGCTGATGGCAACCATTACTGTTTGCTCCACCCTGGTGATTCCCTAAGACCCCGCCCCACCCAATTTACAGCCCCACCCAAGCTGTGCACAGACTTTTGCACATGAATGGCCTGGCCTTTTGCAATCTAAAACCTAACAAACTGCAGCTGGGTCAGAGAGCCCCAGAGCTTCCAAAAGAAGGCCTAAGGCTTGACAGCAGCCTGCATTGCTTCACACTGGGCCTCATCTGGGCACCTCCAAACCCAAAACAAAGAGGAGGAATCTGCAGATCTCTCTGTACCTCCTGCTGGGTGGCCTGAGGCAGTGGTTGACTTTGCACCTCCTTGGAGATCCAAGAGCCAGTGTACCCAGTTGTCAGAGTGGGACCATACCAGATTACAACTCTTTTTTTTTTTTTATAAATTTTTTTATAAGGACTTCTATTTTCCTCCATTCTTTTTTTAATATATATATTTTTATTGATTTTTTTTACAGAGAGGAAGGGAAAGGGATAGAGAGTTAGAAACATCAATGAGAGAGAAACATCTATCAGCTGCCTCCTGCACACCCCCTGCTGGGAATGTGCCTGCAACCAAGGTACATGCCCTTGACCAGAATCCAACCTGGGACCCTTCAGTCTGCAGACAGACGCTCTATCCGCTGAGCCAAACCAGTTAGGGCCAGATTACAACTCTTCAGATCCATAAGAGACACACTCAGGGGGAAGACTCAGTGAACACCAAAGCCCCACTGAAGCAAGTCCTGCCCCATAAGGGTGTTTCCAGCACAGAAGTTCTCCCACCGTAGACACAACTGGTTCTCACAGCCAGTTGGTATGGAGGTCAATTCCTCCCAGTGATACCAACAGCTATCAAGGCTTAACTACAACAAGACTGTGCACACAGCCCACAAAGGGATGCACCAAGAGTGTCCACCTCAGGTAATTAGGGAGGCTGAGCCACTGGGCCCTAAAGGACACCTAGCACACAAAGCCACCCTATCAACACAGGGAAGCAGCCAAAATGCGGAGACAAAGAAATAGGTCACAAATGACAGAAATGAAGGAAAGCAAACTACTGGATATAGAGTTCAAAACCACGGTTATAAGGTTACTCAAGAATCTTCTAGAAACCTCCAAGAAACTTAGTGAGACCCTCAAGGATATGAAAAAGGACCAATTAGAAATTAAGCATACACTGACTGAAATAAAGAATAATATACAGAGATCCAACAGCATACTGGAGGATCCCAAGAATCAAGTCAAAGATTTGAAATACGAAGAAGCAAAACCCACCCAACCAGAAAAGCAAAAAGAAAAATAATCCAAAAATATGAAGATAGTGTAAGGAGCCTCTGGGACAACTTCAAGCATACCAACATCCAAATTATGAGGGTGCCAGAAGAAGAGAGAGAGCAAGATATTGAAAACCTATTTGAAGAAATAATGACAGAAAACTTCCCCTACTGGTGAAAGAAATGGACTTACATGTCCAGGAAGCACAGAGAACCCCCCAAAAAAGGAATCCAAAGAGGACCACAGCAAGAAACATCATAATTAAAATGCCAAGGGCAAAAAACAAAGAGGGAATATTAAAAGCAGCAAGAGAAAGACAGTTAGTTACCTACAAGGGAGTACCCATATAACTGTCAGCTGATTTCTCAACAGAAACTATGCAGGCCAGAAGGGAGTGGCAAGAAATATTCAAAGTGATGAATAGCAAGAACCTATAACCAAGATTACTTTACCCAGCAAAGCTATCATTCAGAATTGAATGTCAGATAAAAAGCTTCACAGATAAGAAAAAGCTAAAGGAGTTCATCACCACCAAACCAGGATTATATGAAATGCTGAAAGGTATTCTTTAAGAAGAGGAAAAAGAAGAAAAAGGTAAAGATAAAAATTATGAACAACAAGTACATATCTATCAACAAGTGAATCTAAAAATGAAGTGAATAAAAAATCTGATGAACAGAATAAAGTGGTGAATATGACAGAATCAGGGGCATAGAAAGGGAGTGGACTGACAATTCTTGGAGGGAAGGGGGCGTGGGGGGTGTGGGAAGAGATTGGACAAAAATCAAACACCTATGGATGGGGACAATTGTGGGGGGGGGTCGTTGGTAAGAGTGTGGGGTGGGGTGGGAACCGGGTGGAGGGGAGCTATGGGGAGAAAAAAGAGGAACAACTGTAATAATCTGAACAATAAAGATTTATTTAAAAAATTCTATTCACGTGAATTGCACTATACACCTTGGCTAATCTGAGTGTCTATGCCAGTGAAGAATGTTTTCTTATTTCATTAAAATTAGTACTGTAAATTCCATGTACCACTAATAGATGTTGTGTAAAATTTCACAGGATGTCAACAATTTAGCTTTATTTTTTTTAAAATTTTTTTAAAAAATATATTTTATTGATTTTGTACAGAGAGATTTTTTACAGGAAGGGAGAGAGATAGAAACATCGATGAGAAAGAAACATCGATCAGCTGCCTCCTGCACATCTCCTACTGGGGATGTGCCCGCAACACAGGTACATGCCCTTGACCGGAATCGAACCTGGGACCTTTCAGTCCGCAGGCCGACGCTCTATCCACTGAGCCAAACCGGTTTTGGCAACAATTTAGCTTTATTAAGAAAACAATAGTTAATGAAACATTTTGCCTGGCAAACACAAAATAACAGAGAACATTGTAACCCTAATATTTCAGAAAAATATAAGAGTGTTAGATGCATATAGCACTCTCAGTGTGATAGACTGTAATTTGTCATTGTTGTTAGAATATACCAGGATGAATAAGAATCCATTTATCATTACCCATGTCCTAATTTGTGGCACAGTTAGGAGATCCCAATAGTGCAAGTTGATAGTTATTATTTTGTCCATACTCACATGCTAAACCTGTGTTTATATGATTACATTAAACTTTTTTTACATGTGATATACATTTTCCTCTGTAGCTGTTTGTATGAATAGTAACTTTCAAGGACCATGAACCACCTCTTAAGACTGGTGATAGGCTTCAAGACTGGTGACACGCACACACATACACACACATATTGTGAGTAAAATGTTATAAACTAGAGGCCCAGTACACGAATTCGTGCATGGGTAGGGTTCAGCAAGCCTGCCCTGATGGGGGCTGAATGGGGCCAGGTCAGCCAGGGGGAGGGACCATGGGCAGTTGGCTGGCTGGCCCCACCCCCGATTGATGGGGGAAAGCTATTAGGGGTGGGGCTCACTGGGGTGGAGGGGCTATAGGTGGTTGGGGGCAGCGATCGGCGCCCCGATCGGCCAGTTGGCCACTGCACTGTGCATCATAGAGACAGGTAATTCTGGTCGTTCCACCATTCTGGTCACTGGGCTTTTATACATATAGGTAAGTGTCCATTGCTATCACAAAGTTCAAACTTCTCCCTTGAAATGTTGAACCAGCTCAAAAAACAACATTAGGGAACATCCTTGTTTAGGGCTAATTGATAGCTTTGTACTTTTCTCCCTGTTTGTTATGTACAATCAGATAGGACAGGAAAATGTTGAAAGCAAAAGGCTGAAGCTAAAGAGAAATGTATGCAGCAAATTTATATGTGTTCAGTTTTCATTTTGAGAAGGTGCTAATTTTAATTTCATATGTTATTTCTATAATGCAGAACAAAGAAAAATACAGTTGCTACTCATGCAGGAGCTGCAGGCATTTTTTTTTAAAGGAAAAGCTTTAAGTTGTGTCAAATGTGTTGTGGCATCTTCTACTTAATATACTCAAACGACTGAGTTAATTTTACATTTCAAATCTTAAGGTGGGTAGGTTTTAAAAGAATGTTTATCACTAATGACCCAACAACAACATAAATGCACAAATACATAGTTATACTCAGGTACTCTAAAATGTTTTAATATTGACAGAGTGCTAGAAAATATTATACAATATAGGGAAAAGATTAACTTTATTTTACTTCAGCGGTTGATGATAGCAATTGACTAGTGAAATGGCTTGCATAAAACTGTTTTCCTGAACGCAATTTCAGGAATATAGACTGTACATTCTGAGAAATATAGGAAAATGTAGGAAATTATTGCATAAATTGCTTTGACTAACGTGGACATTGTGATGAAGTATAATCTCTTAAAATAAACAGTGATTATGTTAAGAATGGAGAAGCAATCACACAATTTATGTATTTTGCCTTGGCAGCTCTGCTCTTGTTTTTCACTCTGCCTTTCCCTGGGATATGCATTCCTGTTAATCTGCAGCTTACAAAAGTAGGCAAGAGGCCAATATATACAGGAATTAAATCTGCTTAGAAAATACTACTTTTTGAAAAGCGTCCAAATGTACTTAGGCCTGATTTCTTTACCTTGACCTAGAAACTATTTATGGACACTGACTCAGATGAGACATCTCAGTTGACTGAAAATATTTCTGTGACATGAATCACATTGTGCAGCAGATATCAGCCAGGAATCGCCTTTTGAAACGAGCAAGAAGAGAAAATTACAACAGAACCCACTTGTTAAACTCCTAAATAACCTTCTGGACAACTGTGTGGCAGGCTAACCATCCTTCCCCAACACCCACCCTGTTCTCCCGCAGTTTGTCAGCTCAAACATATACTCACACCAAGGTCGTCAAGACTTGACTATAAAAAAAAGTATATGTATTTGAAAATGTCATCAGATATCTTATGCATTCCAGATAATAGTTATTCTTTCACTTAGGTAGTCTCTGATTTTCCTTAAAATATTTTGGGAATTCCATCTAGGGTTTGGCATATATTCTTTTGATTATCTTTACTAATGGTGAAACATGGTTTAAACTTATTTTCCAGAAGAGAATTTGATTTGGAGTGAAAATTCTTTTCTTTCTTTTTAATCCTCACCCAACGATATTTTTCTATTGATTTTTAGAGAGAGTAGAAGGGAGGGAGGCGGGAGGGAGTGAGGGAGAGAGAGAGAGAGAGAGAGAGAGAGAGAGAGAGAGAGAGAGAGAGAGAGAGAGAGAGAGAGAAGGGAGAGAGAATGGAGCCTGCAAGGGAGGTACATGACCAGGAATCAAACCCTTGACCCTTTGGTTCTCAGGCCAACACTCTAATACTCTAATCACTGAGGCAAACCGGCCAGGGCTGGAGTCAATTCTTACAGATAAGATGGATGTTGCAGCTTTGTGATATTCTTCTGATTTAAGAGATGTAAAAGGACAGAGATGATTTTATTTTGCAACTTAGAAACTAGTTCTAAAGGTGGTTCCCAAAGAGATTTCCAAAACATTTTGAGTCATTTTGAGTCATTGAAACATTTTGGAAGAAATCTGTGGCCTTCAAGTGTGACTACTTTCAGAAACAAGATGGCATGCTTGTCTCTAGGACTCCTTGGTGCTTTGACATCTCTCATAGAAAGTTTCCATTACCTAGGTGTTGAAGATATGTGGATTCTCTACTTGTTAAACTGTCGTTCACACACACTACATGATCTAGCTTTTGAGGAAACCATTGAAGTCTGTCACAGCTGCCACTGCTGTGAAAGAAAGAATACACTCAGCTAATCAGTATTTTTAAAAATCTTATTAAATTTTAGCATAAAGTCACATATCTTGAGCCCTAATTTCACCTTTATCATTTGCTATGTGACTTCTAGGCAATTTACTAAATGTTCTTGGCTTTATTTTTCTTCACCTTTAACATGAGAATAATAATTACCCCTACTTTGTAGGACTGTGATAGGAAACAAATTAATTAATTCACATAAAGAATTCAATCTTGGCACCTAAAAAGCAGTTAATAGATATTCGATAAGCTTGTTTATTTTATGGTGAGACTTTGTAAACATTATGATTTAAAGCATTATTCCTCCTGTTTGGCTTTTCATTTTTATAAGGTAACGTTTTTAATTAAAAATAAATTATTACATTAAGGCTCAATAAAGGATTGAAAAGTATTTTGAAGCAGAATACCCATTTCTGCCAAGCTTCTTATTTTATACACATAAGCCTGGTCTTTAGTGAAACTGTGTGTTGCCGTCTATGGCTTTAGCTGTTGCCCATCTGAAAATTTCTCGATAATTGAGGGTCACTCTTACAAATCAATATGAAGGAACCCAATTTTGAAGCATATTTTAAAGCACAACTTCTCATACTTTTTTCAAGTCTAGAAAGAAAAACAAACATGTTTTAAAAGAGGATTTAAAAAATGTATTGTTCTATAACAAATACTTTTGTTATTTATACTCTGACTTCAATCCAGCGAATTCAAAATATACCATATAAATATATATTTGTGAAAGATAAATTGTATATTCATTGGATGTGATGAGTGTTGCACATTTTTAAGTTGTCACATAGATCTCACAATGCAATTGGTAAAATGAAGAAATGCTAGATAAACATCTAATTTTACAAGTTAGCAAAATAAGTTTTGTAACCATTTAGACTTCTAGGCTTGATGCTACCTAAGATTTTCTGGTGTATCTTGGCTTTTCAAATGAAGATGCAACACAAATATTTCCTGTAGGACTGTAAATGAGCTAGGAAGTTTAAAAAAGTGTATGCTCTGATTCAAAATGTGCAGAGGTTGTTGTGTTTGTTTGTTTTTTGTTTTTTGTTTTGTTTTGTTTTGTTTTGTTTTTTTCTGGATAACCATCATTGGTTCACAGGATAGGAAAAGATTTTTGAAATTTAAAAAAATGGTGAAAGTTAATGGTAAAATGATATTTTTTCTGATAATTACTTGACTTGTGAGGTCTATGAATAATTACAACCCAGAATACAGAAATGTAATGTCTTAGCTTGGGTTTCCCGGGAAGTGGAGTCTGAAGCAGCAGGCTTATATGCTGCTATTTTATTGGCGCATATAATCCTATGGAGCAGCAGTGAGGGATAAGACAGTCAAAGAGGAAAGGACAAGAGCCAGAGTGATGGTGTGTTATTTAGTTGGTCACTCCCAGATGCAGCTGATCACTGAATCCCATAGCAGTGCCTTCCTAGAAGCCATTGAAGCTACACCTTAAGACGGGGCGGTGAGGGAGGGGAGAGTCATTTGTGAACTGGCTTCCTTATCTTACTGGTCAAAGGTTGACCCCAAGAGTGTAGCACCTTGCATGCCTGGTTCCCAGGACAGAGTGACACACATGGAAATGGTGTGATGGTCTGCAGTAAAGCATTAGGATGTGCATGAATGGGATGGCTGGGCCAAGAGGCCTTGTGTTTCTGATTTATAGTGAATTCAGAGGCAAAATCATCGTCCATATTTTTGCAAATCAGAGATAACTACCTGTTAACTTTTAAATATATTTTATCATCATTACTCCACTGTTTGGCTTTTATGGACAATATAGCAAAGGTTGTAACCTTTGTGGAGGTCAGATGAATAGCATCCTACTTCCTTGCCAGGATTTGAAAAATTGAAAATAAAAGGATGGCCAACAGAGATAAAAATGTCAATTTTATTATTGGCAGGTGACAAGTTTAAAGACAGCGTAGTTTGAGGGCCAAAGGAACCTGCTAAACAAGTTCCAAATGAGGTAGACTTCAACACATGACAGGCAGTGCTGGACTTGGGCAGTTCCCCCAGTGATGGAAGGAAGGTAAAGAACTGCTCTGGGAGAACAGCGGAGAATCAATCACTGCCTCTGCGGTCAGTTCAGCACCAAAAGGAAGGGTGGTATTCACTACATAAGTCTTGCTTACTTTTTCAAAAATTGCATCCTCAACCCAGGCAAAGTGAAAAAAGTGGTAGAGAGAGGCCAAAGTTTATTCCCACTCAAGAATGGGTAGGGAGGTGGGGAAATTACCTTGAGGACTTTTGCTTTGTCAAGGCATATTATTGTCAATGTTTTATATTTAACTGCTTGTGGGGGGGGGGGGGCACAAAAATAGTTGATGGTAATATTTCTAGAAGTAATTGGAATCCTTAGAAACTGTTATAAAACATCTTTTTATCTATATTTGCATATGCAAAAGGAATGAAGTGAAATATTTGTGTGTGTTTATATTTGGGAGGTCTTAGGGAGTTAAGAGAGGGAGCTTGGCAGGGAAATGAAGCGCATGCCTGGGCTTGGTAATGAGGAGGAGGATAAAAAGAAATGGTGGAGGAAAAACATAGAATTAAAAGTTTCCTGAATCACCATGGTGGGAACATGGGTTCAGAACAATGGTGCTGGTGTCCAAAGTGAAAAGTTAGTGGCGGCGGGGGGGGGGGGGGGGGGGAGAGACAGACAGACAGACAGACAGACAGACATGCAGTATTCATACAGTGGGTGTTCTCAGTGTCGAGTGATTTGGGCATGGAATGAACATAACTTACCTTCACACCATTTCCTTTCCTTCACTACAATGCACATCAGTATGAGGAATCTGCTGCTATGATTTGGACCCTGAAGAATTACGTATGTAAATGAATTCTAGTGTATCCCAAACAGAAAAATAGCAATCCTGTCTAATTTTTGCCCTAGGCACACTTAGATCATCCTTTCGCTGTCCACTTAATTACTCTAGACAGACAGCTGCTCTTCCAAGCGGCCCCCTAAATGGCAGTCACTCTGGATGGGCATCCCTAATGCAGAAAGTGCAGGATTGGGAGCATATAAAATTTTTTTTTTAATAATTCCACTTAAACGGAAGTTTAAGAATACATATCACCTCCCTCTAGATATGTTAACTATTTTTTAATGCTGCTACCTGATGTTTAAACAATGTACGCAGCGCCCCAGAGCCTTGAGTGTGTTGTTTAAATATCTTTGATGCCATGTCATAACAAATTAGTTTCTAAATGTTGCCAATTTGGCAGACAAAGCTGATTATTTCCTGCAATCACATTGCATATGTGCCCAAGATTATAATTAATGATCAGGGATGCCAGCCCTACTTTCATGATGATCCTTCGGTGTTTGGGAGCTGTAGAGCACTGGGCATTTGTGCCCGCTGTTGGGGCAGAGTGGGGAGAAAGGAGGCAGTGATGATCTATCAGCATCTGAGAATCAATAGTTGCTGTTTTCCATTAGAAGATTCTGGTGGAGTTACTGACAAAGCTGCTGCTGTGAATATTAACAGAGTATTTACGTAGCCTTCACCGAAGCAGAGCAAGTCCTAATTAGACTGGAATTGGTCTACTGGCAACTTTGCAGTATTTGCTTCCTCAATATACCAGTATGCCACATGAGGACTCTGAGGAGATTAGTTAAATATTTCAGAAGAATTTTGTGAGTGCAAAATGCCAGGTTGTCATAGGTGTTTCATCACAATGAAATAAGTTTTATCAACTCTCACTGCCCGAGATTTTTACCTTTTAAAAGACCGTGTTTTCTTTGTTTCTTGGCAAAAATGTGGGCAACAAGTTAATGGTGTTAAGTGAAGAGAATAGCATCAAAGATAAAAATACAATGGAGAGAGGGAGTAAAGGGATAGAGAGAAAAAACACAAATCTTTATAAATGGAGCCTATGTCAAAAGAGAGTAATCTGAGCCTTGGAATTCCAAAGCAATTCAAGTTCAAAATGATTCTTCGACTAACCAAAGGATTCTTCCTAGGGAAATTTTAAATTGTTTAGCATTAAAAATAGTTTGTTTTGCTTACCATTTAGTAATATCTCTTGTACAAATTGAGGTAAATCTATAGTTCCAAAGACCTTTTTGAAATGCTGCTTACTATGATTCTAACAATCTTTGGATGATGCTTATTCCTCTTCTACCACATCTTCCTATAATACTATAATACATCATTCCAAGGCAAACCTACTCTACTTTTAATGAAAGCACTCTGGGATGATTAAACTCCGAGGTATCTGCAGGTAGTAACTTCAAACAGTACTCAATAAGACCTCTTGTACCAACACAAATAATGCAAGTCACTGACAGCTAATGTTATGGCACCATTTTTAGAGCATAGCAAGAAAATCACAAGAACCTGCTTTCTTAACCTTGGATTTAGATGGCTCTTTCCTTGGATTATTGTATTTATTTATTATTTATTTTTTGTTAATCCTCACTTGAGGATATTTTTTTCCATTGAATTTTAGTGGGAGTAGAAGGGAGGAATGGAGGGAGGGACAGAAACATTGATGTGAGAGAGACACATGGATTGGTTGCCTCCTGCATGCACTGAACCAGGGCCTCAGAGATCAAAGCTGCAACTGAGGTATGTGCCCTCGACTTGGAATTGAACCCATGACCTTTTGGTGAGCAGGGCTGACACTCTAACCA
The DNA here is from genome assembly GCF_964212035.1 of Myotis nattereri. Lineage (NCBI taxonomy): Eukaryota > Metazoa > Chordata > Mammalia > Chiroptera > Vespertilionidae > Myotis > Myotis nattereri. The sequence goes on from NC_138085.1 coordinate 51,977,073, forward strand.
TTGAGAAACACCGGCCAGGTATTTTTGGATTATTTTTAAGCAGGTTCTTGAATTAGAGGACTTATTCTTTCATCTAATTTATCTTTATTCTTTGCAGTGAGAAGGAAGATGTGGGGGTGTTGTATATTCCAGTTTGACCAGGAAGTCAAATTAAAAAAATCATAACAATTTGTTTGTTCATAGTTATAGTTTAATTGAACTAACATATAAAAATAGAGATGGAGACAAAATTACTTGAGGATTCCAAGCTAACTCTAACAATCCCTTGGGGTCTCTGCTGGCTCCTCAGGCAGGCTAAGTAGTCCTTCTAGAAACTCATCAATCACTCTTTCCAAGGCTTTTTCACTCTTCAGAAAGAAATATGAAGTAGAACCATGTGACATCATGGGATCAATGAACAGGACCTTGTGAAAAAGCTAAAACTTAAAAAAAGGTATTATTAGTTTTAACAATTTATTTAAGGAATAATTTATGTGCTACAAATTGCATTCCTTTAAAGCATACAGTGTAATGACTTTTGACAAATCCTATATAATAAAAGGCTAATATGCAAATTATCCCCTCGACCTGGAGTTCAACCAGGGGGCGGGGCCAGCCGGCCAACTGCCCAAGGCCCCTCCCACCAGCCAGCCTGGTCCACTCGTCCCTGATTGGGGCGGGCTGGCAGACCCCACCCATGCATGAATTCATGCACCAGGCCTCTAGTGTATAATACAATTCTAGAAAATGCAAATTAATATTTAGACACAAAAAGGAGATTTACAATTGCCTCGGACAGGGGCAGAAGGAAGAATCTATGTAATAAAAGCCTAAGCAACTGTTACGGCAGAATGACCAGAGTGACCAGTCCCTATGATGCATACTGACCACCAGGGGGCAGACGTTCAATGCAGGAGCTGCCCCCTGGTGGTCAGTGCACTTCCACAGGGGGAGCACCACCCAGCCAGAAGCTGGGCTCACGGCTGGCAAGTGCAGCAGTGGTGGTGGGAGCCTCTACTGCCTCTTCAGAAGTGCTAAGGAGTAGCGAGCAGGTGAGTGGTAAGGAGCTGGCAGGCGGACATCTCACGAGGGGCCCCGGACTGCGAGAGGGTGCAGGCAAGGCTGAGGGACCACTGCCCTTTGCCAGTGAACAAATTTTGTGCACCGGGCCTCTAGTTGACTATAATAGAGGGAAATGGAAATGGAAATGCACTCTATGTAGGTTGTAGTGGTGGTTTCACAGTTGTGGCAGGTTTTTGATCAAGAACTTTCTGAAGCTCTCTTGTTTGTATTTATTATTAACTGTGTGATTTATTGAATTATATTCTGTTTGTGTGTGTATGTATTTTCCAGGTTTTTTCCTCTCAATTTTTTATCCCTTTTAAAGTTTTAGACATTGTCAATAGAAAAGTTCAAACAGGATAACAGAGCTAAGACCAATCTAGAAATTGCTTAAGTATGGATGGGATGTATCAGCTTTATCAAATAGATCTTTGCCAAAGGTTTAATGTAAAATGCTTTGCATAATTAAAAATTAGACCATGCACAATGAAAGCTAGAGCACATAGAGAGAAATAACTTTTACACACTTCATAAATGTGACCAGACTCTGGAATGCTGGCACTTCTGCTTTAGAAATGAAGAACAGCATTATTTTAACGTCAGAAAGGAGAAATAACTAACGACTTTACTCTTATAACACACCTTATCCAGTAATTGCCTCGTGTTGATAAATTCATTCCTTCTCTTTCTATCATTTTACCTCCTAACTCAAGTAATTTTTCCTTGGAGAACCTTTTTTATTTTATTATAATTATTCTATAGAGATGTTTATATATTGAGCAGTAATCTCATTCCAAATATGTGAACAAAATAATTTTGCTTCACTCTGAGCTGATGTTAGAATAGAAGCTGTAATTAACCTGCCAAGAGTCGATTTGGGGAACATTGGGTCTCTGGAACTTCCATGTACAGAATTATACCACTTGTTCTTTCTTTTGTATTTCTACACTTACCAAACTGGATCTCACATTCTTCATTTATACTTATGGATTACTAGTAATACATTTTTAAATGTTTCCCATCCAGCTATATTTACATGTTCATAAGGTTGTAATGCAGGAGCTGAATGCATGAAGCTTAGAAAAGAGAATTTAATGTCTCAGTTCATTGATGAGAGAGGATTTCAAGGTCCATAAAGACTTTTCTGATACCATCATTTGGAATCATGCTTCTGGTACAGGATGTGTTTTATATAGGTATTCTGTATACAAGAGATCTTGAAGAACATTTCAACAGGCAACTGGTACCATGTAATCCTATTTTTGTAAAAAGTGGAGCATAGTATTTCAATCACATACAAGCTGTATAAGTAAAACAGCAGCACATGTAAACCGTTAATTTTTCTTACAACCAAACTTCTTAGGCAAAGTGCATCCCAGTATCTATAAAATACCAGAGGAATGTCTCAGTACTGTTTAATTAGCAAGGATTTATTGAGTATTATATGTCCTTCACCTTTCCTAGGAGAAATATTAGACATAGCCCTTGCCTTTATACACTTTCTAATGGCAAAGATTAAAAACAACTTAATACTGTGTTGAACTGCATGGAATTTGAGAGAAGTTCAAAGAAAGGGCTGGAGAAGTCTAACTCATGTTGGAAAGTGGGGTTTCCTGAACCGTGTTTGAAGAATAGACATGTTTCCAAATAACCTGAAACTTAGCAGAAAGCAGGTGGGCGTTGGAGAGGAGTCACCTGACAGGAGGAGAGTACTGTGGGGGAAAGTGCTGTCCTCTCTCTTGTTCTGAGGCCAGTCACAAAGGTACTTTGAGATACTATACTGTTTACGGTGTTCTTTTCCATATCTGCTGGTAATACCTATCCTACACAATGTAGCCCATGCAACAGCAGCTTGGGAGTCACCTAGGACCTTGTTAGAAATATGGATTATCAGGCCCCAGGCCAGCCCTATTAGATCAGAACTTGCATTTCAAAAAAATCCCAGGTGATTCATATGTACAGTAGAGTTTAAGAACTACAATCTAGACAAATGTTGCTGCATCCCAGGAATCGTTTGGGGAGCTATAAAAACCCTGATGCTGAAGCCACACTTCATATCCATTCAGGCAAAGTCTGATGAATGGTTAGAATCTGGGCACTAGAATTGGTTTTTAAAGCTGCCCAGGTGGTTCTATTGTGCATCCAGGTTGAGCATCAGAGTTTAAGATTCTGCCACCAGGGCACTTCAAGTAGCAGTAGGTAAAATTTAAAAGTATTTCTCAATACATACATTCTGATTGCCTAAATTGCTTTACAAATCCTCACTGAGTATACACAAAGTATTAGCATATCCTTTTAATCTGTGTGAAAATTTAATTAGGCATCACTTGAGCAGCTGCTCTTGAGACTGGCTTTTTCTTTCTCAAGATTCCTTTACAGATCAGTTTGGCTGTGTTAGATACAAAACAGTGAAATTGTTGGGTTCCCTTAAGGAATATTCAGTAACCACATTTGATCAAAGATAAAATGATGAAGTGAAATAGGATGTTCTGTAAAGCAACATATTCTTCCTATATGAGAATTCATCTGAAATTCCCTTTTGTTTGGGCAACTTCCCTAATGAATAAGGATATTTTTATGTTTTTAAATAATTGTTCTTTTTTGTAATCCTTGAACCAAAAAATAGGAAAGTATTATTTAATCGGTTATAGCAGTAAAAATAATCATTTTTTAAAGAAAATAGTAACTATTCAAGATAGTAACAAATTTGCATGAAATTGGGGGAAATCAAAAATCAATGTACTGGAAAATAATTTTAATATACCATTTGTCCTTTCTTATGAAACTTACAGAAAAGTTTTATGACTCCAAATTTGAATTATTAATTGCCAGAATCAGCTCTCTTATTTTTCCACATATTGTCAATACAAATAATTTTGTGGGTTTTGTCAATTTCACTTACATGCATGCTTGCATTATACTTTAGTAAATTAAATAGTCTTATGTATACTTAAGGCCAAAATGAAAAACAAGATGAAACCTTATGATAAAATGCCATATAGTCTCCCAAAGTTATGTTTGGAGATAAAGCCAATGGATATAATTTTTTTCCACAAATCAGATTTTGTTATTTTTTAATAAAATCTATTTATTTATGTGTGTATATTTTAACTGATTACTTTGAAATAATCTTAAACATAGAATATTTGGAAAAATAGTATGAAAGGGTCAAAACTTTCATATTAGTAGAATAAGGACCTCTGAAAATCTGCAATAACAAAATTGGCAAGGTTTCCATATTACTATTTTGTAATTAGTAAATATCTTTTGGGGATATACTTTGGGATGGTGTAAAAGTCCCACATTTATCATCATGACCTCACCTACTTAGTTTTATATTTATATGTAAATATATAGTTTTATACTGATATACTTGTATTAAAAACACCAGAAGAAGTTAGACTAAGGCATGTGTGTGTGCATGTGTATGTTGGTAAGGATGGATGGGTGTAGTTATGAAAGCATAGGATATTCAAATTAAGTGTGCAAACATAAATTTTCTTGTACTGATTAATTTAAGCCCATATTGAATTGGATATCGTATGACGTTCACATCTAAGAAAATTTAATACAGTAACTTTGGACAATGATTTGAACACTAAAAAAAAATTTAAGAGATTCATAACACTGAATAGTTGATACCGTGGAATAAAAAAATCTAAATTTATATCTTATTTAACTGAGTTCTTCAGGTTTTATTTTATTAAACTCAATATTAAATATCGTGTGTTGCTTCTTAGGTTTCTACACACACATGCACACACACACACACATACACACACTCTTGAGTATTTAGTTAAGATTATGTCATATATTTAATATACCTATACATGCATTTGCTAAAAGCTAATATTTAATCACCTCAAAGTACATTAATCTGTTCATCTGATATTTTAAATGGTTAATAACTAAGTAGTCAGCAAACCACTGTACCAAAGCTGGATCTTAAGGCACATCAAAATTTTCATAGCAGTTTACCTGTGGGATGGACAGGAAGCATCATGAAAGGCACTTTTATCCTCACTCTTTGATTTGTTCACCCATAAAGAAGTCTAGTCTCAGGAGGACCCAATTCTTAAGGAGTTCCAGGGGGAAAAAAAGTCCAGATGGTTTCCTGTAATCTGTGTAATAAGTAGGCTAAAGCTACAGACGTTTTGCTGTGTATGAGATGAAGTTCTTCCAGCAGGAAGAATTATGTTTTATTCAGAGCTTAATTCAGAGAGAAGAAAACTACTCCAAGTAACTCCTTAAAGTTTTTCTTCAACCTGAACTCTCTCTAAAGACTTTAAATATCCCTAACCTACCAAATGCAAAGCTCATTTTGAAGTGATCTTCCCACCAAATAGCTCATTGCTTTAGGTTAAAGTTCAGTGTTTCTAAGTACACATCTTAATGCTTCCTGAGGCTGCTCAGATCCATACCTAACAATCCTGCACCTGGATATGTCTATTTTTATGATAATGAGAATCCCACTTTATATTTACATGGGCCTATATCTGACTTTTTATCTGCTTCTGTATCTCCATCTGTATGTCCTTCACAGTGACTGTGAAGGTAAGATTCATTATTCACATTTTACTTACTTTACCTATTTTAGAAATTTGGAAATTGTGACTCAGTGAAAGCATTTCTAATTATGCTGGAAGAGAAATCCAGGACTTGTGAATTTGATTCCTGTACTCTTTCTGTTACACAATACTGTTGTTTCACCTCTTACTGACATTTACTAAGATGTTTACTGTATTTTTATCTATGCTGTCTTTTACATAAAATGTGGTAGTGGAGATGGCAAGACAGTATTAAAAAGCAAGTAATTCCTATGAACCATAACTTTAGAGAAATGACAGCTAGATAAATGAGGTTATAAATATATATCATTAGTTAGGATTTCTGTGTGATTGAATTAACATAAATAAGCTAAGCCTTGGTACTATTCTGTGGATTGGTCCTGAATATTTAATAATTCATATTCAATCTGTTAAAACCAATGAGTCCCCGATTCTCTACACTTTCAAGTGTTTAACAGATTTGAAGGAAATTGCAGTCACTCTGCTTCACCTTTCTGACCTTATTGCTATTTTGCCTGTGTGATGTTTGGTTTATACTTTTTATTCAGATTCCCTCATGTTTTTCAGCCAATAGTAAAGCTTTATTATTTTTGTTATGGAAATGTAGAGACGATTACATAATTCTTTTTTTTAATCTTCACCTGAGGATTTGCTTTTATTGATTTTAGAGAGAGAGGAAGGGGGAGAGAAAGAGAGAGAAACATCAGTGTGAGAGAGAACATTGATAGGCTGCATCCCTTTTCTGAATTATAAGTGAAACAGCCTTTTTCTTTTTTGTTTGTTTTATAAGCCCCTTTTATTTTTTTAAATATGTTTTTATTGATTTCAGAGAGAGGAAGGGAGAGGGAGAGAGGGATAGAAACATCAATGATGAGAATCATCAATTGGCTGCCTCTCACACCCCCCCTACTAGGGATCAAACCAGCAACCTGGGTATGTGCTCTGACTAGGAATTGAACCTGTGATGGGAGGATGTTCCAACCAACTGAGCCACACCAGCCAGGGCCAAGTAATTCTTAATAGTTGAAATGGCACCCTAAACTTGAAAAACATAAAATCAGTAGGGGTGCCCTTTGGTCTCACACTCTGTGCTATTTAAGATGTAAGGAAGACATGTTGACTTCAACTCATTTGGTTTGGTTGAAAATCACTCTTATGCCCATTCTTTTATGGAATAATTAGAACTATACTTTTCTCCTGAAAGTATGTAAAATATTTGCGTTCAAATAAAAATGAAGCAGAATATTCTGGATGTTTTATGTGGAAGTTCCAGGAGGGCAGGCAGTGGATATGTTAATCTCATATATCCTCAGTGCCTGCCTGACATAAAAGAAGTATTCAATACTTGCCGAAACCGGTTTGGCTCAGTGGATAGAGCGTCGACCTGCGGACTGAAGGGTCCTGGGTTCGATTCCGGTCAAGGGCATGTACCTGGGTTGCGAGCATATCCCCAGTGGGGGATGTGCAGGAGGCAGCTGATCGACGTTTCTCTCTCATCGATGTTTCTAACTCTCTATCTCTCTCCCTTCCTCTCTGTAAAAAAATCAATAAAAATATATTTTTAAAAAAAGAAGTATTCAATACTTATTTTCTAGATAAATGAATGCTAAAGTGAAAAAACTCTTGATATTTTATACAAACCACATTTGGGAATGAGAATTGGAGACTGAATACAGTGGGAGTGTGGATCATTGAAGAGTCATTCTTATTAATTCTGTTGGATTCCATGTAACTAGGCAAGTCTGAAGATTTTACTTGATTTTAGCCATTTAATTATTTCTGAACTTCTTACTGCCTGTAGTGTACAAATGACATGAGTTAATTTCTTTCTGTCACAAGTTTCCTTAGGATAGTTCATAGCTGTACTCATCATTTTTCTATAATATAATAGAGTATCACAGTATCTTTTGACAAACTGCTAATTAACCTAGGTCTTCGTTAGATGGAGAGGAAGATATATGGGTTTAAAGCATTTTTAATAATGAGATGATGTATTCCTAATCAAATTGGGATATAATATATTAGTGATGAGTATTATAGGTCTTGCCAATTTTACTTACACTCATTCATCCAACAAACATCATTCACAATTTCAGGCACCTTATTAATGCGCTAAATAATGTTTATTGAAGTATTCCAGTGACCTTTGGATACATTCCCATCAGCTTGACATAAATGTATCTATGCTAGCTGTTAGCCTGTTAAGGGCAGGCATTTAGAATTCTTAAATGTCTACCTTCATTAGATAATAAGTAGGTAATTTTAACCAATAAATTGCTTTTAATTGATAGGTTGCTAGATGCCTTTTATCTGAAATTTTAATAAATTTTATTAGAAAGGATCAGCTATATTATGTGTGAAAAAATTAAGTAGCTTAAAGTAAGGTGGTAGGTTATATTATTATTTCCAATCATTTGCTTTCCTTCCTGTTAAAGGATTATATTCCCCTCTGGTTCCTATGTGACTTGCCTACTTCATTGACTTGAGACTAGTCCATTTATCTTGCTTTTGCCAATGGAATATGAATGGGTATGATGTTTACCGCAATCAGATAGACACTTTAATAGCCATTGTATGGTTTCACTTTGTCTCTTTTCTCCTTAGCATTAGTTCAAGACAGGGTCTACTTTCTAAGTCTGAATTCTGGGATGGAGAATATGCGCACAATAGAGATTCAGAGCAGTGTCTGGCCCATAGCCATCATAACAACATGAGAGAGAAATAAATGTTATTGTAAACGACTATAATTTTGAGGTCTGCTTTTCTGCAGTCTTATCTAACAAAAGCTTACTAATATAAATAAGTTATTTCTCACTTGTTCTGTGTGTCCACCTATATGTCCATCCTACATGCTCCATGTGTTATCCCCTCATGGCTCCTTAGGGCCTCTTGTTTCAGTTTGAAGAACACCTTCAGGGCCCAAAAGACCTGTCAGACTCTGCACCTATTGTAAAGGTGCAGGCCTTGTAAAGTGGTCCAAGGCAAAGGCCCTCCATACACTTGAATAAACTGGGTTCCCCAACATCTCGTTCCATTGACCGAGCTCCTTTTACCTCATCCTGTTTACCTATTTCTCGTCCTTGACACCTATTTCTGAGTCATGACTCATATGCTAGGCTTCACACCACAGGCCCAAGCTTTTCTGTTAGGCACCTCCCCTTAATGTCTCTATAACTGCAATTGCTACATATGCTGTTCACGTTACAATTCAGAAGTTTCAGTTTTGTAATGCTCATATTCATACTGTTTGCAAAGAAAATTGCCTGGACATCTTTTTATTGTATTAGATTTGCTGACTATTGAACTATACCAGAGAAGCTCTGTTCTCACAGAGATCAGATTGGAGAGGGAAAATGATATTAAATGAAAGGCTTATCTTAGTTAATGATCAACATTTTAGGTATTTCCCATTTCTCAGAAGAGAAAACAAAATCTCCAAGAAACTAAAATATTTTTTTTTTCTCATTTTACTATGGTAATATGTCATGAAGTCTGGGTTCAACATGAGTTCAGTATTATTGCAAAGTCACTCATTCTTTTCTGCTGTATCATTGATATAAAACATATACTTTAGAACCAAATTCTAACATGCAAAAAATGTAAAAAATAAAACGAGATTCCAAATAGTTTTAAACATATAGTAGAGAATGAAATCTGGTACAACAGCCTTAAAATTAAATTCTGCTTTTAGTGTTCCAGGAAGGAGCCTTTGGCATTACATCATTATTCTTTCTAAATTTAACTAATTTAAAGGTGACATGAATAAAATATTCATTAAAACTACAGTAGCCATTTATCTACGACCTTTAACAAAGCTGCTATTAACTTTCAATTGACTCACAGTTGTAGATTGAACCTTACCTAATAAAGTATCCATTCCGTTTTAAACCTTCCTGGTAGAGTTTTGATTTATATCCAAAAACTGTCTATAAATACTACACCTTAGCCAGCTCCATGCTTCCTACTTCTTATTTCTTGAGTCACTGTAATGCTTCAAGCCAATATTATTTCTAGTATTTCAGTAAAGAACATCTCTATTAAGGACATCTGAATCACTCTATTTTAATTACTGGTTTCTTTAATCTAGTTTTCCTTATAGGGAATAGCAATGCCAAATGGTTTTTAAAAGATTCATAAATGTTCCCAGGTGAACTAATTATGCCCTTTTATTTCCATAACACTTGTAATAAAACCTTCTGAGGAATCATTCTGATGAATCTGTATCCTTTGCCTCTCCCCAAAACTCATTCCTGATCTCTTACATGAGCAAAATATACATTTATACTTACTACAGAGTTACTCATCATCTGTCTGAACCTAATCAGCCTACATATCCAAAGTCTAATTGATTTGAAACTATATTTTGGCACATAATAATTAAACCTGCAGAAGAGCCAAGATGGTAAAGATGTGATAGCAAAATTAGAATTCCAAGTCTCTACTATTTTAGATATATCCCACTATCTGACCTTTCTACCCTGCTTTGTTCCATATCCAGGGAGAGATTGATATGTATGGACTCCACCAGTGGCTTCCCCAGCCATCTGACATCTGGTGGGTTTGGACATTACGGGCCTGCAGGGGAGAGAGAAGGATTCTCTCCCCTGGGTCAGCAGATTCTGGCTATTTACTTCCCCGTAGGGGAAACTCTCTCAGGGGTTTCCTTGGGTTGGTTATGACCCTCAAACTAAGGTCGCTGTTCCTCTTAAGATGGCATTCTCTGTATGCCTCTCTTCTGGTTTTGGGAATGGTTTTCCTTTGTGCCTTTAGGTTTAAGGAATTACAATAAACAACTGCTATCAATCTCAGGTTACTGCGGCATTCTTTTTGGAGTGTCTTTGTAAATAACCTGTCCTCATTTATTGTAATTTAAATGTACCACTTATTTCCTATTGGGGCCCTAACTGTTGCATACACTTTGAAGTTTAGAGGTGTTTTTTATCTGTGTGTAATCGTAGTCTCCTGGAAATGAGAACCATTATTTGGTCACTTTGCACAGTACTAAACTTGCTCCAGATTTAACAACATCAAGTAACTTCAGAGTCCGTCTTTGGTAGGTTCTATACTTCCAATGTCATATTTCTTATGTCACTATGATGCTTCAAGTCAGGCTCATGCCTGAAATATGCTTATAGATTTCAAAAAACTACATCTTTATTATTTTAAAACTCTTAACTTTATTTAACATCTTTTAAAATTAGTTTCTACTTTTGGGTTTCCTGAACAAAATAAGTGATGAAATAAGGTGTTTTATTAATTTAACTTTTTAAACAAGGTTTACTTCATTTTTAATAAATGGCAATTATACATTAGTTATAGTACAACACAAGGAATTAGAAGTAAAGTGGGGGTTCAATTTGTATCCTCTCTGAGTTGTTGTCATATGTGAATTTTCTGGCAAAGTACAGCTTTTAAGTTCCTCAAAAACTCTGCTTTTAAATTAAGTGAATGATGGTAATGGGGACGTCTGCTTCAGGCACACTCATGCTATGGCAGACCGTGCTTCTGTTGTAAAGAGGTAGAGGAGTTGAGTGAAATATGACAATCATCTACTTGGAGATGGTGGGAAGCTATTCAGGTTAAGATGCTGAAGAAAAAGAAATCACTGAGAGAAACATTGGAAGCCAGGAGATAAGCAATTAGCACAGTTTCTGCCAGAAACAGATTCATGTAAATATGCCAATTGATTTATGATAAAGGGGATATGGCTGGCAGTAGGGAAAAGAATGACCTTTTCTGTCGGTGGCCCTAGGTAAATTAGATAATTATATAGGAAAAAATTAACCTTGACTTATACTTCACACCATAGGCAAGTATTTATTCTAGTTGGATCACCAATCTAAATGTGAAAGATAAACCAATTAACCTCCTATAAAAGAACCTAATAGAGCATCTTCATAACCTTGAGGTATACGAGGTTTTCAGAAATGGGACACAAAAATACTAGCTGTGAAGAAAAAAAAAACGATTAATTATACTCGGTTAAAAATGAAGACCTGTTTATAAGCATCATTGAAATAGTGAAAATGTATGTTACATAGAACAACTGGCTCTATTTAGAAAAAATGAAGAAATTGAACAATTCAAAAAAATCATGCAATCAAAAAATGGACAAAAGACTTCAACATGCACTTCTCAAAAGAAGATAATAGCTAATAAGTGGATGAACAATTGCTTATTTCCATTAATCATCAATGAAATGAAAATGTAAATGGCAAAAAAAAGCACCATAAACACCACAATAGCATTCAAATTAAAGGATTGGCAATGCCAAATATTAGTTAGGATGTAGAGCAACTGGAATTTTCTTACCTTACTGGTGGTGTGTAAACTACAAAAACACTCTTGAGATCTGTTTGACAGTATATACTAAAATTGATTATTGTATGCTTTGACACATCAATTCCACTTCTAGATATATGCCCAAATAAATATGTATATTTTTTTATCAAAAGACATTTAAAAGAATGTTCACAGCAATGCTGTTCATAATAGGTGAATAGAGGAAGTGACCCAAATGTCAATCAACAGTATAATCCTATATAATAAAAGGCTAATATGAAAATTGACCAAACGGCAGAACGACTGGTCACTATGATCAGCACTGACCACCAGGGGGCAGATACCCAATGCAGGAACTGCCTCCTGGTGGTCAGTGTGCTCCCACAGGGGGAGCACCGCTGAGCCAGAAGCCGGGCTCATGGCTGGTGAGCGCAGCATTAGTGGCGGGAGTCTCTCCCACCTTTGAGGCAGTGCTAAAGATGTCCGACTGCTGATTTAGGTCTGCTCGACATCCCCCAAGGGCTCCTGGACTGTGAGAGGGCACAGGCCGGGCTGAGTAACCCCCCTCCCGAGTGCACGAATTTCATGCACTGGGTCTCTAGTGGATTAAATACATTTTGTGTATTCTTAAAGCAATGAGAATGAAGGATGTATTGCTACACAACAACATGATAGTGAGTGCTATAAGGCAGGACAGTGATTAGTTTTAGAAGGGGTAGTGATAAGGAGATCACAAAGGGGGGCCTCCTGAGATGCTGATAGTATTGAATTTAATGCTAGTTACAATGGGTGAATCATTTTTGAGCTTTGTGTGTGATACACTTCAGCCAAAAAGTTTGTCTAAATAAAAAATTAAAAAGAAGGTATTTTTTCCTAGAAAAATATCACCACTGTGACTGGCCCCTCTGTTTTATAGAAAAGCAAAACAAAACAAATAACATGACAGTACATTGCATATTCTCTGTTACCCACCATCACAGGTAATTTTGATATACAGCATCCAATAGTTAAGAGATCACTGCATTAAACAGAAAGTCTTTTAATCAAACACCTCTGTTACCTGAAGTAATGGTGTGGAGAGGAAGGATTTCTCTAGTTCTTTGGATGGCTCCAATCACCAGAGGCTCTGGAGTTTTTTGGAACACAGTTATGTTAGACTTAAACCAAGGACTGTAATGAAACACATCAAGATAGGAACAGTGGATATTGGTGATTAATGTAATCATTAGTAATATTTGCTTTATTTATTATATTTTTCAAATATATTTGTGTGTATGTGTATATATATGTATATACTCACATTTTCAGTTTAAGAGAATAAAACTATTTACATAAAAAGTATATTTAATCATAATGTCATATACAATGTAAATATTAATACACAATTAATATATTGATATTCTGATGGTTATTTGGAGAAATTGAGCATTCCCTTTTTGGAAGTATGCTCACTTGTAAATAAGAATTTGTTCTTCTGAAACCTAAGAATCTCCAATAAACAAAGAACAAAAAAATTAAGCTGCAAACACCTTAGCATGCTCCAAGATAGAATGCAAATAGCAAAGGAGGTTCCAAAGTAATTTTCACATTCTCAAGTAAATGTATTATTTTCTTGATCTTTTTTTGTTATGAATTCTTTCTGTAGCTGAATATTTTATAGAGTTATGCTAAGCTTTCAGCTGCTCTACTCTGGTGGCATAATGTTTGCAAGTTTTTCTAAGCTAAATCACCTATAATATGCTTTATCACTACACATTAGGTATCATTTAATATCTATTTCATTTATCACAAAGTTTGACATGTCTGCTGTAAATTGAAGACCTGGTTTAAAATTGCTCAATGCAGGGCTGTCACTTAGTATTAGACCAGGGAGAAGGCAATATGCTGGCATGTAAAGACCTTAAAAACAATTTTCATCTGTTGTTAAGAAAACAAAAATTGCCTTTCATGTTGTGAATTTTAATGAAAAAAAAAAGAAAGAAATTATGTGGACTCTGTTTCAAAAAGGTATTTTTATGGTACTATAGGTTTCATTCCTTCATTTTTCTATGTGCTGACATTTGTCAACTCTCAGTATTAATCTAGAAATAATGTTGTAAGGGATATAAATGGTAAGTAAATGAAGTATGAATAACCTAGTTGAATGTCTTATACAGGATCCTTGCAGGAAGTCTGTGGCAGGAGAATACGATTAAATGAATCTTGTTTAAATTCTACCTGTGCATCATTGCTTCATGACAGAGGTCAGAAATGTTTCAAAGTTTTATCTAAAATTTTTTACAGGTATTTCAATCATCAGGTTGAAAACTGGAGGAACACAACTGAAATGCACCTATTAAGTTAATAGTTTTCTTCTTTGGTGACCCCATATTAACTTCTGCCAGTTATTCAATTACACAGTCAAAAGAAAAAAAAATGTTCATTATGACCTCTATACATTAAGCTAGGAGTTTCCTCTGCTTGAAACAGTCCCTCATTCAACTTTATTTAAGAAAACCTCATTACCTCCAAGACCCAAATGAAGCCCCATTATTTTCAGAGTATCTTTCCCATCTCTAGGTGATACCCTAAATTTCTATTGCTTTTTGTGTGTGTATCAACATGTAATGGAACATATGTTTTATATATATATATATATATATATATATATATATGCGCATATGTACGTGTGCACGTGTTTGTGCATGTAGATATCTTGTCATTTCAAAAAATTTTAGTGTCTTTGAGGGTCGGTATTATGCTCTCTCTTTCTATCCGATGTGTAATCTGATTCAGGGTGTTGTGGAAATTCCTACAAGCCATATCATATAGCTTGAAGCAAGACAGCCAAAAAGAAAATCTAAACCAAGAGATACTGTTCAGCAAAAAATACCCATGATAAATTATAGCAGCAAACAAAATCACAGCACACATTGTTTTGGAAACTTTTGTGTCTCATCTCATTCTTTCTCACATAAAAGTACACAAGTTAAAATTGTGTTGTTAGTTCTTTCTCTCAACTTTGCAGCAGTAACAATTTATGGATTCAATAATTTCTCACATTCTACTTGGAAAATGTTTCTTTATCCAGAGGTTAACTCCTTTAAGAATACAACCCTTTAAATTTTCTCTGTTGCTGTATTAGTACAACTAGATTAACTAGACTAATAAATCTATCAATTTTCTAGTCTTTAACAGTGAGTGTTATTCCAGAAATCACATAGATATAAATGGAATTGCTAATTTTCAATAAATCTACAGAAACAGATAATAGTGTCATAGGCCCCCAGTTCTAATAATTTTAGCTATAATAAATGACACCCCAGGGGTTCATTTTTGGTCATAAAATGTGTTGATCAGAATACATATTTTAATCCCCAAATTATTTTAAACTTTTCCTATTTTTGCCACTTTAAAGTATGAATTCTAAAAATGATTTTTCACTTAAACTTATTGTAGATAAGAAAGAGAAAAAAAAGGAAACCAAGAGTTTGTCCTTGTATTTGTTATTGAAATGAGATAACACTTAAGTAATATTCAAGAAGTTATAATATGTACACTAGTACATTTATTTAATGGTTACTTAAAATGTAAACATTTGGGAAAAACATGAAATTACTAGTTTCTTGTATTTCACAAGAATGCACATTTTACAACAGAAATTCACTTTTATAATGAATGATAAATGTATACTTTTGAAACAAATTATCTAAATATACAACTAAAGATTTTTATTTCCTTAAATAATTATAAAATATTTTCCTATTCTTTAAAAGCAGAGTAATGTACTTTAACTTAAAAGTTCTTATTCTTTTTTTTTCTTAAAAATTTATCAATGTTTAAAATATCTATCACTTGTCCATGGTAACTATCATTAATTCATATATTAAGATAAATTAAAGGTATTGGTTTCGATATATCACAAAGTATTTTTCACCTCTGAAATAATATGACTATAATTACCTTTTAAATCAACTTAAGGAATCGATTTAAAAATGAAATTATCAAGAGTACCCTAAATGTAACATTTTCATAAAATAATTGTGAAAGGTCTGAGTTGAAATTAATTCTAAATGAATGCTTACCCTGTAGTATTGAAATCTTTAAAGTCTGAGTTTCACAGGATGAACTTTGGGATTTCCTGGCTTAACTCAAAGTTGATGTGTGAAAGGATGGATTAGCTGTGTTCTTTGTCATATTTTTATAATTACAGACAGAATGAATAGAGCAATTGAAATGTTAAATCAGTAATCCTTCATATATTTACTTTTTTCAGAAATGCACACACAAATCAGGTACTGGTCAGCAAAATACAGATCTGGTAAAATTTTGGATGCTTTTGTGGACAATTTATAGTAATATTTACACAGTTTCTCTAGTTTCATAATGAAAACATTCCTCCTTTCTACGTGGCCAAGTTGAGCTGGTAATAGATGCTAAATAAGCTACATAAGAGAAGTACAATATACAGTTACTTGGGAATAGGTCTTACAGGGCTGGTTCTACTACAAATAAACAGCATGAGAGACAGCTTTATAATAGTTGGGATTCTCAAAGAGAAACCTTTTAAAAAAATAAACATTTATTATTTTCAAAAAAAGGTTCTAGTAATCTTGACAAGAAGATTGGTTTTACTAGTCAGGTCAGCACCCTTATGAAAATGAAATGCTGTGTTGTACAAGAGAATCTATGCTGAAACTACAAGATGGATCACAACATGTTTGGAAACTCGTGAATATACTCATACTCCCCATAAATATTTATTAACAGCACACATGCTTTTGAGAAATCTATGCTGAACAACAACTCAAATATATCATATTCAAGACATTGAATAGAGGTGTATACCTTCCTCTAATTAACTCATTGAAAATAGGATTGAGGCCAAATTTCTAAGGCCAAAATCATTACTGCCATCTCTGACTTTGCCACTAATGACTGGACTATCGCTATTAGAATTTGGCAGACTCAGTAATATCTTATTGAACTTTGGAGAAATACGATGTTATTCACTAGTTTTGGTACTGACACTATATTTGGATACCAGAATTTCTTTTTCACTTAGCAGGACCATATGTGTGAATATCACTGCCTGAACCTTTCATTTGTTTGTTATCCAGTCATTTATCTATTTATGTATTCCCATAACCTGCTCCACAAGACATTTGAGCAGTAGCATATAGGGAGGGCATCTTGAATTCTAAGTTGGAATCACTTGATAAAGTGATTCCACTATGGCATGCTTTTTGGAAGGTCCTGCCAAACAACACAATGGAGAAGTGAGCAATTTTATGCAGCTGTGTTGTGGCGGTGATGCCAAATGCTAAAACATCCACTAGGAAGCTAAAACATCTGGTTGCTTGAATTAAAACCTTTTCTTTTCAACAGAGTCCTGTTACTAGGACAGACATTGTATCAATGGAAAACCTTTGCTTATTTGTTTAATCTCCTGGAATATACGAATGCAGATATGTGAGGCCAAATTGACAGGCATCTGATTTAAATCAGTGTTCCTGCCCTGACCCCTTTAAAAAATGATCAAACCCTTCCTCCAAAAATCATAGAAAATAAATTCAATTGGATGGACCAAATTAAAACATTCATTCTAAAGGACCTAATTCTCAAGTTTCTCTTTTCCAGACAGGTTATTTTTTTAAATTACCATTTTAATTCAGAGATCAGTGACAAAAAGAATGTAGTATATGAAAAGAGAGTCTGGTGATTATAATCTTCCCTACAGACTGAAACAGTGTATCACATTGTACATATAAAAACGTGAAAATGCTTGCGATATTATTATTTTATATTGAGAAACAATTTAATTATTTAGAACGTGGTTTTATTTTTTCATATGCAGCCAATCATACTCTATTATTAAAAACTGTTGCCATGGTTTCCAGTTTGTAAAATTATATTTATTATATTATGACAGCATATTGGACATTTTGTTTTCGCATAAAAAAGAAAAGAAGTAAAAATAGTGTTCCAATAAATTAAGTTGTGCTACACAACAGTATTTATAATTAGAACTTATTAAAAATACCTATATTGGTTCAGTTTGCATTTTGAAAATTCTCAAGTCAGAAAAAAAAGAATCATCCCCTTTTTCTCCATGTTTCCTTGAATTGAGTCGGCTTCATTTTTCCCATTGAAATGCCTAGTGATAAGCTGGAGAAACATTTCAGGTTGGATTGAAATGTAGGGCTTGTAGGGAGAAAGGGGCCATGCCTCTGCTCAGAATAAAGAGACGAACACATAAAAGACTGAAAAAATGGACTCTAGAAAGCAATACCTGTTCAATAAGCTGAGGCACTTTAATTTTCTTCAGAATTTGTTTTCTGTGGCCCATCAGGCCTTATTGGTTTCCTATGCACCTTCCCTTTGTTCCTTCTCGCCCCCCCACCCCTCCCCCATCAAATGTGTAATAGTACATAATTCAATTCTATTTAAATTGCTACCTACTTCACAGCTGAGTTTCAGAACAACCCTGCGAGGCAAACTTTATGTACCTATGTCAGAGCCTGGAAAAGCCCCTCTAAAAGAGGCTGAAGCAACTTGCCCAAGTCAGGGCTGGCGGCTGTGGAGCAGGACTGGACCTCGGCCCTTTGGCCAGTGCCTGTCCTTCCATATCCTCTCCAGCAAGGGTGTGCTCACGTTGTATGGACAATTATTTTAAACATCATTTTGATAATTTGTTTAGCCACTTCTTGAGTCTTTTTTTCCCCCCTAATATTTAAGAACATCTGCTCTCTAAATCAGGAAATTCTCGATGCTTAGGGCTGACCATGACTGGTGCTGAGGACAGACCCAAAGAGTGAGCAACAAAGCAACAATTCTAAAGAGGACAGAGGCCCTGGAAATCAGAAAAGTAAGTACAAGTCTCTCCATAGAAGTCTGTTTCTAGCTATACCAACCCTATTTGCATGACAGGGTCAAGAGAGCCAATGACGATTCGAGCCTGGAATCTGTGCAGTGAAATAGAATAAAAGAAGAAGAAAAAAACTGTAAGTTTTCAGTTATTTGTTTTGATGAGAGCACCAACAACCACAGAAATGCAATTGAGCTCAACTGTGAACATGTGGAAATTTCCACATATTTATGGATCTGCAATTTAACAAAATATAGAAGTATTTTCCTATAATCAGTGTGTGTGTTTTAGTATCTTTTGGATTTACTTTTTTTGTATGCAATATTTCATCTCTCTGTGGCCTATTTCAGAAGGTAATCATTCATGGCACAGGTGTATTAGGGTATCAGGTCAGAAGCCAAGTGGTGTCTAAAGAGATGGGTGTGAAGGTAGGGTCTTGAAGAGCGATCCTGCAGTTAAGACTGTCTTCCATTTAAAACCATGGTTGATACCCCTCTCCTGAACAGTAAAAGGATATGATTTATATAGTGGTTGGAAATGTGTTTTGTCTCCAAACCTACTATTTTCGTAATTCCCTATTTACATAGACCTTGATGGATTTGGGGTGTGAATTTTCATTGTCAAATTCCTAATTTGTGTCTAAGAGCAAAACATGTCAAGAGTTCGGTAACCAAAAAGAAACCCCTAGATCTCAAAAAATAGTCTAAATCTCTTTGAGTCACATGTGGTTTGAATTTCAGGATAAAGTAGTTGAGTTCAATATTAAAATATACTTTTAGTTGCCTATCTTTTATCCATCAGGAGGAAATTATTTAAGCACTGATATTGGAAGAGAGGATTGTAAAGCAAATGCACAGAGCATTTCAGCACCGAAATAAAGATGCAGCTATTCAAAATTGTCAAAGGAAAATGCTCTTTCCAATTTTTCATCTTCACCGTTTGCTGCTGCTATGTTTGAAAATACTTTACACATTGAGTTTCACTTCTTCAACCGTTGTTATATCTCCTTGATCCCTTTCCCAGCATGGAACCTGACTCAATCTCAAAGATAATATCTTTCAGATGGAAATAGTATTTCTCTCACTGATATAAAATAGATTTCCAATATGAAATCAACACCCTGAGTATTCTTTAAAGAAGGACAAAACTGTACTGGCATATCCAAAAAGCATTGGCACTGGTACGTGGCATTATAAAAAGACTAAAGTCAGTGAACCAGAGGTTTCCTTTGGTGCATGTGCATTATTCCATTGGAGCAAGCATGTTAAATATTAGCAAGAAGAAAATACGCCTCTGACAACTGTGAATTTTAGCTGCTATTTTTTTCTGTAAACCCCCCTGTAGGGAAAGAGTAACCTCAAAGCTCTCTAGGGTGATGAGGTTTGAACAAATTCTACATTGAGATAAATTTGAATAAAGAACATTTACAAAAATAAAGTGAATCAAACACCTTAAAAAATCTCAATATAATCCGTAATGGTACATTTGAGGGAAAGGCAGCTTGCAAATGTGGCATAAAATAAACATATCACTTAGAAACATAACACTCACTAGCCCTGGAGACTCAATTGAAGTTCATCCCAAGTACAGGGCCTGGGAGTTTGGCCAAGAATATTATCTCATGGGGTCTAGGGCTTGATTTGTATTTCACATAATATGAAGTGGCATTCATTACCTTGTAATCGATATGCAGATAAGAAGAAATTATTTATGGCACAATTAACTGGGAAGGGAAGAGTACCATATATGTACATATGGGAGAACTGAGGGTTTCAGACAGGACCATAAACCATAAAGAGACTTTTGACAGCGATCAGACCTCTGAGATAACCTGCTGCCTTGGAAATTCATCCAGCTTTATGTGCTCTAACATATTTGTAATCATCTTTTAATGCCATGCTTCAAGTGTAAACTGGATGTTTATGAAATTTTCCTCTCCTATTAAAAATAGCTAAAGATGTTTTGATTTTTTGAAACATTAGAAAAGTGTTTCCAAAATGAGTATAAGTTCTACGAGATGTTCATAATCAGTTTGGGAGATGCTGGGTTGGAAAAGGAAATAGGACTCCTCAGAGCCTTTAATATTCTAATATATATGTATGTTATGACTCTCCAAGAAGAGAATAAATTATATAGTATTTTCTATCATATTTAATTACAAAAGCCTCTTCTTTGGCATGCCTCTTGAAGAGAAAAAAAAACATAGAAAAAGAAAGATGGAGTGCCTATTTTTCAGAACTTCACTAACACACTGGAATGTGTCTACCTTCTGCCCCAAGCCAACTGCTTTTCATACAAGGTCTTCCCTAATTTATTTTCTCTTTCTTAGCAACATCTGTGAAAAAGGATTCTCAGTGCTCAGCCAGAGCACTTCCTGTTTGGTGGGGTGGCCTGATTGATGGCTCGGTGAGATGCCATTCAGTAGGTTGGACAGAGCACTGCCTTACCCTGCATGCAGTTGATAAGATGCCCGGTTAACCTAATAAACCTCAGAGCACCAAGGTCTGCCCTGGGCTTCCAGGTCTCCCAGGGCTGCTTTTGCCTGTACAACCAATTCAGGGCAGTATGTTCTGAGTCATGAACAGGAAAGGCATAGTTCATGGAAATATTTCCAGTATTGAGGATTGCTATAATTTACAGATGTCGACAACACCTCATTAATTTGACATGCTCCTTCTTACTTATGTGGTTTTCCGACCTACGAGGTCAAACCTTTCTATTTTTGTTTTTGAAACAATTTTTTAAAATAGTAATAATAGAAATTTCTAAAAGTTATGAAATGTTTATTATATATTAAGCACAGTGCAAAATACTTTAAGGCCATGTCTTATATTGAATTAATTTCTAAAAATTGATTAAAATTTTATTTTGAGATATTAAAAAAAAAATTAGAAACACAACCATTAGTGTATGTATTACCCAGAATTTGCAGATGTGTAAAATGATATCATGTTTCTTTCACTTTTAAATAAATAACTAAAATATTATAGTTAAATATTGTCTTTTTTAAATTCACCTTCTGACATCCTATTCACCTCCCCCATTCATAGAGGCAAAATTTATTATGAATTTATTGTATCTCTTTACAATTACATTTATAGATTTTTATGCATGAATATTATTTCATGAAAAATATATGCTATTATTTTGTGTGTTTTTCATAAAAATCATACCATATTGTACATACATCATTTTGACACTAGCTGTTTTTTCCCTCGCCGTTATTTATACCATTCTATTTATATCAAAATAGTACAGTGATTCTTAACCTCTGTTATTCCACACATGCCTTTGGAAGCCTGCTAAAGCTAATGGACTCCTTATGGGGTAAATTTAAAAATTTCCTTAATAAAATACATAGGATTACAAAGGAGCACAGTTATATTAAAGCATAGCTAGCACAATCTGAAAAACACACAAATTGTAATATAGTAACCCTTGATTTTTATTAATTCCTTAAATAACATCTAGTAGTGAATCTATACTATAATTTGGAGGACGTGATAAGAGTAAACAGTATCTCTAGATGTTTGCAACAACTATTATGTTACATGAAAAACATTGATGAACTGTAAACTTGACAGTCTCAGATATCACTCATGCCACTCTGGTGTATAGCCCACATTTACTGTAAAAGAAAATGCTTAAATTTTACTTAGAGCCTTGTGATTATAAAGACGTAATCTTACTTCCATTCAACCGCCAGAGCCTCCTGAATTATTTACATTTCCTTAACTTTAATTTTTTCTTACTTCAATTAATTGTCATTGTCTTCTCCCAATCTGTTTGACTTTTAAACAGTATTTATAGAATTTTGATTAAGAAGTTAGCATTTTTGATTTAGCAAAGTGTGTTACTTTTACTTCGGTGGTCTAGTCTTTGCCTTTTAATTTAAAATATTTTCACCTTTAGGCTTTTCATATACCTGAAAATTTTTAAATGTATCTTATAAGGAAGAGACTTAATTTTACTTTCTGCAGTATCTGGTTTAATTCTTACAGTAAAGCCAACATTTTGGTAATATAGAAAACTATTCTTTTTTTCAAACACTTTTAAACATTTTTTTTAAAATAATTTTTAAAACTTACAGATAATTTGCAAAAGTAATCCAGAGGGTTCCTGCATAACCTTTACCCAGATAGCACAATGATCAAAACTAAGAAAGTAGCATTGTATTGTTAATTTACTAAAGATTCTATTCATATTCACCAGTTTTCCACTAGGCCTTTTCCTATCCCAGGATACAAACAGGACCCCACACTGCATGCATTTTCCTGTCTCCTTAGTACCTTCCAGTCTGTGAGAGTGTGAGAGTTCATCTCTCTTTCTTTTTCTATCATAACCTTGACATTTTTGAAGAAAACTTGTTATTTATTTTAGAGAATATTATTCATTCTGGATTTGTCTGATATTTTCTTATTATTAGATTGAGGTTGCATTTTTAAGAAAAAAAATACCACAGAGGTGGCATACCCTTCTCAGTGCATCTTATCAATCAAGTGAATTATGTCCATATGTCTTTATATTGGTGGTGTTAACCTTGATCACTTGGTTAAGCTGGTGTCTAGTCAGTTCTGTACTTTTATGATTTTTCCATTTTATATTAATAAATAGGGGAGGTACTTTGAGACTCTGCAAATATGCTGTTTCTCCTCAAATTTTTCATTCATTAATGTCAGCATTCACTGGTAGATCTTTCTTACAACAATTATGGTTGTGGTGTTCCAATGATAGTTTTCTATTTTTCATATTTCTTCTATATTTATTTATATTA
This sequence comes from Myotis nattereri, assembly GCF_964212035.1. NCBI lineage: Eukaryota > Metazoa > Chordata > Mammalia > Chiroptera > Vespertilionidae > Myotis > Myotis nattereri. Next base: position 52,000,585 of record NC_138085.1, read on the forward strand.
GTATGGACTCATTCATCATTTGACCATTTTTTATTCTATTCATTATAACCCAATACTGTTATTACTTATTTTGTGACTCAAATTGTTCTAGCTTTGACCACTCAGAGCTCTTCCCAGTTGGCTCCTGTGCTCTCTGACCTGGCCCCATCCTTTTTGGAGCACTTCCTCCTTTATGGCCACCACAGGATGCCCTAGGCCAGTGGTTGGCAAACTCATTAGTCAACAGAGCCAAATCTCAACAGTACAATGATTGAAATTTCTTTTGAGAGCCAAATTTTTTAAACTTAAACTATATAGGTAGGTACATTGTTACTAACTTAATTAGGGTACTCCTAAGGCTTAGGAAGAGCCACACTCAAGGGGCCAAAGAGCCGCATGTGGCTCGCAAGCCGCAGTTTGCCGGCCATGGCTAGGCTCATCTCATATTTTCTTGCCACAGCCCTAGAATCACCACCCCTCCAAGGATCTCTGCTTTGTTTTGTTTGTTTGTTTTTTTCATCAGTGAATGATATTAGACACCAAACACTAGGCATTTAAAGATTAAAATATGTAGTGGTTTCTACCGTGCTTTAGAAAAGGGGACAGCAAATTATATAAATGGCCAGATCACATAGAGAGTTTGCAGTCCATACAGGTTCTGTTGCAACTTCTTCATGATATTATTGTAACAAAAAATCAGCCATAGATCATTGGTAAATGAAAAGATACGGGTATGTTTCAATAAAACTTTATTTACAAAAGTAGGTGGTGGGTTGGATTTGATTCATACAGCTATAGATTGCCAACCCCTTCTCTAGAATGACAAGCCATGTGCTGATTTTCGCATTATGTTTCACACTTAAAAAATAAAAACAAGGATTAAAAACCTAGTATGTTTCTTTTTTTTTTTTCTGGTGAGGAACCTTCTTAAGGATCAGTCTGATTGGTGTCCTCTCCCTTATTCTCATAACCCTTCTGCCCTTGTTAGCTCAGGTTTCTGCCTACTTGAATATATCCTACCTCATGTTCTGTGCTGGGCACTGTATACTGCAGCTCCTTCAGAAGCTGCTTCAGTCTTCCCCACCCATAAATGCAGGTGACATCCCTTCTTTTTAACAATATTTGAGGCACCTCAAAAGGTATATAATTTTTAAAAAATGTTCTCGAATCCCAAAAACCTTGTTCTGTGAACCATCTCAAGAATAACTAAGTCTCCACCAGTCCTTGAATATGGCTGGTAGCTTCCATTCTTCAGCTTACCTCAGATCTCATTGACATGGCCACCTTTCTTATCAACTCTCCGTCAAAGCCCTACTTTACCTTAAGACTAGCAGTGAATTTGAGTCACTCTCTGAGACCTTTGTGGGTCCCAGCTCCACCATCGTCCTCATTTTCCTGTGGATTCCTGCATGTCTTGTTGGATCCCTCACAAATGCTGTTCATCATTGCCATCGCCCTTTGCATGCATCCCCATCTCCTGCAGCTGGTTTAACATCCCACCCAGAAAAGAGCCATGTCCTGGGCCTTCCCACACAGTTTGCAGACTCTGTCAATGTGTGCAGACAAAGTAGGCCTCCATACATGTCTGTGGGGAGGAACAATGGAGGCATGCCTTAAACCCTCACTTTCATCAAAGAGGGATATTTAAAATGATTCTCCCCTCTACCTAATTACCTGGAACAATTTTGGTATTCCCAAATCACTTCAGAGTTCTACGCATTCATCTGAGGATTATAAACACACAAACAAGTTAGACTGTATCAAATCAGTACTCATTTTTTAAGCAATGAAATATTCTGTAATATGGAAAGCAAGGGCAAGGAGACAGTCTCTAGTTTAGGGTGTCTGCTGAGAAAGGGAGCATTCATTAACAGGTCAGATGTCTGTAATTTTAAGCTTACTGGAAAGCCACATAAACCGAAGTTTATTATTTTCCAAATGTTTAGGGACCATAACAGATTTCTGCATATGAATTTTTTTTTTACTGAGTATTGTAGATTTTACCAAATCCAACAGCATTAGTGTTAAGCATTTGGGACCTACAATGGCTAGTCTGTGCTGTTAAAAGGAAAAGTGATATATAGCCCTATACAGTGCAGACAGGCACACATGACCCCTGGGATTCAGTGCCGAGTTTCACCTTTAGAGCAAAGGTGTTACATAACTTAAAGACATATGGATTATATTATCACCTTTAAAAGGTGAAATATTTTCCCTGTGACTCATTTCCGGATGTTTCAGCTGTTAGCATGATCTGCCAGGACAACTCATTGGGGTCAAGCCAGCTTCTGTAAGATTGCTAATCTAGGTCCAAATTTCTGAGTGTAAATAAGGTTTCTATCAGAATCTTATATGTGTGTCTGGCATTTACTTTGTAAGACATTAGAAGCACTTCATATAAACTAATTTGTGACTTAAACAATTTATATAGATAATCATAAAGCCAAAAAGAGGTTTCTCTCTTTATGAACTTGTTTCTTTATGATGCAAATATGTTTCTAATATTAGCCTACTGACGACCTCTTAATAACCACCAGGTAACTCGAAATACCAAAGGTGTTGGGTTTTATGCTTAAGACCTTCACTTGTCTATGCTTTTACCTAAAATTTTTAGACATTTGTGGAAAGAAAAGAAGGCCCGTTTTGATTCTTGGTTCATACAATAAGAATAGATCAGAAAATAAGATATTTATATCAAACTAGTGAAATTCCTATTAAATCCAATGTCCAGAACCCAGGAGTCATTTTCCTAATAAAATTATCTTTAAAAATGTCCAATTATATGTATATTATCACCTTGTCCAAACCTGTTAAATAAACTTGTCATTTTTACAGCCAATTCAGGGAAGGAGTTCCTACTCCTCTCCTGGGAGACCTAGACATAACCCGCCTGGTCTCTGGGGTCGACCCCCATCTCCTCTGAAAGGCTGGCTGCATGATTTGATGGGCACAGCTGTCATTATCATCCAGCTTGGCACATGCCTCTAGGGTTTTCCCATTGAGCAAGGCTCTGAACTGTGCAGCCCATGCTTCCTCAAACCAATTATAACTTCTATGCAGTTATCTGAAATGGGGGGAGAAGATGATCAGCATCATTCCTGGCCTGGTAATGAGGAAGCGATTTTCCCTTATTATAACTGACTAAATACGTGCAGGCTGACCCTCAGGGCCCTCATCACCCTCCTCCTGTCCCTCTGGAAATCATGGTCAAGACTCACTTTTCATTTCAGATTTCCTTGACTCCTTACTTGTGTCATTTATTTCTCTTAATTCCACCCCCGTTCCAGCTTTACCTTGACTGCGCTGAATGTCTTTTCTCTCTCTGTGTCCCTGCCCCACCTCGTGCTGATGTGCTGCTCATTCGGACATGATTTCTGTTTCTCTTGTTTTGCCGTTGGACTCCCTTGACACAAATTTACTGCTTGGACATCAAAGGAAGAGGATCTTTGAGCTTTTAAAATGATCCAGCAGATTCAATTCTTGCTTCTTTTTATCACTTCTAAAGCCCTTGTGTGCACTATGCTTCCTTTTTTGATCAAAGAATTTATACTGTTGTCTGGTGTTTGTATTTTTTTTTTTTAATTTCCTCTGTTTATGTCCTTGACAAGCCTTATATGTCTGTTTTAACCCAAAACAGCGACATCTGTTGGCTGTAAGCAGTTGAAGCAATAGTTACACTGACGATTCAGAATTTATAACCCTTTTTGTACCTTTCTATCCCTATTTAGAAGTATAGCAGTCCCCCCTTATCTGTGGTTTTGCTTTCCTGTTGTTTAAGTTACCTGCTGTCAAACATGGTCTGAAAATATTAAATGGAAAATTCCACAAACAAACATTTCATAAGTTTTAAACTGTGTACCGTTCTGCGTAGCGTTATGAAATCTTGCATCATCCCACTCTGTCCACCCATGATGTGAATCATCTCTTTGTGCAGCGCATTCATTCTGCATACGCTACCCGCCCATAAGTGACTTGAGTGACTATCTGGGTTATTAAATTGACTATCACAGTGTTGAAGGGCTTGGGTTCAAGTAACACTTCTTTTACTTGACAGTGGTGCTAAAGCACAAGAATAGTGATGCTGGCAATTCAGACATGTCAAAGAGAAACTGTAAAGTATAAGGGAAAAAGTAGTATAGGATTTGGTACTATCCATGGTTTCAGGCATTCACTGGGCATGGGGTCCTGGAACCTATCCCCCGTGGATCAGAGGGGACTGCAACAATTCAAAGACATTGCATAAATGAGTCAGTGTCCTTCATCTCTGAAGATTTGGTGAGAAATTAAGTAAGACATTACAGCAAAACAATTTTGGACACCCACTTATCCACCAATGGCTCCTTCTTTCTGAAATTTAACCCTTCAGAGAAATCCCAAACTAATAAAAAGCTCTAGCCATTTGCTTCACTCTGATGAAAGCTTATGCATTCAGATTTTGGTTGGAACATACAGAAGAGTTGAACTTAATACCTGTGTAACTTAATATCTGTTCTTCCTTTTTTTCCTTAAGAATACAACCTTCACTTTTTAGCTAGACATATGCCAAGCTGACTAAAACCTACATTTCTGTCTTCTATAAAATTAGCCATGTGCCTGTTCTGACAAGTAATATGTTAGCATATTGAATTTGATCCTATCCATGTGAGCTAATTTTAACTCAGTTGCCTCTTTAAAACTCCTGTTCCTAAAATACAGTCACATTCTGAAAAATGGGGTTAGGATTTCAGCATACGAATTTTGTAGGGAGGCACCATTTAGCCCATAGCACTGCGGAAGCATAGAGAAAATGGCAATAAGAAAACAAAGCAAAAACAAACTAGGTGGGAGAGGTGGTGACAAGAGACCATTTCTGGGTCACCCATTTAAAAGTTTAAATTGTGTCAACATTTCCAATCTCACCTCACCAGGACCACTTGAAAACGGTTACCAGAACATAATTACTTAGCCCAATATAAAACTAACGTTGCCAGATGTTTTTCAATTCCTATTTTACATAGATTCTAATAGCTTAATGAATGAATTTGTTTAGCTGGGATAGTAGGATCATATGTAATTGTAGTCATTCATATATTAAACTGTAAGGAAATGGCAAATCCAATAATATTAAATCCAAGCACATCTCTCTAGGACTCGTGAAAGACATTTAAGCACGTTCATAGACATGGCACGTTCATAGTCCAATGTGCTTGTACCTGTCTACTTGGATTTATTGTGATTTGTCCTTGGTTTGCATGTGTTTATTTGCAGATAACAATCAGTGGTAGATGCAACAGACAACAGTGTAACTTTGAAATATTTTTTGATAATTAACTTAGGTCCAAATTCTAATAACATGTGTGAATTATTATTAGGGTACTAATGGAGTGTGGAAAATATATGCTGTTGCTCTTATCTGGTTTATTCTACTATTTTTTGTTGCACATAGTCTTCAAGGCTGTTAAAAACAAAACAAACACAGGCAATGATGATAGTTTATGTGAGTCACAGAGAAAGGTGGAGAAGGATTTAATCCAAGCAAATGTAAATTGGTATTGATTTTATGTAATTTATGATTGAGAGTCAATTATTATAAAAAATGTCTCATTCATTAATATAGTAATTATAGGTTGCATATTAGATACAGATCTTAGGAGGAGGAACTGATAGAGTTGGTTTGGCAGTTTGAGCTGAGATTATTATTGTCAACACTGAAGGATTTGCTAAAATACCATCAAGCTGACTATCTAGAGATCTTCAAAGTTGAGCCTTGAAATAAGACCATTTGAAAACCAGAGACCAGCTCAATACCAAGGAGGTAATCACTGTATCAGATGGTCCTGATGAATTAGAACCTAATGATGTAATGCCTAATGCCTGTTTATTCTACTCCTGCTGAGTTTTCTCTGACTAATATGATAACTGTGGTGGGCAACAAACCCATGGTTCAATGTTTGGCTTCTGAATAAGTAAGAATTTTTGCCCTATCCCTTGAATCCTTGTCAGTGATATGTTTTAAGGTCATATCTAAAATATGATGTAAGTATCTCAAACATTTTATTTCAATTCAATTAATTAAATGGTTGTAAATTAATTACAAAATATAGAGCTTTTATTAGATGCCTTGTCCAATCTAGGTGCATGAGACACAGTGATAACCAATTGTATAGAGGGTTATATGTACTAACCAGAGGCCTGGTGCACGGATTCGTGCACTGGTGGGGTCCCTTGGCCTGGCCTGTGCCCTCTTGCAATCTGGGACCCCTCGGGGGATGCCGGACTCCTGGTTTCGGCCCGGTCCCCACAGGCCAGGCCAAGGGACCCTACCAGTACACAAATCCATGCACTGGGCTGGTTTTGGCCAGATCCCTGCAATCTAGGCCGAGAGAACCCACTGGTGCAAGAATCCATGCACCGGGCTGGTTTCAGCCCAATCCCCACAGGCCAGGCCAAGGGACCCCACTGGTGCATGAATCCATGAACCAGGCCTCTAGTATGCATATAAGATCTTTGGTTAATCCCTTCTGACCTCCCCCCTCCTCCCTCCCCCCGTTCCCTCTGAGATTCATCAATCTGTTCCATGTTTTCATGCCTGTGCATTGAACATCTGCCCCCTGGTGGTCAATGCACATCATAGCTACCAGTCGAAGGGCTGAACAGTCACTTAGGCTTTTATATATATACTAGAGGCCCGGTGCACAAAATTTGTACACAGGTAGGGTCCCTAGGCCTGGCTGGCAATCGGGGCCGATCTGTGGGGCAACTGGCGGGGCAATCGGGGGGGGGGGGGGGCGCGGGAGCCCACAGGCACCTGCCTTGGGCGGCCTGGGGCCTGCGGGCTGGGGCAGCTCCTGCGTTGAATGTCTGCCCTCTGGTGGTCAGTGCACGTCATAGCGACTGGTCGTTCTGCTGTTAGGTCAATTTGCATATTAGGCTTTTATTATATAGGACTAGAGGCCCGATGCACAAAAATTTGTGTACTCGGGGGGGCGGGGGTCCCTCAGCCCAGCCTGTGCCATCTCGCAGTCTGGGACCCCTCTGGGGATGGCCGCTTGCTGGCTTAGGCCTGCTCTCTGGGGGATTGGTCCTAATATGGCAATCAGACATCCCTCTGGCAACCTGGCAGCCCTCAGAGGATGTCCACTTGCAGCGGGGAGCAGACCTAAGCTGCAGTTGGACATCCTTAGCGCTGGTGAGGAGGCAGGAGAGGCTCCCACCACCACCACTGTACTGGCAGCCATCAGCCTGGCTTGTGGCTGAGCAGAACTCCCCGATGTGAGAGCGACCTGACCACCAGAGGGCAGCTCCTGCATTGAGAGTCTGCCCCCTGGTGGTCAATGTGTGTCATACTGACCAGTCATTCCCAGTCTTTCTGCTGTTAGGGTCAGTTTTCATATTACCCTTTTACTATATAGGATAGAGGCCTGGTGCATGGGTGGGGGCCGGCTGGTTTGCCCTGAAGGGTGTCCTGGATCAGAGTGGGTGTCCCCACTGGGGTGCCTGGCCAGCCTTGATGAGGGGATGATGGCTGTTTGCAGCTGGTCACACCCCCTTCAGGGTGGGGGTCCCCACTGGGGTGCCTGGCCAGTCTGGGTGAGGGGCTAAGGGCCGTTTTCAGGCTGGCGGGTGACTGAAGCTCCCAACCTCTCCTTTTTTTCTTTCTTTTTTTTTTTTTTATTCTGGGATTTATTTACCTTCTATGGCTGTCACTGGAGCTGAGAGCCAGCTTTAGCTCTGAGGCTCGGCTCCAGCTCTGAGACCTCGGCTGCCGAAAGCAGGTCTCTAGGTTTGTTTGGGTTCTATAATTGTAACACTGTTGCGGTCCTGCTCATTCCAGCTCTGATGGTTGAAATCAGGTTTCTGGAGTTTGTTTGGCTTCTATAATTGAAACACTGTTGCAACTCCAGCTCGGCCGGCTGGCTGAAAGCATGAGGTTTGTTTAGCTTCTATAATTGCAACATTGTTTCTTAGAGTGCAATCTCAGAGGCCAGTAGTGGCAGGTGGGGAACCTTGGCTTCCTCCATCACTGGAGCAAGCAAGCCTCCTGTTCGCTTCAGCTGCCTGGCTGCCGGCCGCCATCTTGATTGGCAGTTAATTTGCAAATCTCGCTGATTAGCCAATGGGAAGGGTAACGAAGTTATGGTTAATTACCATGTTTCTCTATTATTAGATAGGATACTTGATCCTATTTAAGTGAAGGCATGTGTAATGTGCAGAGTGGGTGTAATTATTTTGATTGGTGAGCTCTAATTCAGACACCATCACATTTCAATAGCACAGTGAACATTTAGCAGAATAGGCAGCCTCAGATCATTAACAATGGGCCATAAGCAATCCTGGCATTTCCCAGGAAACCTATAACTGGAAATCTTGAGTTGGAGAGAAGCATCTATTTCCTTATAATTGATTACTTTGTTCTATTCAGAAAAAATAAAAGCATGGAATAGGCCATATTGAATGATTGTTACCTCCTGTGTTCAACTGAGAAATTAGAGGAGTGCTGGTGGAAATACTTCCAGGTCAGTGGTTCTCAACCTTCCTAATGCCGTGACCCTTTAATACAGTTCCTCATGTTGTGGTGACCCCCAATATCATTGTTACAAATTGAACATAATTAAAGCATAGTGATTAATCACAAAAACAATATGTAATTATATATGTGTTTTCCGATGGTCTTAGGCGCCCCCTGTGAAAGAGTCATTCGACCCCCAAAGGGGTTGCGACCCACAGGTTGAGAACCGCTGTTCTAGGTGATGGGGAATAAGAGCGTTTGTGAGTAAAGCCAAACACACAAAAGGGACAAAATTCTTTTTTGCCCCCCATGGATCAAAGACCAACATTAAAAAGCACAAAATCCTGAATAATAAAATATTCAATAAAATAATTGGAGTAGTATTTACCTTTATTTTGACTAATCAGAATCCATATTCCCTTCCCATTTTGAAGGAGTGCCTTATGCCACTATTTAGCCACAGGGGTATGAATTCTTTTCCTCTCTACATCTTAGTAGCTAGAATAGTGAGTACCCAATTATGGCATTATCAGATTGATTCTGTAACCAAAGTTTATGCTCTGGGGAGAGTGATACAAAGAGGAAGGGATAGGATTTATTTACAAGAGCTTTACAGAATCCTGTAAGATGTGCACCAGCGATAAGGATTGGCATATGGCCTTGGTTTTAAGTATTCTGTGATAGCTGGGTTCAGCAGAATTGATGGTTGTGGTACCAAAAACACATTCTCATCAAATGAGACCTTGGATATGAATTTGGTTGTGGTCATCATTGCTCAGACCTCCTTGGTTTCTATCCATTTTCCTAAGCTTGTTTCTCCAGGTTCCAATCAATGAACCACTAATTAACTAATTTCTTCTAAGTTTGCTAGAAGTGTAGCTGGTGCTTATGGATAAGAAGCTGGATGCTGTGCCAACTTGTTTAAAAATATAAATTATTTAAAATAATTCTTACATGAAATCACATTGATGCATAAAAATCTATAAATATAACTGTAAAGAGATACAATAAATTTACAATAAAATTTGCCTCTAGGAATGGGGGAGGGTAATAGGATATAAGATTTTAAAAAAGGTGAATAAAAAAAAGACAATATTCTATATAATTAAAAGCCTAATATGCTAATTGTCCCCTTGGGTGGTCATTCGACTGGGAGTTTGTCCAGGAGACTGGGAGTTCGACTGCTTGCTATGATGTGGGGCTGCGACCTCTCACTGGCTACCTGGGGGTGGGGGTGATGGGACAGAGGTGTGGTGAGAACGCAGGGTGTCTGCCGAGCTGGCGCTCACTCCCTCTGCTACCCTTCCCCGGGATGCCAGGGCTCGCACACCAGGGAAGCCCCTGCACTCAGGTGCCGGGCACCCGTGAGGAGCCCACCCCATACCCGTGCAGCCTCTTCGGGTAAACTGGGCCGCAGCCACTGGGACCACAGGGGCCGGTCAGGCTCCTTGTGGGTTCACGCAGGAGCCGGTCAGTGAGGCCGGCTGGGAGAGAGCATGCTGCCCGCCTCGCTTCTGTGTGGTGCGGCTGGGCTGCCAGAGGTCCACACTGTACCCTGCCAGAGGTCCACACTGTACCCTGCAGGGCCTGCGGCATCGGGCCACACTCACCGCATCTCCAAATGGGGACTCTGGCACGATGACTCAGGTGGAGGGGGATGTGCGAGGGCATGGGGGCCCAGGTGCTGCCCAGGGCCCAGAGGTCAGCTGGGACCTGCCCTTCCACACCAGATGCTCATGCTTTGATCTCTGGCCAGGCCTAGGGACCACACCCGTGCATGGTTTTCATGCACCAGGCCTCTAGTTTAACTATAATATTTTGTTTTTTTATTTAAAAGTGAAAAAAAATACCATTTTATGCATCTGCAGATTCTGGGTAATAGATACACTAATGGTTGTGTTTCTAATTTTTTTTCCATCTATTACTTCCCTGGAATTATAGCCCCTGAAAACTGAGAGTAACTCTAGGAGGCATATTTTTAACAAGTCCTTAAACAATGCGTGATACTCTCCACAACATTTCTACTTAGTGGACACCTGGCCTTCAACTTGAATGCTTTCAGTGACAGAAAGCTCACAATTTTTCAAGGCTGATTATTCCACTTAAAGACAACTGCAATTTTGTTCTGTTAATTTTTTTTTTTACTAGCTTTCTTTAACTGTAAGATTGTGATGATTTATTAGGTAGCCTCATATAAGTTTTGGCTCATACTGAGACTGCAGTAAATTATATATATTCCACATATTACACGGTATGTGTGTCTGTTTTGAAATGGTAAAGCTATAGATTCAGTTTCAAGTTTATAGAATTAAATGTATTTTTAAAAAATGAATACGGCATAAATATGGACTCCATAGAATTTGGGGGGGGGGGTGGAGTTTATTGCTGCAGTTCATGATATTTTTAGCTCAGATTTATACCTGGCTTCCTAAATTCAATATAAATTTGAGTCTTATTAGCTCAGACCTATTGGAAAAATGCCTCCATAATCATGTTGTTTTCCCCCAAACTGACTGATTTATAATCATCTTTGGGTTCAGTAATAAGTGGAAAAATTATCTAGATCGATATAAGTGTTGGATTGTCTCAAATTTCCTTTAACAAAGAGAAGGAAAGGGGTTCATGTATATGAAGATTATGCCAAATGTTTTCTAAAAATAATAACCTGCCAAAGTGAGTGAATAAGATGTAGATGATTCAAAGTTCAGAAACTCCCAGAGTGAGTAATAGTCTCCACTTGGCCTAAAACATGTGGCTAATTGCTGTTTATTAGCAATATGCTTTCCTCTTTTGCAAAGGCCACAATGAATCAACTATTGGAATTTCCCAATAGCTATTTCATGGGCCAGCCAGATCCAGGATTTGAATGTCAGCTGTAGAAAACCTAGTTTCAGTGCTGAAAATCACATAGGTAAATAATAAAGACATGCTTGTTTATGTAAATTTCAGAATTTATGTCAGGAATGGAGACCCATGAAAATATTTGCCAAAAGAATGACACCCAATTAAGACAATCCCTCAAATCTCTAACAGTTTTATCACTTCATGTTTAGTGGTGTTTTTATCAATGGAGAAATGAAGAAAAATAGAATTTGTTATAAAATAATATTTTAATTTACAGTATGTCAATGTTAAATTATTTTTAACCCATGTGTTATATACTCTCCCCTAAATGCAGCTTAAGTCACTTGTGGCTTGGTAGCTGTAACTGAAGATAGCCCTCCAAATTAATATGTGCAGAACTTGTATAACTAATATGTATAAGAGTGCAGTATTTCAGAGGGTGTGTCATTGGAAATTAATCTTCGGGAGACCTATAATTTCCCATTAAAACTTACCCTATTCCTGTACTGATGCCTAAGTCCCCTTGAGTAATGTGGGAGATGAAGACACACAGGCGAAGACAAAATTTTAGGGACCACTTTGCCAAATATCCACCCACACACCTGTTAAAATTAGTTTTTAAGATGTACAGTATTCAAAGTTGAAAAACTCTCAGCATTTTTAAAGCACCATGTCCCAAAGACCATTACCCTGTCTGGAATATCCTTCCTCTCACACCTTTCTAGTTAACTCTGTTTGTTCTTCAATCATTAGTTCAATCACATCTTCCTCTGGGAAGTCTTCCCTCAGCTTAGTGAAGGCTAAGTCTTTTATTCTCTCTCTCTCTCCACTTATCGATACATTCATTGGTTTCTTCTTGTATGTTCCCTGACTGTGGATTGGACGTGCAACTTTGGCCTATAGGGATGACATTCTAACCAACTGAGCCCAGCTGAGCCACCCAGCTAGGGCCAATGCTTCTTTTTATATTTATTAATATCATTGTAGTTTAACTTATCATCTTCTTTCATGTCTATCCTTTGCTTACAATGTTTTCCCATTACACTGAAAATAAAATGCACCTTTGCATAGAGTAAGAGGCTTTATTCTCATCTACCTCTTAAAACTCATTCTTCTCCACCTTACTCACATCTCTCCAGCCATACTGGCCTTGTTCCAGTTCTTTGGCTTTGTTAAATTCCTTCCAGCATCAGCCTTTGCACATGGTATTTTCTGTCTGAATACTCTTCTCCCTCGACTCCTTCATCCTTCATCTGGCTCTTTGCGCCAGTCTTTTAGATCTCAGCTTACAAGTCATTACCTCATAGAAGCCTCCCTTGCTTTCTTATTTTATAATGAACTTCCCCTGTCATTCTCATACTGCGCCTCATCATGGTACCTTATAAAATAAATTATAATCTGTCCCCTCCATTTTACTATAAGGTCCATGAGTCTGGAGACCATATCTGTTTTGTTCACCCCTGTATAATCTGTCAGACATCTACAGGTGCTCAGATACCTTTATCAAATGTGTAATGAGTGTAATGTTCTCAAAAAGAAGACCTTTCATCGCTTGTGTTTTGGAATGGGTGGAGGTGGAGGCTGACCCTGCTGACCTTTGCATCCTCCACTATGGCCCTCGGATCCCTTTACTTTTCTGCTACATTGCTGTTCCCTGAGTACTTTCACTCCAAGCAGCCACCTTCCTTCTGCATCTCCTGGTGAAGGTTGCTCTGAGGCTAGTAGAGATGCTTACGACCTGGGTGCCTGCGATGTATAACCCTCTGGGGCACAAACCCTGAACCAAGGTCTGATGAGTTTGGGACAATGGAGTGTGAATATCCCATCTCCCTGATTAAGACTCTGTCTCCAATGCTCATGTGTGGAACTGAGCCAAAGTTACTATACCCTGTGGGACTGTAATTAGTTCTACAGTCTTCCTTGATTTCCATTTATACCTTTCTCATGCCACTTTTTTTTATACTAGTTTTCTTATAAATCACTTTTGCATGAATCCTTGATTTAGAAACTGTGTCGGGAACTTTATTTGAGATATCCAACTCCAGAGCAGAGGCTGTTAAATGCTTTTCATGTCCTTAGTACATAATGTTGACCTAGTTGCCAGTCAAATCCTAAATTATTTCTTGTTTAAACACACATAGATAGAGAATGTGCTGGAAAGGCCTTAGTGAGCCACTCATCCAATGGCCTTGTTTTATTGATGAGGACTGAGCAGCAGAGGGCGTGTGTCTGATCAAGGTCACAGCCTTCATGAGCAACGGGTTGGCAACCAGGATTAGAATCCTGATATTCCTGACACCTAGATACATTCTTTACATCAAGAAGTTTTCATAAATTTAAATTGGGTGATTTAAAAGGGATGGAAAGAAACCAAACACTCTTAAAGTAAAACAAATTGGCCTGCAGACAAACCTAATTCATAGGGGTATTAAAAACCATTAAAATACAACTTTAGGAGAAACTGAACTGATGGCAACTTAGTGTCTTTTGCTGTGTTTTATTCTGCAGTTTTGCATAAATGTCATTTGCCATAATGCCTCTTTCAGAGAAAACAAATAAGTATATAGGTGTAGATATGTGTCTGTGTGTATATATGTATATATCCCATACATTGAGTTAAATTAATCTTCTTAAAAATAAAAATTTGAAATATTTCCAAAGTTACCATTAAAGGCCACAGTACAGCTGCTTCACAAACTATGATGAGTAATATCTTCACATGTCTTACTTGAGAGGCCTCAAAGTGCCTTCAGTGTATTGTACTTGTGACTTATGAGATTCCCAGACAAGACATAAACCCATAATTTTCTGTAGTCACTGTTACTCAAAATGATGGACTCAAAACCTGGAGTGGAATTGATTTATTAGATTTATTTTATTCAGGTGATGAAGCTAACATATAACTCTAAATCCTCTGATTAATGAAAGGTTCTAAAACCATAGATAGCACATCATCATGATTTGGTCTCTAAAACTAATTTAAGCAAAGTTGTAAATACCACTCAAAAAACACCTATTGCTCTCTGTGTGTATGTGTGTGTGCTCATATGCACATGAGTATGTGCTAATGCATACAGGCATAAGACCATGAAATTTTATGGAACGTGGAGGGGTCTCTTCTCATGACATCAATTTCATCATTGAGAGCTATTATGACAGTTTTGCTGGAAGGAGGGGTAGGAAATTTAAATATATTGCCTTGAAGCCCATTCCAATAGCTTAGCATTATTTCAACTGAGGTAAAAACATCTTTTTAAAAAATGTTGTTTTTATTGACTTGAGAGAGAGAAGAAGAGAGAGGGAGAGAGAGAGAAACATGGATCGGCTGCTCCCTGAACATCCCCTACTAGGAATGGAGCCCACAATATGGACATGTGCCCTAACCATCTTGACTGCCCTGACTGCCCTTCAACTGACAACCCTTTGGTGCTTGGGGCAACACTCAACCAACTGAGCCACACCAGCTAAGGCCATTTTTCAACTTCCTTGGTATAGAAATTCAATAGGCTATGGCATCTAACTACCTAATCTGTAGTTTGCAGAATCAGTATCTATTTCTTTGCAGAATATGGTAGTATTCACTCTGGTAGGACTCCTGCCATTTCCTATGATTCTTAAACATCACTGGCAACGTTTGAGCAACCACAACTGCACGTTGTCTCTCGATGCTTAGGATGCAAGCCCTCTTGGTCTAGTCAATATTTGAAGTTTAGCCTGCTGGAAAGACTGCTCAATTATAAATAAAATTTTAGTTAATTTTGTAAAAATATTGGCCATTTTCATATAGAACTAGTTGGGAATATTTCCTATGTCCAACTATTTGATGATAAGTGGTCAACATTTAAACTACCAGTATGCACGGATGAATAAGCAAAATTACGAATAACTGGCCCAATACGTTCAAATTAAACCTATTCAAAATTTTTCTTAAGATACACAGTTTCAAAGCCCATTAAAGTTACACAAGGCAATTGTATAGGACAGAAGCCAGGGCATGGTTCTTGGGGGACTTACAGGAGAAAGAAGAAAATACAATACCTTTTTGTTCTTCAGAATGTAGCTGTAAAGCACCTTACTATAAGGTGATTATTCGCCAATAAATTGGCTAATTGCCAAATACACATAGACCATTCTAAGTATATTTTCTTACAAAACTGGATTCCAAGAAGTGAATGAGTTGAGATAGCTAATGGCCACATATCCTGATTTTGAAAAGATTAAACTACAGGACGTTGGTATAATCCAGTGATGCAAAAACAGACATGATAAATAATGCCAATGAGACTCCTATTATCACCTGAAAGATGTCAGCAATAAGGGGGGTGTCTTAAGCTAAGGAAACATTCCATAAATATTACCTAAGAACAACTCCTTTGAGAAGAAACAGTTGAAAAAGTTACCCTTCCCTTACCCACACAAAAAAAGCAAAAACCAAAACAGTGACCATACCATTTACCTTGACATAGCCAGTACAGATAGAAAGCTAGGCTGGGGTTAGAGGGCAGGACCACGCATAGGACACATTGCCTCCCCCTAAATGCTAATCCTTGGAGAATATGGGACACTGTGGAACATAAATAACCTGTGATGGAAATGACTGTCTGCTTTCTTCTGGAAAGTGGCAATTAATCCAGAGTGAGTAGGGTTATGCTGTATTGCAGATTAAAGTAGTAGAAAATTTAAGGGTGGTATAGGGTAAAACCTCTGAATTTTAAATTAGAAAGAAGAGCAAGCAACTTAAATCAAACTAGGAAGGCAAGTGAGTCTGGAAAGCATTTGAGTCAGAAAGGGAGAAGAAGAATATTAATTAGTTTTTGTTGTTTTTGCTCTGTATTGGAACTGGTTTTTTATTATGTCTGAAAATGTGTTAAGAATCATATGTATGTATTCTCATTTGATGTTAGAATAACTTGGGGAGAAATCTATTATCGTTCCCATTTTACAGGTCAGTAAACAATTGTTTGGTGATGTTAAATCCTTGCTGGAAATGAACAGTTTAGTCAGTGGGGCCAGAAATCAAACCTGTGCCTCTCTGGCTACAAACACTGGACTCTTTCCTTTACAGCATGTCAGTTGTAGAAAGTGGAATGGGGCATTTAACTGCCACAGGCCTGTTCCTCATCTGTCCAGGTGAATAAAAGTACAGATCTGATATAGCTGTTGAGAGAAATATTTTGAGGTGACCCATGGGAAGGACTTAGGGCAGGATTGTCACAAAGCTTGATGTTGAAAGGTTGAGCCATGGAGCCCAGTAGAGGACTGTGGTGAAGCCTGAGGCAGGTGCTTTGTCAAGAGATGGTGCCCTTGCTTGAGTCTCCTCTCTCTCTCTCTCTCTCTCTCTCTCTCTCTCTCTCTGGACCATAGACAATAACCTAATCTATGTTTTGAATTGCTCACCTAGGGAAGAATACAAGAGAATATTATGGAATTGTGGAAAATCCATGCTCACTTCTCAGAGTACAGGTCAAACTCCTTTCCTGACTCGGCTCAGTGCCATTACTCTACAGAAAGTACAGGGTGCTCCCCCCCCCCCCCAAAAAAAACCCCAAAACAATGTGTGCACACTTTAACAGTTAATAGCTCAGTTTTGAAAATGAAATGTATTTCAATAACACTGCCTTTATAATTATTCAGAGTGTTTGTATACATTTTTGGGGGACACCCTGTATATTATTAGAGCACAGCAATGTTCTAAAACTACATTACTTACTGCTACTATCCAGCACCACCTACTGGTAAACCATCAGAATATAGAACACAAACTGCCGTGATAACACTGAACAAATTAGTTTTTTAAAGTTCATTTGTGGTAGGGGAATCGTTCAAGAAGACACTGTGCATCCACAAAATAAAACATTACATAGACCTGTTGTAATATGGAGAATATGCAGAAATGGATTTTGGAACAGTGAGCAAAAAATTAGATTACAATGTTATAAACAAATACACAAACATGTCTTCAGGGGATTATGAAGTGGGATAAAGAGGAAATGCACCTGATTTGGTGAATTTAAAATTTTTCCTTTCACTTTATTATTCTGTGCATTAGCCACAAACATATCCTTCAAAATAATCTTTAATAGATTTACAATTTAACCAAAATATGTATTAAATGGGTAATCACGGGAGGGAAAGAAACAAATGTGGTCATGTATTTTGGGTGCATTATTGTTTTTCTTAAACTTTCTATAACCTTATTTTTTTTTAAATTAGAGCCTTGTTTAAATTAAAACAATAACATAAGCACCTAAACAAAGAAACCCAAACCATGCACAAGCCCCCTTGAATCTCAGGATCACAGTTCTTCTTTCAGATCAGGTTTATGAATTCTTGTTTATCTTTCTAAGATTTTTTTCCCCAAGCATATACAAGAAAGTGTATACATTCATGCCATGTCTTGGTCAGGAGCCTTTGGGACATTTTCTGTGTTATTGAATTATTTCAGCCTTAGCTAAAATGTTTTCTGGTAGACAGATGACAGTGAAAAAATTTGAATTTAGGCAACAGAGGTATGCTTAATATAGCTTTTTGGGATTCATGTCAAAAGGATTGGTGAACTCGTTAAATTCAGTTTTATTTTTTATACCAAAGACATACTTCCATGGAGTGTAACGGATTAAATAGTTCTACAAGGCTTATAGCCAGGATCAGCAGTTCTTTTCATTGTCCTTTGCAACCCATGCAAATTCCCATTCCTCAGGAAACCACTTTTAACATTGTAAACCATGCCTATCTTACTTATCTCCTTATTTCTACAAGGCATGTCTGTGAACGTGTTTTAGTCAATGTTATATACTGTCTATTTCTTTTCTACTGTGCAAGATGAGGATTTAGCTTCTTAAATTCTCCTCCCAAACACAGGCACACATTCCCTCCTCACTTAATGGAGTTATTTCACACATGGTTTAATCAATTGTCAGTGTGTGCAGCATTACAATTATTCAATTACTAGAGGCCCAGTGCATGAAATTTCATGCACTAGAGGGGGGGTCCCTCAGCCTGGCCTGCCCCCTCTCACAGTCTGGGAGCCCTCAGGTGTGGGAGGTGAC
This sequence comes from Myotis nattereri, assembly GCF_964212035.1. Lineage (NCBI taxonomy): Eukaryota > Metazoa > Chordata > Mammalia > Chiroptera > Vespertilionidae > Myotis > Myotis nattereri. Next base: position 52,018,945 of record NC_138085.1, read on the forward strand.
CCCGTGATCAAGGAAAGGTGATGCCCCATCACACCTCTGCTGCTGCCACTGCCGCTGCCACTGCCGGCAGCGCAAGCCTCGGCTGGCCCTGGTTACCTGAGCCTTGGGTGGCCCTGGGCAGCTGGGCAGCCACCATCTGAGGCTTGCCTGTACCTCAGGCCGGCCCTGGGTGGCTGGGGAGGTGAGGGGACTGGGGGACTCCGGAGGCAGGTTTGCAGAACAAATGCCATGCACCTGCCACCCCAGCAGGGCTGAGGGGACTGGGCACCGCCATCTTGTAGCTGTGGGCACCATCATACTTGAGGGTGTGACATTCAATTAGCATATTCCCTCCTTATTAGGTAGGATTTGCAGATGAGACATATTTATGGCTCTGGAAGACCTGGAAGGTATACTATTTTATTTCTTCCACAAATTTTGCTTATCATTGACTTAATAACGATCTCCTTTTAAACTTTGCTTAAGTTTCTATATTCTTATCAGTAAATCATCCCTACGGTCTCAGACATCTGAAATCTCCTCTCAGTACATTCAAACAAAGGAGATTATCTATCTCTTTCATTTCTTTTTCTTTTGAAACAACCCCTGTTCTCCCACTCACATTTGGGAAGACTGCCCAGCTGTCTTACTGGAAATTTTCTATACTCTTTCCAGTGTTCTATCGCCTGAATTCTGTGTCCTGTATTTTCTTGGGTTAAGCCTTCATTTGGGAAATAAATTGTTTTGAACCCTCCAAAGAAATAAGGTGTTTGGGTATTTTTATTTGTTTGAGAGGTTATAACCTGACTGAAAAAGAACTTCTAGTTTGAAAATAATTTTCCCTCAAAATTTGAAAGCACTATTCTGTTGTTTTTTTCTAGTTCCCAGTGTAAATGCTTGCATGTTTGTTTCTGTTTTATTTGGAGAATTCTGACACAATTCTAACTCTTGATATTTTATATATGACCTATTATTTTCTTTTAAACTGTTTAGGTTCATCTCTTTGTACCCAGAGTTCTGAAGTTACATGTATCTGTGTCTCAATTTGATTCATTCTTAATTAATTTTGCAAAGAACATGGTATACATTTTTAAAAAATATTTCTTCAACAATTGTATTCCCTAAATTTTGTCTTGTGTTTTTCCCCCTCTATTTTTCTAGAGCTTCTTTTATATGTAAATTAGACCTCCTGGGTCAACTTTTGAATTCTGTTTTCTTGAAGTTTCTATTTCTTTGTATGCCTCTTTACTCAGCTTTATTTTCCAAGACTTCTGAATTTTTCCCTTTCTTTGGCATATTTATTATTTTTTCTTTCCAAGAGTACTTGTTCTCTAAATGTTCCACTTTTTTGGTAACTATTTGTTCTTTCATAGAAACAGTACCTTCTGTACATAGCTTTCCCCCCTAATTCTATTTAGTCTTCCATACTCTGTCTCTTTTCCAAGATGTACGTTTTCTCTCTTTTATAATTTTGATCTTTGTATGTTATCTTAGGGACTTTCCTCAACTGACTAGTGATCTATGACACCCATAGCACATGTATACATATGCACAAAAGAATGAGAGATGGGAGAGGCAGGCATGGAGACAGGAGGGAGACTGTTTGGTAGGGTTCATTGTGGGGAGAGGTGGCTATGCAGTTCAGTTAGGAACCCTCCTGTCAGTACCGGGAGGTCTCTCCTGTTAGGATTGTTTTCTCAGAGAAGAATCCTCTAATATTCTCCCCAGTGAATATAAAGCTGGGGTCGGGTTTCTGGGCCCAATAAGAAGGGCACTGCAGGTCCCTCTGATCTGTATACTGTATAGACTTTTATTGTGCCTCTACCCCCATCCTCTGCTGTATTTGGTGTCTTTAAACCCAGACCCCCTCTGTTCTACCTCCTCAGTAATTAAACCCATTGTCCTAGCACATTATAGAGGTGTAGTTGTTTTTAGGCAGACTTGACTTTATTAATCTATTTCTTTAATAAATAGTTACCAAGTGCCTGCTAGATGCCAAACACTGTTTTATGTAGCGTGGAAACGTCCATCTGCAAAACAGACAAAATTCCCTGCCCCTTTGCCGGGTTTTCATCCCCAACGAAGCCTCACTTTCAGAACTCATTGGTGTCTCCAGATTCTAATTCTGTAATGTGAATTGACTTGTTTTGGGTTTAGCTCTTTGCATGTTCTTCTTATTATTTTCTATTTGTTCTGCTGAGTCAAGAACCACTTGCCCTTTTATTTCCGGTTTCAAAATTAGGTATCTTTCACCACCTCTTTATTTCTTTTTGTATTTTGGGGGTTGATTTCACACCCTTTGGGTCATTTCACAGCATTTAGGAGGGACATAGAGATAAACATGTGTATTCAATCCACCACTTTTGCTCGATGTACCTGTTAGTAATTTTTTCCCAATGAGCCCAGCACCCGAATGTCTGCCAAACTGTGGTGTGCTCGGGTGACCCAAAGTCGTAACGCCATTGGGATCTGGGCTCTCTTCTACAGAGTCATTGCTATTACGAGTTGGTCCTGCCTGAAAAGGTCTTGAAACACCAGAATATGCCCCTAGTTTGCGCTATTCTTGCAATTGCTGTGCCTCTGACAGAACTGCTTCTCCTCTTCTGGGCAGGAGGGGCCAGATTTCTGAGGACGTGTGGCCATCAGAGCAATGCCTATGCCCCAACCCTACCCCACATTATACATTGCATGGAACTGAGAGAATCCAAACAGCTCCTGTATGTTTTGTTTTGTTTTTGTTTGTTTGTTTGTTTGTTTTTAGTAAGTCTCCTCATATTTTTTCCCGTCTTGGTCTTCGTAAGCTTTAAAAGGAGACAACATAGAAATTTGTGTTTTTATCACTATTCTGTGCATCTGTGGGCCTTGGAGAGGAAATAGACACTTGTCTAGAAGAGGAAGGGCCTTGTTTCTTCTCACTTGGAACAAAAAAAAATTCCTCTTGGGCACTTTTTCAATTTCCCAAGTAACAGAAGGTAAACACATTCTGCCACTCTTCATGGTGGCTGACTGTGGAGTTGAGGGAGGCGGGCTTTCTTCCCCCTTGGGCCATCAAATTCAAGGCAATGTCTCCTAAAATCCAATCCACTCTGCTGTGACATGCCTAAGCCCAGTGTCAACTTTGTTCCAAGAGATCAAAACCATGCATTCTTATGTGAAATCTTTGCCTTCAGAGTATTGCCTTATGTCTTCTCATATTATAAGAAACTGATTTCCCATGGTTTTCACAATAGAGCCTGGTTCCAGAGATTACAGTTGATATCTCCTAGTATTTCAACTCTGAGTGCATTTTTCATTTGAGCATTAAACCTGGAAAATGCTTTTCAGACTGTCTTGAGGGGATTTAGAGGAAGGGAGAAGGAGTCACTCTTTTATGAAGCTGTTAACTGGATTGTAAGTTCTATACCTATGATGGGGAAGGAATGAAGAAACCTAGTGCTTCTGACCTCCTTATTCCTAAAAATAGCTATTGTGTGTGAATAAGGATGTTACAGCTCTGAAAGGAAATCTTTCAAAGGGAACTAAAGAAAATATCAAGAGATTTTCCAACTGTGAAAGTTGGTTATGTGGAAAACTGCAATTAGAACTCTGAACATTGACAAAGCACAATGTTACCTATAACAACTCTTTGGCATTTTTTATATTTCTTTCCAATGCTTTGAAAATTGACTGATCCTTCAGAGATTATTTTCATGAAGGAATAAACCCTCACCTTGAGAACATTTATATCACCTGGAACAATATCTTTTGGAACAATAGTAAATATTTTCAAATATTTTTGAAAACTAACTTTTAGCTATTTACACCCATGATAAATAGTAAGGACATATGCTCTAAATGGCACATAGAAATGAACAAACTAGCTAGTCACCTATTTAAGATGCACTTGTTGAACATATACCAGGTGTCAGGTGTTACGATAAGCTTTAGGAGTATAGGAATAAGTTAGAGAGGTGTGGCATTGTGTTCACCAGGTTACAATAGAGTGGAGAAGACAGTGATTAAACAAACACTAACTATGGAACCAGTGATACAGTGGTAGAATATTGCCAGGGTTGTTGGCCCAGCATTAAGAAGGGTTCAGGAATCTGGAGAAGGCTGTGCGTAGATGTTAAATAGGAATCCAGAGACTAATAAAGAGTCCGGAGATGAGATATGATTTTGAAAGGCATTGGGGGTCAGAGGAGCTTAGCTAATGGAGCTAAGTTCTAAGATCTTAAGTCTAGGGCCTTAGGTTCTCCCCATTCCTAGGACCGCATGCTTTTTATTAACACAACTTGTCCTGAGGTGAGGCAGAGATATACACTTCAAAGGGTCAGGGTTTGGTACAAAGTCCATTGTCAGAATGGGGGAATTAGCCTACAGCTGTTCAGGTGTTTGGCCAGTAGGAGGCAATAACATGTAGATTAAGATGCCTTTTAGCTGTCTGGCAGCCACAATCAGTTTCCTATTCAGGTTTGGGGAAATGCCTTCAGCCATTCCCAATAGGTGACTACATGTGTGACTCAACCCTGTTGAGTTCCCAAGTCTCATCAACCTTTTGATGAAACTCTTGAAATTATGACATGCTGGAAATGGTGAAATGGTCTACAGCAGTAGAATTATAAAGAGTTTGGTGGCATTGTAGCTTGTGGCTCTATCCTATTCCAGAGGTGGGGAAAGGAGTCCCAGCTAAAGCTGATATTTTGCATAATGAATAGGAGCTATCAAGAAAAAGAAGGAAAATTAGTTTCCCAAGAGGAGTAACTAGCATGTGTAAAGATCTATAAGTGAGAGGGATAAATTTTAGGGAAGCTAGAACAAAGACATTTGTAAGTGGTGAGAATTAGGATGGACATGTAGGCAAAGATCATATGATTCAGAGAATTTAAAGGCACATAACAGATATAAATTTCACAACAAAGATAATAGGGGGCCATTTAATAACTTTAGGATGGTAATGACATGATTGGATTTGCATATTTGGCAGATCATTTGACTGCATATGAAAAATGGATTTAAAAACCCCAAAATGTTGAGGTAGGACTTTTGTTCCAGTTTTGTCAGAGAAGCTAACATTACACTTAACTTGTTACCTAAACAACTATAAAACTGGGCCAGTTATGTGAAGCAAATACATTTAGGCATTGGACAGAAGTCGGTATAAGGCTGAGATCCTTGAGGGGAAAAAGCACATAATTTATTCACCCTGGCTTTTTGCCCTGGGCAATGTCCAGTGCAGGATACATGGAAGCGGAAAGGGGAATTCTCCCTGGCTGAGTGAAACAGAGTCTGATATTTGGGGGCTGCTACCATGGCTGAACTTTGTGGAATATGTTGACAAGGGGAGGGAACCATAGTGAAAGAGCCATGGGATCTGTGAAGGGGTCTGTCTCCACTGATGCTGGGGCTGCAGGGTGAAATTCCACAAGCATAATACACAGAACTGCTGAGGAGGGCTGACAGTGGAGTAGAGGTGTCTGGTCACACAAGATCATAGAATGTAGAGAAGAAGGAGTTCTGAACCACCTACAATCCAAGCACCTTAATAATTAAACCAGGCTTTCAGTTGGGACCCCCAAATAGTAATAAGTACTTTGTGCAACAACTAAGTGCAAATGTGAAATAAATTCACCCTTGAAAAGCCAGAAAGACAAGCCTGAACTAGATAAAATGATCCACCTGTAATTTAACTGCCTCTAAACAGGGCAGTAGTATAATCCGTAGTCTCCACACTGTATTATCTACATGTCCAGCACAGAACAGTAGAGAGTACGAGTCAAGCAAATAAACAAACAAAACAGGAAAGCAACACCCACTGCAATTTTCAAAATATAAAAGAGCTTAAAGAAGCAGTTTTATAGATAAACCAGATCTTGAAATAATTAGACAATGATTTTAAACTACCTATTACAAATATGTTATAAGAAATATTGATAGGTGTTTCTAAAAAAAGGTTCTTCTAAATATTTAAGAAAATGCCAATCTTATATAATACTAGATGCCTGGTGCACTGATTCGTGCACTGGTGGGGTCCCTCAGCCTGGCCTACACCCTCTCACAATCTGGGAACCCTCAGGGGATGTCAGAGAGCTGGTTTTGCCCTGATCCCTGCAGGCCAGGCTGAGGGACCCCCACTAGTGCACGAATCTGTGCACAGGGCCTCTAGTCTACACGAATAAAAGAGAAAGATGCAAATTGACCATACCTTCACGATGCCCACCAGCCAATCAGGAGTGAGTATGCAAATTAACCCACCATCTTTGGTGGGTTAATTTGCATATACAGGCGCCAAGCGTCCCGCCCCACCCCAGCCTCTTCAGGCCTCTGGGCAGTGTGGGAAGGCAGAAAGGCAGCTTTGGGCCGTAACGAAGGCAGAAAGGCAGCTCCAAACCGGAGTGAAGGCAGTGCCAGCAGCCAGGGGAAAGAAGGCCCATTCTTGCATGAATCTTTGTGCATCAGGCCTCTAGTATGCATATAACATCTTTGGTTAATCTCTTCCCACCCTTCCCCCTCCCCGCTTCCTTCTGAGATTCATCAGTCTGTTCCATTTTTCTATGCCTGTGTGTTGAGCATCTGCCACCTGCTGGTCATTGCACGTCATAGCTACCAGCTGGTTGGCTGGTTGCTTAGGCTTTTATATATCTATATACATAGATATTTCAGAAAACAGAGGAAAAAAAGACACACCTACATATGTTTTATGAGACCAGTGTAATCTTGACAAAGACATGAAAAGAACATTTCAAACTAATATCCTGTTTTTATTTGTTAATATTTGTTAAAACAAATATTAGAAAATTAAATCTAGCAATATATTTTAAAAGATTATCATGATTAATGAGTCTTATCCTAGAAAATCAGGGTTAGGTTAACATTATAAATTGATTATCATAATTTACTACAATAACATAATAAAAGGGAAACCATGATTATATCAATAGATTAAGAAAAATAATTTAGTTAAAATTCAAAACTAGTTTCAACCAACTAGGATAGAAATAATTTTTCTCAAACTGACAAAGGACACTTACAGAAAACCTACAGGTAATATTATATTTACTAACAAAATAGTAAATCATTTCCCTCTAATATGTGGAAAAGAAAAAAGTATACTTTCAACATGATATTGTCTTGCAGGTCCCAGTTAGGAGGAAAACAGGAAAGGGAAGGGAAGGGAGAGGGAGAGAGATAAATTTAAAAAGAAAGGGAATACACAAGTAAGAGACATAATAAAATTATGTTTATATTTAGAATGACAATTTTGTGTATTAAAAATGCAGGCAAAGCCATCTAGGAAGAAATTACTATAAATAGTTCAACAGCTTTGCTGTATTAAAACATCAATATACAAACATCAATGGCATTTTAATAGAGTAGCAAATAAAGAAACTTTGCGAACCAACTTTTAAAATTATCACTTATAAAATAGTTTTAAAATGAGAAATGTAGGGATAAATTTAACAAATATATAAAAACTCCACACTGAAAACTACAGAATATTGCTGAGAGGAGTTGAAGTCCAAAATAAATGAAGAAATATGCTAATTAATGGATTGGAAAACTTAATTTATTAAGTTTTTAATAACTTTATTACGTTAAGATGTTACTTCTCCTAAGTTAATAATTATCTAGAATGCAGTGGTAATAAAATACCATGATTAATTTGATGCTAATGGTCAAAAGGGCACATTCAGGGGTTATTTCCATAACCAAAGTAGGCACAAATGAAATGTTTCATTAGAGCTAAGGGGTGGGTGTGAGGAGCCCACAGAGCAGGTGCTGGGGGACCCTGAGTGATGGATGAATGGATTACTCTGACACAACAATTGCTGTGAAAGAGAGGGCTAAGGGACTGCCTGGTTAAAGGAACCAGACAGCCTCGTTCGCCTGCCTCAATAGGCTTTTATATCAGCAGTTTGAGATAAAGTTTATCTTTAAGATACAATCAGTAGGGTAAGTAATATTGGGAGGACACATGTGTTTGTAGTATCCTTTAAGCAAGGGCACCCAAAGATTAAGCATAAGTTTCCCAGTAAACACCTGGGCGTCTGCACATGTACAGACTTGTTCGGAAAGGTCAAGGAATAATTAGGGGCGCCACCTTCGGCACTCCCCTAAATCAGAATCCTGATAAACAGGGTGGGCATCCTTCTGCACACTTCCCTTTCTTGGAATGTCCCCCTTACATACTTCCCAACCAAGTCTCATGCTTCTCTACAAGCAGGGTCTCGCTCTAACCAGAGTAAGAAATATACCAACCATTTCTTCGTTCTATATAGACATCGTAAAGTTCCCAACTGAGAGGGATAGAGATGAGGTTGAAGAAAGCCAGAGACTGATTTTCTCCATTAATTTCCTGTCTTCAATGTCAAGCTAGCAATGTGAGGTCACTGTAAGCGGAGTTAGGATGAGATGAGCATAATTCCAAACTGTGAAGAGCTTGCTCCAGCACACCACTGGGAAGAACCAGCAGGTGCCATGGGAAGGTGGGAGGGATGTTTCCCACCCTGCAGGATCCACTCTCCACCTTCCCCCACGTTGCCCTAAGGCTGAGCTGTGTGAATGACATCAGCAGGCTCCCTTGCCCAGTCATATTCTTGGCTCATGGTGTGTGTGGCCAGTGGGGTGCAATGGCAGGGATCAGAAGAAGCGTAGAGGTTGAGATTGGGTTAATATTCCCAGTTCCTTCCCAAGGAAATCACCTCTGTCTGGTGAGGTCCCACCAAATAGGTGGCACTAGTTTCCAAGTCTCTGTCTGTCTCTCTCCCTTTCTGTCCCATTCTCTCCAGCTTCCAGTTGCTGTTCTCTCCACCTACTCGTTCAGGCTAAAGAGCTAGAAGTTCCCCTGTTCTTTCTAGCTGCACTATTCCTTACAGTTTCCATGTTCTGTAAAAGAAATCTTCATGTTACTGAACTTGAATGTGCTGCCTTTTTCCTATTTGTGACATCCTTCCTGATATAGAAGTAATGAAGAAAAGATCAGTACAAACCTTAAGATGAATATTTAGTAATCTGAAAATATTCACCAAGTACAAGGTGTATAAGCCCTTTGTCTTCAATAAGTGTGAATTTATCTATATTTAGTACTTTGTCCCATACCTCTTTTATAATAAAGTATACCTACAATGCTTTAGATATTGTACTACCCGATATGTACAAATGAATTTAATATCTCTGGTTTAAATCAAATAAACCAATGTACTTAAACAAAAAAGTGACATTTTTCTCTACTTAGGAAGAAATTAGGAAAATGAAAAAGTATGCCTGTGTGTGTGTGTTTCTTAAGGAACTGGTCAGATGAGCAAGAAATCAAGCTTTCTGGGTACAGTAGTGACTTTAATAAGTCAGTTATTACTGTTGATGTTTTCTGTAAAATACTAGCGGCCCGATGCATGAAATTCATGCAAGGGGCTTGGCCCTCATAGCCCCAGCTGCCTCGGCCCTCGCAGCCCTGGCTTCGTATGGAAGGTCATCCGGATGGTCGTTCAGAAGGTTGTCCGGATGATTATTCTGCTGTTCAGTCTAATTAGCATATTAGCTCTTTATTATATAGGATTGGCTTTTAAACAGTTATAGAGTTGAATTCTTTTGGGAAACAATGTAAATTCCTTAAAAGGGATAGCTATAAGTTATGTTGTCTATTTTCTACCAGCCTGCTCTGGCCCACAGATATAAATAGAAATAATGTAATTGGAAATATAAATATTTTCCTATGCCAAACTTTTTGAATTCTAGGAATTTCTGTCCCTTAAAATATATATATATATATATATATATATATATATATATATATATATATATAATTTTTTGCTTTTCTCTAGGATTCTATGACAACAATTTCTTAGAGTAGTGTTTGCTAAATAGAAGGTACTCTATAAATGGTAGTGAGGGCTCTTGTCACCATTATAAATTCCACTAAATCTGGATTCCTTCTAAATGTGGACTTTTTATGCAGCATTATACCATTTGTTCTTTGTCCTGGAATTTCAATGGGGTGAGATGGCCTGAGCTCCTGGATGTATTGGTTCTCTTATTGAGAATGCTTTTGGTGGCTTAGTGAATTTCTGAAGTATTTTAAGATTTACTTTACTTAGCTATAAAATGGGAATACTATTAATATGTATCAATGAGAATTCAACAATAGTGTACATAAAAACTGCTTTGTAAAGTGCAAAGTGTCAAGCATCTATTATTAGTCCATATGGTAGGTTGATGAATAAATTGTAATGGGAGCTAGTCATTGTTCATTTAAAGGTTTATACCATTACTTTGATTAATCCATAATCAAAATGTGTATTGTAGATAAATACATTGGGAATGAGATGAAAAACAAATACATGACAAATAACTTGTGGATGGCTAATATTGTAATGTGGATACAGGCAAAAGGTTGAAAGCGATCTGGTCTTATGATAAAGACAGGGTGTACTTTTGCTAATTAGCCGAAGAATCCGTGCCCTTGTTTAACCTTCCTGAAGGCTGAACTGATAATGTTTTTCCTCTTTTCCAAGTTTAAGATTTTCAAGTAAATAAAAGCCCTTTCTGTGTGGAATTTCATTGTCAGATGAATAGATATCTGAAAGTGGATCAGTGAATTTCAATTACTATAAAATCATTTTGATTTTCTGTGTCTGTATAATTGTGTGTTTTTTGCTTTTTACAATTGCAGTGAATTCTGACACCATGACACCTGTGATATTAACCTTTATAATACACTAGGTGGCACTATTGTCAAAGCAATAAAATAGAATTGTACCATGATGTAATGGAGATCTGTCTTCAGTTTGATCCTCTCTTCAGCCCCTTCTATCTCTCTCATTCTTTCCCCTTCTCAGTATGTGACTTTTGCTCTATACAGAAATAAAATTATGTTCCTAAAAAACCATTTGGAAAATAAATCAGGTTGGTATGTCCAAATCTATATATCACTCTTTGATTTTATAGGTTATGAACCTGAAATTTTGTGTTGGAAGGGAAAAAATTTAGAATTAGGGCAAAATAAATGGGGGCTTGCTAATGGTTCTTCAGTATCTCTAAATAAATTTGTGTAAAGAAGGAGTGGGAGACAAAAATGTTTTGTTAGCCTGAAAGAAAAATTTTGTTGCTTTTCTCATGTTTGATAATTTAGAGAAAATTTATTCTCTGCATTTGTATAAATAACGGAATTCACAGAAAAGATTCCACTCAGGGAGATTCAGTAAACAGAGCCAATTAATATTACATCGGAACTCATAAAATTTTACCTTGGGGGAAAAGGGGAGGTGGAAACTGTCTGTAGCAATTTATTGGCTAGAAAAAATAACACTTTTCAATCATATTTTTCAAAGAAAGAAACTCAGAAAGATATATATTTAAAGTGGGTAGTATCTAAGGGAAGGTATATTTTATGGAACTTACGTATTTTTTTAGTTCTGATTCCCTGTATTTTACAAAGAGCAAGTATCACTTTCTTATTTGAAAAATGTATATAAACTGCACAAAATGCTGTTGTAAAAAAGTAGTAACATCTCCAGCCTCTCTCTGGAATATAAACAGCCAAGAACGCCAAGTACTGCAGAACTGAGCACTGGCTGGAACTCAGGAACTTACCAACCATTAACCTGTTAAGATTATGTTGAAAGAAACATCAAAAATATTTTACTGACCACACTTTCTCGGAACCTTGCCTGTTTCAACTTCAAGCCCTTGAGTCATCTGGGCAACTGTATCCTATTATCATGAAAGAAAAGTCACCTGTCAACAAACTTCAGTGATTTTGTAAGGCCCTACTTTTTAGTAAGAAATTGAAGTAGACATGAAGCAGTGTTAATTCACAGCAATAAGGAACTAGGGGATGTCCACTGGGTACATTAACAGAACCACTGTGTGGAGTGTGGTTTATCAAGTGTGGCTGTATCCCTTCACCAGGAGTCACATGGTTACTGGACTCCTGGTAAATTGCTTGCCGGTGATAAACTTCACAGAGCTAGTGAAGAAAACTCTCTAACTGGTTTGCTAATTTTGTTCTACCTCCTACTCTCCACTCAAAGGGAAATAAAAAGCATGTGCTGGTTGGAAAAAATGAGGTTTTATAATTATTACTAGAGTCCCAGTGCATGAAAATTCATGCACTGGAAGGGGGGGGGTCCCTCAGCTGGGCTGCCTTCTTTCACAGTCCGGGAGCCCTCAGGGGCAGGAGGTAACCCTTCGATCAGGGGAAGGCGACACCCCTACACACCTCTGCTGCTGCCACTGCCAGCAGCGCAAGCCTCAGCCAGCCCTGGTTACCTGAGCCTGGGGTGGCCCTGGGCGGCTGGGCAGTCGCCATCCAAGGCTTGCCTGCGCCTTGGGCCAGCCCTGGGCAGCTGGGGGGCTGAGGGTGGGTTGGCCGCACCACATGCCTGCCCTCCCCCTCTGCCCCCACAGCTGGACTGAAAGTACTCTGGGACTCTGGCGGGGCTGAGGGGACTGGGCGCCACCATCTTTGTGATGGTGTGATGGTCAATTTGCATATTCCCTCTTTATTAGATAGGATGTCATGGCAAAATTTAATTTTTGCTGAATAGGTTAGATCTAAGCTTGCTTTATATTTTTCATGATTTATTGAAGAATTGCAAATAGTGATTCTCTTCAAGTGGGTTAACCAAACAAATCTATTTAAATAATGATTCCTTCATTCACTGTTCTATGTCCTTGGGATACAGCAGTAAATGAAAGAAGACAATAATCCGTGCCCTCATGGAGCCTATATTGTAGTAGAGGAAACTACAGGAAAACATATACTTGTCATTAATAATTTTAATTAAACCTAAATTTAATTATGTTATTTAAAGAAAACTTCCAATAACACTCATTTATTCTTTAATTATTTTAATATTCTGTAACTAGCAGTTCTGTAAAAATATTAATAGATTAACATGAAAAGATAACATTTTATAGGTTTTTATACTAACAGTATTTTCCCATCCAACCACATTTATTTTTATTTTAAGAGTAAAAGTCATCAAAAGAGGATTTATCTATCTATTTACATGAAAACAGACACAAATAAAATAAAAACTATTTGACTCCTTTGTGTTTTTGTCAGTTAAATTATTTAGAAGCTATTTTCTGTATCTAGCTATTTTGATATCTATAAGGAGGATTTTATTTATTGTCAGTGTGTTTTCAAAATAAGGCAATAGCAGTATTTTCTCTTCTGAAGAGTGTACTCAACCTGCTATATAAAAAAGATTTCTGTTGTATCTACTGAAGTCAGGATTTGTTCTAATTAACAAATCGAGTGGTCTTTCCTCAAGTGTTTGTTTGTTTGTTTGTTTGTTTGTTTTTGCAGTAAGATAATGACAATATGTCTGACTCGATGTGTTGATTTAGATGAGAACACTTAAAACTGTTGCTGACTCAGCTACGGAGATCACTGATCCTGGAAACAGGAACACTCAGTGTATCACTTTTGCTTGCGGAGGTTATGATAACCAGGCTTTACCTCTGATCAGGCACTGAGAGAACATGAGTCACCCACCTCCCCAACAGGGTCAAAAGAAGGGGAAGGACATGATAATTCTTCAGGGTTTAGAGCTACTCTCTGGGAAGATGTTAGACTTGTACTGTGTTGGTATCTAGCTGAAATTAAGAGCCAGCTGTACATTTACCAGTTTTTCTCATTCTAAATTAATAGAAACCTGGGTAGGTAGAAAAATGAAAGGAGTCTTCACATTATGGGATTTATCCAGCAGAGCAGCTGTTGTTCTTGGATGTGCTAACAGGGCAGCAGCTCTCAAAGCTGAGTTTGGGTCAGAATTGCCTGGAGGGCTTTTAAACCTAGATTCCTGGGGCCCTCACTCCAGAGTTTCTGGTTTAGGAGGTCTGAGAACTGATCTTTGCATTTCTAAGACATTGACAGGTGATGCTGCTGCTGCTGCTGGTCCAGGGATTATTCTTTGAACCATTATATTAAACAACAACAACACTTAATCTCACATAAGAACTTTGTTTTTAGTAATAATATTCAGATGGTTAGTGTGTGTATGGCAGAAAAAACTTTCTGCCCCAAAATGTGTCTCTCTGGCATAAGGATTACTTTATTTTTAAGAAACAAAAGACTTAGGAAGAACCTTTGACCTTCCCTCAAACTGCCTGAAAGAATTTAAAATAGAGGGCCTGCTTTTGGAAGAACTATCGCCATAGGCAATCATGGCATAACCTGACGTAGTTTGGCAGACAAGGAGGAACCTAGCAAGGCCAATTTGATCAAAGTGCTACCGGTGACCCATTTTTTCTAGATGTCCAGACAAACATTTATTTACAAAACATTAATTCTTTTTATCTTCCTGTGAACTGCCTTTCTTGCCTTTGAAATTCCAGACTCCTATCTCCTTCTCCTTAGTTTAGAATGACATAATAACCTATACCTCATTTTGCTTTAATATCTTTTGAATTTTCATACCTATGTTGATTCCCTGTGCACATACATATTAAAACTTTATTTTCCTCTGTTAATCTGCTTTCTGTCATTTTAATTATTTGACCAGACTTAAAAACCAAGAGAGGAAGGGATGGAGTTTTCTCCTCCCCACATGTATAACTGGAATATATTCAGTATTTTTGCTACATCAGGTAGGAAACATGGAGATCAATATACTTTACCCTTATAGAAGAGACATGGCCAGCATCTCAGTTTTTGGAGATACATTCATTATGTCCCTTCCTCCTCTACGACTCTCACTTGTCCTCTTTTGTCTGTACTTCTGATGCCTCATATGGTTTATTTAACAGGCATATTCCGACTGATAGACAGGAGTTACCTGACGTGCAGTGTTAAGGAGGATCCTGATCTAGGGTTGCCAGATAAAATATAGGATGCCTAGCCCTAGCCAGTTTGGCTCAGGTTGGAGTGTTGGCCTGTGAACTGAAGGGCCCCGGGTTCGATTCCGGTCAAGGGGGCACATACCTCTGTTGCAGGTTCGATCCCTGGCCATGGTCGGGGCACCTGCAGGAGGCAACTGATCGATGTTTCTCTCTCTGCCTCTCCTCCTCCCTTCCACTCTTCCACTGTCTCTCAAAAAATAATCAATGGCAATATATCCTCAGGTGAGGATTTCACATAAACGTATACTTTTTTGTATAAATTTATCTCATGCTATATTTGGAATATATACTAAAAATTATGTGGTATTCATTTGAAATTCAAATTTAACTGGTGTTCTACATTTTCATTTGTTAAATCTGGCCATCCTACTGATGGTGTACCAGGCTAATAGGGAATGTGAGGTGATTGATTTGCTATCTGCTCTTGGAATGGGAGAGGGAATTAATGGCTGCATAAACAAAAGAATTGAACAATCCTTGCATTAAAACTGGAATTCTCTATCAACCCTTCATTCATATTAAATTTGGGGGAGGCTTCTTATCAGTGGAAAAACAAGGGGGTATGTTTCTGGTCATAATGTATCTATCGACTGCCTCTCACTGCAACAATCTGATATTTGTCACCTGGAATTCACAGAGTATAGGATAGGAGAGGAGAATGTTGGCAGCAGCTGCTGTGATAAGTGTTACAGCATTTTGTGATAATGGCACTTGACAGTGGATGCCATCAACTTCTTTAAAATTAGGACAACTACACCTCGGCCATCAAATGGACATTTGTCACTAAGCCAGCCGCAGCCTCACCAACAACTTATTTCAGGAAGACTGCATGATGCACTGGCTCTTTAATCCATGGGTTCGACCAAATGATCTGGTACTTTACAGTCAGATACCCTTCTTCCATCAGCTCCGAGTCAGTGTTTGCATTGGTGCCCTATAATTTTCTCCATCCTAAGAATTTTGTAAATGAAATTCTTTGTTCTCTCATAGCGTAAACAAAAAGTATAAGCCCAGGTAACACACTTGCAATAAATGCTGTCTGTCATTTGAAAAACAGCTGGTGAGGACCATCAGTATAAATTTAGGGGCCCTGAATGCAGATCTCCAATGAAGAAAACATTGCTTCTACTTTAATGTAGGAGAAGGCACTCTGCTCTCAAAAATTTTATTCTAAAGAAAAATTTTAATTATATTTTTGATAATTGATACAATATGGACTGCTGTTTTTGATAAGATAAAGGAGACATTCCCTATGAACAAGAAAAAAAAAATCCTGGATATTATAAACAAAAGAAACACAAGAAAATTCTGAAAGATAGAAGGAGGACAGGATATGGGTATTGAGACTCAAGGAACAACTCAGTGTGAGTGCCTTTGGTTTAGTTTTTGTCTCAAATATCCCAGGCCTGACACAAAGGGAGCAGTAATGTTAATTTGAAAATAACATTATACATCACAAAAAGAAAGCCCAAGTAAAGCTTGCTGTCTCTAGTTAAAGGGCTGGGGGAAAAGAGGCAGCGGTAATGAGGCACACCCCACTCGGGTGCTGTCAGAGAAGACCTAGTGGAGGTTCAGGACTCTCAGCAGCGTCCAGCTAAATGAAATCACCTTTCCCCACCACTGTGGCGGGGGTGGTGTGGGGAGTATTAACCAGCACTGAGGCACTGCTCTATATATCAGACACAGTCAGTCTCACCACACACCTCTAAGGCGTTAGGGAATACAGAGTTGGTGAGCCAAGCTTTGGACTAGATGAGTTCCAGTCCAATCAGTGCCACTTACTACCTATGTGGACTTGGGAAAATAATTTCATTTCTCTGAGCATCAATGGGGGCCTAGTAAAGAGGAAGAAATCCAACAATACATTTAACTAAACAAAAGCGAAGATGCCACATATAATCTGTGGTGCACACTAAAGCAATCCTCAGAGGGATATTACAGCATTAAATTCATATGTTGGAAAAGACAAAAAAAATGATGCAAATCAGTAATATAAGCTTTTACCTCAAAAACCTAGCAAAAGAAGAGCAAAACAATTCCAAAGCAATTAGAAAGCAAAAATAATAAAGATAAAGCCAGAACCTAGTACAGTTGAAAACAGAAAAATAGTATAGAAATGTCAATAACATAAAAAGTTGTTTGAAAAGATCAATAAAATAGACAAATCCATGACAAGATTGACAAAGAAAAGACATAAATTATCATCGGAAAGGAAGAAAGAAATCACAACAGCTCTTTCCATGTAAAAACAATAATAAAGGAATACTATATTCAACACCACACACATACATTTGGAAATTTAGATGAAATTATAAACAGAAAATACCATTCTCACAAAATATGATTAGATAATTTGAGTAACTATAACTATTAAGGGAATTGGATTTTTAGTTTGAAAGCTCCTCCAATGAATTTTTCAGACCCCAATGGTTTCAGCAGAGAATTCTGGCAAACATTTAAAGAAAAAATAACACTGATTTTACACAATTTCTTCTGGAAAATTGGAGAGGAAGTAGCATTTCCCCATTCATTATATTCTGCTAGTATTATCCTGAGAGCAAAACCAGTCAAAGCCAGTTACAAAACAAACAGCACACCAATATCTGTCATGAATATGGATGCAAAATCCCTTAACAAAATAGCAAATAGAACTCGGCAATATATAAATAGAATTATGTGCCACCACCAACTGAGGCTTCTTCCAGGGATGCAAGGCTGGTTCAACTTCATCCCTATACCAAAGGAGTAAGGGAATACCACTTGATTATATCTGTTTGTGCAGAGAAAGCATTTGGGAAAATTCAACACCCATTCAGCTATGAGAAAAATAGGAAGAAAGGAGAACTTGTGCAACTAATTGACTATCAGCCATCATCTCATTTAATTCACCTAGGAGCAAGTAAGTAATAAAAATTCTACTTTTAATGATGATAATATTGGTGCTCTGCAAATTAAATAATTTTTCTAAGGTCATGTTTTTATTATAAGGAGTACTTAATTTTTTTTTAAAAAAAAATTCATCTGGAATAAAAAAAGACCTCGAATAGCTGCAGCAATTCTGATAAAGAAGAACAAAGTAGGTGGGATCTCAATACCAGATACCAATCAGAAAGGATATATGCACCCCTATGTTCATAGCAGCACAATTCACCATAGCTAAGATTTGGAAACAGCCTAAGTGCCCATCAGCAGATGAGTGGATTAAAAACTGTGGTACATCTACACAATGGAATACTATGCTGCGGTAAAGAAGAAGGAATTCTTGCCATTTGCAACAGCATGGATGGAACTGGAGAGCATTATGCTAAGTGAAATAAGCCAGTCAGAGAAAGATAAATACCACATGATCTCACTCATTTGTGGAATATAGAGAACAACATAGACTGATGAACAGGGACAGACCCAAAGACAGAGAAACAGCGATCAGACTATCAATCCCCAGAGGGAAAGTAGGGGATGGTGGGGGTAAGGGGAAGAGATCAACCAAAGGACTTGTATGCATGCGTATAAGCCAAATCAATGGACACGGACAACAAGGGGATGAGAGTGTGAGTGCGGGGGGGGGGGGAGGTTGGGGGTTAATGGGGGGATGAGGACACATTTGTAATACCTCAACCAATAAAGAAATTAAAAAAAAAAGAAAAATAAATAAAAAGTAAAAAAAAAACAAACATAAATACAAGTCACAGACAAAATTAAATCAGGATCTTCTGGTGTCACATGTAATGCCCTTTCTATACCAAGTCGCTTCTCAGGGAGCTCTGTTACTTACTTTTTGAAATGGTTAGTAGAGAGACATTATTGTGGAAGGTAGAAGATTTTTATACGTGTGCAATGTTTCACCCTCTTAGACCTCTGATTAAGGAGGGTAGTTAACAATATCACTATCTGAAAGCTGAGGGAACTGAGGCATAATGCTTCCGGTTTCTTGGATTCTGCACTGTGCCCTTTGGTTGTAACATCAGCAGGGAAGGCAGAAAGTGGCCAAACACTCACAAGGCCACTAGTGACTGTTTCTACTTAGCTGATTCTCGTATTTGGGTTCAAATTCACTTTTTTCTCTCCTTGTATGAGTGAAATAGAAAATATCATTCTGTCTGTTGTGTTGCCCAAGTCTATCCTGCATCTGCCCACCTTGATTCTTCTCTCAGCTACCACCTCAGGTAACATCACCCTTTTCTCTACCTTCAGTCCTATAACAAACTCTGAATTTAGTGTCCTTTACGTTCTTCTTCATCGTGAAATTAGTAATCTTTTAAAAATAGAAGCTGAATCTTCTCATTCCTCTGCTCTGTGGTCTATTGTATTATTGTTCAGAAGTAATTTCTGCCCCTTTCTACTAGGGCCTTGTTGTGGGAGGACTTCATTTTTGGCTCCATTGTGGTCAGGCTTACCCAGGTGAATTGTTTAGCTGATGTGAGTAGAAGTGATATGTGCCACTTCTGAAGAAACTTTTAAGAGTTTTTGAGGGGCTTTGTCATCACTCTGTTTTCCTTGTCCTCTGGCTAGTGTGGCTTCTCCTTTGGCTATAGTTCTGGAAGGGAAGAGTTATAGAGCAGAGGCCAAGTGAAGCCATAATCAATACTTAATGTGGGGGGAAATGTACCATTGCTTTGATAACCACTAGCATATTGGTATTTGTTTATTACAGTAGGACTCTGCTTAGACTGCCTGACACATGTGCCACATTCTCTGATAACTTCCTTGTGCACTTAGGATAGTGTAATAAAAACCTTCCATAGGAGCCTAGCTGGTGTGGCTCAGTGGTTGAGTATTGACCCATGAACCAGGAGGTCACGGTTCAGATCCCAGTCAGGCACATACCCAGGTTGTGGCTCCATCCCCAGTAGGGGTTGTGCAGGAGGCAGCCAATGGATGTTTCTCTCTCGTCCATGTTTCTATCTCTCTATCCCTCTCCCTTCCTCTCTCTCTAAAATCAATAAACATTAAAAAAGAAAGAAAGAAAGAAACCTTCCAGACACTACTCAGTCTGGCCTTCACCGACTACATTGACCTTATCTTCCACCACATTTCTTACTCCTAAAGATTCTCAAAATGCATACAATATACTTTTTTTAAAAAAAATCTATGGTGTTGCTGTTGTGAGAAACATGCCTTCCTTCACTCTGAGTCAAAATTATTAATTCTTTAGGGTTCAGGTTCAATGCCATCCTCTCAGAAAGTGATCCATGATGATCTGCAATTTAAATTATGTCTCTCTTTTACACAATCACAATTCTCTGTTGTGAGACTATTCTTCAAATAACTTCACTTCTACAAAATAAGTGTATTCAGGAAATTGTGAGTCAGTCAGATTGCTATTGTTACTAAAGGGAAGACCAGGGAACAGAATGTGATGAGGACTTGATTGAGACTGAGTTTCTCAAATTTATCAGACTGTATTTCTGAGAAAATGTGGGCATTGACTTAACAATTTATATGTTATAGACCTGAAATCTAGTTAGTAAGTATTAAACAGAATCCATTGAAGCACTAATAATTCATTAAGTTTGAAAATTGAACATTAGATTTCTAAGAAGTTACATAGAAATAGTTTAATCTTATTAGACCAGAAATGTGAAGTGTTCCCTGCTCCAGACCCACATTTCTATAAAAAAG
This sequence comes from Myotis nattereri, assembly GCF_964212035.1. Taxonomy (NCBI): domain Eukaryota; kingdom Metazoa; phylum Chordata; class Mammalia; order Chiroptera; family Vespertilionidae; genus Myotis; species Myotis nattereri. The sequence goes on from NC_138085.1 coordinate 52,039,369, forward strand.
ATCTGGGACCAACGTCTCAGAACTTTGGATATCCACAGGTTCTAGGGAGTCGGAATCACAGAAGCACACACTATATAATTATTGCATTTATGTTTGTTTATGTGTTTTTATAATCTGTCTTCCTACTTGACTGTAAACTCAGCAAGGACAGAGGCCATGATTGTATTATTATATCCACAGGGCCAGGACTGTACCAGCATAATTTAGAAACTTAAAAAAAATATGATAGTGAAGACCTCTCTCTCTCTCTCTCTCTCTCTCTCTCTCTCTCTCTCTCTCTTTTGGTAGAAACACACTGTCCACCTGAATTAGCATGTGCAATTGAGTAGTGTTGACATTTTCAAAAATTAAGTGAATACACAATAGTAGTTCTTTCTATGGATACCTAAAAACCACAGGGTACTTGATATTTGTTTAGGGAGATATATTTATTCTCCATTATTTTTATGAGGGTTAGTCTCTATGTTAACATTTGCTTTGAGCCAATAACAGTTACTATTTATTGCACATTTTACATGCCACGCACTGTTGAAAAGAAGAATATATTTTATATTACTTAATATTTACAAAAATCCATGCAAAGTATTTTGTTTTTCATTTGAATGGACCAAAAAAAAATATGTTCAGAGAATTAAATGATTTACCCAAAGCTGCATAGGTGGTGCAGCTTGAAAAGGGGCTCAGTTCTGTACAAATCTAGTGTCCTCCACTCTATGCTGCCTGCTTCCCACAGCCCCATGGCCAAGCTCTTTGTCTCTGACATAGATCTCTGACTGCTCACTTTGGAAGGTTACGGGTTGCTTATAGATACTCTCCTCTTTTAATACTAAATCAAAGTAAGAAATTGTATCTATGTTGTGTGGTTTCTTTTTAAATTTCACTACACAATGATAAAAACAGAAATTTAATAATCTCCAAAATGCTAATTTTTCATGATAAGGAGTCTGTACGGACACTTTAGTTGATACCTTAATTGACACTTTTATCTAGTATAAATAGGAAATAGCAAAATTCATTACAGAAACTACCTTGTTTTCGGTAACTTGACAGGATCAATAATCTCTGGAATTCTAGGTTTTAAAGAGAACTAAACAGAGGAAAGTTGGTAAGTGAAGGGCACTGTTATCATTGAGAAACTCATATTTTATTCATTCTTTTTTTCTTGTTAAAAAGTTCCCAATGGGACTTTCTGAAGGGGTAGCACAAGTGCCTTAAGATCAGTCAATAAATGAAAAATAGACTACATGGCGTGAATAGGGACCCTAAACACCCATTAGTACTCTCAACTTCTCTCCTCCTAGGAATTCTATCTAATTTCCGAGACATTTTCAAGTAATTATGTCAACATTCTTAGGAAATACTTTAATTTGTGATTTATTTTATAGCATCCAAAATATCATTGCCAGACTATCAATGTTCTCATCCCATTGTCTACACAAGGATAGACAAGAGCCTTCTGGGAGTGCCACTGTAGCAATAAACACTCTACAGAACAGCATGTCATTGATGATAGTACTAACAGGGGTGGGCAAGAGGCAGAACTATTTAATGATGCCACGGACTCTTCCACATGCCATTTAATGAAGACATTATATCATCCATTTCAACTGTATTTACTGAAAATGATATCACCTTTATAAACGGCTAACATTTCTGAATCATATCCTGTCTCAGCACTGTGTTTTGCACTTTAATTTTGGTTTCATTTAATCTACTATAAAGTAGGCATAATTAGCTCTATCTCACAGTTGACAAAACTGATAATTTAAAAAAATATCAGTGTCCAAAATCACCCTCCTGGCAAGGAATAGAGCTGGAGTAGAAGAGGTTCTAACTACAAACTCTAAATTGCTTCCTACCCAGTGCTTATTATGTGCAGAAGCTTTTACCAGGCATACAAGTGATTACTGCCATGTCTGATGGTAACCAGAGCCTCTGGGGTGCTTGCTGGGCATACAGATTTCTAGGAAACATCTTGAGACTGTCTGATACAAAAGGTCTGGTGTGGCGCCTTGGAACAAAGTACCATTAGCAATCATCTTAGGAGTTTCTGATCAGCCAATTGAGAGTAACTTTCAGAATGTAAAGGGAAATATAACAAGATTCTACCCTCTGATTTGATTGTTGCAAAGAATATTAGCCACTGACAATGGATTTATACATTTTGAACGTATTTTGCCTCTGTAGTTTCATACTGAGTAGTCTTTAATGAATTCTTGATCAGTCAGGAGAACAAATGCTTTTTTTCCTGATAATTTTTGTTTGTGTTTTTCAAGATGAGAGGAAAGCAAATTTGCTTTAAATGAGCATTCGAATAATCTGTGTACACATTTTAAACTCCAGAATATCTAAATTCTCTGTGTAAATTTTTCATATTTAAACATATGTTAAATGACCACATCTAATGTCTTTGTAACTGTCATATAATTCCAATAGCAAATGCCCACGTTGAATGGAAAGGATCTGGTTTTCCTTTACATTTTTACGTATTCATTTAAAAATTTTTATTTTACTTGATGTCTGTATATCTATCTGCTCTGGATTTCCTGAGGCAGTCTTTCTATCTCCTTTAGAAGGTTTATTATGAAAATAACATTGAATAGCTATTTAAATTCCTTATAGACCAGTCACTTGTTTTCAGCACTTTAATAATGTTAACTTATTTAATCCTCAAAATATTTCTGTGGAGTAGCAACTGATATTATAACCCCCATTTACATGTAAGGAAACAGAGGCATTCAGTGATCTCTTGCTGCATTTTAAAAATTGCAGTATCTGCATATGCAACAAGAATAATACAGTTTTATATTTCATCTTGGGAACATTAATTTTCTAGGTTCTTCAGCACTGAATTCCAGCTGCGGAAGTTATTTATTTACTGAGTTGCAATGCAACTTCCTGGAACTTAGCTCCCATAAAGCAGTGGCTCAGTGTCTAGATTATTTACTAGTACTTATTAACGCGGGCACTTTTTAAGGGTTTGTTTTCACACGGAAGAAGCAACATTTAGTCTTTACAGCGAATTAAGCCAAATTAGTAACACTTATAAAATCAAGAAATTCTTAGTAGAATTCTCTTCTCATCAAGGGATCTATTATGATTCATGTCATTTTCCCTGTAGAATTTTAAGTAAAGTATGCATATAGATATAGGGTGTGTGGATGAACGTTATTGCATCAGCTAACCTTTATAGAGCAGTTACCATGTGCCAGGCACTGGGTAAATGTGTGTGTGTGTGTATTATTCCAATTAATCCTTGCAACTATCTTGATAGGTAAATTCTTGATTCCAAATTTATAGATCAATTTGGAATAAAAACAAAACAGTTCTAAAGGTGTAAGTAATGTGCCTCAGGTCTAATAAAAGATAGCGTTGGTGTTTGAATGTAGACATCTAACTTCAGAGACTGTCTTCTAACCACCCTGCTCGGACTGAAGCCCAGGTATACAGATGAACCCCAACATGGAATATGGGCAATTGTTGGGTGACCATCTTCCCAAAGCCCTGCCAAGAAATCACCTACATGACAATGGGAAAGGGAGATTTGTCTTTATCCTCCTTTAGGTGAAAACATAATGGGTGACATTTTTAGTTGGCCACAAGTGTAGCTGCAGCATTTTACGAAGCTCATGTAATCTTAAACTGTGCTAATTTTTTTATTTAATACACAAAATATTTTTAAGCGCCCACCACCATCTAGCATTATGCTTGGTGTTGGTTTTACAACATCTGATAAGGTGGGTCCCAGAGTCCCAGAAGGCTGAAAGGACTTGTGTGAAACTTGGACACAAGATATGTTCTGTGAGCACAGAGTCAACAAATACTGATTTCAGAGCTGAGAATCATTAGTTCTGCAGCACGTTGGAGAAGAACTGGGGCGTTTTCAGAATGGAAATATTTTTCAGCTTGGAGTTTTCCAGCTGAGTTGATAGAATTTCACCCTATGGAAGGACAGATACAAGGGGGGTTGGGAAGAAACACATAGTATAACGGGGGCTGGATCCTGTGATGGTGTGGTGAGGTGGGCCACGAGCCTGGGAGGGCGGATTGCGGTCTCCAGATTGGAAAAGGCCCAGAGTGCCTTGCGTTTGGATTTTATCCTGTAGCCAGTGAAAATCATTTAAGCAGGGGGTTATCGCTCTAGGGCAGCCATGGGCAAACTACGGTCCGCGGGCCGGATCCGGCCCGTTTGAAATGAATAAAACTAAAAAAAAAAAAGACCGTACCCTTTTATGTAATGATGTTTACTTTGAATTTATATTAGTTCACACAAACACTCCATCCATGCTTTTGTTCCGGCCCTCTGGTCCAGTTTAAGAACCCATTGTGGCCCTCGAGTCAAAAAGTTTGCCCACCCCTGCTCTAGGGTGTAGGAATCTGATATAATAAGGGAAGGTAGTGACAGAGCAAAAGGGAACAGCTGTGGAGCCAAAGCAACAGACCTTCATTCAAGGCACTGAACGCAGAAGGAGGAGGAGCATGTTTGGGGCAATTGGTTTGATTTTATCATATGGAATTTGAGATGCATGCAGGCCACCCAAGTGAGAAATGTGTGGTCCCCTGTGCGAAGTGCCTGTGAGAAGCTGGGGACACAGGTTTGGTGGGCAGAAGAGAGCTCCTGAGCCAGGCCCACGGCTGTTTTGCATTGTTTAGACTGAAGCTGGATGAAATATGTGGTTCTGCCTGTCATCTTGTAGAAGGAACATTGGAAAATAGCCCCAGGCAGCCAGGTGATGAGGCATCTAGATGCTACCTTCCCCAAGATAAGCTTTGTCTAGAAAAGATAATGCAAAGAAGAAATAAATGCCTTCAGCTGTTGGCAGGGCTTGAGGAGACAGAAATCTAGGCAGAAAAATGCAGCTTTAAGTCAGTGGTTCCGTTTAACTGAAGGCTGCACAGGGAGTTGCAGTCTAAGAAACAAGACATGAACTGGTCAGACTCCTTGACTGCAGGGGAACTGAAGTGAAAGAAATAAAAGGATTGCATTTGGGTGTGGGGAAGGCAGCCACCACCAGGGGGCAGTCAAGCCTGGAGATCTCCTTGAGGCCAAACAAAGCCACTGCACCTGAGGGTTTGAAATGGAATTCAGGAACGTCAGGGAAATGCACAATTTGGTCACCCATCACCAGCACATGTGGAGGCAGGAGGGAGAGTCAGAATTTGGAGCTGCAGGTTCCAGGCAGGCAGGAAATTTGATCTATTGACCTAGCTATTCAGAACGAACCAGTTAATTTCTCTACATGGAAAATTGGCTTTTATCTTCTTTTAAATGTCCCTTTTCTAGTAAGAGAAGCCTCCCTCTTTTTCCAGAACAGGAGGCACTGATGGGCCAGGCTTAAGTAGCAGCTTCCTCTGTATTTTAAGAGACCTTTGTGATCTCAGTCACAAACAAGTTATGAGTTTAAGAAAATATTAAAACAGTATAAAGGCAGAACCTGAAGGAATGATGTAGACTCTAACCGTACAGAGATGTCTTTGGGTTTTAGTGATAGCTGCTCCCTCTGGAGTGTGAAGGCAGACAATAAAGATTCTCTCTTTCAATCACCCTGCAGCAATACTGCAAACCATGCCATGCTACTTTATTTAACAGTTGAGCAAACCAAAGCTCTGCTATATCCAAGGTGTTGCAACCAGAAATGGCAGGACTGAGTGTTGAGCCCAGGTATGTTTTGTTTTAAAGCCCCTGCTCTTCCCCACAAGCTCTCTATCCTCCACCCAAACTTCTTCCAAGAACAACAGGGTGAAGGCAGGAAGAGACGTGAAAATGCACCCAGGAAAGCATTTGGGATTTCCCAATGTCCTCCAGCTTTGACCCCGTGGCACCTGAAACCTCCTCGCAGGGCCACAGTGGGAGTGCCCTCACTTTTAGCTGAAGGAATCTATGCCATGACTGATAGTATAAAGTGCTGCCATTGTGCATTTTAATCTCATTGGTGATGAAACATGCATTTTTCCAGCTATTTTGCATCTGATATTTGATAAGCCTAGTCATCTCCAGTGAGGGGAAGAAGGAGATATCTGGAAATCTGCACTAAAGAGCACCCTGTGGCCCTAACCGGTTTGGCTCAGTGGATAGAGCATTGGCCTGTGGACTCAAGGGTCCCAGGTTCAGTTCCGGTCAGGAGCATGTACCTTGGTTGCGGGCATATCCCCAGTAGGGGGTGTGCAGGAGGCAGCTGACCGATGTTTCTCATCGATGTTTCTAACTCTCTAAATCTCTCTCCCTTCCTCTCTGTAAAAAATCAATAAAATATATTTTTTAAAAAAGAGCACCCTGTGGAGGAGAAAATAAATGTCCTCATCTCAGGTAGCCAGAGGAGAAAAGTTGGAACGCAAGCTATTCTCTGCGCTAACCTGGCTTGAAGACCTGTGCCCCATACCCTCAAGGGAATTCAATAAGGAAACAGACAAAGCCCGTGTCCCCTCTGAGTAATGGGAGACTGAATGCACTGGAGCCAGGAGATGGAAGCTGGAGATCCTTATTTTTCTGATTGGGGAGCTACTCTTCAGCGTCAGTCTTCAATAACCATGATCTCAATGGTTATAGACATCATCTCAAAGTTCAACCTAAAGAACCTATCCTTCCCACAATACTGAATTCATGTCAAAGGCACGATACTCTCAATTAAAAACAACAATTTCAAACCGCAATGACAAGAAGGTAAGTGTGTTTTGAAGCGTTCCCTTCCCACTCTGTTGGGTGCATGTTGGTGTTGTTCTGGTACATCGAGCACCACCACTGATGCAGCTCTTCACTTGGTACACATGTTTTGGAGGCTGGCGTTGCTAAGCTAGAGCTGATTTCAAATGCAAAAATAAACACCTCCTGGGAAAGGTGCTTGCTCCAACCTTCACGCCACCTTCTATTATTTGTGTAGTTTCTAAGTGGAATATGTTCAGTTTAATGCAAAGCTAAAGGAAAAGGAAAATGGAGCAAATACCCAAAAGTATGTTGTTTTCCTTCTCTCCCTGCCTTCAATCATGCATTTACTCATAGGAGAGGCTGAACAGGGTCATCAGATCTACAGACACTGATCAAAGTCCTTTGAGAATGTAAGGTGACATATACACAGATTCTGGGCATTAGGGTTTGTGCCTGTGTGTGTGTGTGTGTGTGTGTGTGTGTGTCTGTTGGGAGAGGGATGGTTATTTCACCTGCCACATTCACATAATTGAAATACTTGTTAAACATTTCTTTGCTTACACTGTTTTGTGTGCCCCTGAAGTATCTTTTAAAAATGAAGTATTATTTAAGCATTTTCCAAAAAGTGACATGCAGAAGTTTACACCCTTTGGGTCTATGCACAGAATTCAGTCCAATCCTCTGGGTACTGGGGCAGATCTGCTCGGAGGGAGACTGTTTACTGAGTTCAAATTTTCTCAGCACAGCAACTCGAAAATTTCTGTTTCTCCAGATAAAGGTAAAGGCTCTCTGAATTCTACTGGATAGTACTCTGGGGATCATTGGTTTTGTGTGTTTAATACAATTAAAACTGTAATTCTGCCATTGCATATATGCATATTAAAATAGGAAGTCAACTTAATATTTTGAATCTTAATAAGTTTTCCCCAAAAGGAGATCATTACTCACAGGTCACACAGTATGAAAGCCAGGAATGTGTGCCTTTGGCAGATGGAGACTTACTGTGACTCTATTCGCATAGAGAATACTAATTCACTTTCAGATGTATTAATTCTCTTATTCCTCATGCACTTTGTTTTCTGAATGAATAAATGAATAAATGGGGGTTTAGCAACTCCAAGGATATTGAGACAGGGTCATATGAACTTGCACCTCCTTCCCCATATACCTGGTACAACTCATTTATTATGAAGTTCTTCAAAGTGATGGACAGTCTCCCAGGGGCAGACCTTTCATTTTCTCCTTTTCCACTCTCCACCCCACTAATATTAACAATTTACTAAATTTGCTGATTTAACTTATTCTTCCTGATTGACCTGATGGTCACACTCCTCCAGTACAATAGATTTCCCCTCTATTTAACTCTAAAATGACCCAACGGTCAGAGGGGAAAGGATTTCTAAGCTGTGTAGCCTTGAAGAAATCAGGCACATTACCAGCCACCTATTCACTTTAAATCACTTTCCTTCAATCTAGTAAGCTTTTTTTTTCTTCCCTAAATAAAATCCTGTTACAAACACAATAGTTATTTAATACTTTCAGATCACTGTTGAAATGATAAAGTTTGTGCTTATTCACACATTCAGCCAAATACTCTTGACCAAGTTCCTACTCACATACTTGTATCAAGCAGAAATCTAGAAGAGATGTGCATACAGCTTTGTCAATTAAAATATTTAAGCAAAATCTGGCATGTCTGGCCACCATTTTAGTTATGAATACATTTGTACAAACCACAAAGGAGCAAGGCCAGAATTTTCTTCCAGGGGAAAGCTTAGGCCTATATTCATTGGTAGAGTGTAATTTATAGTTAAACATTTTGTGTAGGGAAGTCTCCCAGGTCACTCTTCAAGGAAAGATAAATAGAAATTATTTTCCTTTATTTATATTTGTTAGTTGAAACATACTTCAATTTAATCCACATAATTTTTGAAAATAGAATCACATTATTTTTTTAGCCTCTCATTATTGTATAGTTCAACTGATTTGTATCACTGATTATTAAAAGAAGAGCACTTGAAAAGAGCTTCTATTTAAATTTATTTTTTTATTTTTTAAGGAAAGAAATGCAGAAAAGCAGGAAAAAAGATAAATGGAGGCTAAGTGAATAGTTGCACAGAGCCATATCCATAGAGGGTAGATGATCTGATTGACAACAGAAAAATTAGTGAGCTGTAGAAACACGAAACTCACATGCATTCTACAAAGGAAAAAAAAAACACGATAGAGAAACTATGAAATACAATAGCAGCATCACAGGGAAGAAAAATGATCATGTCAGAAACAAAGAGAGCCAAAATGAACAGTTAATGAAAGAATTTCAAAGGGAAGGCCTGGGACATCATACAAGGGAAGATAAATAGCATCAGAGTGGGTCCCACCCATGGTTGATCAGCCTCAGATGGCTGGATCCCTCAGGTGGCATTTTATGTTTGAGCACTGGCAAGGGGATGGGTATTAGCCCTCATATTATTTTATTATTTTTTAAAAATATTGCCGAAACCGGTTTGGCTCAGTGGATAGAGTGTCGGCCTGCAGACTGAAAGGTCCCAGGTTCGATTCCGGTCAAGGGCATGTACCTGGGTTGCGGGCATATCCCCAGTGGGAGATGTGCAGGAGGCGGCTGATCGATGTTTCTCTCTCATCGATGTTTCTAACTCTCTATCTCTCTCTCTTCCTCTCTGTAAAAAAATCAATAAAATATATTAAAAAAACTTTACTGTTGAAAGTATTACATAGGTCCTCCTTTTTTCCCTATTAACCTCTTCCAGCCCACTTCCTCTCCCCTATCCCATACCCTGCTACCCCCAGGTCCTCACCACTCCATTGTTTGTGTCTATGGGTTATGCACATATGCATACAAGTTCATTGATTGATCTCTTCCCACCCACCCTCCTCGCCTTTCCTCTGAGTAGTCCTCATTTTAGACCTCACTAAAGTGTTTTAGAATTGGCTTATAGCATGGGGTGGGGAATGTCTGGCCCACAGTCCATATAAGGCCCAGGAAATCATTTGATCTGGCCCCGCCAAGGCATTAAATGTTTGACCAATTATAGCAGGCTAATTTTTAAGTTGATAATTTTTCTATGGCCTGTGAATGATGTTATAAATATCCAAATGGCTCCTGGCAGATAAAAAGGTTCCCCACCCCTGGCTTATAGCATTAGGGATGCTGTAAAGCCATAATGTTAGATTTTCCTACTTTTTTTAAAACTACAGGGTAGGGCCTAGAGAACATTTTTCAATGATATATACATATATTTTTATATCAAAGATTAACCCAAAGAGAAATATAAATATCCACAGTATAAAATGCAATTTAATTATTTTTCCAAAAAATTATGGAATTTTCTACCTGTATACCTTTTAAATTAGGTATTCTACCTATGTATTCATTTTCAGAAAAAAATGCATGTCATGCATATGCAAATTGTAGTGTACACACAGACGCACGCACGCACACACACACACACACACACACACTTCAGTTCCTTTTTGATCCTAGAGAAGAAAAATGAAATAAAGAAGAGATGGGAGATAAATTGGCAAAGGTGAGGAAGATAGAATTGGAACAGATACACGTGGCCTGAAAGGAGATTGGCAGCCTCAGGCTCTGTTGTGTTTCTACTGAAACATATCAATATTCTGGCTTATTTCCACGGTCCTAGTTTTATATGCTCCAAGCCACTGTCATACTGTCAGGATAATCTTTGCACAAATCTGGTTATATCATTTTCTTGCTTCATTACTTTCATTGACTCCTTATATTCTCTTGAATGAAGTCAAAATTCCTTAGCTTGAAAACCTTCTTTTCTTTCTGAAAATCTACTTTTTTTTTTAACCATCACTATACACATTCTACCCTCTAGCTACAGTAAAAGCAGTAAATAACTCCTTTGCCATTTCTTTCAAGCATGCTGTTACCTCTGTGTGTACCATTCTTTCCTTCTTTTGTTTTTCCTGACAGAGTTATACATGGACATAAAGAGCGAAACCCAGCTCTTAATCCGGAGACAGCTGCTTTCATCTCTATTGATTATTTTGGTATTGATCTTAATTTCTAAATAATGCTTATATTGCAGCATTTTGATTTTCAGCCCTATAACATTTTTAGCTGACCTCTCTATATAAGAAGTTGTAACTTTTTAGTTTTCCTATTGCTATCCCCATCACACATGTATGCCCTTCCTATCCCCTATCCAAAATTGTTATAAAGAAATTTTTAGAACATACTATTCAATATTTGCATTATTATTCTTTTTCACATATAACATAAACAACATTTTAGTGTGTTGTGTGTCTTCTCCTTGTTAAAATATAAGCTCCATGAGCCTATGATTTTTCATATGTTTCTCACAAATGCATTCCAAACCCATACAACAATGCCTGGTACATAGTTGAGGGTCAATACATATTTTTTATTTAGTAAATGAATATATTCTCCATTTCCTTACATTTTCAAGTGTTTCTGCTAAGTCAAAGGCCATTCTGTTTCTCAGTGGTGTAAAAGGATGGTTATTGGAAATGGCAGAATGGTCAATCCTTGGTTCAGTCAATGAAGGGGTACATTGTTTGTATTTAAAAATGGTGATAAAACCAGCTATAAGTCGGCTTTAAAAAATGTCACTACAGAAAGACAATTCTAAGCAATATTGGTGAAAATAATTTCCTCTCTACCAGTGTGGACCACTTTCGCTGCTACTCCTCCCACCTTTGGTACACCCTAATGTTCCTGATTATTTTTTATACCCTGGTTTTTGTTTGTTTATTTGTTTGTTTAAAGCTCTGTGTGCTAGTAGGAGTGTCTAAAATATCATGATGATGTTTTTTTAAAATATTTTATTAATTTTTAAAAGAGAGGAAGGGAGAGGGGTAGAGAGTTAGAAACATCTATCAGCTGCCTCCTGCACACTCCCTACTGGGTATGTGCCCGCAACCAAGGTACATGCCCTTGACAGGAATTGAACCTGGGACCCTTGAGTCCGCAGGCCAACGCTCTATCCATTGAGCCAAACCGGGGTCATGATTATGTTTTTAATGTGAATATATTTTCAACAATTGGGCGAGGTTTGGTAGTTAAGATTTTAAATTTTATGACCTTCAGTTATAGAGATTTTCTTGAATTATCTCCTCTGTGGTTTCCTTTCCTCCATATTACTTGTTCTCTCTTTCTTTGTCTATTGTCTTTTAAATAGTGAACCTTTTGGTTTACTTCTAATATTTTACCTTTCCTCTTCCATTTTCTTTCATTTTGAGTTTTGCTCTGATTTCTGTGAGTGTTTTCAAAGTTTACCTACTAATCCTGCTATTATCTTATTATTTTAAATGATATTTTCAAGAAGGTTTTTTTTTGCCCTTATGCTATCCCATTTCAAGTTTGTGATTGCAATTAACTCTTTCATCTCTATGGTGATATTAATGATAAAATTCAAATTTTAATTTTTAGTAATTATTTTCCTCCAAGTGTTCTTTTTGAGTAGATTGTTTACCAAGTTGTGTGTGTATATCTACCTATATCTATATCTATATCTATATCTATATCTATATCTATATCTATATCTATATCATCTATATCTATATCTATATATATTGATTTCTGTGTTTCCTCAGGAGTCTGCTAATCCTTGGTTGGCTGCAGGTGTTTTATTTAGGTTTGTGGGGATAAACACTGATTAGCAGTTCTGAGCATGTACCAATATCACCCAAGAATAATATTGTTTTTCCATTTAGTGGGGGAATCTCAAATTCCTCTATCTTGAATTCTTTGAACTGAGCCAATAATTTTCTCTAAGAATCTAAATATCCATTATGATTAATTGTCAGTATTCTTGTTGCAAAGAGAAAGAACAAAGCTTAGCATCCATTATGAACATGTGTTTTAATTTATCTATTAAGCATATACAGCTACTTTCAACTTTGTCTGTTCACCTCCCTATCCCACAAAACTCTGTTTATCTGCTTCTGCAAATAAAACATTCTTGCAACACTTGGGGAATAACAATTGGCCAGCTATACAGAGACGGGAGGGACATCTAAAAAATTGTTTATTAAACAGAATTACAATAAAGTACCATTATTTCAGCCTCTCCCTTTTGTATTTTTGTCCTTCAGGCAGCACAGAGAAATTAAAACATTCCAAATAAGGTCTTCTTTGCTCTATCTGATTTGAGGGAGGGAACTGGGCACTGGGCTGCCACCTCCTCCAAACCAGAACATCAACACACTGGGGAGAGGATGGGGCAAGGGCAAGAACCCCCCCGCCCCCAACACACACACACACACACACACACACACAAAATTCCTACCTTTTCCCCTTGATTTGCCATTTGCTTTGTGGTTGTAAACGTTTGGTGGTTTTACAGGGCTTCTATAAGGTTAATTCATCCAGTTTCTGGTTATTTTTGATGTTTCTGTGGTAGAACAAGAGCTTAGAGATTCCTAATTTACCATTTTGCTGATGTTCTAAAGAACCAACTCTTGATTTCTTTATAATAGTTCAAATTTCTAACTAAAATATATTTTAATTATATATATATATAATATATATATATATATATAATTATTTTAATGGCTGAGATAAGTAAGTCGTTATCTATAGCTCTTGTGGTGTTTCTCTAGCTCATTTTCTCTTGATTTCTATCAAATTTTATCACCCTAAGAGTTTGTTGTTCAAGACAACTTAAATTGAGGCTTTATATGGTCTAATCTGTTTCTGGTTCTTCCTTGTACATACTAGTAGAAGAAGGCCTTCATGGTCACACTCAAAGCCCAGATTATTTACCAGTATTCTATTTTTCTCTGTAGCAGGCCTAGAAATCTAATTTTTAAGTATATTTTTATAGATTTCAGATAGGAAGAGAGAGAAAGAAAGAGATAGAAACATCTATTATGAGAGAGAATCATCGATTGGCTGCCTCCTGCATGCCCCGTAATGGGGATGGAACCCCAAATCCGAGCATGTTCCCTGACCAGGAATCAAATCCATGACCTCCTGGTTCAGATGTTGATGCTCAACCACAGAGCCATGGCAGCCAGGAACTTTTTTGGTTTATTATATAGTATGGATCTATTCATCTTTCAATGTTTTTATAGCTACCCTCAGTCATTAGGAAAACCCATAAATGTAAGGTTTCATAGCCCTTTTAAACAAAATATAAGTAATATTATATGCTTATATTGTATATAATAATAATAAGTAGGTTATATTTTCAGGTGTATTTTGTACAACACAGAAGTTGGGGGAAAGTCTCACAAGTGAATTATGTTATAATATGACTTTACTGAATTAACCTTTATTTTAGTGGCATATGATTTGTCCTGAAATATATTTTATTAGAATTCAACCATCCCTTAAAATAAAACAAAAAGCATATAAAAATAAATTCTATAAAGGGCTGTATACATAAAGAGGGATACAATTCTCAAAGAACATAATACCTCAAAAACCAAATGGGTTGATATCTTTGGCAGGATAAAGTGACTCATTTCAATTTTACTAATGCACTTGAGAAAAGCCAATTGGGGTCTAAGTCAGTGATTCTCAGTCCTGGTTTTACATCTCTTGTGTATATGTGTGTTTATGTGTACATATATCTCTCTGTGTGTATAATATGTTATATATTTCATCAGATTTAGGTTTTCTACTGAGGTGTGCTTATATGTCTACAGTTTGCAGTTTTTGACTGATGTGCAGCCAAAGATGGATGCCTCTATCAGAAAGTGGCCACAGGGATTATAGAGAACAGCATAGACTGATGAAAAGGGACAGACCCAAAGACTGAGAAGCAGTGATCAGACTATCAATCCCCAGAAGGAAAGTAGGGGAGGGCGGGGGTAAGGGGAAGAGATCAACCGAAGGACTTGTATACATGTATATAAGCCAAACCAATGGACATGGACAACAGGGGGATGGGAGCATGAGTGTGCGGAGCGGGGGACGGGGGGAGGTTGGGGGTTAATGGGGGGGGGAATGAGGACACATTTGTAATACCTTAACTAATAATAATAATAATAAAAAAGAAAGTGGCCACAGGTGAGAAGCTATAGTTGGGTCCAAGGTACCAAATTTTCTGAACACAGAGGTATTCCAATAGCTAAAGTGAATTATGCAGTGTGTATACCACTTAAATCAGGCACCCAGGAGAGGTAATCTGATTTGAGAATTCCCAATAACATAAATCTCTTCTTTAGGACATTTTAAGGTAAACTTACAAAAACGTGCGCGCGCGCACACACACACAGAAGTAGAAAATTGAATCTAGAGCAATTAATAGGAGAAGGCAGGGGGTGGGGGAATGACAAAGGGAGGGGAAAAGAAATGAGAAGAGAAGAGAAGAGAAGAGAAGAGAGGAGAGGAGAGGAGAGGAGAGGAGAGGAGAGGAGAGGAGAGGAGAGGAGAGGAGAGGAGAGGAGAGAGAAGAGCAATATTAGACATAATTTAGAAAAAATCAAATAGCCAATGTTTTTGGATGACATGATAACCATGTCTTCAGATCTGTACTTGGGTCAGGAGAGTTCTGGTTATAACAAAGAAGTACTTATTATTTCAGGTCTTTATAAGGACTCTGTGCAGCTGCTTGACCATGTTCGGACTTTAAAAAATATATATCCTTGTGTATTTTTATGTGACCTAAAGTAACCTGAGTACATCTCTAGTTTTTGCAACTTGAATGGCATTAAATAGCAGAGTTATGAATGAATATGTCTTTAAATTTAGAAAAGAGTGTTATGTGGGAAGAGTAAGAGGCAACAGATGTGAAAATACCAAAAGGAAGTAATATTTAAATGAGATATTTTACATTTTAGAGAGAATCTGTCTTAATGTAGCTTAGAAAAAATTTATATTGCTTTGTAATAAATCCCTGGGTCACATTTTAATAGATACAATAGGACACTATTACTTCAAAACTATATCCTTAATAAGACTATTATTTTTCACTTACACTTTGCCCTCCTGGTACTGATCACATGGACTATTGAAGCAGACTTTGAATCAGCCTTAGGCTTCCTTGCTTGCCCCTGGCATCTATTTATTATACATATGAGAATGAGAGTGATGCTTTGAATTTACTTATCAGATTATATCACTCCCAGATGTAATACCCTCTAATTGCTTGACATTCACTTTGTCTTTTTTTTTTTTTTTTGACTGTGAGAGGTCTTTTTTTTTAATTTAAATTCTTTATTGTTCAAAGTATTACATAAGTCTCCTTTTCTCCCCATTGACCTCTCCCAAGCCACTCCCACCCCCAGCACATGCCCTCACCCCCCTGCTATCTGTATTCATTGGGTATGCTCATATGCATGCATACCAGTCTTTTGGTTGATCTCTTACCACCACCACCACCCCCCCCACACACACACACATGCCTTCCCTCTTAGGCTGGACAGTCTATTTGATGCTTCTATGAATCTGGCTCTATTTTTGCTCACCAGTTTATGTTGTTCATTATATTCCACAAATGAGTGAGATCATGTGATATTTATCTTTCTCCAACTGGTTTATTTCACTTAGCATAATGCTCTCCAGTTCCATCCATGCTGATGCAAATGGTAAGAGTTCCTTCTTTTTTTACAGCAGCATAGTATTCCATTGTGTAGATGTGCCAGAGTTTTCTAATCCACTCATCTGCTGAGGGGCACTTGGACTGTTTCCAAATCTTAGCTATAAATTGTGCTGCTATGAACATAGGGGTGCCTATATCCTTTCTGATTTGTTTTTCTGTTTTCTTAGGCTGTATTCCTAGAAGTGGGATTACTGGGTCAAATGGGAGTTCCATTTTTAGTTTTCTGAGGAAACTCCGTATTATTTTCCACAGTGGCTGTACCTGTCTGCGTTCACTTTGGAACAACCTATAGACCTACAGACTCCTGGCCATAGCCTAACATATGCTCCATAACCCAGCACCTGTTCTCTTTTGTGACCTAAACTCATGCAATACTCCCTTTATTCCTTACATTCCAGCCTCACTGGTTGTTCTTTCTATTCTTAACACACACCAATCCCATCACTGCCTTAAAGCCTCTGCTTCAGGTTTTCTGCCCTCCTGTGTTCCTCCTTCTTTAGCATAGCCAGGCTGGTTTCTTCTCTTTCCATCTTCCCAGAGAAGCCTTCTGACAACCCCATCTAAGGTGCCATCCATCCCTCCATCCCTCTAAACACTCCATCTCATTACACTTATAGTGTATTCATAGCATTTATTACTATTTGAATTTATGACATGTATTTTTATGTATTTAATATATATTTTACTTTTTCCAGACTATAAACTACAATAGGGTAGGAAACTTATCTATCTTCTACATAGTATAGTCCCCTGTCTAGAATTATAACTGCATAATCAAAGCTTAATAAATGTTTCTTAAATGAAAAGCATGTTAGATATTGGTTTGCTAATATTTGTACCTGAGTTTTTTTTATAGCTTTGTTTCTCCTCCTGTTTTTCTAATTATACACTTTCCCTGTTCATTATAGATGCAGCATTTACCTTCTTCAGGACACCAAGGTATTCTAGTATATTAAAGTGTGATTTATTGTGCACAAGCCTTTCCTTAGGTGTTTTCCCCATAGAACATTTTGTTACAAATTAGATATATTGCTTTCTAGGTTGATGTAAACTTGGGACATTTTTTCATCATTGTCATGGGTTCAAGTTACCCCTTTGTACATTGCAAACATTGAATTTCTTAATTACTATTCTTTTTAAAATAGAAACTGGTAAATCTGATAAAACTTTATTTACATCTTTGCATGATTAAAAAGTCTAACTGAAATAAAAAACCAGGTAAGCAAACTATTTATGATAATACATAACCCACTGTGACAGATTTGTATCGCCTGTCAGAAAATTTCAGTTCCATCTTTTGAAATGTGTTTGTGTTAGGGAGAACTTTTTCATGATCACTTTGACAGTATGCTCAATGCTTTCGTTATATTTTCATAAGCTCGCTCACTCACTAAATGCTATGGCAGTGTTCCTCATAATTAAATACATGCTCGTTGTCAAGGCCCCAAAGAGACCCACACATACTGACTTTTCTGGTAGTCGGTCTGAATTCTTCAAATTTGTTAAATGTAAATCAAACTCTGCAACTCTAAAAATGTAGCTCTATTTAGTTTCTAATCTATAGACAATCTCCATGCTCTAGGCTCCTATTGCTTTCTGTACTGCACCGCCACCCACTGTTTGAGTTCCTTTTACTGACATTACTTGCTTGGCATCACTGTCTAAAAATTTCTTTCAAAAACTTCAATTCTGTGAAGGCAGGTGCCAGGCCAGATGTACTTAATATCTTTAGCACTAAACATAGGCTTGTGGAACATAGTAAATGTACACACAAAATATCTACTAAATGATTAAATGGAGAAAGAATGGATAGAGAGACAAATCACTTTTACTGTTTGTATCTATTTTGGGTTTTATGACTTTAGCCAGGATCTCAGAGACATCCTCCTGGTGAGATAGTTCACAGTTTAAAGAAAATGTTAACTATGGACAAAGTGTGAATGTAAAGGCAGGAGTGCAGTAACTATTGGAAGCAGCATCAAGCCCATCACTATGAAAGCTGAAAATAATCTTTTCATGCCTGTGACATTACTAATGTGAAAATGTGGAGAATGCCAAAGAATACAGAGAAATTCAGAAAACTTAGGACTTGTATTATAAACTGATTTAGCTCAAAGAGCATATATTCAGCCAGAGTTTACCTAGGGACAAGCAAGGGAGCCCAACACCTCCTGTATAGCACACTTCTGCAGACGGCATTCATGGGGGTGCCCTTCTCTTCCATTTCCCATTCCTCCATACGGAAGGCAGCTTACAGGGAGCAATTGGTAAGCTAGTCTCAGGTTTCCAATGAGTATTCATCATAGCAGACACTTTTAAGAGGATCATTGCATCTTTAGCTGCTCATTGGAGGCCCCTGACGAGTTAGCTGACTCAAAGAATTGGGAAAACAAACTTACCTTGCCAGCAAATGGGACCAGATCCATCCACAAAACCAAACTGCTCCACATGCTGTGACACCTGCTACCATAAAAGAAGATATAATTGCTATTGGGAGGAGATGCCCAACCAGGGACCACAGCAAGAGCGTCAACAGCTGTTGGTAATGGAAATCTGTCATCTTCTATCTGTGCTCAGTGCTTTGAGAGCATCATACAAACGGCATTCTCTTAGGCCGTCTCACAGAATTAGCAATGCTTGCCTTTGGGCATTTTACCAACATGTACTTATAAGGAGACATATTGTGAAACTTCAATAAAACTGTTGTAAAGCTCCCAAGTCCCTAAATAGTTTGATTTATTCAGTAATTAATCAGGATTTTGTCTGTGCTATTGAGTCTATTCAGTTGTAATTTAACTTTTCATGTGTTTATGTCAAGTCTTCAGCATTAGATCATATACAACTTCCAGGTTGAATTTTGTCTGATACATACATGTGTCACCCATAGCATCTGGTTTTTCAACTAGTATATGCTCAATAGCTATATATTCATTAAATTTTTGGTAGAAATAGACTGTGCTCTGTGACATTCTTTACTAGTATTTAAGGCATGCAATTTCATTATTCCTATATCTGATACCAAAGCTTATGTAAAATTGGCCCCCTTCTGTCCTTGGAATGCAATAATATATTTGAAAAGAGGAACCATGTGATTTGATAAGCTCGAGATTTAGGCTAATATCTAAAATCAGGACACTTATTTTGAGGGATATTTTAATAACTGCCATGGCTGCAGCCCAGTGGACTGAGAACATAGTTATAATACATCATTGATGGAAAGATTTAATTATGCAGAATCTGTAATATGTTTCATTTTTTACTTCCTGCATAGCAGGTGAGTTTTAAGATAAAATACAAAGTCATTAAAGTCAGATGGTGGAACTAGGTCGCAGTTATCCCCTTTGATAGATTTCTTTGCTGTACGTTCCTCACCTGCTTTATGGTAGGTCTGTCACTATACATCTAGTTTTTGAACCTAATGCTGTTAGCAAATGATCTTTTCTCTAGTGAAAAATAAATCATGTTTTTAGCTAAGGTATGCTGGGAGACATTTGTATCTGAAGTATCCACTATAGCAGAGAGATCACATACAGCAAGTATAACCAAGCTCTCCTGTTAACAAAAAAAAATATAATAAATATCACACTTTCAAAAGGCAGGACACTTGCTCACTCTGAATTAATGACAAGACCCCTGATGTGTAGAAAAGTTTAGTTAGAGGAAATGCCTGGATTAGAGTTCTCTTCTTTCCTTAATTTGAAGTGTATCATCGATCAATAGGTCTTTGAATTTTCTCTGAGACCAAGTATCAACATTATGTCAACCTGCTCAAGAGATCACCACTCCCTCACTCTCATATATAGGAAGTTTTGGCACTAAAAACAGCAACCGCAATAAAAGTTCTTGAAGTCTTCAAGTCTTCAAAATAAATGAGTTTTTTTCATTTTCCCTTGCAAAGAGATTTTGGCCCTTTGCCCACTATTGTCTCTAGTGCTGCAGTACCATGGATAGCTTCCCTGTCCTGGTCACCACAATAGGTGCTTTTATGCACATAAATTTTTATCTTAGTTTCACTTGGAGACATAGACAAATATATATATAAAATTTTAAATATTTAAAGAGCCTTTCTCTAGAATGCAAATATTTGAAGTTGGGGCTTGTTTTGTTCATCAATATTATCTCTATCTTTTCAAATGGTTCCTGATATGTAATGGGTACTCAAAAATAATCATTAAATAAATGACTGAATGACTTTTGCTAATTTGGAGTGAAGATAGTTGTGGTGCTGTGGGTGTTTGGAGAAGGGATATAACTTAGGAATATAAATATGAGTTCAGGCAATTAAACATTTTGTTTTGGGTTACCTGCAGCAAATCTTTACTCTGTCGCAAAGAGATATCAAGAACACAAGAGAGAAAAAAAACTTTGTCCTTAGAATAGAAAACCTGATTTGTGTGCCTGTGTCTGTGTGTGCACATGTGTTTCTCCAAGGATTTCAAACTTCTGAAAGACACAACGATTGGGATGTGTGCAATGAGCCAATTAGGTAAAATATTCAGCCTAAAGTTATAGAAGGAAATGTCATGATTTTATTAATATTTAAATTTGTGAGTTCCACAGTTGACTCTGGATATATATTTCAAATGAATGTATTTCAAATTATAGTGACAGAACTTACAGAATCCTGTTTTTAAAAAACGAATGAATGATTGTAGTAAAATTTTAGGGGGGATATCTGAGTTATTCAGGACCTCATTCCATTTATACACAAAATACAAACTGCCAATCAATGAAAAGATCCCATTGATTGACATCGAACCAATAGACTGACTGTTGGGGTCCAGTAAATGCTCTGGCTCTTTTGTGACTTGGCTCACCCAATCTAACTTCCTATAAAATTCATTGTCTTAAACTTTGGCTTCTTTGATAAGGTGACATTTAGTACTACTTACTAAGAGAGGTTGCTGAGATTTTGATTAAATTTCTATAATACTAAATATAAAGCAGTAGTTAAAACTTCACATTTATAAGCATTTTAAGTAAATTGAACATGCTATTGATTAGATCTGTGATCTAAGTACACTTACCATCTCTTGCTTTTCTATTTCTTTTTAATCCTTAACAGATGGTACAGAATTCATTATGGCTCAGCCAGAATTACAGCAAATTTTTCCTTGTCACCAGAACAACATTCTTAATTCCTTAGAGGGTGAGTTAACTTTTAAATTCTCTTAGAAAAGACTTAACTTTTAGGAAGGCAGTCATCAAAAGATGCACCTAAGTTTTTTTTCCAACATTTCCTTTTCATTCTGCCTTTCCAGAAGCAAGGAATAAATAAACTAAAAGCTCTATTGTTCAACAACAATTTATTGAGTAGATATGGTGTGCTTGGCACTACACTAAGGCACTAATATACAGAAAAAGAGAGAACTTTTCCCCTGAGTATACGTATTTTACTTTGAGACACAAATATACTAACGTATACTCAAAATATATTGTACTGTGAGATGTGATAAAAATGGGAAAAAATGATTTGGAACAGTGACTAATTCCTGCCCTGGCCAGTGTGACTCAGTTGGTTGGAGTGTTGTCCTCTGCACTGAAGGGTCATCGCAAGTTCAAGTCCCAGTCAGGGCACATGCCCAGGTTGTGGATTTGACCTCAGTCAGGATACATACCAGAGGCAACTGATCAATGTTTCTTTCTCACATCGATGTCTCTCTCTCTCTCTCCCTTCCTCTCCCTATAAAATCAATTAAAAATACCCTCAGGTGAGGATTAAAAAAATAAAAAGAGTGACTAATTTCTGTTAGAGCAGGGATGAAGTAGAAAGAAGCCTGGCTGATTATTAATATTTTTCAGTAGGATTTGCCCAAAATGAAAGTGTCCTGTTACAAAGTTGCTTAGTTGCTATCTAACTCTTTAGTGCAAGAGGATAGGGTAATGCTTTATGAAAAGTCATTTAATGATTTAAAATACTGTTATTTATATTCCCACTTAAAGGATCATTTATTTGACCAATAGGTGATTCATTAAAATAGTAAAATGTCTAACGACATGCATGCAATGTGAAGCAGCAGCTCAGCATTAAAAATAGAAAGGGCATTTTTAATGTGGAAAAGGCATTTGATAAAATTCAACAAAAAATTCTATTAAAATTAGTACAAGAGAAAAGTGGGACCCACTTAACTCTAAGAAAAATTGTTTATCAACAATAGCAGCAAACACTATTCCAAATTTAAAATTCTAGGTCCACTTCTATAAAAATTAGAAATTGAACCAAGATGTCAGAATCACAATTATTTGAAACTGATTGAAATAATTATAAAAAATAAAATAATTTTTCTAACTGGAAAAGTAAGTTTACAGTTCGTAAGAAAGAATAAATGCTCAATATTTGATAGGAAGCAAATAGGAAGAAAAAGGTGACAATGTATAAAAAAGGAAGATAATATAAAGCTACATTAAAAATTAATATAGTGTTTATGTAAATTCGCAATAGATACATTATTTATTGGAACCCATCACAGTTCAAAAGTAGATCCTAGTATATATGTGAGAATTTATTTATAGCAATTTTGATATTTTTCTTCCAATGAAGGTTGCATGGTTTGTTTAATAAAACATATTAATTTGGAGGAGGGTGCATTTCTTGGGAAGAAAATATTCTTACCATACTAATAGAGGTTTGTTTGTTTTTTTTGTAAAAGTGAAAATTCTCCTTGTATTTCTTTCAGTTAGTCAGCAGGTACTAATGCAGGTCTTTCCTAAAAGCAAAAAGACTTAACATGAACTTTCTGAAAGAGGAGGGTATGCTTTGCATTACATCATTTTAGCTTTTGAAAGGTTTCCAAATGCTCTCCTTTTGGACAGTGGAGGAAACCTGTATTCAAAAACTAATCCCAATATCATTATGTAATGTAATGTACTAAAATTATTTACAAATAACCCAGTAGAAAAATGGGGGAAGGGAAGGGAAGACAATATGGAAAAAAGCAAGTGACCAAAATAGAACAGATTCTATCTCTAGCCAGTTGTCTGTACAATGCAAATGAGTGTATCATTATGCACCACTTTGTATCAATTAACAATCATATTGGTGAAAATAAAGAAAAACAAGTACTGTTGGTAGTAAGTCCTCTTGGGAGGAAGTGGAGAAATGTTTGTTTTTAGAATTGACTGAATTGCAAATTGTACAACATTTTGGAGGTGTTACCAGGAAAGATTGTGTTCAAATTGAAAATACATATACTTTTTAATCTATTAATAACTCTCTGGAGTGTATGAAAAGAAAACTAGTGATATTTAAGGTCATAGGCTCAAAGATGACTTTTTCAACATTGTTTCCAATGATAAGTTGTGAGAAAAAAAATGTTTTCCATCAGATATAGAAATTCTTGAATGCATTATGTTATATCCACATGAAAGGATAAGAAATAAGTTGCATCTATGGTTATTTACTGCAGAAATTTTCTAAAAATACTTATGTGTGGAAATTAAGATACAGAAAAATACACAGTGTGATATTTGATACCAAATATAACCAAAGAATAACGCTAAAGCCAGTATATGTATACTGCCTGTGTGTGTATGGTTGATTATATATTTTGTGTTTGAGCGTGTAAGAGAAGTATTTTCAGAGAATACATATAGTCATCCCTTTGGTATCCTCAAGAGATTGATTCCAGCGCTCCCCACCCCATACCAGAATCCATGGTGCTCAAATCTCAGATGAAATGGTGTAGTATCTATAATAATGAAAACGTAATATGCTAATTAGACCGGACATCCTTCCAGACGACCTTCAGGATGAAGCTGGGGCTTCAAGGGAAGCTCCAGTCCCGGGTGCCTGCCAGTGGCCAGAGGGAAGCCCAGGTCCTGGGTGCCGGAGGAAAGCTGGTGCCAGCAGTTGGGGGAAGGAAGGACTACTCTTGAAGGAATTTCGTGCATCAGGCCTCTAGTTTGCCTATAACCTGGGCACATTACCCATATAATTTAAGTCATCTCTAGATTATTTACAATACTTAACACACTATAAGTACTATGTAAATCATTGTTATACTGTACTGGTTAGGAAGTGATGACAAGAAAAGTCTCTGTACATGTTCAGTACATAGGCCTAACTATAGTAACTGTCAGCAAAAACATAATATTTTCTGAGCCAAGATTGATTTAATCTTTAGATGTGCAACCTATGTACAGGCTGACTGCGTACATGTACGTGTGTATATATAAAGTGATATATATATATATATATATATATATATATATATATATATATACATACTAGAGGCCTGGTGCATGAAATTCGTGCACAGGTAGGGTCTCTAGTCTTGGCCGGCAATCAGAACCAAGCTGTGGGGCAACCAGCAGGGTGATCGGGCCCCCCTCCCCACCCCCCGCTTGCACCCTTCTTGGCTGGCCGGGCACTGTGCACTCACTGGACCTGTCCCTTGCTGCTGCCACCGGCCGTCTCCCTCTGCAGGGCCCCTGATTGTACCCTCCTTGGCTGGCCTGGGGCCTGCGGGCTGGGGGCAGCTCCTGTGTTGAGCGACCGCCCCCTGGTGGTCACTGTGCATCATAGTGACTGGTCGTTCCACCATTCAGTTGATCTGCATATTAGGCTTTTATTATATAGGATTATACAGGTATATTTTATGGAAAATATAAGATATGGGTTAGTGGTATTGGGGGTTGAGGTGGAGTAGTGAGCTGATATAGGATGAGAAAAGAAGAGAAAAAGTGTAGCCAAGTAGAAAATGAAAAAAAATAGTATGATGAAATATAAAATATCAAAGATATATGTTATTTCTTTGCATTTATAAAATGTGTGTATATGTATAAATATTTTTAAAATAAATTCTTAAAATGCTTACAGATTAGAAAATAACTAAGTTACATTGCTTTGCAATTAAATTCTCTCCATGAATGGAGTATAATGAAACATATATTGGTAGGATATGGGGACCATAATTTGTATAATCACTGGGGGTATTTCAGTTCACAAGTTGTGGTAAGTGTAGGCCCCCCAATAAGTGAAGTTCATATACGAATGAGGTAGTCTGTTAAGTTACTATGCCAATGCCTGACAGTTTATAGGAACTAAATAATAACACTTTCTCGGGAACCAAATCTCTGAGCATGGACCTTGGCATCCGATATAGATCAATTCACATCCTAGTTTAGCCTCTTAAAAACTGCCATTTCTTTGTAAAATGAGTATCATTATGCTTAATGCTTCTGCCTGTTGTGATAACATACATGACACATGGCATTCCTAGCAGAGGGCTTGCTATAGAGTAAGTGCTTATAAATGCTACCATAGATAGGGCCTTGCACTATAGAGTGGTGATACAGTGTTATATTGGTGAAAAGTACTTTCCAATGTCTGATGAAATGTATCAAGCCAAAGGAAAATGACATTTGCTATAGAGGAATGAGTTTCAGGGTATGGCTTTTGTTGAATAGAAACTAGTGAAAGAGAGCTTTGAACCTCTCTTTCAAATGTTCCTCAATGGAAATTCTCTTATCACCAAGGAACACCATATTTTAGGTCTGCAACAGAATCAAGTCTGAGAGGTGTTTGCTATAACAGGATATAAAGTCATTACTAGGTCAGAACACTCATCTGGAATAAGTGAATTAAAAAGAAGCAAAAGAACTCTCAGATTTTTCCCTTTTTGGCTTTCATTTATTTTCTTATCACCCAATCCTGATATGTTGAAATATGACACACTGTGGTAATATATCTTATGATATGGAGAGAGAGAGAGAGAGAGAGAGAGAGAGAGAGAGAGAGAGAGAGAGAGAGATTAGTATACCCACAGTCTTCTTCAGACAACAGGAATGTCTATGGCATTGGCACCAGTGTCTCAGCTTATTTTTCTAGGCACTGGAAAATCTCGCTTTGATTTCTTATTTTGTACAGTCTGTGTAAATGATAATTTAAGAGCTCTACATGTACCTCTGTATTACCAATAAATTGTACATTCCTCAAAGAGGGTGAACATAAACAGCATGAAGGAAGGATACTGAACTGGAAGTGAGGAATTTCTGTTTTCTTACATCTGAAACTAACCAGCTCTATGATCTTAAGAAGTACCTATTATATCTGAGACTTTTTGAGTATATGTTTACATGTGTAATCCTCTCAACTGTACTTCAAAGGAGAAGTTATTATTCCCATTTTACAGATAAGGAAATTGAGGCTCAGTGAGCTAGGTTCTTTGTTCCACGTCAATCATCTCTGAGTGGCAGTGATGGTATTTTTACCTATGACTGTCTAAGGCCATAGCTCTGGGTCTTTTCTTGACAGACTTGGTCTCCTCTCCCCTAAACATAATTTCCTCTTAATGAAACAAAGGACTAGGCCAAGTGAACTCTTAAGTATCTCTCTCTCTCTCTCTCTCTTTTTTTTTTTGCACTGTACTTCTATGATTCATATCCATAGAATTTGGTTGTATCAAGTTCTCTGAGAGCCTTAGGATAAGGGATTTTGTAAAACAATGGAGGAATATATGAGAAAATTTTTGAACATTTAAAATTTACTGCTACATCCTAAGTGATTTTTCAGAATAGATGTCTCTCTTTAATTTTTGGGGCAGCTGGGCATTGCAATAGAATTAAAATCACCCTTTGAAGTTTTCCTTCTCTTTTTGATAAGTTACATAAAGCAGTTGTTCTTAGGTGAAGGAGGATATTAGAATAATGCCCCTTTGGTGAATTTTTATATGAAAATTCGCATCTTAAGACACTGTACTAAATAGTGGCCTTGCAAAAGGTAAAGGAAATATAGAAACTGGGAAAAATTAATAAAAAAGAAAAGAACAGATTTCTTTAGTGAAAAGTACATGAAAATGGCTATTTTAGGATTGAAGCCAGAACACACAATTCAGTTTCTAAGCTTGATTAGATTTCCTACACAGCAAGGGAGAACAAGCCTGAAATCTAGGCAATTACAGACTATAGAATAAAATAATTTTTTAAAAAGTGTCTTTTATGTAAGAAAAGGTCCTAAAGGGGCACCTCAAACTATAAAATACTTCACTGCATAGCGTAATCCTATATGAAATAGAGCTTGAATTGGGATTTAAAAAAAGAAAAGAAGAATGGCATTATTTTACTAAAAATACCCTGTGCAATAAGGGAACATTTTGTAAAAGGAATAACAGAATCATAAGTTACATAAGATGCTTCATTTCTTTGTTCTGCCATAGACCTTACAAAACAGTTGCTACAAGTAGTGGTGTTTATCTTATAGTCTCAAAGAAAAAAATTATTGCCTTATCATTCTTTTCCATTCCTCCTGTCTATTTTAGGGAAAAGTGTACTTATGATTATATGTAAATGTTCAGGTAATAGAGTGGTATACGTTGACCGTCGTTTCTTTGTCAAATCAACATTCATCATCCCTGTCTTCATACAGGAAAAATAATAAACTGAGCAGATTTGGTAAATTGAATTATTCTCCATGCTTCTCTGTGTCCAAGCCCCAGTTCTTCATCCCTTCTATATCCAAATCCTTTGCCATAGTCTTTGCAGCTCTTCCCATAAAAGAGGTGTTTATGTCCCTTCTCCATTGACTTTGAATCGAGCCCTAAAACTTTATTTTCAATAAAATGAGGTAGAGGTGGCAGTGGTCCCTTCTGAGCTTAGGGCTCAGTAATCCATGTGGACTTCTGTGTGTGTGATTTCACTTCTGTCCTTACCATGAGAAAAACTCGCTACACTGTTGGTTCCAGGAGGAGAAAGAGAAATATGAGGTATAGAGTTACGCCAGCCAAGTCCAGCTTAGTTCAACCAACTCCCAGTAGACCCAAGATTACTGAGAATTAATGAGTGCTATTTCAAGCCACTCAGCTTTGGAGTAGTTTGTTATACAGCAGTGTTGGCCACTAGATAAATTATACAGTAGATATACGTGAAATCGATACATGAGATGACTATACACACATATGTGCACACTCAGCAACTACTATGTTTTCATGACAGTGGGGTAATTATTTGAGATCTCAGATGTTTCTTTAACTCAGTTACTTAATGTGCTTTGGAAGGATGAACCTGAATATGAAATGAACTCAAGTTTTCTCTTACTTTCTTCTAAATAACAGGAGTGCTTGTTATATAATAATGAACATGCCAATCTGTTGTATATTCTCAAATATCCTGTAATTCTCCTTCTTGACACATATCACATTTGTGATACATTATTAATTTTACATAATTTTATGCTTTCACAGTAGGATGAATAGCATGACAGTCTTTCATATTCACACAGTGCTATGAAGAACTATTAATACCACCATTTGACAGATGAAGAAACTGTCAGAGATGCTGAGTAAATTTCCCACCGCCACTCAGATGGGATGTAGAATAACTGAAGGTCAAATGCAAGCAGCCTGGCTGCAGAGCTGTTGCTCTAACGTAAACCATTGATGGGTAGTACATGGTCTGGGAAGTCGTTGATCTCTGCCTGAAACCTACCATGTAGACATGGAACAGTTGTTGAAAGGTTTGAGCATGCTTCAGCAAAGGAAGCATGTGTACTATGGAGAAAGGAATGCTAATATCATCTTGAAGACAATTACTTTATTTAATTGACATTTATTGAGTACAACCATGAAGCAGCCACTGTGGCAAGTGCTGACGATTTACAGGCATGGTTCCTGCAGTCCTTCCGCAGACATTCTAGTGTTGGAGATAGAAATAAATAAACAAGAGGTGATCATTACAATGTGTGAACATGTTGAAAAGGAAGCAAGGTGATGGTAGACAATAACGGGTGTGAGTGAGAAGCATTTTATTTTCTTAGTGGTCGGGGAAGGCTCCTATTTAAAAGGGAATATTTAATGTGAGACCTGACAAGTAAGGAAGATGGATGGAGAGAGTTTCAGGCGGAACATGTGAGGGTACTGAAGTAGGAGGAAGCTACCATCTTACTTTGTCTAGATCATTGCTAAAACCTTCCAGTGCTCTGTCCACATTTACTCTGTTTGCTTCTCCATATATTCTCTGCACTGTACCCACAGTGATCTTTCCCAAATGGTTCTGTTATTTTAAGGAAGATAAAAATTACTACTTAATATGGCTTACAAGTTTGGCTCATGCCTTTTCCTCAAAACTCATCTTGTTTTCTTTTGCTTTCTGTCCTAGTCATCTGTCCTTGCATCTGTGAATGCTCATGCCTTATCATACCTGAAATCTGCACATTTAAATGCATGGTTTTCTGCCCGGTTCCTCTTTTTCAGATAATTTGTGCTAAGGAATCAGTATCTGAAGTATCCTTGTTTTGTTTCCTAACCATATAAAATTCCCATGAAGATATTTATAGCACTCTTCATTACTCCTCTGTATATTTGCTAAAGTTAACATTTTGTACAGGTGTGCATGAGTGTGTGTGCATGCATGTGTGTGTGCATGCACATGTATGTGTGTGTGTGTCAATATGGAATGAGAATAAATTTAATGAAGTTAGGAACCAAGTTTTCTTGTAATTATCATTATACTAGAGGCCTGGTGCACGACATTCATGCACGGGGGGCAGGGGGTCCCCTCAGCCTGGCCTGCACCCTCTCATAATCTGGGACCTTTCAGGGGATGTCTGACTGCTGGTTTAGGCGTGATCCCACAGGGTGGATTGGGCCTAAACCGGCAGTCAGACATCCCTCTTGCAATCTGGGACCAGTGGCTCCTAACGGCTTGCCTGCCTGCCTGATCACCCCTAACCACTCGCCTGCCTGCCTGATGCCCCTAATCACTTGCCTGCCTGCCTCATTGCCCCTAACCACTTGCCTGCCTGTCTCATTGCCCCTAATTGCTTCTGCCTGCCTGCCTGATCACCCCTAACCACTTGCTTGGGGGTGGGGCCATTGTGGTCTCTGATCGTTCTGGTCATTATGCTGTTTCAGTCACTGGGCTTTTATTATATAGGATTCCTGGTGCTTTGAACAATGCTTGACACATAATAGATGCTTAATACATATTTAGTACATTGAGTAAAAGTTACTGAAGAGTTTTAGTAAGGGGAGTTACATAACACAATGTGTATTTTTAAATGTTCACCTTGCTGCTTTGAGAGGAGTGGATTGGAGAGGGGCAAAAGTGAAAAAGAGAGCTTAGTTCAGAGTTTGCTGTAGTAGTCCAGGTGAGAGGCCATTGCAGTTGGGTGTTGAAGTGATAGTAGAGCAAATCTTAAAAAGTGCTTATATTTCAGGTAATTTTGCAGAAAAAATTTGCAAGGTTTATTGGTATTGACTGAGGAAGGTGAAAGAAATAAATGAAGTAAGCATAATTCCTAGGTTTCTGGAAGTATAGTAATAGTATTTATGAAGCTGAGGAAAACTCAAATGATTGGACAGTTCTATAATTGGGGAAATTAAGTTTGCTATTGGCTGTATTAAATTTAAGATGTCTGAAGTATTCAATAGACAATATCAAATTGACAATTGAATTCACTTATCTGGAGATCTATTGGTGAGTTTGTAAATGCAGATATACATTTAGATATTATCAGTATTTAAATTTCATTGAAAGTCATATGAAAGGCAAAGGCATGTAAGAGCAGAGTATAATAAAAGAGAGCTTATGGCTGATTACTAAAGAATATACATATTTAGAAATAAGAGATTAGAGTTTTAAGAAAGAGTAGAAAATATTATTTTTTATTTATTGTTGAAACTATTAAAGATATCCCTCATTCCCTCACCTTTACCCTCTGAAACATCTGTATTGCCATGTTGCAAAAAATAAATAAAAGGAACTTTGACCTATACCTCTCACCATATAAAAATTAATTTAAGCTGTATCATAGATGAAAGAAAAAAAGCTAAATCTCTAAACAACATAGAAGAAAACACGAGAGTGTATCTTTACAGCTTTGAGTTAGGTAAATGTTTTTAGCCAAGATAAAAAGATAGTACACTTGAAAAGAAATCGATAAATTGAACTTGATCAAAATTAATAGCATTTCTTCTTTAAAAGACCCCATTAAAGAACTGAATAAGCAAATCACAGACTGGGGGAAAAACCTACATAATTTTTATACTTGACAAATATAAAAAAGAATATGTACGCCGAAACTGGTTTGGCTTAGTGGATAGAGCGTCAGCCTGTGGACTGAAGGGTCCCAGGTTCGATTCCGGCAAGGGCATGTACCTGGGTTGTGGGCACATCCCCAGTGGGGACGTGCAGGAGGCGGCTGATTGATGTTTCTCTCTCATCGATGTTTCTGACTCTCTATCTCTCTCCCTTCCTCTCTGTAAAAAATCAATAAAATATATTTAAAAAAGAATATGTACAATTCAATAATAAAAAAGGCAAAAAATAAATAAATACTGGCAAAAGAAGCCCTGGCCAGGAAGCTCAGTTGGTTAGAGTGTCATCCTAACACTACAAGGTTGTGGGTTCAATCCCTGGTCAGGGCACATACAAGAATCGGAATCAACCAACAAATGCATAAATAAGTGAAAGAACAAATCTCTCTCTCTCTTTCTCTCTCTCTCTCTCTCTTGCTCTTTCTCTCCCTTCCTTCCTCTCTCTCTAAAAATCAATCAGTCAATCAATAAAAATATTTAAAATATTGAAAAAAGGCTTGAAAGGTACTTGACAAAAAAATTGAATGGCCAACAAGCATAAAAGAAGATGCTCAACATCATTACTTATTAGGGAAAACATTAAAACTTCCATAAGAAACCAAGTTGTACTCAAATATTTGTGATTGACAATACCAAGTCCTGATGAAAATATGGAACAACCAGATCTCTCATACATTGCTGGAGGAAGTATAAAGTCATTCTCTTCCTTTGGAGAATTATTAGGAAGTCTCTTTTAAAGTTAAACATATGCTTATCTGTCACACAGCAGTTGTACGCCTCAATATTTACCCAAGAAAAATGAAACGGATGTCCACACAAACTTATTCTCAGATGTCCATAGAAGCTTTACTCATAATAGCCCCAAAATTGAAGTTGAGCCGTCCACTAACAAGGCAATGGATAAATAACTTGTGGGATACAATGAAATTCTAAGATGATCTCCAAGATTCACATCTGTAGATATAAATGCCCTGAATAATCTCCTCCCCTTGAATGTGGGCAGAACCCGTGAATCTGATGGGATGTCACTCCTGTGGTTGGGCTGTATCATGTGGCTTGGTGGAGGAATTTTTGTAGATGTAATTAAAGTTCCAAATCAATTGATTTTGCGTTAAATGGGAGATGGTCCTTGGTACCCCTAATGTAAGAAGATGAAAGCACTTAAAAGTCGGACTGGGCTTTTCCTAACACTAGAAAGACATTCTCCTGCTGGCTTTGAAGAAGTAAGCTTCCATATTGTGAGGTTTGTTAGAGGGCCATGAGGCAAGGAAATGCAAGGTCCTCTAAGACCTGCTAGGAGCCCTGGATCACAGTCAACAAGAATATGGGGACCTCATTCCCACAACAATAAGGAGCAGAATTCAGCTTCCTTGAGCTTGGAAGGGGACCCTCGCTTCAGAAAGGAATGTAGCCCAGCTGACATGCAGCTTGCAGCCTTGTGAACCTCAGAGGAGAAAACTCAGTTAAGCCAGGTCCCAACTCCTTACCCATGGAAACTGTGAAATAATAAATGTATTGTTGTCTTATGCCATTACATTTGTGGTAATTTGTTATGCAACAATAGAAAAAGAATATGCTTAGCAATAAAAAATATGACCTACAAGTAAAAACAACATAGATAAATCTCAACAACATTAGTGAAATAAATTAGGCACAGGCCTTAAATTAGGCGCAATAGATTACCTATTGTATAATCTCATTTATATAAATTTCAAGGACAAGCAAATCAGATTTATAATGATAGAAATTAGTACAGTGGTTGTTTCTGGGGTGTAGAAATAGTTCTATTTTTTTTAAAAAAATTATCTGGTTGTTTATATTAGTTAAAACTCATGGGACTGTAAATATAAGATTTCTACATTTGATTCTATGTAAATTATACCTCAATTTAACAAATAGGAAAGATAGTGTTATAGGCAGTTAAGAGGCTAAGACAAAGATGGAAAAGAGCTCATTGAATTTGGCAATTTTCAGATAATTCGTGAATTTAGGGAGAGTACACTCTTCCCAGGGTGCTGATAAAATCATTAAAGAATGCACTACAGTGGGAATAGGTAGAGAAGAAATTGAGCCATTGTGTATAGCAGTGGTTCTCAACCTTGGCTGCACATTAGAATAACCTGGGCATCTTTTTAAAATCATGATTTCTGGGCCTCATTCCATTCTGGAGGATGAGGCCCAGAAATCAGAATTTTAAAAAGATTCCCAGGTGATTCTAATGTGCAGCCAAGGTTGAGAACCACTGGTGTATAGATAACTCTTTCAATATGTTTAGTTATCAAAGAACAATAGAAAATGAGGAAGTCTTTTGAGGATAATGTGAAATGTAATGAGTGTATGCATCCTTTCATGATGGTAGATCCTGAGCATATTTGGACTGATCAAATGTAGAAGAATTTATCATGCAAGGTTTAGAAGGGATGTATGAATGGATGAATTTCTTGAGAAGTTCTAGAATTTTATATAAATGGAGTAATTTTAACAAGGCTTCTTTTATTAAGCATAGGTTTTGAGTTTCATTCATATTTTTGCCTATATCAATAGTTGTTCACTTTTATTGCTATTTCATTTCATAACTATAACACATTATTTTTTATTTATTCCCCAGTTGATGGGCATATATGTTTCCTCCAGTTTTGTGCTATTGTACATAAAGTGCTTTAAATGTTCTTGTACAAATTTTTTGCTATGCATATATTGTTGTTTCTCTTGGTCAACATCCAAAATTAGAAGTTCTAGGTATAATTTTAGTTTTATAAGGAAATAAAAGACTTTGGCCAAAGTGATTATAACACCCATGTTCCCACGATGTATATGAATGCCAGTTTTCACACCATCTCAAGGATTTTGCACTTAGGGTACCCTCTGTCAGGTACACTCTTCCCTCAGATATCTATGTGGATTCTTCACTCAGGTATTTTAGGTCTTTTTCAAAAGTCATTTTCTCAGTGAAGCCTTCCTTTTCATCATGTTTAAAATTTCCTTCAGAGCATCCACCCTGCCGCCCACCAGCACTGTCTCCCTTACTTCTTTAATTTTCCCAGAGAATTTATGTACTCCTCAAGTTGTCTGTTCCCCTTAGTGCCGTGGTTCTCAACCTTCTGGCCCTTTAAATAGCGTTCCTCATGTTGTGACCCTCAACCATAAATTATTTTCGTTGCTACTTCATAATTCTAATTTTGCTACTGTTATGAATCGTAATGTAAATATCTGATATGCAGGATGGTCTTAGGCGGCCCCTGTGAAAGGGTCGTTCGACCCCCAAAGGTGTCGTGACCCACAGGTTGAGAACCGCTGCCTTAGTGCATTGTGAACTCCAGGACAGCGGGGGATTGGTGCCGTTTCTTACATATGCGTTTAAAAAGAAGGTGCGTTCTGATATTGTTGGGTAGATTGTTCTATAATATTAAAGTGTTACCCCTGCATTCCTTGTCTCTATAAACATCCCTGGCTCACAGTGAGCACTTAATAAATATCTGTGGTACAAGTGAATGCCTGGAAATACTTGTGGAATGGATAAAACACAGCAAGACTCTCCCTATTTCCAAAAGCATACTTTAATTTGTAGTCAAAAGTCATCTAGGGACACATTTGAAGCACTTGGGTTAAATCGGATCCCCTAATTGTCCAATTAGAGTCTGTTACTCTTTCCCTTTGCTTGAACCTATAAAGGGACAGCAGATGTGCTAGTAATTCATCATGACTGATGGCATATGCTTCAATGCCTACCAATATCTTTTTCAAAGCCAACAGCTAAAACTTTTAAGAGAAGTAGATATTTTTTTTTCAAACTAATTTTAACATGTCTTAAAATGTCTGGAAGACTTTCATGGTAAAAATAAAAGAGTCTGTGAAATGTTTGCAGCCCTTACCTCATTATGTATTGTGTATCACTCATACAGAGCAAACACATATGGTAGCTTAATTGTATATTGTTTCTTGAAATTGTTTTAAGATCCACTTATTTTCCCAGAATTCTTTGCCTTGTTAATGAGATTCTCTAGGATTATACTGAGAAAAGTTTCAGAATCAGTACAGCTGTTCAGTGAAACACTATTAAACTTTTCTCTCTATTCTTTTCCTCTCTGAGTGTTTTACTTTCTTTTGGGCAGATTGTTAACTTTGACTCTTCTCATCAGAATAAGTCCAAAAGTTATCAAGGTAGCCTTAATAGTGGTATATAACATATGTTGGGTTTGCTTTAAAAATTGTTTACATTATTAAATACAGAAGTTCATCTATTAACAAAGAAGTTAAGCTCTAAAAGGCAGTCTGCAAGTACATTTATTTCTAAGTCCACAGATTGATCCAGGCAGGGAAGATGGGGTTGAGGTGTGTATGAAACTTGCAGTCCAGGGATATACTACTGAAGGAAGTCTGTTGTCATTTTAAAGTTTTAAAATGTTCTTCTTTTCCTTTGTGATGTAACATCAATGACATTTAAAAATCACCATTGATGTGATTTTTTTCTTTGCCTTCGTGAACTCATAACATTGGGCCTTTTCTGCCTGAGACATCCATTCCATTTGGAGAAAATGAAGACTTATAAAAAAAGAAATGTGACTTATTATGAAAAGAATGTATAGAAAAATATAGTGGTATTAAAAATATAAGTAATAGATAAAATTGATCCTTGGATAAAATTTCCAAATCCTTTTCCTTTTCCCCTGTTCTTTTTAGGATATCTAGGATCAAGTAATAAATCCCATCTCATATGTAGCCAGTATACCCATTTGCCTCGATATCAAGATCATCTCTCTTGTAGAAGGAAATCATGACTTGGGAGAATTAAAAAAGGAAAGCCAGTTTCCATTCCCAAGAATTATGAGCTGGTGGAAGGAGAGAGAAGCAGGAGATGACATAGGTGTCCTTTGCTTATCCTAAGAAAATATTTTTAATTTAAAAAAGTAGGTCTAAGTTCTGTGAGAATACTGGCATTTCATGTACTAGGTATAAGAATTGGATCAGATTTCAAGCACCATTTAATTTAAAAAGGTCTAAGAACAAAAGAAGGCACCTTGTGTATTGGGAGAGGTGGGTGACAGTGGGTTCATTTATTGAGCAGTCATTTTAAGTGCAAGTGAACGAATTCAGTTTTCTAAAATTGATGTGGTGTACAGGCTTTGTGGCTATCACATGCCCTGCAGTTAAGATTACATTTTAGAAGATTAAATAATATCTTGATATTAAACTGCTAAGTGACTTGAGGGGACTTTTGCCCTTTTCTTTTGGAATAAAAGAATATCTAAAGAACTGTAATCATAATAAAAAGAAATGGAGCATGTTTAGTGTTCATTTTAAATGAAGTCTTCCTTCAGCAGTACCCTTTGTCCTTTGTACTTCTGGGATAGATCACCAGGTTGTTTGTACTGTAAAACTCTGCTGTAACTGCCAGGGCAGTAACATAGGTTAGGATAGATTATCTTTGGTTCCAGCCCCCTGCCAGCTCGTGAGCATAAGGGGTAGAAGCAAGGTAATGCTCTTATCTGGGGAGCGGGGACAGGGAAGATTAGGAGGTGAGGAGTAAGTCAGGCAACTCTCTTGTCAAAGCCCTTGTATTGTCCAGGTTTAATTTTCTTGGCAGGGGTAATGGGTGGGGCTTGCCAGATTTAGCACTTAAAACACAGAATAGCCTGTTAAACATAAATTTCAGTTAAATCACAAATAATTACTTAGTATAGGTATGTCCATGCAATATTTAGAATATGCTATTAATACAAAATTGATTCATCACTTATCTGAAATTCAGATGTGCCTGGGCATCCTGTATTTTCTCTGGAAACTCTAATTGAGATTCCTAGTTGTGTTCTAACTGACCAAAAGTTTCCTGGGAGTGTTATCCCTGTCTTGCAAATTACAGCCAGCCACAAGACCTGCTACAACAGGCTGATTCACTGCAAGACTATGGGCTTGGACCAGGCAGCCCACCACAAGGTGTCTGGGTGGTCATGAAGTAGGTGATCTGACCAGCAAAGTCGGCCACCTCCTCTGCATGTGTACCACCATCAACAAGAACACCTGGGCCACCCTCAGCAGCAGCTGGCACATGATGTGCCCTTGGCTGCCATCCACAGAGCCAGAGCAACCAGAAGTCTGTGATTGTGAAAAGGAAGCCAATCTGCTCCATCAAAAGCTCTTGAGCCCACTCTCAACCCCCATCCCAAGGCTACACCTCTGAGGGCTCCAAAAAAGCTTTCTCTGGCACTTCAAAGGTGTGTTAACCTTGATGCACAAGAGCAACTGACAGGGCTTGCTTAAGGCACAGATAAACCTTTAACTAAAAGATTTACATGCCATGACCAGCCAGTTCGAAATTTATGTTCAGATTACCCCGTGAGGTTACTTTCTGTCACTGAACTTGTCAGCTTTGTTACAAAACCCCTTTTTTGTCCACAATTTACTACCTTATTTTCTTTTATGAGACCTTATTTTCTTTTATTATTTTTAACTGTATTTTCATGTTTTTCTTTCATATGAATGCTCTATTTGTAAAGATTTTCTCTGGACCCTCATTTGTATTAATTTGTAAATACTCAAACTCTTTAAAATTTAGAATCTTCTTAAATAATTATTTATTCATTGAACATTTATGTCACCTCCTATTTTCTTTTGGCACTAGACAAATGAAGGTAAAAATATGACCTTATACTGGAAAGAGCCATAGAAAAGCACAAGTAATTAAAAGAATACATAAATGAGTTCTATTTGCAATGTGAGTTATGACAAAAACCACAGTGCAGAGATAGTTAATCCTGGGGATAGGCAGGGAAGGTGTTTTTGTGAATGGAGATGGAAGTTGATACATGATATAGCAGAGTGAGGAGGAAGAGGATTAGTGAAAGAGAGAGCAGCTTGTACAAAGATCCCAAGGCTACATATGTTTGAAGGTCTGAAAGGTTGCCCTGGCTAGAGCATAATGGGAAAGGAAAACAATCATACAAGATGAGCTAGGAGAGATAAGGCAGTGCTTAAGTCTTTGGTAAGGACTTTGAATTTGGGGTTGGGGGGAGAGGAGCATTATGCAGCTATTAATATTATCGTCATATCTGGAACATATTTGTAATATGCCTGAGAAATTGTTAAAATCACCTCTTATTTCAAAAATCAATAACCATATCATTTTCCACTGTGAAATAATTTTATTTGATTATTTAAGATGTAAATCCAACAGGGAAAATTAGAGGTACATCATTGAGTCAATGATTCAGTCAGATTATGTTCTAAACACACATTTGATATTTTTTTTTTAACTTGAAGGCAGAAGGGGATGGCTAATCAAAAGTTGGAGTTGAGCCAGGACCTAACTGGATCCTTCCACTGAGTGATGACTCTTGCCTAAAGGAAGTTATCACAAGATGTAATCTTACAAAGACAATTTCTTTTGTGGCAGGAAGCTAGATTTTGAGAACTATATCGAAAATTAGGAAACCAATTTTTGAAAATCCAAGCTGACCAACTCTTATATAAATACTTAGGAATATTTTGTTCAGGAGTGATTTTTTTTCTGAACTGAATCATATTGCTTTTTTTTTACTCTTCCTACAGTGGCTTTGATCAAAGAGTTATATAATTACATTCCTAAAATAGAATTGCAGAACTCTATGTCTATCAAAAACAAATACTTCTAGAACCAAGGATTAAAACAACTTCTCTTATAATTTTTTATGAATGCTATTTAAGTAATTTCTACTTTATTAGGCACAGTGTTTTATACTTCTTGTGTGATAGCTTTATTACTCATATCAACTCTGAAAGATAGGAATAGATATTTTCATTTTATATATGAGGAGGCAGGTTCAGAGAGGTGGTATTACTTTCTCAAAGTCACAGTACTATATGTGGCAGAGTCAAGATTCATGCTGCTTATGTTTTTTATGCCAAGAAATGTAGTAGCCTTTCTATTACACCATTTCCTTGGAAGGAAATTCCTATAACATCATGCCTCATAACCAGAGACTCTACTAACCAATATGGCATCATTTTTATGCAAATTCAAGAGAGCACCTCATGAATGTATTCTAGGAAGTCTGGTGTATATCTTGGCAAATAGCAAAGGCTGAACTTGAGTCCCCACTCACTCTCTCAACCATGACTCTAGAGCTGTGAACAAATGCAAGGACCTTGGACATTATGGAAAGTACAAGACTTCAACAAGTGGTCTAAATTAAAATCTCTACTTGATGTTTGAAATTAATTAATAAGTTGAACTGCAGTAACACAAAACTAAGCCTTTAGTTTTTCAGAGAATTTGGTTATTCTGAATATTAAATTTCATCCCCAGGTACAATTCAGAGTACAGCTTTCTGTTATATCCTGACAAATTGTAGATGACCTTGTTAATTGTGTGCTTCCCTGCACTTCATAAGGGTATTCAACTCTGATTTTTCAACTTTTCTTTTTAAATTATTAAAGCTAAGTAGAGTATGCTACCCAATTAAATTTTATTTTATAATACATCTTTGTCAATTAAAAAGTTAACTGTGGGAAATTATAGACATTGATAGAGTAACATAAGCCTTAGGCAACTGTTATTAACAGGAATCAAAATTGGCTTCATCATCTATTAAAACATCACTACTATTTTTTTGCTCAAATCCTTTTGATAGTGAGATATGGAGTGGGTATGAGGAGTCTAGGGCAGAAAGATGATGTTAAAATGTCATTCTAAAACGAGATTTAGGTGTATGACTTCTGAGACTAATTTATATATATAACAAGACTCCCATCTGTTTTTCTGCCTCACGAGCCATTCACTCTCAAAATCCCACTGCCATGCTATGAGGAAGTCTAAGTCACGTGAAGAAACCACAGGAGTTGTTCCGACTGAGAACACCTAGTGAGATCCTAGCTCATAGCTTCCAGGTAGTTAACTGGGGTGACCTTTGAGATGACTTCATCCCAGGTGCTATCAGATTGCATCTGCATAAAAGATTCCAGAAGTCAGTTGCCTAACTGAAGTCAGTAACTCCAGAAAAATGAGAGAAAAGAATAATAAAAACTTGCTGCTGCTTTTTTTCTAGTAATTTGTGACTTGTTTCTTAAAAGTAGATAACCAAAGCCTTTCTATTTGAAAGAATAACACATATACACATAAACATCTGAGAACAGTAACAGATAGTATTCGTAAGAAACAAAAAAATGTCAGAGAAAGATGTCATTGTGTCTGGAAAAAGCTTTGTGGAGAAAGTGGAATATTAGTTGGATATTAAAGAGAGGTTAAGTATAAAGTCCATTTAAAAAGGTGTGCATCTATAATAATAAAAGTGTAATATGCTGATTAGATCAGACATCCTTCTGGATGTTTTTCTGGATGACCTTCTAGATGAAGCCGGGGCTGCAGCTGCAAGATTCAAGGAAGCTGCCGTGGCTGCGAGGGAGGGATCCAGGCAGCTGCTGCAGCTGCGAAAGCCTACTCTTGCATGAATTTCGTGCATCGAGCTGCTAGTGGATTAATAAAATCAAGTAGCATGGCATAGAAGGTTGATTAACATTCTACCAAGTAGAAAACAATAATTTAATGACTTGTTTTGGAGGGGGTAATTTAAATAGTTATGAATTAAAAAATTAGTAAACAACTTTAACATTAAGTCATTCTCAATTTGGAGTCATAAATTTACCTTAAGTCATATTAGAGCACATTGTCCTTATATTTTCTTATAGTCAAGTAATACTATATGTAAACCAATTCCTAGATGATCAATTATATGCATAACTTGTTGTATATTCACATTCTGAAAAGAAAAGTAAATGGAGAGAAGAGAGGAAGTTAGGAGAAAGATGTCTATAAAAGTTAAAAATAAAGAACCATTTGGTGTTATATAAACTATGAATGGGGAAAGCTAGTATAAACATTTTATGTAGGTTTTTTGTCTTTGTTTTTGTTTTTCAACATACTTCCCTAACTGCTCTTCAGAAAAGGAGGGGTCACCTTAAGCTCCCTACTTGAAAGTATCAGAGAATTTTTGCTCATTTCCTTCACCAACTTTATTTTAAAAATATTTATAACATTTTTGAGATTCATCAAATATGTGTTGATCAGACACCAAAGGTTCATAGTTGGAAATGGCCTGCCCTGATTGTATTACAGATAGTTACTGCTGATGCTTTTTTACTATGCTATATTACTTATTCAAGATTTCAATATACAAATCTGTCCTTTAGGATGTGAATGTTATATTACTCTGGGATGGATGGAGCATTGCCGGCTATTTACTAAGTTTGAGCAGGAATAAAGAATGAGTGACCTGGACTACATCTTTACTTGATTATGGACATTGATTATGAAGCAAGACAGGGAGGCGGAGGAGAAGGAATGCTGAAGGGGGTGGGGGAACTGATCCCTAGGCCTGGAATTCATCACAATCTTCATGGAGTTAGTGGCATTAAAACTGCTCATTTCTGAAAAGAAAAGTAAATGGAGAGAAGGGAGGAAGTTAGGAGAAAGATGTCTATAAAAGTTAAAAATAAAGAAGCAATTGGAGTTATATAAACTATGAATGGTAAAGCTAGTATAAACATTTTACATAGATGTTTACTAGATATAAGGTTAAAGAGAAAGGTTAAAGCCAGGTTGTAAAGCTTATAGTTTCAATTTTATCCTGAACAGACGAGAGGGGTCTTTAAAAGGATTTTGGAGTAAGAGGTGACTATATATTTGCCTTAATATATAAAATATATAGTCTTCAATACAAATATATCTTATAAAATACTATCCTCAAATAAGAAAAGGGTGTAGGCATCAGGAAACATCAACAACTTTTCCTAGAGAAAATGCTGCAACAGAACTCTATTTCAGGCATGCTTGTAGGAGTCAAGCCACGCACTGCAGGTACCAACTACTCTATTCTAGCAGTGCTTTTCGAAGTAGTTGGTTGTTAGGAAGAGATAAGGATACAAAGCAGAGATAAGAGTATACTATTACTAACCATGTATTCTTTTGGAATTCCTGACGAGAAAGAGCAAACAAATGCAATTTATTTATATATCAGATTCTTTGAGATATTTATGACCCTAGCTTTTAAAAAGGTTTTCATATATATTTTACTTAGAAAACTGCATATGTGAAAAATGTATCCAAATGTGTTTGGGAAATGATAAAATGAAGCCCAATGCTAATGTGAAATGGATACATAAATATAGTTTTGTTTGCATCTCTCTTTTGGGAAATATTTTCCATCCAAAGATATTCCAGGGACTTCATGTAGATACTCACAAGGGGAGACATAGATCTGCTGCAAGGGCTCTGCTGGGCAGGATGAGAATGTCCCCAGAGTCTTGGGAGGCTCAAAGGAAGTATGGCCTATATCAGGGAGCTATAGAGGATAATAATTCAAAGGTTGGTTTCCAAACTCTATTGAACAATCTTAGTACAGCATTCAGAAACAGAGCACAAGAACATATTAATAAAGTTTCCGATTTTTTCCCTCTATTAAAGAGTTCTCATATTACGTAACAGAAAAGTTGTAAACATAGTGAAGAGAATCCCCATACGTTCTTCACCCAGCTCTTCCTAATGTTAAGATCTTCAAAACCAATGTAAAACTATCAGGAGAAAATTAACCTTGATACAATTCTATGCAATAATCTACTGATCTTATTTGAATTTTGCCAGATTTCCCACTATTGCCCTTTTTCTGATTCAGGACCCAGTCCTGTATCTGACACTCCATTTGGTTGTCATGCTCTCTTACATGCCTTTAACCTAGGACAGTTCCTCATTTCCTCAGTCTGTCTTTCATGACCTTGACACTTTTGAAGACTCCAGGCCAGTTATTTGTAGAATGCCCGCCAATCTGGGTTTGTGCAATGTTTTCTCATTGCTAGATTGAGATTATGCATTTTTGGCAGGAATACCACAGCAATTATATGCCCTACTCAGTGTGTCATATAAGAAGTGCATGAGGTCAATATGTCTATTGCTGGTAATATTAACTGATCACATGGTTAATGTGATGTCAGCCAGTTTTCTTAACTCTAAAGTTATCATTTTTCTTCTTGTAATTCACGGTTCTCTTGTGAGGAGATACTTTAAAACTATCCAAATGTCCTGTTTCTCATCAAAGTCTCACCCACTAATTTTAGCATCTGTAGATTGTTCTTGCCTGTCACAACTAGTAATGATAAATTTCTATTTTGTTTTTCCCTCCTACATTTGTTAGTTGCATTTCTTGCTGTAAATGAAGAGTCATTTCTTCTCCTGCATTTATTTAACTGTTTATTTATCCATCCATTTGTGTGTTGGTATGGATTTATCTATATTTATTTTATTCAGGTTTTTTTTTATAATCCAACATTGTCATTGCTTATTTTATTGCTAAACTTGTGCCAGCTTTAGCACTTGGAAGCGCCTTTGAGTTGGAACTTGTATTCTTCTGCTATGCCCTCATTTTTTCATATGTTCTTATTAGCAACTCAAGATGTTCCTGGATTATGTTGTTCATTTCTATGCCCCAGCTCTGACATCAGCCATTTTCCAGGGAGACCTAGTTCCTTCTATTGGAGAATAGTTTTGAGAAGCTAAAATCTGGGCTGAGCAACCCTTTTAGAGATTTTATTGCTGAGGGTTCAAGTGGGAGACATATGGTACTTGATATGAGTCATCTTTAGAGTAATATTTTTCAGAATTTAAATCTCAGAAACCTTGCAGAAACACTAAATGAGTGTGTGAATGTGGCTGAGGGTGAGAAATTTGCAGCAGCAAAACAAACATTATACTGAAAAAAATGTGGTAGAAATTGTTATGGGAACTGTTTAACTT
The DNA here is from genome assembly GCF_964212035.1 of Myotis nattereri. Taxonomy (NCBI): domain Eukaryota; kingdom Metazoa; phylum Chordata; class Mammalia; order Chiroptera; family Vespertilionidae; genus Myotis; species Myotis nattereri. Next base: position 52,083,367 of record NC_138085.1, read on the forward strand.
CATTTGTAGAAGGAAAAACAACATTCACTGAACTTTTGACCTATCAGAGGATAAGAGAGGAGATAAGACCTAAAGGAGGGCAGATTCTTACTTTAGAAATTAATGTAAGGTTGCTGAGTTAAAGTAAGGGACTCTATTGGCTACTAAAAGAGAAAACAGAGTACTTGATATAATTGTGAATATGATGCTAGTACCAAAGGTTTTTAACATCTGAGTTCCTAAAACTAAAATCCTAGTTGATGAACTTAAAATGATGGTTGTGATATATTTTTACACCAGTAGGAGAAAAAAATTACATCTCAGTGTCAAAAGTATATTCATGGATCATGGCTCTTTGAATTAATGACAGGTTTTCATATTTGCATTTTTATTTGATTCTAAGACATCAATTATGACTTAAAAAAAACTTTCATTTGTTTTTCAAATGGAGCCAAGAGCTATTTAACCTATGAAACTGTCTTAACCCTTATTCATTAACTATCCAGTTTTAGCACTCAATGAATGAACAGTATCTTTAGGCCTGAAAAGGATTTCCTGAAAGTGCTTTATTGAAGGGTATTCTTTTTCACATGTGCCATGAAAGTAGAAATTAACAAAATACATTCAAATATAAAAACAATGTTGCCCGGCTGGTGTGCTCAGTGGTTGAGCATCAACCTATGAACCAGTTGATTACAGTTCAATTTCTAGTCAGGGCACATGCCTGGATTGCAGGCTCCATCTCTCATCATTGATGTTTCTAACTCTCTCTCCCTCTCCCTTCTTCTCTGAAATCAGTAAAAGAATATTTAAAAAAAACATAAAAACAATGTTAACAGTGGAAACAAGAAAAAGTAATAAGCTTCCACATGAATTCTTATTTATAGACACAAGTTGTTGGGCATCTGTTTCCAAAGAAGGTTGGTTAGCACCGGAACTACTCCTAAGGATTAATTATATGGTATGGATTGAGTTAGGCTGGGAAGAGTTTTCTGCTCCCACACATTGCCACTGCTGCATTGCCCCTTGCCTGGTCTCCAGCAGTAGTGTTTTGGAGATAATGCATACATATCATGAGAGGAGGGGAGCTTACCTGAGAGCCTTGGGTCTGGGCTGTATTCTACCAGTAATTATTTCTGTTGTCTTAGACATGGCACTGTATACCCCCTATTCTCGATTTCGTTCTGACAAAGTTTCTTCAGGTTTTATCATTCTGCCCCTAGTACATCTTCTAGGGAAGATGCTGCTGAACTTCACAGAACCACTGTGCCTGTACCTTACTCGATTCTCCCTCAATGATGGTGTTACCTTTCCATCTTCTCTGCCATGGATGTAATTCATATGCTAAATTTGAAACCAGTTTTAATTATTTGTATGGCTTCTTAAATGCAGTGAACAAGGAATGAGGTTCAGTAGCCAAACTCTCTTATCAAAAACATACATTTGTCAGAAATAGTAAATATAACCTCCATTGTATATGCTTTGTAATGTATAAAACACTTTACATGTATTATCTAAACAGAACTAAGAAATAGATATGATGATGATTTTATGAAATTGAATCTGAAAATCGGAGAATGGATCATTGGATTATCTATTAGTCAGTGAGAGTTGGAGCGCATCCAGCTACTCTCCTTTGTACCCCATCATACTATCTTATGGACATTCTATTGGCATAATTTATTTGAAAGACAGTAATCTCTGGAACTATATTATTAGCTCTTAGGTCTTTTTCAATGTCTGTGCTTCATAATAAGTGGCTGAAAGTAGTAGATGGAGACAAATATGACTTAACATTTTATTTTTAGCCTGTGCAAATGGTGTTTCCTTTGGTTGTTTTCTCTATTATCTCTTCACTGTAATCACATGAAATTAACAGTGGAAAGTTGGGAAATTCTTTTTTTTAAAATATATTTTTATTGATTTCAGAGAGTGCCGGGAGCTGGTCCATGCTTGCTGTTTCAAGGGACCTGGCATATATGGCATACTGTTCTTAATATGTTTGCTCACCTTCTTGGCGCTATGTGTTTTAACCAAGGTCTCTGAGAAAGGTTGTTTCCCCAGGTAGGGATTTTCCCCTGAAGTTAGGGAGGGAATAAAACCTCTTAACTAAGTGCCAGGCGGGTAATTAATCACTTTAACTATGAACAATCATGCTTAAGCTACATAATCTTTACTCCCTGGAATGGAGATAAGAAACGCCCTAACCTTTGTAATAGAGATTGATAGGATTGGAATCAACTGGTATAAATACAGATGTAAGAAGACAGAACGAAGAGAGACAGAAATTGGCACAGAACCTACACAGAACGTTCTCTAGAGACAGAAGAACTTCGCTGGAGAGAACATGGCAAAAGATCCTGGACAGAAACTGGCCTCAGAACCTAGAGACAGAACCTAGCGAGAGAACATAGCAAAAGATCCTGGACTGAACCTGACTACAGAAATTGGCAAGAGAACCTGACTAGAACCTGGTGACTGAACCTGGCTGGAAAACCTGGACAGAACCTGGCTGGAGAACCTAGCGAGGGAACATGGCTACAGAACCTGGCTGGAGAACCTGGAGAACCTGGCTGGAGAACCTAGCAAGAGACCATGGACACAGAACCTGGCTGGAGATCCTAAACAGAACTTCGCTGGAGATTCAGACCAGAACTTGGCTGGAGATCCTGGCTACAGAACCTGGCTGGAGAACCTGGAGAACCTAGCAAGAGAACATGGACACAGAACCTGGCTGGAGATCCGAAGCAGAACCTCTCTGGAGATGAGACCAGAACTTGGCTGGAGATCCTGGCTAGGCTGCTGATCAACTGAACGCTGTCTCCGTGTCATTCCTTCTTCACTGACTCCGTCTACGCCTTTGGGAACCCCTGGATCTGCTGGGGTTGGACCCCGGCAAGAGAGGAAGGGAGAGGGAGAGAGAGATAGAAACATCAATGATGAGAAAAAATCATTGATTGGCTGCCTCCTGCATGCCCCACTCTGAGGATCTAGCCCACAACCCTGGTATGTGCCCTGACTGGTAACGCAAACTTGGCCTCCTGGTTCATAAGTCCATGCTCAACCACTGAGCTATGTCAGCCAGGCCTGGAAAATTCCTTTATCAACATATCTCTCTGGACTTTGAGGTACAGGAAGAGAATGACTTTGAATGACACAATTGAAAATGAATACTGCATTATATGAAACTAGAAATCCATCAAATCGAAAGTGCCTTACTTCTGATCCTATTCATGAAAGGGCCCGAGAATGGGTCATGTATATGATCTAAATTGAACCCAAAGGAAAACTTCCCAAAATAATCATTGGCTGCCACATTTCTAAAGTTACAAAAAGTGAAAAATGTGATTATACAGTCTCTCTTGAAATACTAGAAAATGATAATTCTTAGGAGGTCTAGGGAGTGCACAGGGAAGGAAGATGGGCATGGAAAACAAAGAAAATCAAAGTAAAAATTCTTAGAGCTTAAAATATTAATTTTAGATAAAAAATAAATTAAATCTTTACTCAGGAACTCAGCATTAATAAAGCTGATTAGTCAGATTAAAACCTTATGTCTTTGTGGTGGCAATCATATGGATATGGGATAAATCCTAGCCAACGGTTCTGGGCAGCTCCATAATCGCAGTATCAGTTTCTTTATCTACACAGTGGGAATATGAATGTATTAGAAATAATATTTTGAAGGTTGGAGGAAAGGCATATAAAGGAAGTACTAAATTACTCTGGCGAATCTTTTATTTTTAAGTGAAAATATGTTACCAGAATTCTTACTAATAAAATGATTATCCATATAGGTGATAGATGATAGATAGATAGATAGATAGATAGATAGATAGATAGATGACAGCTAGCTAGCTAGCTAGCTGTCTAGATAGATAGGTAGACAGATAGGTAGAATATTAAGATTGACATCTGTGATACAAAAAAACATTTGTTCAGGAAAAGCTGTGAAATGAACGCCATACCCCTTTATTACTTCTCATTCCACAACACTATTTTCCCTTTTTATGGTCCGTTTTAGCCTTCATCCACATAACTAGCACAGAGTTTGGGTAATGACTGCCTAGACCCTATCCTGATATCATCCACTTATGAACCTACTGACCTTGGGCAAGTGTCTAACCAGGGGACTCCAGGTCCCTGACCAAGAGTACTAAGGCCAAAATCCATTCTGATTGGTTATTGTCTGTACAATATTGATTTTTCAGTATTGTTGATACACCTCCAGAATCAAGCACTCTCATTCATTGTTTATAAATATGTGGAAGATTTCTGTAAACATATATAAAACATTGATAACAGTGGTTACTCCTAGGAATTAAACTTGAAAGAAAGAAATAGGAGAAATTTATTGTTACCTATATAATTTTGAAATTTGAACCATGTGTATGTTTTATCAAATCAAAACAGTAATTATTTTTTAATTGAGCAAGTTTATTATAAACATAGATTACATATATATGGAATCTATCTGCAGCATTTACTTTTCATTTATGTGTGAACCAAAAGCCTTCCATTCAATTTAGTACAAATCACTATGAAAGCATTTTTTAAAATATTGAATGATCAATTGATTGATTGATTGATTGATTAAGGCATTACATATGTGTTCTTATCCCCCAATTGTCCCCCCAGCGCCACCCCCGCTTGTGCCCTCACCCGCCTAGTGTCTGTGTCCATTGGTTATGCTTATATGCTTGCATACAAGTCCTTTGGTTGATCTCTCCCCTGTTCCCTCACTCTCCCCTGCCTTCCCTCTGAGGTTTGACGGTCTGATTAATGCTTCTCTGTCTCTGGATCTGTTTTTGTTCATCAGTTTATGTTGTTCATTATATTCCACAAATGAGTGAGATCATGTGATATTTATCTTTCTCCAACTGGCTTATTTCACTTAGTGTAATGCTGTCCTGGTCCATCCATGCTGTTGCAAATAGTAAGAGTTCCTTCCTTTTCACAGCAGTGTAGTATTTCATTGGGTAGATGTACCACAGTTTTTTAATCTACTCATCTGCTGATGGGCACTTAGGCTGTTTCCAAATCTTAGCTATGGTGAATTGTGCTGCTATGAACATAGGGGTGCATATATCCTTTCTGATTGGTGTTTCTGGCTTCTTTGGATATATTCCTAGAAGTGGGATCACTGGGTCAAATGGGAGTTCCATTTTTAGTTTTTTGAGGAAACTCCATACTGTTCTCCACAGTGGCTGCACCAGTCTGCATTCCCACCAGCAGTGCAGAAGGGTTCCTTTTTCTCTAAATCCTTTCCAACACTTGTTATTTTTTGATTTGTTGATGATAGCCATTCTGACAGTGTGAGATGATACCACATGGTCGTTTTGATTTGCATCTCTCGTATAATTAGTGACTTTGAACATGTTTTCATATGTCTTTCGGCCTTCTGTATGTCCTCTTTCGAAAAGTGTCTATTTAGGTCTGTTGCCCATTTTTTGATTGGATTGTTTATCTTCCTTTTGTTAAGTTGTACGAGTTCCCTGTAAATATCGGAGATAACGTTGGCAAATATGTTCTCCCATGCAGTGGGCTTTCTTGTTGTTTTGATGATGGTTCCTTTTGCTATGCAGAAACTTTTTATTTTGATGTAGTCCCATTTGTTTATTTTCTCTTTAGTTCCCATTGTCCTAGGAGCTGATTTGTATCTTTTTCTCATTTTCCAAAGTTATAATGTAAAATTATTTGTTAACTATAAATAATCTATCCTTCTAGAGGTAATTTTTCAAACTTTTGCAGGCCTGAGGGCAACTGCCTATCATAAGGCTTGAATTTAATTTAATATTATAATCACTAATCTTACGTTCTTTTATTTTAAAGACTTTTCATATGAACTCAGACACTTTTACAATGAAGAAAAACACAATGTGGTATAACTTTAGATAAACATACTTGCATATGCTGAGAATACCTATGGGGTGGGAAGAAATATAAACATATGCATGTGAACATCTGGAGAAATTAGCCAAATCAAGTGGGCATTAGAAGAAGAGGTATAAAAAAGTGGACAAATCAAAAGGACACATAAGAAGACAAATCAAATTAGGTTTATTTTTGAAGGTGAAGGCAAGAATCATATTTTTTGTGGTTCTCAGTAGAATATGTATTCTAGTTTTTACAATGCAGAAAATTCTTGTCTCTCTTTAGTAATGAAGATCAGTATATATATATAATTTATATTTGTATTATTTACATCATCTTACCATCATATTGTTACATGCAAACCCATGTTATTTTCTAAATTCTTACACTTCTGAAATGTGCTATATGCTTGTATTTCTATTTTTATTTTAATTTAGGCCCTAAACTGAATAAACAGCAATAAAAACAAAATTATAGTTAAGAATTAAGTTATAAGCTTGCTAATATTATATGGTTCTGATATAAAGAAGTATGAATAATTCTTAAATACTTAAGTTTATGAAAAAGAAAATATAAAACACATTGACCAAGGTGGGGAAGCTGGATATACTTAGTAGGTAGCTCTTCATTGAAGGCTAACTTCATTGTTTGTTAATATTTAAGTACAAAAGCACATTTTACACCTATGCATTTATGAAATATTTTTATAAATTTTGTCACATTTTCCTTAGAAAACAAAATTTACAAGGAATATGATAAAAAAGAACCATGTATTTGACTCCCTTTACCCTTAACTACCACTTCGCCCCCTTCCCTCTGGTAACCACCATACTATTGTCTGTGTCTATGAGTTTTATTTGTTTTCTTGTTTGTTCATTCATTGCTTTAGGTTTTTTACTTTTTCATAGTTAAGTAAATTTAGTTACTGCCTTAAAAATGGTTTTGAATATGGTTACTGACCTTCTTCCAAATGAGCAATGATTAAGCTGGAGAAGATATTAAAAATATCAACTTTGAACTTATTCTATTGTTTTGATATGTCCTTAGTATGAACAAAATAATTAAAATAAGCATTTCAACTGCAAGATTTTTGAATCATATAATTATTTACAGAGACACTTAAGGTGACCTTTCATTATTGGGATGAACTACTCTGTTATATTAATAAAAATAAGTAATTTAACCTGCCAAGTAAACTTGATGAAAGAACTTCAGAATCTGTAGCATTTCCAATCCTTCATCCCTTTATTCATCCCTCTGTCCTGGCAAAGCAACCAGCTAATAGCTATAATGGATTATCTTTCAGTGAGGAAGGTAGTTAAAGGCCGGACAGCTACAAAAATAGCTTATGATATGTTAAGAGAATGAGAATTTTTTTTAGAGTACAATATCTCAAAAATGTAATCCAAATGTTGCTCATTAGTTTTAACCCTATAACTAAATTTGGAATTGAATAAGTCAGAGTATAAAGATAATGCTCATTTACATAGAATGCCAGACCAAAGAATTCTCAATTTTTGGAAATAGTGTTTATCCTGATGCAGTACCAATGTGAAGGAAGAACTTTGGGGGAAGGAAGGGAGGATTAGAATATGACATTTAAAATGTTTTTTCTGGTTTAAATTTTAATCATTTTTAGATATCTATAAATCAAGACACTCTTTAAATAGAAAAATAAGTAACTGTTAAATTGAGGAGGAAAACTAATTGCAAACACATCAGTAGGAAAATGAACCCTCTATACTTACTAAAGGCTAGCTGTGCTTCAAATGGTTTCAGAGCTACCCCAAGTAGGCAACCTTCAAAGAAACTTGCACCTTGCTCCAGTTTTCAGAATAGTTCCATAGAAGTGAAAGACAGTCTAGGAGGATGGTATGATGCAGTAGATATTTATTTAGGAAAGGATTTAACCTATCTCTTTATTGGGGGTAAAGGTTCCAAGGGGCTGGAAGGTATGACTCGCATATGAGCCCCCTCCACCTCTTTTGAAAGCCTTTCCCAAATACCAGATATTGAGGATTCTTTTTTTAACTTTCTGACCCCAGTTTTTATCATCATCAAAAATTAAACTTGTTTACAATAGACACACAGGAAAGAGTGAGGTCAGAATGGTCTTAGGCCTACCACTTAAATTTCTAAGAAAAGGGTAATTATACAATGACAATTAAGTCATTATTTTGAGCTAGGTTACATTTTTAGTACTTTACATATACTAACTTATTTCATCCTCTCAATAACTTTTTCATTTTTCTTATTTTATTTATTCATTTGTTAAATTTATTGGGTTGAAATTGGTTAGATTACATTTTTCTGTACATCATCTATATATTGCATTGTGTGTTTGCCACCGAAAGTCAGACATTTTCCTTCAGTCACCATGTATTTGACTCCCTTTACCCTTAACTACCACTTCGCCCCCTTCCCTCTGGTAACCACCATACTATTGTCTGTGTTTATGAGTTTTATTTGTTTTTCTTGTTTTTTTCATTCATTGCTTTAGGTTTTTTGGCCCACTTATGAGTGAAATCATATGGTCCTTCACTTTTTCTGTCTGACTTATTCCTCTTAGCATGGTATTCTCAAGGTCTATCCACGTTGTCTCAAATAGAAGTTATTTTGTATTTTCCTATGGCTGATTGGTATTCCGTTGTGTATGCGCACCACACCTTCTTCATCTGCTTTCAGTAGAAGAGGACACTGAGGCATGGGTGATTAATAACACGCTTGAAGCCAAAAAGCAGCAAAGCCAGCAGGTCGCGCCTTGCAGTCTGGTTCCATGTCCCTAGCCTTTAGTCACTCTTCTACACTGTCATGCCAGGACCTTCCATCTTCCACCTTACTCTAGTTCAGAAATTCAAAAATATAACTCTTTGAAACTTTCTCAGACTGGGCATTCTGAATATCTTCATTGCAGTGGAATATGGACATGCAATTAAGGCTTTAAGATGGTTCCTAATGAAGAGCAAGCATATCAGATCGCTTATTGTTCTTTTAACACTAATTTCATGGAATGAACTATAAAAATATTTAGGAATATTTTCAGGTCATATCGTTCTATATATTAAAGCTCATGAAAGTAGTATAAGAAAGAAACTTATACAGCACTATGTAGTCCAGTTGCTCACATTTCCTTTGATACCATGTTAAATATTTCCCCTTAAATATTTATTTGCCCATACACCTTGCTGTTTTTGAAAATGTGCACATGCTTGCTTTTTAGCCCTTGCTGCATTTTATTCTGTCTGCAGAGAGAAAGCCATTAGAGAGCCAGGGAACATCTTTGCTTTAACGCACCATCTGCAGCTACATCTGGACATTTGTGTTCCTTTGATCTCTAACAATACCAGCTATGGAATGGAACCAAGAAATGTAGTATAAAGGTCATTGGGCCCTGGATCTTTTTCTCCAACTCTCAATGCAGAACACGAGTTGGTAGAAGGGTTTGAACAAGGATTTGCAGTCTCATTTTACCATAATATACCACTCCAGTTTATCTAAGGTGAGGGAACTTTTCTGAACATTTTCCTTTTTATTTTTGCCTAGACAATTTTGCTTTCCACAAGCAAGTTTTAAGAAAATTAGCAATTAGTTGTTGCATTGGAAGTCTAAACCTCACCGTATAGTGGATGAGATTACTGCATTTGGTTTGTGAAAATAAACAAGGCCCACTCAAATGAGAACAGCCTCTTTATTCAGAGGTTTCTTTAGCAAGGGACTCAGCTTCCATCACTTGGTGTGGCAGGGAATCAAAGTCAGGCAGGGAAGTGGGAAACTTTATAGTAAAAAAAGGGAACACTCATGTATGCTCTCATTGGAGGCTGTTGGCTTGGGAAGCTGGACGTGGGCTAACTAGAAGTGGGAAAGCCTATGAAATTGGTTTGGGGAGCACATTTGGCTTTATCTGGTTAGTCCTAAGTAAGATACAGATGGGAGTGTGGAGAATACGGAAGCTGGCAGTCACTGACCAGGCCCTAATCATTCTGAAACAATGGCTTCAGAGGCTGTGGGTCTGACTTCTATTAGCATATATTGTCTAGCCATTTTTGTTTGTGTTATCAGTGTCTCAGGAATCACACAAACCCAGATTTGCATCTTGACTGTTTTTGTTTTTTTAAACTGTGTAATCATGGGCAATGTATTGCTCTTTGAGCCTTAGTTTCATCAGCTATAAAATGAAAATAAGTTTGGAGGGTCACTGTAAGGACAAAATGAAAGTTGAAAAGGAATCAATACATGCTTCAAGCATACTAATGAATTAATAACAGCTCTTGATGCTGTCATCATGTTAAAATGTCCTTTTAAAAGTTCATTTTGAAGGTTTATTTGAGTGGCTTCAATAATATTCTCCTTCTAAAGTTGCTGTATGTGAAAGCAAGAGGTCCATCAATCCCTGAAGTATTAACAAAATCTCTGGATATTGATAATGTCTTAACCATGCCACCATCACCTCCCTCCCAAAACCTTTCATACCTTTTCTCTGAACCACTCAGATGTTAGAAATGAAAAAAAAAAATCACTTCTTTCTTTGAGGAATTTGAATGAAATTCCTGTTTATTTGTTTTTGTGTGTGTTTTTCATAAAGAGAGCCACTTTATTTTGATGTCTGAGTTGTAATACATACATGTTTGGCCCTACTGAACTAGAAATTAGTTTAAATCTTCAATATGTTAAAAATCAGGATCTTTCTTAGACCATAAGCTACTTGACTGTAGACCAAACTACTAAAATAGGATAAGAAAGACATCTAATTCCAATTCACTGCCTCAGTGATACCTGATCCCTCAGGAGAGACTAGCTCTCTCAACTTGGGCAGCTGGCAGGAGATGATGAAATTTGCTGTGTCTCTGAGTCCCTAACTGAGATTCCACTATTTGGTGCCTGGTAATTGCTAATTGTAGGCAGTGAATGAAACTGACCAGAGTGGCTTCCCTCCCCACTCCTCACTTGCCTCATCTACAACACTTCTCTTTCTCTCTCTCTCTCTCTCTCTCTCTCTCTCTCTCTCTCTCTCTCTCGTAGCTCTTTGTTCTTCACCCAAAATGTCTCAGGTAACTACCAGCCGGGTATAGAGCATATCTGCCACTTCATTAAGGGGTGGCCAGTCCATAACTTGAGCAGCTATATGCCTGCCAGTTGGGGAGGCAGGCAGGAGCTGGGAGTGGAACAGGCATAGGAGCAGAGGGAGATGCCCTGGCTTGGTCTCTGCAGCTCACAGTACTAACCTTCTTGAGGAGTGTTCATAGGCAATCAGAAGCAGGCAGTAGGCCAGATTTAACCCATGGGCCATAGTTTGCCAACCCCTGCTAAACTTTCATTTTCTTCCTGGTAATTACAGGTTCTGGAGGGAATTTTTATATTTATTTGTTCTTTATTCAACTTTGTAATTCCCATTGAAATTACATTTCCAAGATTATTTTCTTACTCTGTGTCTGTTTTTAATGCCATCTTGTTTGGGATTTATGAATCACCTATCTTCACAAATCTTTCTAATAATAAATAGCTATTCTGTGGTTAGGAATATCTGGTTAACAAAAAATAAAGATAAATAAATGAAAACTATTTCGAAAAATACAGAACACTCAATATTATATAGAAAATACTTATTGTTGTTTTTCTGAAATTAATTTAACAGGGCATCTTGTATTTTATTTAGCCATCCTTCTGACTCCTGAGATATTTCAGTTTCCTCTTTTGAATTTATTTTCTACCTTCAAGAAATTTATTGAAATATCTTGGCCACTGAAAGGTCTCTTCAGATTGACTTTATTTTTGTAGGTTTGTGTTTTAATTTTATTCTTTTTTATCTTTTAAATGAATTTCCAGGGGTAGAGAAAATAAATGTGCGTGGCCTGACTTTAATGTTGAAATAGAAATACTGTCAAACAAACCCCAAGAATACAGAGTGTGACTATACACACTACAAATGGTTTTTCAATGTTTAAAACTTTTGTATTTTTTAATGGTTGCCTTGTGATTTTGACATCATTATGTATCCAACATCTAAAACAACTATTTAATTTATTGAAAAGTATAGATTCCATTTTGTTTTAGTATTTTTTCATACCTATCTAGAAAGAAAGAAGGCTTATATGGCTTTCATCATAATAGTGAGAACATAGGGACTGAGTCCAAGCAGGCCAGGACCCAGATATCTTTCCAATACCAAACATAATAATTCTTATGGAGAGTATCAGCAATGATATTCCCAATGACTTAACAAAATCAACTCAATGATTGTCATCATGCAGATCATGGATTGTCTATAACAATAAATAATTATTTATTTTATGATATAAACATGATAGTTTGGAATTTAGACATCTCATTATTAATATCAACAGGGAAAATTTGCCTCTTCCATGAAAAGACTATATTGAAATACAGTTGTCTTTATTTGTGTATATGCACACTTAAGCCAATGTGTAAAATATTTTTATCCTAAAGAACCACAATTGGGTTATTTTCTTGATGATACTTCACAAAATGGCAGCTCAAATTTGAATTTGTATTTTTAAGCTGAAAAAGAAAAAGGGCATTCTGTGACATTTAAAAACTGTTCTTGCTCTCACAGAATAATTCATGTTATTCTGTTAGATATAATTTCATAGAATTCTAATCTTAAAGTTACTCTGAGACTAAGATAAATGAGACAAAGCAAGACCACTTTATAGTTTTGTTCAAGTGCAGGCAGAAACAAAATCCCTCTGCCACTCACAAAATAACAAACACCTTTGCTCTTGGCCAAAATGAATAACTTCTACTTATTTCCAAATACAATTTTATCCTCTTTCTAATCTACTCTCCCTATAGATAAGAATTATTGAGAAAACTCATCATAGTTAACTCATCTGCTTTCTGAGAGCATCCAATCTAGAGCCAATCCTACTTCTCTAGACCCTACCACAAATCACAAACCAAAGCCTAAATTCTATCATCATTTTTTTCTAACACCTTCTTACTGAGACTCCATAGTTACCTGTGTACGTTCTTCCTCCCTGTATTGAGTAAGAATCCTAACTTGCATAACTGTATGTGTGTGCCTGGTGCTGTTTGCCTAAAGCACTGTGACAATTGTTATTTGAAATGTCTTTCTATATTACACTGTTGTTACGTGGGGTTCAGGGAGCACATTCTTCCCTTTGAGGGTTATTGCCTCACGAAGTTTGAAGAATAAACTCATAGACTGAAAGATCTAATCTAATAAAAGAGAAACATGCAAATTGACTGTACCTTTGCTACACCCCAAGCCACATCCACAAACCAATCAGAGTGACTATATGCAAATTAACCCAACCAAGATGGCGGCTGGCAGCCACAGAGCTGGAGCAAGAAGGAGGCTTGGTTGCCCTGGCGATGGAGGAAGCCAAGCTTCCCGCCTGCCCTGGCTGGCTGTGGCCTCCACTAAAGGCAACAAAGTTTCAATTATAGAAGATAAATAAATCCCAGATACCTGCTTCCAGCCAGCCCCCACTGGGAGCTTGGGTGGCTGGGGGACATGGCCAGCCTGCAGCCAGCCATCAGCCCCTCACCCAGGCTGGCCAGGCATCCAACAGGGACCCCCCACTCTGAAGGGGCTGTGGCCAGCCTGCAAACAGAAATCAGCCCTTCACCCAGGCTGGCCAGGCACTGCAGCAGGACCCCCCTCCCTGAAGGGGGTGTGTCAAACATGAAAACAGCCCTCAGCCCCTCAACCCAGGGTGGCCAGGCACCCCAGCGGGACCCCCACCCTGATGTGGGTTGCCCTTCAGGGCAAACCAGCCGGTCCCCACCCATGCACCAGGCCTCTATCCTATATAATAAAAGGGTAATATGCAAACTGACCCTAACAGCAGAAAGACTGGGAATGACTGGTCACTATGCCACACACTGACCACCAGGGGGCAGACGCTCAATGCAAGAGCTGCCACCTGGTGGTCAGTGCACTCCCACAGGGGGAGCTCTGCTCAGCCACAATCCAGGCTGATGGGGTCTCCCTGGGGAAGGGTTCCCAAATTGGAAAACCTTCTCTCTCTCTGTAATGGGAAAAAAATCAATCTAAATATATCTTCTGAGGCTCTTTGTCTTTGGGCTTATAAAGGCTGCAGCTCTTTGTCTGAACATGACCCTTTCTAATTGGACCCTTCCTCAATTTAGGGCCCCTGTGCTTTTCATCAGTTTCAAAGTCCAAAGCCCACATGATGCCCCCTGTTTCTGTCCCCCTTATCTTGCAACATTCCTCTATCCTGTGTGAATATGTGCCTTCCTCTTGTAACATTTCTCTATCCTCCGTGAAAGTAAGATAAGCATTCTGGAGTCTTGGAGCTATCTTCTTCCCTTCACATGTGCATTCCTTTCCCATAGACCCCCCTTTTCCCTAAAACTGCCTGTCCTGTCCCTAAAATTCCTTTCATTATGATGCAATATTCAAATAAAATTATAATATTCATTGACCACCTATCAATCTTCTGGTGTGAATAAAGGCAATAGGAATCACCAAATAGATTAGATAAAATTTCTAAAACTAGTAGAGTTTGGAGTCAGGATAGGCTGAAAAAGCAAAGAAAATCCAAAATTTTAGTAGGTTAATAAAGTTTACCATTCTCATCCCATCTGTACTCTGAATCAGCAAGGACTTTTATTCAGGGTAGTCATTTAGAGACATAGGATGATAGAGACTCATTTTTGACACATGTTCCTATGGTTACGGAGGTCAGTAAAATAGGACTTTGTAAAATGTGCACTTACTCCTAAATCTTCTTCCAAAGGTGGTGTTCCTCGTCAATCAAGATTACAGGTCACAGCTGCACACTTGGTCTTTCTTTCCTAAACAATTTTGTCAGACTCAAAAGACTAACCTGGAAACATCTTCGCCCACTGAGAGGTTTTTACTTATAATAGGGGACTAGATGTGACACTTAAAAAAATTTATCTACTTTTGCTACGAGGCTGAATTTTTATTATACTTATTTTACTGTTATTTGCATGTTATTTGACCTATTGCTTAAGGGCCTTTTCTCTTCTAACTGTAAATGACTACATCTGGGGATTTTCTTCTACTTCCTTTTAATACCATTTGAAAACTAAGCATTTATTTTCCAAATGTATATGTATCTGTTATTATCTTGTCAAAAGAATCCTACATCCACCAACTTACAATGTTAACATGCCGTTTTAAAATCTCTTCATCTAAAGTTAGAAGCTCATTGTTAGGTTATGTGCCTCTCAAGTAATTATAGGTAGGGATTTTACCACGACTGTTGTAACTGCCGATCACTGATTATCATCCTTCCATTCTCTAAAAACTGTTGTTTCACCACGTGTCACTCATTGTAATGAAAACATTCCACCTCTAGAACCATTTTATGTATCGATCAAGATAGTGTCTGTAATGTTTCTGGGAATGAATTGCCCCCAAATCTCGGTGGTTTAAACAAGCAAGTTAATTTCTCACTCCTTACCTTTACATATCAGCATGGGGGCTCTGATCCTCATGGCCATATGAGTGCTCCCAAAAGTGGGAAAAAGTAAACCTATGAATATTGCATTTTTGCTCAGAAAAATAAAAGTCTTATTTGTGTTTATATTTTCTTGGCTAACCAAACTTACATTGTTATACCTTATTTCAAGTCAGTGGAGAAGTGGAATTCTACCATGTATAAGAGGAGAAAGAATCAGACTATTTGATGAATAGCTGAAATAAATACTATAAGTATAAAACAAACTAGAGGCTCAGTGCACAAAAAAATTGGTGCACTCAGGGGTGTCCCTCAGCCTGGCCTGTGCCCTCTCATAGTCTGGGACCCCTTGGGGGATGACCACCTGCTGGTTTAGACCCGTTCCCTGGGGAATTGGGCCTAAGCTGGCAGTCAGACATCACTCTGGCAGCCCAGGAGCCCTCAGGAGATGTCCACTTGCCAGCAGGGAGCAGGCCTAAGCTGCAGTTGGACATCCTTAGCGCTGCTGAGGAGGCGGGAGAGGCTCCCACCACCACCGCTGTACTGGCAGCCATCAGCCTGGCTTGTGGCTGAGCAGAGCCCCCCCGTGGGAGCGCACTGACCACCAGGGGGAAGCTCTTGCATTGAGCGTCTGCCCCTGGTGGTCAGTGTGTGTCATAGTGACCAGTCATTCCCAGTCTTTCTGCTGTTAGGGTCAGTTTGCATATTACCCTTTTATTATATAGGATAGAGGTTTGGTACATGGGTGGGGGCTGGCTGGTTTGCCCTGAAGGGTGTCCCCAATCAGGGTGGGGGTCCCGCTGGAGTGCCTAGCCAGCCTGGGCGAGGGGCTGATGTGTGTTTGCATCTGGTCACACCCCCTTCAGGGTGGGGGTCCCCACTGGGGTGCCTGGCTAACCTGGGTGAGGGGCTGATGGCTGTTTGCAGGCTGGTCAACCCCCACCCCCACCCCCAGTGGGGACCCTCACCTCATGTAGGTTTGGCCAGCCTGGGTGAGGGGCTGATGGCTGTTTTCAGGCTGCCCACACCCCCTTTAGGGTTGGGGGTCCCCACTGGGGTGCCTGGCCAGTCTGGGTGAGGGGCTGAGGGCCGTTTTCAGGCTGGCCAAGCCCCCTGGCGATGGAAGCTCCCAGCCTCTCCTTTTTTTCTTTTTTTTAAATTTTATTTTGGGGTTTATTTACCTTCTATAATTGAAACTTTGTTGCCTTCAGTGGAGCTCAGAGCCGGCTCCTGCTTTCTCCAGCTCCTTGGCCACAGCTGGCTGAAAGCAGGTATCTGGGGTTTATTTATCTTCTATAATTGAAACTTTGTTGCCTTCGGTGAAGCTCAGAGCTGGCCGGGAAGCTTGGCTTCCTCCATCACTGGAGCAACCAAGCCTCCTGCTCGCTTCAGCTCCGTGGCTGCTGGCCACCATCTTGGTTGGGTTAATTTGCATATAGTCGCTCTGATTGGCTGGTGGGCATGGCTTAAGGTGTAGTGAAGGTATGGTCAATTTGAATGTTTGTCTTTTATTAGATTAGATTATTAATCAGCTTTTTAAAATCTATATAAAACAAATTATTAATCAGCTTTTTAAAATCTATCATGTAAAATCCCACTAACTTTAAGAAGGGCAGTTCATATGTAGATGTACATAATTAATTTTTAAATTATATTTTTATTGATTTCAGAGAAGAAGGGAGAGGGATAGATAGAAACATCAATGAGAGAGAATCATTGATTGGCTGCCTTCTGCACGTCCCCTACTGGGAATCGAGCCTGCAACCCAGGTATGTGCCCTTTACTGGAATCAAACCTGGGACCCTTCAGTCTACAGGCCGACACTCTATCCACTGAGCCAAACTGGTTAGGGCAATAATTTATTTTTTTTTAATAAAAGGAAGCAATAAGCTTAAGAAGGAAATTTTGAAATAATTCTGTGTTCTTTTTAATTATTATTATCTTACCATTCTTTGAAATTATACTGTCAATCTTCGTGCAGGTATTATCAAACTGTTTTCTATGAAGGACCATATATAAATGTTTTAGGCTTTATTGGGCATATGGCTTTATTATTAACTCTCACCTCTGCATTAATATGCAAACCAGCAGAATACCTTATGTTCATGAATGGGTGTGGCTGTTTACAAAAACAGATGGATGGCTTGTCAGATTTGCCCACAAACAACATTTTGCTGACCTCTGCAATAAGAATTCATATGCATGCACATACATTGACAAATGAGATGTCCAGTAATGGCAAACATAGAACAATAGACCCTTTAGATTCTGAATGCCAGCAAAACTTACACTGGAGATTTAACTGCATTACTATAGAAAAAAGTAATATGTCATTTTATGGGTAAAAACATGAAATTCTGGGGGAGTGAATATGTATGTACATCATTTTTGTATTCCCTCTTAAACATGCCATTTAGTCTAATTATGAGCTTTCAAATTAAATGACTTTGTGATGAAGAAAGTATAGTATGAATATGCTATACAGATAATATTAAGGGGAACATATTTTGACATGTAATATAATAAGACAAAACAAAAAGTCAGTTTTCTACATCTCCTAATGGATCTCTGAAAATAACTTGCTTTCCCCCATAATCTCTCTCTGCAAATGATAGACACCTAGGTGAAATATCTCTTTGTTGATGGAACTCTTCCTTCAGTGTGAAAACCTATAAGCTAAATTATGGTTTTGTAAAAATTTTTAAAAATCATTCTGTTCTGCTTATAGAGATCCAATGTCTCCATGTCCGTGGAAGAGAAATGAGATGGAAGTATTTAGACATTTGGCGGAATCTGATTTAGCTGTCTGTTATCAGAATCAATTGCTATAGCCCGGTAAATGGGGCAGTGAAGCATATTTGTTATAAAGAATGCCAAAATAATCAAATTAGCCAGGCACTGATTTTTAGAATCATGTCTAATTGTGCAGCACTTCTCCCTGTTAGAACTTTGATTTAGTGATACTATAAGTAATAAAGAGTGATGTCGGTTTTACTCATTTATTTAGACCGTTCTAAACTAGGAATAAAATGAGGTGGCTTGGGAAATCAGAAGTGAATACAGAAAATCATAAAATAATTGTTTCAGTGTTGGCACTTTCTAATACAGTAGAACATGCAGATAGCTTCTGACCAGGAGTTCTCCCAGGGGAAAAAAAAAATTGTGTTTGTATAGAAGGCATATAGAGGAATATTTGTAGTAGTATTTCATCTTAATTCATCAATTTATTTTTAGCTATAATCATTCATTACATTATTTCTTAGTGGTTATCCTATATGTTACAATATTAATTGTTTAAAAAAATATTTTTATTGATTTCAGAGAGAAAGGGAGAGGGAGAGAGCTAGAAACAACAATGATGAGAGAATCATTGATGGGCTGCCTCCTGCATGCTCTCTACTGGAGATTGAGCCCACAACCTGGGCATGTGCCCTTGACTAGAATTGTACCTGGGACCCTTCAGTCCACAGACCAAAGCTCTATCCACTGAGAAAAACTGGCTAGAACTACAGTATTAATTCTTAACTTATAACAGACTTCTTAGAGTTAATATTGTACCAGATTATATAAAACTAGAGGCCCAGTGCATGGATTCGTGCACCAGTGGAGTCCCTCACACTGGTACATGATCGGGGCTGGGGAGGGACCACGGGTGGGATCCAGGGTGTTTTGGCTCATCTCACCCACTCCTGATCAGCTGGACCCCAGCAGCAAGCTAACATACCAGTCAGAGAGTCTGCCTCCTGGTGGTTAGTACACATTATAGTGACTGGCCGAATGGTCGAATGAATGGTCAAACACTTAGCATATTAGTTTTTTATTATAAAGGACTATATAGGACATATAAATATTAAACCAATATAACTTAATTTATTCTCCATTTTTGTGCTGTTTTGATACATATTTTGCATCAGAAAGCTAGTTGTCTTTTAAAAATTTTTAGATGACACTTTCATGCTTACTCACATATTTACCATTTTCGGTGCTTTTCTGTCAATCCTCAAGATCATATTTCTCATTTGATGTAATTTTTCTTCTTCCTGAAAATCTTCATATGTCAATTCCTAGAGTGCAAGTCTACCAGTAGCAGGGTTTTACCTTTCATTTATCTGAAAATGTCTTTATTTGGGCTTCACTTTTGAAAAATATTTTTACTACATATAAATTATTTTTGACAGGTTTTTATCCCTTTCATTTCTTTTAAAGATATCATTCCATTGTCTTCCAGCCTCCATTGTCAGTGATGAGAAGACAGCTATCATTTTTACCCTATTCCTTTGTATAAGATGTGTCTTTTTACTCTAGATATTTTCAAGGGACATCTCTCCCACTCTCTCTCCCCTGCTCCAGCAATTTGCCTATGATATGTTTACTTGTTATATTCTCTTTATTCATACTGCTTAGGGTTTGCTGAATACCTTGGATTTTTATGTTTATGTTTTCATATTTGTTACCTAATTTTAGAAAGTTTCAGACATTGTTTTGTTTTTTTAAATATTTCTATGGACTCACTTTTTCTCCTCTTTTTTATAGATTCCAATTATAGATATGTTTACTCATTGATGTTGTCCCATGAGTTACAGAGGCTCTTTTCCTTCCCCCTCTTCCTATATAATAAAAGGGTAATATACAAATAGACCAAATGGCAGAACAACCAAACAACCAATCAAAGTGTAATATGCTAATGATATGCTAAGGCTGCTCAGTTTGCTCACTATGATGTGCACTGACCACCAGGGGGTAGACACTCTGGTAGGTTAGCTTGCTGCTGGGGTCCCGCTGATAGGGACTGAGTGAGACAGGACAGACACACCCCGGAGATGGGGATGCCCTGGAGCCCTCACATGGTCCCTCCCTGGCCGGATCGTGCATTGGTGGGGTCCCTCAGCCTGGCCTGCGCCCTCTTGCAATTCAGGACCTCTTGGGGGATATCAGAGAGCTGGTTTCAGCCTGATCCCACAGGCCACTCCCCTTGGGAGGGTTCCAGATGCAGGGCTCATGGCTGGCAAGTGCTGCTGCGTCAGCGTGAGCCTCTCCCCATCGGGACTGATTGGACATGAGCCCGCGGCAGGCACAGTGGGGCCTGGATGAGTGGGAGTAGCAGGTAGGAACTGCATGTGGTATTAGACTGTGAGTTTCGGCCCAATCCCTGCAGACCACCCAGAGGGACCCCACCCATGTAACTAATTCATGCACTGGGCCTCTAGTTATATAGATTTGCAGATAGTGCATTTTTGTCATTTGCCTTTAAGTTGACTGATCCTTTTGTTTTTTCCATTTTGTTAACTTTATTTCAGGTAGTGTACTTTTCAGTTCTGCCTTTTCTATTTGACTGTCTTTTACAATGTCCTTATCTCTCTCTTTTGACATTCTACAAACCCTTTAATGTTGAAGTCTTTCTTTTTTTTTTTAACTCCAGGAAATTTACCTTGCATTGCTTAAAATACTTGCCTGTGCATTAAAAAACAAAGAAACACAGTTTTTCACTTTCTGAGAATATTTTTATCTTTTCTTTTCAATTTTTAATGTTCTTTTTCTTCCTTGTTTCCTTTTGGAACAATTCTTCAATCTAATAGATTACTAGTCATTTAGTTGCATATGTCCTCCTATTTTACTCTTAAAATTTTATTTTAATATTTTTACTTGGCGCTTTTTTTTTGTTTCATTCTGTCAATATTTTTCTATCTCTCTTAATATAATTATTATGCTAATTTATATATATGTGTGTATACATATATATATATATATATATATATATATATATATATATATTTCTCCCTTTTAATAAAGAAAACACACACACACATGCTAATTATAATGAGTAAAAGACTTGCGGCCCCAAACCATCTGAAAAGGTGTGTAAGCCCAGCCAGCATGGTTTAGTGGTTGAGCATCAACTTTTGAACCAGGAAATCATGATTCAATTCCCAATTATGTGGGTCAGGGCATATGCCTGGGTTACGGGCTCCATCCCCTGCAGGAGGCAGCTGATCAATAATTTTCTCTCATCACTGATGTTTCTATCTCTCTCTCCCTCTCCCTTCCTCTCTGTAATCAATAAAAATTATGTTAAAATGAACAAAAAGGTACTTAACATGTTTACTCTTCAGTATGCATACAAATTAAATTTAAAAATGAGAACTTATTTCACATGAGGAAGATTAGTTAAAAATGTAAAAACTTCCATCATACAATGTTGGCAAAGGCATGGATTAATTGGAACTCTCAGTATATACTAATAGGAATATAAATTACTACGACTACTTTGCCAACCATTCTGGCTATTTTGTAGAGTGTTAAGTATATACCTACTCTATGGCCCAATTCTCAGAAAAATTAAAACATGTCTGGAAAAAAAATAACTTAAAGATTTTTGCAGGAAATTTCATAGAAGCTTTTTATTTTGTTTTCAACAATAGCCCCAAACTGGAAACTGTCCATAAATCAGAGAATTGATAAACAAATTATGATTTGAAGTACTAATAAATCTGACAGTATGCATGAATCTCAGAAGCCTAATGCTGAGTGAAAATGGGCAAACACAGAGTGCATATACTGTATGATTCCATATATATGAAATTCTGGAATATGCTGTACTAATCTAAAGGGATAGAATTAAGAACTATGGGTAAAGGAAGACTGCTTTTACGGGGACTCAAGAACACATTTATGGAAATAATGTATGTATATATTGATTGAGGTGCTAGTTACATGGGTGTATACACGTATCAAAACGTATCAAATTATACACTTAACATCAAACACACACGCATGCACACACACTCCCAGTTTATGAGATGAGTCTCTGAGAACAAATCCTGATATCTTATTTCTGTTTCCTCTCTCAGCAGTATTTTTTTATGAAAGTTAAAATAAATTGAAATACAGATCTGTTTCCAAGAGTACCATATTAGTGGATCTTATCCTTTTTCTGGTCTAATTTGAAGTTTCACAGAGTTCATACCCTTTTGGAGTGATTGATCCATAAGTATGCCCCAAACTTCATGCATTTCAATTGAATGGCATTACTTATTTCTTAATCCTTTAGGCCCAAATGTGTAGAGCTCTTCACAGTTCCCTATTATGTTCCGTTTACCACATACCCACTTAGCCACAGGGCGTGTTGAACCCCTTCTGTGTTTGGTTGTAGCTTCCTCTACCGCAAGCCTCCCGTGCAATTTTGGCTGATTAGTAATTCCAGTTAGTTCACAGTCCCTTCCTTTCTCTAGACCATTTATGAAAATTAAAATCAGCAGAAGCCCAAGTACTAATTTCAGCAGGATGTCCCATAAGTATGTTCGCAATATAAGTGTGTCTATTAAACAAGGAAGTGATGTAAAGGAAAATATCTACTTGAGTAACTGTTGGTGGGAAGTAGAGGATTAGGTTCAAGAGTTGACAGAGTGGTATACATCCAGAATGCACAGCAACTAAGAAACCCTGCTGTTGGAAGCCCAGGTGAAAAGGGAGTTATTGTGGGGAAGATAATTATTAGGCTGGAACATTCAGGCACTTGCAGGTAGCACAGGCAGTGTGATCACCCTGTGGGAAAGCATTTTATTAAAGAGGTGGGGAGCCAGGATGACAGAGAGGAAAAGGTGTTAATGAGGTTGTTTGGTGAATTTGAAGATGCTATTGAAGGTCTAACAGAGCAGGTGCAATAGACAGCAGGGCTGATATGATGCTGGATCAGTTTTTCTTGCAGCTCAGCACAGAGATATTTAATGTCTGTAATACTTTAAGAAAGAGGGAAAAGGCTGTGCATTTGAAACCACCTCTCATATCGCTCTCATCCCAAGTTATACAGGAATTCATGTTTCAGAGAATGGCATGACTGATTACACCATATTGGTATTTGTGAAATATATTTAATCATCCAAGGTAGAAGGTAAAACCCTTGTACATTTTATAACCATTTTCAATCAGCCAACAGTCAGATTCTTCCCTTAAATACTTCTCAGATCATTCTCTCCTCACTAACCCCACCATCTCTACCTTTGTTTAGAACCTATTCATGTCTCATATGATCTGTTGAAAAATTCAGAATTTGTCTTTTACTCTGTTATTTAATCCACAGAACTTTCAATGATGACAGAGAAGTTGACGATATATACTACAGTTTCTTCTACGTTTACTGCTTACTGCTACTTATTTAACAGTAACAATAAGCAAAGTGCTTTATGTACATTTCTTCAATTTTTCTGGATTATACATTGAATCATGTTATTATCTTGTATTACAATTGGGGAAATAGTAAGTTGAATGACTTACCAAAGATAATACATACCTAGTACATGGGATCATATATTCTACTAGAGGCCCAGAGGAGGCACCCTGTGGGTTGCCGCGGGAGTCAGACTGCACCCGCGATGAAGAGGGCCAGGACCCGTGCCTGACTCGTGCAGTGCCGGCAGCCATGGGAGTCAGGCCTGACTGGTGCCGCAGGCAGCCTGGACCCGTGCCTGACTTCCACCCCAGGCCTCCCCGGTGCCCCTGCCTGTGTCTACTCTGGGCCACCGGAGCCACCGCGCTGGCTTGGGCAGGCTCCCCTGTGTCTGTCTCTGTCTCTGCTTTGGGCCTCACCTGCGGGCAACCTCCTCCTGTCTGGTCATGACCCGTTACAGTGTCATGGCCTAATTTGCATATTACCTCTTTATATGTATAGATTAGCTTCTTAGTGCTAATGTAACAAACTAGCATGAACTCCGTGACTTAAAACCATACCACATGTATTACCTTAGAGTTTTGGATGTTAGAAGTCCAAAATGGGTTTCAGTGGGCTGAAGTCAAGATGTTGGCTGTGCTTTTCTGGAAGCTCTGAAGGAGGATCTATTTTATAGCCTTTTCAAACCTGTAGAAACAGCTCTCATTCCTTAGTCATGGCCTCCTTCAATCTTCAAATTCAGCAATGGCCAATCAATTCTTATATTGCATTTATTCTGACATAAACTCTTCTGATTCCCTCTTCTACATTTAAAGAACCTTAGTAATTACACCAGGCCCATCTGTGTCATACAGAGTAATCTCTTTATTGTAAGGTCAGCTAATTAGCAGCCTTAGTTACCTCTTGCTATGTAACCTAATATACTCATAGGTTCTCAGGATTATTAGAACATATGCGTCTTTGGAGATCAGTTATTCTGCTTCCTACAGACATAAACTGAGGTCTCTTAGCGTTTGCATTACTAACACTACCCGATTTTAGCAGTACCATTCCAACATAGAAATATGATTGTGCTGTACCTGTGCTTCAAAAACATTAATGACTCCAAATAATATAAAGTGTTAACTCAGCAATGCAGCATGTGAGATCCTTCAGAATTTAGACTCAACATATTTTCCTAGACTAGGTTTTCCACACTCCCCATCATGTTATTACAAATAGCCAAGTGGATATACTCTTCACTAAATTCATTTTTTTATACCCCCATAAATGTATGCAATCTAATCTGTGTCATATTCTCTGTCATTTGTTCATCTAAAAATTCCTGTTCATTCTTTAAGGATGGGACTCAAGTACCAATCCTTTTATGTAGCCATCTTTGACACTGTGGGGACAGATTAAGTCTCTCCTCAATGTGCTCTTTAGAATTGTGGATATTCTTTTTTTATATAGTATAATTGTCACACTGCTGGATTTTTATTACATACACTAGAGGCCTGATGCACGAAATTCGTGCAAGAGTAGGCCGTAGCAGCCTTGGCTTCATCCGGAAGTTCGTCCGGAAGGTCATCCGGAAGGTTGTCCAGATGGTCATTCTGCTGTGCGGCCATCTGGTCGATTTGCATATTATTCTTTTATTATTATAGGTAGGTCCCCCACTAGGTGCTAGGGGTATCAAGTTCGAGGCCATAACTTTTTGTCTTTCTACTTTAAAAAAAAAGAAGAGATTCTTAGAACAAGGTGGAAAATAGACTGAATGAATAAGCAAACCCAAGAAAGTAATAATAGATTATGCCTCCAAACATTTTATTTTTAAAGTTGTAAATTTTGTTTCTAATTGTAATTTTGTAAATCCTTACCCCTTGTAGGAGTAGCTAGAAGAGTTAACTAAACTTTGAAAAGGCAGTTCATGAACAAATACAGTGATTTTTACCAGATGGCCATTTAATACACAGAGATATGTACATATGTATGAGTGTGTGTGTGTGTGTGTGTGTGTGTGTGCATGTGCATGTGCCTGTGCATGCTTTAAGAAAAAACAGACTAATAATTGAAAAATAAATTAACTTGGAAAAATAAATTTCATATTAACCTCAGAATCCTGGTAAGAAGAGTTTGGTATATTATATTTATACAAATATATAATATTTATGGATAATTTTACCATTCTAACAGATACAATACTATAAATTTTATACAAGAAATTTCTCTAAGAATCCATTCAATAGTTTAATTCTATTTTTTATATCTTTTCCCTAGATACAGGTTTATAATATCTGTAAAAAATTTTTATCCAGTTTAAATTTTAAAATTTTGGTAAAAGTTATTATGTAAATAAATGAAGGTAACTCAAATGAGGACAAGCTGAGGTTATTTGTTCAGGGCTTGTCTAGCAAAGGAGCCAGCCACCATCACTTGTGTCTGACAGAGGCTCAAAGGTAAGACAGAGAGTGGGAAAAGTTTAGAGTGAAAAAAGGGAAAGATGAAAACTTTGTTTATGGAATAAATAAACGAATTATAAGGACTTCTCCAACCAGTAACAGCACCCCAGTACTGGGGGTGGGTGAAGGGGCTCGCAAGTGTTTGCAGAATACCTTTGGTAACAGATAAGAGAAGTGCAGTGCTTGAATATAAAATCTCCATCCTCCGAGGGGTCCCACACTGCAAGAGGGCATAGACCAGGCTGAGGGACTCCTGAGTGCACAAATTTTTGTGCACCGGGCCTCTAGTTTATTTATAAAAAAAATGTTCCTTCATTTTGACATATGTACATATGTGCTTTATGTTTTTTTATTATTTACCTCAAGGTCAGGAATTGTTATCTTTATTTTAATTTTTTTTTTACTGTTTCACCTCATTACTGTTGTGTATGTGCTCCATGTGAGTGACGTAGGTGCTTATGTAGGTGGGTTCCAACTTATGGCAAAAATCGCATTACGTCGCGCCGTAGGAACAGATCTCTGGCGTAACCCGAGGACCTACTCTATATGTAATTTGTGATGTATGCATGTGTATTTATATACTGATAACATCCAGAATTGATGAACATGTAATGAAAGTGAAAATCTTGTTATAGTTTTGTTGGAAGTATAATTCAAAACAAACTTTTTGAATAACAAGTAATTAATATGAATTAAAAATATAAATAAATTCATACCTTTATACTCTGCAATTGCATTTCCATGATTAATAATATTCTATGAACCCAAGGTTTAATTAATAAAGTTGTTCATTAAGAATATTCAAGTTAAAAAGTAAAAGCAATATTGCAGGACTTAGGTGGAATATAATTATAATCCATTGCCACGAAGTTTCCCTGTCCTAAGCCTCTGAGATAACCACTATTTATAGTTTCTTAAGTTATCAAGAATTATTTTATGCCCTAGTGGGTTTGGCTCAGTGGATAGAGTGTCGGCCTGTGGACTGAAGGGTCCTGGGTTCAATTCTGGTCAAGGGCACATGCCCAGGTTGCAGGCTCAATCCCCAATAAGGGACATGCAGGAGACAGCCCATCAATGATTCTCTCTCATCACTGATGTTTCTACTCTCTCACCTTCTCCCTTTCTTGCTGAATAAATAAATAAAAAGAATTGTTTTATGTACACACACAGACACATGTGCATGTGTATATACAAACTTATAAATATAAGCAGAATTATACTATTATATTAGGGCATATTTTCCTAACTTATTCTTTAGGAATGGTTGTATAGTATCCTACATATGAAAATACCAATAATTTATGTAACCAAACAACTTACATAACCAATTCAGTATTTATTGAAATTTAGCTTATTATAGCTTTTTGCAATAATATACTATGCTGCAATGTGTGTGTGTATATATATATATATATATATATATATATATATATATCTGAATATATATATCATGAGGAGATTTACAAGCTTGAAGGTTCAATGGCTTCCAGAAATAAAATTGCTGTGGCAAAAGGTATATGCCTTGAGGATATGAATAGATATCACTAAATTTCCTTTAAAAACTTGCACCACTTTCTAGTCCTATCAGCTCTATATGGAATTACCCCTTTTCTAAGCACTCTTTGGAGCTTACTATTGCCAAATTTTAGTTTACCAATCTAACAGAAAAAAGAACCTCAATTTTAACATGTATTTTGAAATGTTGATTGAGATTGAGGAATATGCATGTGATTTTCCATTGTAATTTATTTTTCTCTAGTGAACATATTTGTGTCTTCTTTCTCATTTTTTTAAAAATCATTTTGTTATCTGTGTGAAAGGACTTTGAATGTCAAGAAATTTAATTCTCGATCTCTCATATGCTACAAATATTTTTTCTTATTTTATCATATATATTCTGATCTTCATGTAGAATGTTTTACTCATACAGATTATAGTTTATTAATCATAAGGACTGTTAATTCAGAAAATCAAATTGCACGTTATACAAAACAATTCTTCTGATTTAAGATCAATCATTTTAAGTCGTTTTAAATTTTTTAACATAGCCTTAGTATCTGAATTTGGTATAAAATTTAATATATACCTCAAATATATTTTGTATTTTGCCTTCTTTAACATTAAACTTATCAAAATGGAATACTTTAAGATTTATGAAATAGTAGACTTGTTTATTTTCTTCTTTTGTACAATGTTTATAGCAAGTTATTCCTTAAAGAATCATAAGAACTTCTAGAAAATTAAAAAATCAAGTACAGGCAACACTCACAGCTTTATTAAACTTGTTTTGAAGTTTTTGGGGGTGACCTTCATGTAAATTCTCTCAGTAGCTAATACTCATGGCCTAGAAGTATGCATGTACACATGTGTTCAATTTTCTCTTTATAAGTAATATTTTATTTTTTTAATTTTTATTGTTCAGATTATTACAGATTTCCTCTCCTCCCCAAAGCTCCCCTCCACCCAGTTCCTACCCCACCCCAGGCCCTCGCCTCCCCACTGTCCTCATGCATAGGTATAAGATCTTTTTCTAATCTCTTCCCGAACCCCCCATACTCCCTCCCCCTCGAGAATTGTCAGTCCACTCCATTTCCATGCCCCCGATTCTATTACATTCACGAGTTTATTCTGTTCTTTAGATTTTTTATTCATTTGATTTTTAGATTCACTTGTTGATAGATATGTATTTGTTGTCACTTTTTTGTTCATAATTTTTTATCTTTACCTTTTTCTTCTTCTTCCTCTTCTTAAAGAACACCCTTCAGCATTTCATGTAATACTGGTTTGGTGGTGCTGAACTCCTTTAGTTTTTTCTTATCTGTGAAACTCTATCAGACCTTCAATTCTAAATGATAGCTTTGCTGGGTAGAGTAATTTTGGTTGTAGGTTCTTGCTATTCATCACTTTGAATATATATTTCTTGCCATTCCCTTCTGGCCTGCACAGTTTCTGTTGAGAAATCAGCTGACGGTCATATGGGTACTCCCTTGTAGGTAATTAACTGTTTTTCTCTTGCTGCTTATAAGATTATCTCTGTGTCTGCTCTTGGCATTTTAATTATGATGTGTCTTGGTGTGGTCTTCTTTGGATTCCTTTTGTTTGGGGTTCTTTGCATTTCCTGGACTTGTAAGTGTATTTCTTTCACCAGGTAGGGGAAGTTTTCTGTCATTATTTCTTCAAATAAGTTTTCAATATCTTGCTCTTGCTCTTCTTCTGGACCCCCATAATTTGGATGTTGATATGCTTGAAGTTGTCCCAGAGGTTCCTTATACTATCTTCATATTTTCGGATTCTTTTTTCTTTTTGCTCCTCCAGTTAAGTATTTTTGGCTTCCTCGTATTTCAAATTTTTTACTTTATTTTTGAGGTCCTCTACTATTGAATCTCTGTATATTATTCTTTATTTCAGTCAGTGTATGCTTAATTTCTGACTGATCCTTTTCCATTTTTTTGACATTCTCACTAAGATCCCTGGAGGTCTCACTAAGTTCCTCGGAGGTTTCTAGAAGATTCTTGAGTAACCTTATAACTGTGGTTTTGAACTCTATATCCAGTAGTTTGCTTTCTTCCATTTATTTAATTTGTGATATGTTTCTTTGTCTCCACATTTTGGCTGTTTCCCTGTTTGTTCCTATGTATTGTGTAGCTGCTAAGTCTCCTTGACTTGATGGAGTGGTATTGTATAGTAGGTGTCCTATAGGACCCAGTGGCTCAGCCTCCCCAGTCACCTGAGGTGGACACTCTTGGTACACCTCTTTGTGGGCTGTGTGCACAGTCTTGTAGTTGAGCCTTGATTCCTATTGATATCACTGGGAGGAATTGACCTCCAGGCCAACTGGCTGTGTGGACCAGCTGTGTCTACAATGGAAGAGCTGCTGTGCAGGAGACACCCTTTTGCAATAGGACTTGCTTCAGTGGGGCTTTGGTGCTCACTGAGTCTGCCCCTTTAGTGTGTCACTTATGAATGTGAAGAGTTGTAATCTGGTATGGTTTCACCCTGACCACTGGGTACACTGGCTCTTGGATCTCCAAGGAGGTGCAAAGTCAGCCACTGGCTAGGGCCACCCAATAGGAGCTACAGATAGATCTGCAAATTCTTCTCTTTGTTTGGTGTTTGGAAGTGCCCAAATGAGGCCCAGCTGTGAAGCAAGACAGGCTGCTGCGGTGCAGGCCTTTGCCTTCTTTTTTTTTATCTTTATTGTTTAAGGTATTACATATGTGTCCTTATTTCCCCATTGCCCCCCACACCCCCACTCATGCCCTCACCCCCCTGGTGTCTGTGTCCATTGGCTAGGCTTATTTGCATCCTTTGGTTGTGGGGGTAAGGGGGAGAGATCAACCAAAGGACTTTGCCTTCTTTTGTTAGCTTTGAGGCTCCCTGACCCAGCTGCAGTTTGACAGGTTTTAGGCTGAGAAAGGACCGGCCATTCATATGCAAAAACCACTGTGCACAGCTTGGGTGGGGTTGTAAATTGGGTGGGGCAGGGTCTCAGGGAATCTCCAGGGCAGAGCAAACAGCAATGGCTGCCAGTCAGCCCTGTACCAGGGAGGTCCCAGGTCAGGGTCATTGCAAGCACCTCTATCTGGAAGAAAGCCACCCCCAGATTCCTGCCCCAATGCCAGACAGTCCAGTTTCTCCCCTTATGTGTCTGCATCCCCCAAAGTCTTGCTGGGCACTGGAGGTCAGAGCAAGCGGGAGCTTGTATCTCCCTACTGATTAAAAAAGTGGCACACCTGGGTGCCAGCCCGTTCCCTGCGCACCTCTGCACCTCCTACCAGTCTCAGTGTGCTTTCTTCTTTACCTCTCTAGTTGTCCTTCCACTCGGCCATCTTTCCTGCAGTTCTGGATGATAGCTGTTTGTATTTTAGTTGTAATTC
This sequence comes from Myotis nattereri, assembly GCF_964212035.1. NCBI lineage: Eukaryota > Metazoa > Chordata > Mammalia > Chiroptera > Vespertilionidae > Myotis > Myotis nattereri. The sequence continues at coordinate 52,114,136 of NC_138085.1, forward strand.
TGATATGGTTGTGGGAGGCAGCAAGTATAGGTGTTTACCTATGCCACCATCTTGGTTGAGTATATAAGACATTTTTTTAAGTTTTCAATGTGGATTTTAATTTTCTGTTTCAAATTCTGAGGCCCAGTGTTGTTTTCACCATGCTATTTTTGGTACTTTATCACATATCATTTTCTATGACCATAAAAGTCTTTGATCCTTTCGTGTTCTGTCCTAGCCTTAGCCACTTGGAAAGTGCATTCCATCAGGTATCATGTTTTCCATGAAAACACATACAGACCTTTGTACACTTTGTAATGCCTTTTTCATGGCAAAAATGCTATTTTTTATATTTTGGGTTTACATATATTCTAGTTGACTATTGGTTACTTGAAGAAAGGGAAGAATACTATTTAAATATATTTTTATGTTTTTTTCAAACTAGCCATACCCTTCCATATATTAGGAACTCATGGCAAAGACAGCTAGTAACCTACCAACTATCCATCCTCTTTACCAGACTCCAAATTTTATCCTGGTCCATTGCTACAAGAAACCAATGTTACATTTCCAATCTCTATTGAAGCTAGATGTGGTCAAGTACACGTAATTGTGGGAGGCAATTCTGGGAAGGTTATTTCAAAGGATATGACTCAGTGGAGAGGGACATCATTTTTAATCCCTATCCTTTCTTTTTCATTAGACTGGCACTCAGATGTGAGAACCAGAGCTTCAGCAGCCATCTTATCCTTGAGAATGGACGCCACATGGTAAGAGGGTGAAGTAGACTGTTCTGTGGAAGAGCCAGATCCAGAATACAATAAAGCTAATATAATAGACCAGAGAGAGTTACATTTATTTTTTTAATATAAGAAATTAAATCCTGGAGTGTTTAAAGAATGATATTTTGGCATTCTGTTATTCTCAGTAAAATTCAATCTATAATTGACACAGCTAAATTGAAAATGAAAACACCCAAAAATGTTGTTACATGCAACATTCATTTATTGTGTATACGTGCAAGATAAAAGAAGAAAAAAGGCATGACTGTAATGAATTTTTTTATTTAGTACATAATTGTCACCTGGTGGTTTGACAAAATAAGAACTGAAAATTAACAAAACATTCCAGAAAGTAGTAATATAGCACCATTGTGATACATGGGTTGTCATTTGACAGAGTTGGGTGTGAATTTTTGGAAATGCTCTCTTTTGGCTTTTAGAATAATATCATTACCAGTGACAACTTCTAATATGTGACTTTTTCTTAGTTTTCCTATTTGAATCCACTTCCTCCACATGCCTTCAAATGCTATGTCTTCTTAGAACTTCATTCTTGACCTTTTCTCACTTAGTATACTGTTCAATGGGTGAACTCTTCAGCTGACAGAAAACCAACTACGGAATTTGGGGGTTTATGGGACAAGATACAGACTTGTATGTCTAATTTGCTAATGAGTGCCCTTTAGGAATTTCAAAATCACCCTGGATATAAAGATCTCATTTATTTCTATTTTCATTCTCTGTCCCAGCCTCTTCAAACTTCTTCTCCTATAATATCCCCTGTTTTGATTATTTGTACCACTGTCCTTATCAAACTAGAATCTTAACCTTTAACTTTTTCTCTCCCATTTTTGACTAGTCAGTAATTGCTACTCTTTGACTTTTTCTCTCCCATTTATGACTAATTAACCAGTAATTGGAAGCTGGATTCTTTACTTCCTCCCTATATAATGGACTTTTGAATTTGATTATTCATTACTGAAGCAGCCTCATTACCAACTTTCTGACACCTATTTCTCCCCAGAGCTCATTCTTCAATCATGATTCATGGCATATTTTCAAAAACCAAATCAGGTAAGCCCTGGCTGGATGCTCAGTTGGTTGGAGTGTCATCCTGTACACCAAAAGGTTGAAGGTTCTATTCCCAGTCAGGTGCACAAAATGGGTGATTCCCTTTCACATCAATGTCTCTCTTTCCCCCTTCCTCATTCTCTAAAAATTAATAGAAACATATCCTCGGGTGAGGATTTAAAAATAAAGGTGGACATAGCTAAATGGTTAGAGCATCAGCCGTTGCAGCAAAGTATCACCAGTTTGATTCCTGGTCAAGGACATATTCCTAGGTTGCAGGTTTGAGCCCAGCCCAGTCAGCCCATGTAGGAGGGAAACAATGTTTCTCAAATCTCTCTCTCTCTCTCTCTCTCTCTCTCTCTCTCTCTCTCTCTCTCTCTCAAATCTCTCTCTCTCTCTCTCTCCACTCCCTCTAAGAAAATTTTAAAAAGTAAAGTCAAAATATAGTCAATATAGTCATATTGTTTGGTTGCTCATTGTCAGAAGCCAGTATTCAAATTCTTGCCAGTGTCATGAACACAATAACATATTTTCAGTGATAGGTTCTATGCCCCAGCCAAACTGAGCTTCCTCAAACACATTGAGTCCTTTCATGCTTTTTGGTCCATTCTCTTCCCTCCACATAAAGGTTTATTTTTTTCCACTTTCTTTGTCTATTATACTATTCTTCATAATTCCAAATTCATATTAAAAGTTACTTTTCCTGCAATGCCTTAATTCTCCTACAAAGTTGTTTTTCCCCTATCTATGTAACATAAACTTTAGAATAGCACCTATTATTAACTATGATTTTATGACTATCACCCATCCATAGTGAACTTGATATTCTTGAGGAAATTGATATTTTTAAAGTATTATATCTCATATTTCTATGAGATTTAAAGAAAGATACTCAACATATTAATTTAAAATATCTTTTTTTTCCTTTTTTCTATACAGGATAAAATGATATATAGTCAGTTATTAGATTTATAAGGCAGGAATTTAGGAATGGTGCACAGGGATATAAATTCTTTAAAAATATTTTTACTCCATGTATTCATGAAGATGTACTACAACTTTTGAATGGACCTGTAGAAACCATCTATAGCTTTTATTAAAGAAAAATTCATTCATGTTATCTAAGTTTAATGACTGCATGACTAAGCCCACTGCACTTAAAGCAAATATGTAAAAGAAAATTGTACCTACAGGTCAAATTGTCCTGATTATTATGACATTTCACTGTCTATGGAATTTAAAATGGGACTTTTCATCTTAGTTTCAAAGTTTGAAGAGGCTGATCTGCAAGTTTCCCTTTTGTCTGCACTGATTGTATTGCTCCTGAAAAAGACTATATTTTTAGCTTTGAAGTCTAGAACTGATTTAGCTAAAGAAGAGGATAAGAGGAACAGCTTCAGTTGGGATTTCATTTACAGAACAACCTGACCTGATTTTGAAGCTGAATGAGTGGAAGGGAGACAATTTTAAATCCATGTTAATATCATTTGGATGATGAGGGCACTGTTCCTCTAAAAACAGAATCAACCACAGCAACAACAATAAAAATGGAACCAACAAAACTTTCACAAAAGCCTAATTGCAGTCATCCATAGTTAGGTTTTTTTAATCATACCAAGCATCTTACAGAGTCTAAGAAAAAAGCCAGAGAATTCCCCATAGTAAATCCCCATACCCCCTTCTCAAATAAGTCCATTCCTGTATAAAGCATAATGATTTTCTCAATAATAACCCCTGCCATTTCTTTTCTAAGAAAAGTATGCCACATCAAAGTTAATTCAAGTAAGAAAACAAAATAGACTATAGTATTTTACCATATATGAGGTTATACTTGTGTTTCAGCTTGATAATATGACTTCTTCAAGGAAACACCTATTTTAAAAATAGATGGATTTGAACCCTAAAAGTAGAATTTTTTATACCCAAATTTTCTGTTTCTTTTACAAGCTAGTACCATATATCAACACCCATTTTATACTAGCTTAGGGGCAAAATGATGATTTGTTTAAAGCTATTCATAATATCTAATTCTGCTTCATACATTTAAACATTTAAAAGAGAAATATAATATGTTATGCGCATTGTCCAGTCCCAGTTACAATGCTCAGTTATGAAAAGATATCTTAATAAAATTTTATTTTTAATCATATAATAGTGTCAAAAACATCTTGAGCTGTATGTTTTAAGAATCAGCTTTTTGGAAACATAGATGTAACTATGTTATTTACTTAATTCTAAGTTAAAGAATTGTGCTTATGTATGAGCATAAAAGTGATAACAAATGCAAAAAAAACAACCAAAATATGCATGGTTATAATACCTTAATTTTAGATTTTATTTTATTAATATAAAATCATACTTATTACTTTAAGTATTTTTCCACTGAATTACATTTTGTCTTATATGAATAGTATGAATCTTCCTTAATAAGTAAAACTTTATAAATTGGTAGACTGACTAGACAAAGGGACAATGGCCAGACCATCTATAAAAATAGAACTGTGACCCACAACTTTCAGCAACCAGCCCCCAAGCCAAATAACTACCTGCAATGACCAATCCAGGAAGTCAAACAATAATCACTGTGACAAGCAGCCCTAAATGGCCAGGACTTGATGAAAAAATGACAGCTTCCCTAATTTTTGCCTCCACATCCAGCTTAGGACCAATTGGAAAAAGCCAAATGTGCTCCCCTAACCAATTACATACATGTCCTGATTTTAGTTAGCCTGCCTCCAACTCCTCCTTGCCAAAAGCTTCCAGTCAGGTATACCTGAAGCCTTGTCTCTTTTTCTACTATAAACATTGCCATCCCTCTGTCTTCCTTGAGTCTCTGAATTGACATAGTTAAAGGAATATACTAGTACTTCCAAAAAATGAAAGGTATTTTTCTAGGTAGGCTCTCTCATTCTTGTGGAAATGGCAGTTGAAACAGATACTAGTAATTGTTATTAGTAAGGGTAAAAGGACATCAGTTCTCTTTGAGGAATTCAAGGTCATGCTATAAAATGTAGTGAAGTATTTTTTAAATGGTAAGAACATTTTTATTCAGTTATAATAATATCAACACATTTTGCCAGTAAAATGGCAAAATATGAAGAAAAAAACAGATCAAAACCATGATAAAAGAGAACAGTTAAAACACAGGTTATCTTTATCTATTTACATAAGATCATTGAAATCTATTACTTTTCACTTTGCTTCCCCAAGGTTAAATAACTACTCTAATAAATTCATTGGTTGTAATTTTCATAAATGCTTTTTATAGTTTCACATCATAGTGTGTATCTGTGAATATTATTTAGTATTGCTTAGCAGGTTTTTAAAATTCATATATTTATTTAATTTTTTAAATTGTTATTGCTTTACAGACTCTTCATATTATTAAATATAACTAATTTTAACTATAGTATAATATTCAAACCTATCAATATATGAAATCCATTATTCTAATAATGGGAGTTTTTATTTTTCCAAATTTTTTGTCTGTTATTAACAATGCTTCAATAAATCTTGCACATTTCTTTGTGTTCACATTTCACATGGGAGAGAATTTCTCTAGTGGCCATACTGACTAGTGGAGTTTCCGGGCCTTCAATATTACTTTAGTGTAATATTGTAAAATTAGTTTTAAGTAATTGTATTAATTATCCTAAAATCAACTGTATATACTTTTAAAATTTAGTTAATCCCATGGTTGTTAAATATATGCCACTGTCATTTTGATTTGCATTTTCCTACTGAAATGATATCATTATATATATTTATTAGCAATTCACAATCTCTGGAAAAAATCATCTGACTCTTTCCTTTTGCACATTTATCTTTTTAATAAAATTGGTTTGTAAAAGAAATTTCATTGGACAAAGTTAAACAGCTAAGGAAGACTTTGTTCAAGTCTGTTGCAATAGAGGAGAGATTGAACTCAACTCCTCTGAAACATTATAGGGAAGAGATTTTAAGCCCTGGAATGAGCTACTGGAAAAATGCTAGAGGACGTTATGGATGAGATTCTAAGAGAAGGGAGGTTAAGGACCTCGAGTCGGGAAGAAATTGGTCTAAAGCTTAGTTAACCAGAATAGGGGGTGAATGGATTTAAATAGGGGGTGAGTTTTAGAATACCCACATTTTCCCAGATGCAAGACCAATCTAATTTTTGTCCTTTGAAACTACTGTGCTTATTTGTTTGGTTGCTTATTTTCTCTCATGTAGATGTTAATATCTAAATTTATAATCATAATGTCAAAAAAATCACCCATTTACCCAACTCCCCCAAACAAGCACAATATTGACTTTCCCCACTTTTTTTGCTCTCTATTCCTCAAGTCTACAATGTGTTTATTCAATGTTAGAGTACTTTCTAAAAACAAAACTAGCAATTGAGCAAATATGTCCTGGTGTCTTCCAGCAAACTGAAATCTTATAAAAACTTATCTCAAATACATATTTGACAAACGAGTGCCTGGCTGTCATCACCCTATTGCATTGCCACCCCCTTTTATCTTGCTGCTTTGCAGTTGTCAGGAGGTAGTGACTGTCATCCAGTTTCAATAGGCCTTCACTCAATCATCTGAAGGCAGGGAAGAACATGTCAATGAAAACAGCTTAAAAGAGCTCAGTTTATATGGCTCAAAACAATGCTGTGCAAAGCAGGGGTTTTGGGGGGGACTTTAGAGGTCTTGGTATCTAATTTTTCTAAAGACAATAGTATTGACACATGAAACTCTCCATATCCCATTTTATCCACTGAGTAGAACTTCCTTATGGAAAAACTGATTTGTGGTATTTCATCAGTGAAAGATTTTAAAGGCTCATCCTCAGCCACACCTGAGTGTGGCAGTCATCATCCCCTGGAGCCCCTGCAGAAGGCATTTTGGTTAAACATCGTTCTTCATCCCCTTTGCCAGAGAAGCAGGGAGAAGGGAAAAGTCGTATATAAGACATTGACGTTGATCAAAGTTTCCATTATTGAAATATTGGAAATTAAATTAAAATCTTAGAAGTAAGTTTCAATGTCATTACATGTAAAAAATGAATTATCATTTATGTGTTAGAAATGTGTATTATATACCTCCTTTGGAGTATTATATTTATTATTCAATTTTGTCTTCACTTTTGAAGAAACAGTATTACTCTTTGTTTTAATTTTAGTGATTTTTCATTTTATATTGAAATATACTTGACATAATATAAATTTAAGGTGTGCTTTTAGTGGTTTTTCTAATGCTTACAGTAATACCTTTGAATTATCACAGTAATATTACTGATAATATCATTAGTAGTAATATTCTACATTTAGTAGAATACAATGATTTAGTAGAATAAAATTATTTAGAAGACACTTGGAGAAAAATTTAGCAACATTCTTTCGGTACCCTCTATTTTTGTACTATACCTTCTATCAATACATTTGTTACAAACACACGTTGCTGTTATTTTTGCTTAAAACAATTATCTTTTAAGAAAATCAGGTAAAGAAAAAATTGTTTTCTGTTTTTTTGTGTACAAACCATTTCTGGAACTCGTCACTCCTTGTATACAATTGTTTCTATCTGCTATCATTTGCTTTCCATTTGAAGAACTTCTCAACATTTCTTGTAGTACAGGTCTGCTATTTTGCCTTCAAAAGATTTTCAAGAGATTAATGGACCCTTTGGAGGTTTGCTGACTTTCTGTTGGCATCATTTTTATTACTTTAAAAATATTGTTTCATTGGATTCTGGCTTGTTTTGTTTCCAACAATAGTTTTCATTCATTACATGTTTTTCCTTATAAGTCATGTGTCTTTTTTCCCCCCTCTGCCTTTGTTTTAAGTGTTCTCTTTATTATGGTTTTGATCTGTTCTTTCTTCATATTTTGCCATTTTACTGTAAAATGTGTTGATATCCTATATAATAAAGAGCTAATATGCTAATTAGACTGAAGCCGGGGCTGCAAGGGCCGAGCACCTTGCACGAATTTCGTGCATCAGGCCTCTAGTTATTATAATAACTGAATAACAGTGTTCCTACCATTTAAAAAATACTTCACAATATTATATAGCATGACTTGAATTCCTCAAAGAAAATTGATCTCCTTTTACCCTTCCTGAGAACAATTCTCTGTTACCATGGCCATTTCCACAAGAATGAGAAAGCCTAGCTAGAAAATACCTATTATTTTTTGCAAGTATTTTTCTTTAACTACGTCAGTTTAGATTAATGACAATCACCAGGTGGATAACCTGTGCTTTTCATTGATAGATTCCGAATTTATTGAGATTATTTAAAATGTATGAAATTTTTACTTTTAGGTTGGAAAAGGGAATAAACACTATTGTTTCAAGAAATATATTTCAAATGGCTGAGAGAATTTTAAATATCTGCTTGTACACCTTATAAGTGGAATGATTTGAAAAACCTCACAAAACCACTCCTCCTAAATGACAGTTTTAATAGTAGTGGCTTGTCACTATATACTGAGTATTTATTTCAGTGACACCATATTTCTTTTTTATGGTGCTCCTGGTAATTCATGGCACACACGCTATGTACCTACCTGCTTTCCTTTGGGTTAAATAGGTGAAAAATTGCCTCCTTCACAGCAGAGGAGAGAGAAAAAGCTGCCCTATCTGTTAATGAATCCTTCATTCTTAAGCAACCCAGTGGGCTAGAGAGAATTGGAGTCAATCCGCTAAAGGTTGCCTACCTTGCACTAGAGGAGAAGGAATTACATAGGAGGGAAAGAGAATCCCAGTTTAGGGGGAAGAGTGTGAGAATTGCTATATGTATTATTTTCCTCCTGCTATTGTAACTTTTAGTGGCTTAAAACAACACAGATTTATACTCTTAGAGTTTTGGAGGTCAGAAGTCTAAACTCAGTCCATGGGCTAAAGTCCACAGGCTGGTTTCTTCTGGTGGTTCTGAGGGGAGAAATGGCTTCCCTGCTTTTTCTAGCTTCTGGAGATTCCTGTGTTTCTGGGTTTGTTGCTTCTTCCTCCTATTAAACCAATCTCTTGTTCAGTCATTACATATCTTCCACCTCCTCTATAGTCAAATCTCTCTCTTCATTCCTTTTAAAAAGACACTTGTGGTTATACTTACAGGCCAACCAGATAATACATGATGATCTTCTCATATCAAGATTCTTAATTTAATCATATCTGCAGAATCCCTATTGCCTTTTAAGATAACAGTCACAAGTTCAAAGGTATAACTTGAATGTCTTTGGAGGCAATTATTTGGCCTACCACTATGTAGTACTCTTTGTCTAAATATACTGGGATTTTTCTGTCAACAAAACAATCTTTATACTATATGACTTGCTATTATTTAGTAGTTAAAATAAACATGATGCCCAAAACACTTTTTAAATTTGTGCTATCTGTAATGAAAGAGTAGTTAAGTCATGCTTCTCACAAAATATGATCTTAACCTCTCAAAGGGGAATTGGCATTTTATTGAGATGTCTCTTCTTACTTCTTAAGGAACTGGTTGTCCCATACTTCTATGCCATTCCAAATTGATACTAATTATATTGGATTAAGGGCCCCACACTATTCCAGTGTGATCTCATCCTAATTTAACTATACATTTGAAAGGATACTATTTCCAAATAATAAGATCACATTCTGAGGTAGTAGGGGTTAGGATTTCAATATGTAAATTTAACCCATAACAGACTGTGAGGTGAAAAACCATTGACTTAAACCAGCCTCTGTCTTTTCTAAATGAGAGTGGAGCCCAGACAGATTTGGGTTCCTAGCAAAGATTACTCAGTAAGTGATAAAGGTTTAGCTGATATGATAACTCCTAAGTCCCACTCCAGGGCTCCTTCTAAATTATGTGAATTCATTCTATTTTGGATAATTAGGTATAGAAAACTGACATATCTTAGCTGATTTCAGCTAGGTGTGTGTATACCCTCGAATATGCATATTTTAAACAAGTAGCAGAGCCTGAGTTTAACATCTTCTGACAAGAATTTCAACCTAAGAGAATACTTGTGAGATTGCTTCATAAAAAGAATCTTGGCAGCTCATCCCATCTCAATTGTAATTCCAAAGAAATTGCTCATCAATTTTATATATACCCTCATTTGTGCCAAACAACTTTATCATGTCAGAGGCGGCAACAATGATTAATTTACTTACAGAGCACTCAATAAGTCATCTGGGGAAGATCTTCTTTTTTTCTTTTTTCTTTTTCATCTACAGTATTTCTAGAAAGTGCCTACCTCACTCACTCATACTTTCCTGGGTTATCAAAATTTCGATTATACAATTTAGCGGCTTAAGAATATAATCCTCAGAGGTATCTTCAAAAATCATCAGGAAATTTAGCACAGAATTTAGACAGATAATATAGATTTAAAATAATTTACATGTGTCCTGCTACTAATTTGGAATGCCAAGTGACACTGGCATTATTTAGATTCCTTCCATCACTTTTCTTTCAATGACAGTCAGAAAAAAATAAGAGATCAAAGTCTGTTGGTTTGTAATATTCTATGTTCAGTATGAAACTAGTTAGTACTACTCAGAGCAATTGGGATTGTGTTGCCTGGAACTATTAAGTGCTCTCCATAGAAACCACATAGGCCTCAAAGTCAGAAAATTTCAGTTGGTGGTGATACCAAAAAAGTATCTCCTGACCCTCTGACTAGTGCTCTCCCAACTCTTTATTCCTACAAACTAAATGGGGAGCATGGAGAGGGGACAATACCTGGTCATGTTCAGTCCCACAGGGAACCAAGGATGCAATACATTCAGGCTACTTAAAGTGTTTGTTTTTTTCCTCTAGGAGAGTCAGATTTTTCTTACCAAACTGTGGAATTGGATTTAATTCCTTACCATAAAGTTAGAAACTAGAGAATGTTAAACCTGGTACAACTGCAGAACTTTTCATCATTATAGGTTTAAATTTAGGATAACCCCAGGATAAACCGTCTGAATCCATGTACACCAGTTATTGCAAATGCACTGCATTGAGTAATGTTACTTTCAGTTTTCAGTAGATGATAAAATTATAAACACAGGATAGCCTGCTCATAAATAGTAAATACAGATATTACTTTCCACGTCAGAAAAATAAAAATTATTTTATAGTTAAATACAGGTGTTCTCTTAATATCTTCAAGTGTTGAAAAGACTTAAATATTTTACATCAAATTTTCATGAGTTTTAGCAAGAGTTTTAATATAGAAAATTGTCATTCTTTATGAAAAAGATATGTAAGTAGTATTTGCTGCATAGAAATAGTAATTTGACAACCAAAACTCTTTAATCAAAGAAGATAGAGAATGTTTCCACACAAAAACTCTTGTCTTTTAAATATCATACAAAAAAATAACATTTATGTAAAATAACATTTTTCATTTTTGGAATATCTGAGATTAAATTGAAATGTAGAAAGGCAGACCTTTCTCACCTAAAATTTGTTAGTTTCTCATTCTCTTTGTCCATAAGTAGAATTTTTCATTTTCTCTTTTATTTTCAAAAACTTTCATGGAAAAACAATTAGATGTGAATTCCAAGGTGCCAACGCTTGCCAATTACGAGCATTTGCAAAATATGTCTGGGGTGTTCACTGTCCTTCGAAAGTTCTTTGACTACTCTGTATTCCTTTAGGAAACCTTTTTTCTACTCTCCCCCAAATTGGAAATAGCCAAGAAACTTGTCGAATTATTTCCTAAGGTAGCTTCTTTGTATATGTAGCTTGTAGAAGCAAAATTGTATATACTGAAAAAGAAGTGAAATGTGTTTGAGTAATTTTTCCTCAAATTAAAAAGATTTAAAACTGCAGAGACATAAAGTTCACCCAGAATCAGATTTTTAGGAATATATGTGGGAGCCAAATTTCTTTCCAAAACTCATAGATCCACAGTTTCCCCTGAGAGTTTTTGAGAAATACAAATACAACAGGTTCTCAAATAGCATTGTTTAGTTCAGTGTCATTTTTGCTATAACTTTGATGAGCTGACTTAAGAACTTACTCTTGTTTATATCAATGAGCCTATGCTAAAATTGGTTTCTTTTTAAAAATATGTATTTTTATTGATTTCAGAGAGAGGAAGGGAGGGATAGAAACACCAATGATGAGAAAGAATCATGGATCAGCTGCCTCCTGAACACCTCCTAGTTGGGATCCAGCCCAAAACCAAGGCATGTGCCCTGACAGGGAATGGAACTGTGCCCTCCTGTTTCATGGGTCACATTGAGCCACACTGGCTGGGCTAAATTGGTTTCTTTATACATCATTTCGCTGAAAGTCACAAAAATATCAAAGATGTTAAGTGAAGATTTACTGTACTACACTGAAGAGGCACAATAGATTTGTGGAGTGGAAAAATTTAGGGAATTTATTTTAAAAACTTATCCTAAGTGTGGCCTTGACTGAATGTAGTCATATAAAAGGAGTTAAATTACCTTAAGAACCCTCTAGTTGGTTTTCCTCTACCAACATTGCATGTTATATAACCGAAGATGTTTTTAGCCTAGAGATTTGAGCTGCATCATTAGTGTTTTATTAGACATCAAAGGGTCAGGGATAAATTACCTCTGGGGCCTTATAATCACCTCTTCTATCTAACCCTTGTTTCCTACCTAGAGGTGGTAGACCCAGTGTCAATGTAAGCCATCATTGCCATAAGCATTTTGAGATAGAATTATAATTTCAAAAATGTTTAATTTTTCATCAGCAAAGTGTAGTTCATTTTTCAAAAGTAATAATAGTGCACATCTTTTCCCAATATAACTTCAGGAAGCCTTATATTTTGGGAAATTCTTATATTTGCTTATTAGTAATTTTATTTGTCTATTAGCTATTTCTTTCAACATTGACATATAGATGGGCTTGCTGGAGAGCACAGAAGTTTATTAACTTGGCTCTCATCACTTGAAAGTCTGACATTTATGTAAATGTTGGCATTTGGCAAGGTGATCATAGAGTACACAAAGGAAGTTACAGAAAATGGGATTAAAAAAGAAGAAAATTGAGTCCTTCGACACAAAATTCCCATGAGGGTTTTGATGCTGTATCAGACTGAATAGGTGACTTCTTAAAGTTTTGTTTTTTATTTCACCTTACCTTGGAGAAAGAGAAATTCAAAAGTGGATGTTGCCATATAATCCCCATTGCTATTATGTATGGTATTTGGAGGTCGGGCATTTGGAAGGCTTGTCCTCATGAATAGGATGGTTGTCTTTAAGAGGCCAGAGTACTAGCTCCCTCTCTTTCTGCCCTGTGAACATGCCCAAAGAAGTCAGCAGTCTGCAAACTGGAAGAAGGCTGTCACCAGAACTCAGCCATGCTGGCACTTATTCTCCTCCCAGCCTCCAGAAACTGTGCTTATAAATGTCTGTTGTTTATGAGCCACGCAGTAACTTGTTAGAGCAGCCCAAACTGACTAAGACGGTTCTTTTAATTCACGAAATAGATAAATACAAAACAATCTCAATTTGTTTATTAGATACTTAGTTCTAGGCAGTATGGTAGTACTCTAATTTCAAACTTGATTTCTTATTAGATCTTTTCTCTTAATCTGGTGACTGCAGGGAATAATGATTCACAATTTAATTCTTTAGGGTACCTCTGTCTTGTGTATCTTCTTCACTCTTCCCAAATCCCTGCCCACTCAGCTTCAGGTCTCTCTAAGGTCAGAGCAGTAGAAGAGAGGAGAGGTCAAGTGCAAGAGAGGTCATGCTGCATGCTTTGTACACAGACTTCACCTTCTCTAAGCCAATAGGTGTTGAAATTGACCCTGTAGGGGAGGTTCTTGGTTATATTACTGTTAAATATGAATGTGTGCTCAAATTTTCTAAAGCAGATCATTAATTCTAATTAATATATAGTTAATTAATAGTATATATATATATATATATATATATATATAGTATATATATATATCCCATTTTCAAAGGCTGTTAAATCACATTGTTTACCCATATCTTCAGAAAAAAATCACTTCTACTGTAATGGTAAAACCTGCTTCCCTATTTATAATGGTCTGGCCCTCTAGCAACTTCAGTGCGAAATTATAGCCAATTTGCCTACAAACGTCAGGTGGTCATAATAATCTGTCCACTCAGTGTATATATGAAGATAGATAGCAATGTATGAAGAAGAGCAAGTACTGATGATGAACGGGAAAGCAGAACCTGCAGAAGCCAAATTTGCAAGTTTGCACTTTGACCCAGAGCAGTTCTAAAGCACACTTATCTTTGAAGCTCAGAATACAAAAATTTGCAAGAGAATGCCAACTTAAAATTCAGATTTTAAATTTATTGAAATATAAATATTTGACATTATCTACAGGACCAGATATTTTACATATTTAGACATAGAACTTATTTATGTGTAAACATTTAATTTACATGTAACACACTCATAAGTATAGGGTAACAATTTAATGGTTTAATTGTATTAAATAAAAAATGAACACAAATAAGACTCACCCTCTATGTCCTAGGCATGTACTCATTTGGTCATTGTATCATTGTCTTAAAATGCAATTCAGAATATCTCCCAGCACCCAATTCACTCTGAGCTAAACTAAGATTGCTTTCAATTCAAAAGCTCTGAAAATGTATAGAGTAATAATAAAAAGCTCTTTGAAAGAAATAATTAGCATTCTGTGTCTGTGACAGAGTAATTGTTTAATAATGTGGGGTTCATTGTAACATTGTATTTCATATACGATGAAAATTGTCAGGCATTGTCTATATAAATAAGATTATCCTGGAGGGGTGAAATGCACAAAAAGTAACTCACTTTTCAGAAATAATAATTTATTTTTATGTATTTTTCCTCCCCACACCCCCTAAACCCCCTCCACTGCCAGCACCATTTCTGATAGGAGGATAAATTGCTAATGGGCTAATTCTTGAGGTGAACTGTATAGTTTAAAATTATTGCTGAAATTTCACTTTGTCTGGCTTCGTATTTCCATTTTTATTAAATATTTATTGTTCTTTCTTCTTTCAAAAGCATTGTTTAGGTTGCATAATTTGCATATATTTCCATTTTCTTCTAGATTACATATATAAAATATTTTTCTTGAAAATAAATACACTCAATCATGAGAGAATCTTAAGTTTCAAATTTCCTGAAGCATACTTTTTTGAGATTTTATGTCTTTAAATACATATAATTCATTTCCATATTTATGATGAGAAGACATTATAAATATATGCACAAGTCTATACATAATAGAAACAAACAATATACTTAGTTTCTGAATTCTGCCTTTAATTTGGCGAAAAGCTTTTTACATTAAGTGCTAAACAACTAAAAAACATGTTCTTTTATTCTCACACTGCAGAGATTTAGGAAGAAATATCAATTTAGTAAAATGGTGCTTAGCACAGGCTGTTTTCTGTTTGTTTGTTTTTAAATATATTTTTATTGATTTCAGAGAAAAATGAAGAGGGAGAGAGAGATAGAAACATCAGTGATGAGAGAGAATCTTTGATCTGCTGCCTCCTGCATGCCCCACACTGGGAATCAAGCCTGCAACCTGGGCATGTGCCTAACTGGGAATCGAACTGTGACCTCCTGGTTCATAATTTGATGCTCAAAGCCTGAGCTCACTGGCCAGGCAACACAGACTGTTTTTAATAAGTGTTTTGGGATAGATTTTTGAAATTCTGAAATTCTGAATTGGTCTGTCCAGAAGCATGGAACAGACTGATGGAAGGGCAGTGTGGGAGAGAATAACCAAAGAACTTATATGTATACTAGAGGCCTGGTGCATGAAATTCATGCACTCAGGAGGGGAAGGGTCCCTCAACCCAGATTGCAAGAGGGTGCAGGCCAGGCCGAGGGACCCACCCCACCGGTGCAGGATCAGGCCAGGGAGGGACGCAGGAGGTTGGCCAGCCTGGGAGGGACCACGGGAAGGATCCAGGGTGTGTCTGGCCCCGTCTCACTCAGTCCCCATCTGCTGGACCCCAGCAGCAAACTAACCCACCAGTCATAGCGTCGGTCCCCTGGTGGTCAGTGCATGTCATAGCGACTGGTCAACTGATCAACTGTCTGCCGTCTGGTGGTCAGTGCACCGGTGGGGTCCCTTGGCCTGGCCTGCACCCTCTCACAATACAGGACCCCTCAGGGGATGTCAGAGAGCTGGTTTTGGCCCAATCCTGCAGACCAGGCTTTCATGTACTGGGCCTCTAGTAGGGAAATAAAAAGGGATATCTGTAATACTTTCAACAATAAAGGTACGTTTTTAAAAAAGTAGGCAGGTTAGCTTCAGAATAAAGTGAGGTATGAAAAAATAATAAATAATATCAACAAGCAAACAATACATACTTTTCTGTGAGTGACCAGCGGTAACTCTCCCAGTTGATGATAAACTCTACATTCTGAGGCTAGTTTTCCATTTGGATTTAAAATATTTACTTGGAAAAAAAGTTTGTTTAGATCACTAAAACGTAATTTTAGCTTGATGGCTAATCTTCAAGGCTTTTTCAAAATAAGAATATAAGAGTCTAAGGAATATGCCTGGGTAACTGTGAGTCAAAAATGTGCTATTTATCACTATTAGACCTTTCACCCCCATAAATGGCTTGGTTGACTTAATATATATTTAAACAATGAAGATTTTTTTTTTTCACCAATGAAAACAAATAATGAAAAATGCTATGTCGATCTGTACTCTTTTGTCAGAATTTTTATTACTCTAATGTGTAATATAAAGCAAAAAGATTAGAGGTACTCTTGAAAAACACTTTATGAATACTTATCATGCAGTTTGCAGAAATCTTTCAGTGGTAGAAATAAACTTCTTAATGTATTATTTTTAAGGATGGACCATAAAATAATACTTTTTTGACTTATTTTCAGATTTTTCTTCAGCCATTTTGAATGTATTTCTAGGAAATTATTTGAAGAATAAAACACTCTGCCTCATTAAAACAGCATGTATTCAGACACACTGATTCCAGTTCCTTAATTTATAAAGTAATGCCATCACACTCTATAGGGTTAGAAGAGTTAAAGAGACAAAGTCCATGTTTAGTTGACCTACGCATGTGCTCACATATAAACAGTAGTAGTGTATTTGCAGTGTCGAATAAATGAAATTATAGATAATCAAAATAAAAACAAAAAAGTCAAATCTTCACATTTTCCTTGCCTTGGGGATCACCACAGTTAAGACTTTAGTTTAGTGCATAAGAGGTTTTGGAACTGGTTTCCATTATCCCCCAGACATAATTATGCACATGAGCTGGTTTTGGTCAATAATTTCTACCATTCTATTTCAATAAAATTTCATCTCATCAATATCTAAAATTTTTTAAATTGACAGAATATCTCCTTACAGCTGATTTGACCTAAAAACCATATGCAGTGTGAGAATTTTTAAACTTCTCCTGAAAAAGATTTTGCTTATCATTTTAAAATATCAGATACTAGAATCATTTCTATCTCAGCACAACCAGATTTGGCCTCATAGTTCTCTTCCAGACATTTTGGACTCCTGATATAAAGTAAGTTCTTTTTTATATCAGTCAGTGAAAGGTACTGGTTAGTGTCTGAGGACCTTGAAGTTAGACTCAGCTATGCCCATTGCTTGCTCTGTGATATTAGGCAAGTTATATAACTCTGCTTTTCCTCTTACAGTTACTTTATGTGTAAGATAGAAATGATAAATACTATCACTAATTGATTGTGAAATATACATTTTTCACTTTCTAATATCTGTTGTATATTAAAATTAATGTAATAGTTTATCAGCTTTGTTTTCTTTCTTTCTGGCACATTTAACTGGCATATCTTAGGTCTTGCAATCAATGGTACAATGGTATCTTAGATCAAATAAGTTATAATAAAGTTCTATACATTTAAGAATTTTATTATGTTTATATAAACATACAAATATATATGTATGTACAAACCAAGAACATAGTAAACATGTTATTAGCTTGAACTACTTTAGTACTAATAATACTGATGTGAGTAAAAATAAAGATGTTCTTTTTAGTAGACATTTTCTCAATAAATTAATCACTAAATCTATGGTCTTTTACAACTCAAAATTTTAACAGAGAGTTGAATCTAAATTAAGTAACTGTTTTAAAGAAATAAGAATTCTCTGTGGATTTTTAAAAATTGTAGGAATGGGTTAGCAAAGAAAAAAAATCTTACCAAAAGAACATTCCTGCAGGCTTTCTTTCAGTGTTGCTAAGGACTTCAGTCTCTAATAAAACCACTAATAAATATTTAAAGTTTTAAAGTGGGCACTGTTACTGTCCAATCTCAGAGGGAAGGTGTGGTGGGTGGATGGGAAGAGATCAATCAAAGTACTTATATTCATATATGCATAACCTATGGACACTGACAGTAGTGTGGTGAAGGCCTGGGGTGGGAGGTAGAAACGGGCTAGAAGGGGTCAATTGTGAACAAAAGGGTACATATTTAATACTTTCAACAATAAAGATTTTTTTTTTAAATCCTAAACTTAAGAGTTGCTCAGATGCCCCAAAGTTCACCCAGTATACTTCCATCTCATTTTTTTCTATAGAATCTCAATGTCATACTACTTGTCAATAAAGATAACCAATGCAAAAAATAAAATAATAAATTAGGCACTGTTAATGAAGGCACTTAGTAAATGTAGCTATAGTCATATAAAATGAAATATAATTTTAAAATTTTAATGCTGACTCAATAATGAAATACCTTTATGGCTATAAATTTAAGGGTGGTTTATTGATCTTTCATCACAATTAATGATGCAATTATTTCATCTTCTTATTTTTAAATTATAAAAAGTGTATTGAGACTTGAAAGTTTAGTAAACCTTTAAAACATACAACCAGCCCTACCAGTTTGGCTCAGTGGATAGAGCGTCGGCCTGCAGACTGAAGGGTCCCAGGTTTGATTCTGGTCAAGAGCATGTACCTTGGTTGCGGGCACATCCCCAGTAGAGGGTGTGCAGGAGGCAGCTGATTGATGTTTCTCTCTCATCGATGTTTCTAGCTCTCTATCTCTTTCCCTTCCTCTCTGTAAAAAATCAATAAAATATATTAAAAAACAAAAAAAACATACAACCAATTTCAAGAAACCCAGAAAAGAGTATGCAGAAAGTGAAGATAGATTATTTTCTAGGTTGAAAAATAAATGTGAATTTGCTTTACAATCTAGAAAAAGTTGGGACTTTGATACATTTTATTTATTTAGAACAGTATATATTTATTTTTAAAATTATGGATAACCGAATTAAGCAGGTGACTTAAGTAAAAAAAAAAAAAATTACAGTCAAATTAGTAATTTGGAATTATGTTAAGAAAAATGGTAAGATCTATTTAGAGTAGAGTTGATTTGTTTCACGTTTTTGGCATCCTCTAGACATGCCTGCCCTTTTTGGAATTATTATTCTTGACATGAAATACAATTTTCCAAAATATTTTAATTACAATGAAAAATAATTGCATCTGACTACCAAGATGTATAAATGAATCTAAGACTAACCATCTACTAACAAACAATGAGTTTTATACAGCAGATTCAAAGTAATAAATAAAAAAAATTATCAAGTGAGTAGCAAAAAAAAACCTATGCCCTTTCCAAAGTTTGTGGGCACACTGATCTCCTGAGCAGCTCCTACTGTCACAGACAGTGCACTTCCACGCGTTTGCCAGGAAAAGGTCACTGAAAATGGAAAAGCACGTTCAGCTGTACACATCCCCCTGTTAATTTATGACTTCAGTGGGTTTCTCTGTAGGAAAACCAAAAAAGAGAAACACATCAGAGGTCAAATATCTGAAAGGAGAATGAAATGTAGACTCATAATTACTTTTCTAGATTAACATCTGAGTGGATGCACTGAAAGAAAAGCAATCAGGAGGAAAATTTACTTTTCTTTGATTAGCCAGAAATGTTACTTGAACAAAGAATGATTACAATACAGTTGGCGTTTATTCCATCACTATAAATGTTATTTCTTCTTCATTGATCTTTTATTAATTTGCAGCTGCATCACAAGAATACATTAAAAGCATGCAGTTGGAAAGCGCTTCTGGTGCAATGCTTTTATTTTACACATAATGTGATAAAGTACATGAGATGAAATTACCATCACGGGGTCACAATAATTCTAAGCTATAAAGGCAAAATAAGTACATGACTTTTCTGAATTCAAGTTCACTGATATTTTTGCTATTAATTTTTCCAGCAGTGGATACAAATCATACTCATCATCTTGATGATATTTCCATTCAGTCATACTTCCAAAAATCTTGGAAGAGGTGCTAGAGAAATATTTTGTAAACCAAGGCCAGAAAGAATTGTTTCAATTAATGTTATGGCTGTTTTCTTTTTTATCACAATTTAACCATGCTGAGACCTATACTTCTCACTCAGACTAAAAGAGGTTTTATCAAAGACCCTATTAAAGTATAAAATTTTAGGATTCATATCTTCTGGAGTCTACTGAAAGAGGTCATGGATGCTTGTCAATGTGACCTCATAGTTAATGTTCTTTCTATATGCCCTTTGGCAAGCCAAGTTTAATCCTTCCTGCAAGTACTCTCAGACAAAGAATAAAGATTCCCTACGATGGTCTGTAAAGCAATGCTATTATACAATTTGTTCACTCAAAAAATTATCACTTCGGAAGAGAAAGCTACAGTTTTAGATGATTACATTAATTTGTGTCACATTGAAAGACTATAAATAGAATTATAAGAAGATAATAATATTTGGTTCAATAAAGAATCATAGCATTAATAGACACACTGAACTGCTTCTATATAAAATTCTTACTGGATTTCTATCAAACAATTGAAAAATATAGAGTCTATGTAAGTTAATTTGATTCTGTTCCCATGAAGTATCCATAGTACTATTAAGTAAATGTATAGATTAAATTCTGCTTCAAGATGTTTGTGCAGCTTGGTGCTAGCTGTGGACTCCACAGCCTGTGCCAGCCTTGCGGGTTCCCCTGCTGGGGGATCCAGCCTGCAACAGGGTCATGTGCCCTGATCTGGAATAGAACCAGCAACCTTTTGGTGCATGGGAAGACCTCAACCAACTGAGCCACACTGGCCAGGGCAAGAATTATAGCTTCTTAATTAATGGATCCTTTTATAATTTTATGAAATGTCTTTATCTGTAGCAATTATTTTCCCTTAAAATTTAATATATTTTGGTATTATTGTAGCCTTCCCAGTTGTTCCCCACACTAATGTTTGTCTATGGGCTGTGCATATGTGCATATAAGTTCTTTGTTTAATCTCTTCCCATCCTCTCCCCTTCTGAAATATGTCAGTCCATTGCATGTTTCAATGTCTCTAGATCTATTTTCTTCATTAGATTCCATGTATGAGTGAGATCATGGGATACTCATCTTTCTCTGACTGGCTTATTTTGCTTGGCATAATACTCTCTAGGTCCCTCCATGCTGCCTCAAAGGGTAAGGGATCCTTCTTTTCTACAGCTGCATAGTATCACATTGTGTAAATGTACCTCAGCTTTTTTTATCCACTCATCTTACTGATGGGCACTTGGGCTGTTTCCAGATCTTAGCTATTGTGAATAATGTTGCTATGAACTTAGGAGTGCATATATATTCTTTCTGATCAGTGTCTCAGGCCTCTTAGGATATATTCCTAGCAGTGGGATCTCTGGGTCAAATGGCAGTTACATTTTTAGTTTTAGTCCATGCTGTTTTCCATAGTGGTTGTACCAATCTGCATTCCCACCCGCAGTGTAAGAGGGTTCCCTTTTCTCCACATCCTCACCAGCACTTGTCATTTGTTGATTTATTGATGGTAGCCATTCTGGCAGCTGTGAGATGCACCTCTTACCTTATTGTCATTTTAATTTGTATCTCTCTGGTAATTAGTGATTAGTAAAAAGTTGAGCACCTTTTCTTATGTCTCTTGGCCTTTTGTAGGTCCTCCTTGGAGAAGTGTCTATTTAGGTCCTCTGCCCATTTTTTAATTGGGTTATTTGTCTTCCTTTTGTTGAGTTGTATAAGTACTTTATATATTGTGGAGATCAACCCCTTATCAGATGTATCATTGGCAAACATGTTCTCCCATGCATTGGGTTCCCTTTTCAATTTGATGCTGGTTTCTTGTGCTATGCAGAAGCATTTTAGTTTGATGTAGTTCCATTTGTTTATTTTTTCCTTTGTTTCTCTTGCCCTAGGAGATGTATCCATGAAAATTCTACTACATGAGATGTCTGATATCTTGCTGCCTATGTTTTCTTCTAGGATTTTTATGGTTTCACAACTTTCATGTAAGTCTTTTATCCATTTTTAGTTTATTCTTGTGTATAATGTAAGTTGGTGGTCTATTTTGATTCTTTTGAATATACCTGTCTACTTATCCCAATGCCATTTATTGAATATTTTATACTATTAGGAGTATATATATATAATTTAGTTCATACTATTAGGAATACACACACACACACACACACACACAACTAAACTAAGCCAAACAAAACTGAACTAAGCCAAACAAAACTAAAAGACAGAGGGCAAAGGAAGGGTAAAGACAGATAAAGAGAAGCATGAATTATAAGCAGGATCTTGTGATGTCTCTAATTTTATTAACAGGACATAGATGCAGTTTCCTATTATTGAAGGCCTATAAAAGAAGATAGTTCTATGAAATAAGGGGCAAAGGATTGAGTCTATCTTGGGGAATAGAATATGGAAAAAGACCTCAGCCATGTGAACTGATTTTCATATTTTTGCCAAGTTAGAAATATTTAAAAGCTTCTACATTACCATACACATTTTCTGGGCTTGTATCAAAGCAGACAGTGTAATACTGAAAGGCAAAGTATCTCTCTGAACACAAAAGTATGTAATAAATTAAATGAAAAAATGTATATTCATTTCCTGAGTGCTTCTAGTTTCTTATTATTTAACATATTTTCATAGTTTCCTTAGTAACATTTACTCATTTAACTAATTCTTATTGGTACTACTATAGGAATAATTGATTATTCTTTAATATTATATTCAGTAATGGATGTGACTACAAAATTCTTAGAGTAAAAGATGAAAAAGCAACATGATTGATTTTTAAAAAGGATTCTAATTGGATGCATGGACCAAATTTTAGAGAGATGTCAGGTAGATACCAGTTATTTAGCTTCTTAACAACCTTGTAGATATTTTTCTGAAAAATAAAGAAACTGTGGGGGAAAATTAGGTTTCAAGGAAACTGAGTTTGACTGATATATGTTGAGAGGTGCATTTGTCTGCAATTTTATATCAAATGGATATGAGTGAAGGAAAAATGTATTATATTTGTCACCACAAACACATTTTTCATACTTAATACTTGAATAAACCTATCTACTAAAATCCATTAGAGTGTAATTATTTTATGTGCAGGCATGGTCTCTTATTCGACACTTTATGTTTCAATTCATTTTTAATGTACATGAATATGAAGAAATTGAAAAAGCAATTTGCCTCAATATCATTCTATTCTAATAACATATTAGACTTTTAAAATAGTACTTGTTACAAATGACAATTAAGCTTGTTTTATTTTTGTTATTTTATGTATGTTGTTGTGTTTCTTAAGAATAAAAAGTCAATGATAATATAGATATCTATGAACGTTTAAAAAACTTTGCTTATTTATTCATTGGTGATTTCAAATTAAAAATAATTTCCCTATGTGAATATATCTATATCTATATATCTTGATATAGCTATCACCTGTCAATGTTTGAGAGTTCTAGTTCTTTCACATTCTTGCCAATATTTGAAGCCTTTATTTGTTTTAAATTCTAATGTGTAGTAGTATTTTATTGTGGCTTTGCATTTGATAATTTTTGAAGCTATTAAAATAGTATCATTTAGTATTTCATTTGCAAATGTTTTCTTTCTAATTGATAGTCAATACAATTTATATATTTTTGTATATTGGCATTTTATCCCACAACTTTGCTATCTTCTTACTTATAACAATGTACCCACAGATATTTCTGGATTTTTAATGTACAGTATCATCACATCATCTGCAGAAAATGATGGGTTTACATTTCACTTCTACTTCTTATTCATTTTATTTATTTTTAAATATATTTTATTGATTTTTTACAGAGAGGAAGGGAGAAGGGTAGAGAGTTAGAAACATCAATGATAGAGAAACATCGATCAGCTGCCTCCTGCACACCTCCTATTGGGGATGTGCCTGCAACCAAGGTACATGCCCTTGACCGGAATCGAACCTGGGACCCTTCAGTCTGCAGGCCGACGCTCTGTCCACTGAGCCAAACTGGTTAGGGCTACATTTTATTAAACAAGATTTCTTACATGAAAGACTGTAGCATTTAAAACACCATCTAGAAAAAAAAATGCTTTACAATTTATTTTCCCCTTTTATTATTTCTGTATCAGCGTGACAGCATTTCTCAAAGCAAAAACACATTTAAAATGAAAATAAGAATAATAGTTAGTAATGAAGAAATCTATCTTAGGAAGGCCTGGGGGGAACATCTAATGCAGACTTCTCTGTGTCTTTAGAAGACAGGATGACTGATGACAGAAAAAGCTGAGGTCTTCCTGAGGCCTGGGCTCCAGGAAATCCAAGGGTTTCCCCTCAAAGATCTCATGAAGGCTGACACTGATCAAGAGAGGCACAGGGTGCTGAAACCAGTTTGGTTCAATGGATAGAGCGTCGGCCTGTGGACTGAAAGGTCCCAGGTTCGATTCCGGTCAAGGGCATGTACCTGGGTTGCGGGCACATCCCCAGTAGGAGATGTGCAGGAGGCAGCTGATCAATGTTTCTCTCTCATTGATGTTTCTAGCTCTCTATCTCTCATCCTTCCTCTCTGTAAAAAAATCAATAAAATATATTTAAAAAAAGAGAGAGAGAGAGGCACAGGGTTTATAGGGCAACAATCCAAATACCTGAAAGCTGTCCTCAGAGGCTATGAGCTGTCTGTGCTTCTTGAAGGAAACCTACCTCATTCATTCCCTGAATCAGAGCTTGTCAGAGAAGCCTCGCACAGTTGTTGTTGGGAGAGACTGAACCACTCGAAACACTCAAAGACAGGGGTTATATCTCTGAGATTTTGTCACTCCAGAGAAATTACTAAGCCAAGCATGCAAGCTGGACTGAACCTGTTTTTGCTGTTACAGTCAAGAAGCCATATCTTTAAGCAACAACTCTGAATATTTTATTTAAGGTTATTGTGGAGGTAAAATTAAATAACAATTGTAAATCAGTCCCAGTTCTTGGCACATAGGATATATTCAAAAAATGTTAGCTTTTTTTCCAACTTTATTTATTTTATTTTCATTACAGAAATTTGAATTAATGCTGTCTTTAGGCTTAGAAGTTTCTGTTTATTTATTTATTTTATTTTTTTGGAGAGAGTAATATAAATTGACATGACTGTTCTGGATCACTTGATCATTTCATCCAAGACTTCTATTGAACATGTGAAAAACTGAAGAAACACTTGCTGTCAACATGGCATATTGTAGTTCCAAGATCTGCATTTCAGAATTGAAGGAATAGCTGCATCAGAGGTGATTGCTTACACTGCAGATCCATTCTTTACATTACAGCCCTACAATATTAGGGCTTCACATGGACAAAAGGTCACAATTGGCTCCTCTAAAGGCATTCTTTGACAGAATCAATTTTGACATCCATACAGATACAAACCTAGGCCCCAGGCAGTGAGAATAAGTTAGTGCAGGTCACTAACATAAATAGAACGGCTTCTCTTATCAGTTTGGCTCATAGCACAAAAGGAAGAGAAATCTTAATATAAGATCATTAGGACCAAAGAGTATTTCAGAATATCTTCATACTCAAGGCCTGGTGCACGAAATTCATGCAAGGGGCTCGGCCCCCACAGCCCCAGCTTTCTCTGGAAGGTCATCCAGAAGGACATCAGGAAGGTTGTTAGGCCATCCGGTCTAATTATCATATTATGCTTTTATTATTATTGATGAGTCCAAATGAAGGAAATCCTATTTAAGTGGGTTTTTATAGAATCAATTTCTTTGCTTCCAAATTCAACTATGAATATTGTACACTGTTGAAAATAAAGGGCCACCTTGAGAGAAAGTTCAGCTCAATCATCTAGTTATTAATTCTTCAGCAGTATTTAAATATGCATGCAGTTTTATTTTGCATCCTATATTATCAGAGGCCCAGTGCACAAAATTCATGCATAGGGCAGGGAGAGGGTCCCTCAGCCCGGCCTGTGCCCTCGGGGGATGTCCGACTGCCGTTTTAGGCCCGGTCCCCGTGGGCATCCCTCTCACAATCTGGGATGCTGCATGCACCAGTGACCATACTTTTCATACAGGTGAAAGGCATCTTGCTGTTGTATGGGCAGCTACATTTTTTTGCCCTAATAATAGAAAGTTGTACATAACACAATCCTTCTGAGGCAGTAATACCATTTTCCCCATCTGATGGGTGGAAAAACTAAAGCAGAGACAGTTAAGTAATTGGTTTTGTCACACAGTTATAAGAGTCAGAATCAGGGCTGACCACAAAATGTGCAAGCCTGAGTCCATGCATGTCATCGCTGCATCATCCTGTTTTTTCAGTGTCAGAGTAGCCTTGCCAGGTTTTAATTTTAAAATCTAAGAGACTGTTCCCAATATATAGGGTAGGGTCCTTAGGCCTGGCCAATGATCAGGACCAATCTGTGGGGCGACCGGCGGGAGGGGTGATCAGGGGCCCTGCTGGCACACGCCTTGGCTGGCAGCATGGCCCTGCCAGCTGGTCAGCCCTGAGCCTCCAATTGCCACCACCAGTCACCTCCTTCTCAGAGGGCAGATGCTCAATGCAGGTGTTGCCCCCAGTTGGGGTTGGGGGAAGCTCCTGTGTTGAGAATCTGCCCCCTGGTGGTCAATACGCATCATAGTGACCAGTCATTCTGCCATTTGGTCAATTTGCATATTAGCGTTTTATTATAGAGGAGTAGAGGACCAATGCACAAAATTTGTGCAAGGGGATCAGCCCTCACTGCTGCGGCGGCTTGCCTCGGCCCTCGCAGCCCCAGCTTTGTCTGGAAGGTCATTCAGAAGGACATCCAGAAGATTGTTCAGCTGTCTGGTCTAATTAGCATATTATGCTTTTATTAATATAGATGAGAAAGTATTTATGTTTCTGCGTAACATTCATAATGTGAGTATAACAATTTAATTAAGCATTCTTTCTTGTTGGACATTTTGATTATTTTCACTATTAGAAATCACTACAGTCCTAACTGGTTTGGCTCCATGGATAGAGCGTCAGCCTGCGGAATAAAGGGTCCTAGTTTTGATTCCGATCAAGGGCATGTACCTTGGTTGCAGGCACATCCCCAGTAATGGGTGTGCAGGAGGCAGCTGATCGATGTTTCTCCCTCATGATGTTTCTCTCTAATCCATGTTTCTAACTCTCTATCCCTCTCCCTTCCTCTCTGTAAAAAATCAATAAAATATATTTTAAAAAATCACTACAACAGATGCCTTTACTCATTAGGTTTTATTTTAGAGTTTATTTCCTTCAAGTTGGATGTAAAATTACTGTGGCAGAGATAATGACTCATTCTCAGGTCCTTGATTGTCAAATTGCCATTCAGAAAGGTTACAGCAATTTACCCTCTTTTAAGCAGTGTATCAAAGAGCCCATTTCAGCCCACTTTTGCTCTGATTGCTAATTTGAAGGTAAAAGAGGGCATCACATTATGCTTTATTTACTTATTTTTGGTTTCTAATGATGTTGAGCATTTTTTATATATGGTATCCATTATGGGTTTTTTTATTTTGCTGCAGACTTCTTGTTAAATTGTTTTCTTATTTTAGCTTTAGTTTTTGTTTATTTCTTTATTAACCTGATCTTTTCTTTGATTTTTGATAATGAGTTCAAGGAAAACAAATTAAAAAATTTGTAAAAACCTGGGATTTCTTTATTTCATCTGTGCACACTATTTTACTTATAATTTTCGGATTTTGGGTTGCTGGTTTGTATTGTATTTAGCTTCATCTAAGTAAGAGGCTAGCCACCTAAATTACCATATACCTGGTGGTTGAATGGTGGTTTGCTTTCCAATGAAAAATAATGCAATCAGAATAATTGTCCCAATTTTATGAATAAATCCAATTTTGTTAAACTGTGTGTACTTTTCTGTTGACCAATATTGATGTTCTAAAATTAACATGATACTTGATAGATGACCCTTTGTATATTTGCCTATTTTCAAATTTTAGGCTTAATCGTCCTTAATTCAGGGTTCAAGTAGATAACTAGTTTTCATTCCTATAATAGTCATAGCTATCTAATGTTTAATAAACTGGTTCAGTAGTTTGTGAGATACATCGATATATTATTATATCCAATATTATACTGGTTTATTAACTATATGTGTTGTGCTTGTCTCTGTGTTTGTATATATGTATGTGGTAGCCTATAAATCATGTGCCTTTTTATATGTAATAAATGTAAACATACGTGTGTATAAATATTTTTCATTGGAAGTTAACTACCATTTTCTTGTTGTCTCAGAATTTTATATTTCCTAAATGTTTGGACTTTAGATGCTGAACTATCTACTATAGCATTTCAAAACCAGTTTTGTAGCATGTGGTTTATATCATCATTTTGGATGCTTCCAGGGTCATGGAGATGAGTGAGGAGAGGTTTAGAAAGGATTTACATCATGAGAGTTATTAGAAGTCTGAGTCATTTCTCTCCTTCAGTCAATCCAAGTGAAGGGGACTTCAGAGAGCCATCTGAAAAGTTTGACAAGCGTCACCAGAGTTTAGGAGCCACAGGGAATGTAACTGCCTCACATCTTTAAAAGTCTGAAGGCAAGGTGTGGCTAGTATAGCCTCTGATAGTGGGGTAGAGAAAAGATGTGAGTAAATTTTATTTCCACTAACAGAAGAGGTCAGGGGCCTATCTCTCATGGGCTAGATGTGGCGGCTCCTTCCCACTTCCCTTTCCCCTAGACCCCTCCCTGCCCTGCCTTGTCCTCCCCTCCCTTTGTCTTCCCTCCCCTTCCCTTCCCTACCTCCCTACTCTGGCTCTCTTGCTCTCTCCCTCTCTCACCACTCAAGCCCTCCTGCCTCTTCTCATTTACACATAATTGAGTTAAAAATACACTCTGTTCAGGGCGTATCATGACCTTCAATTTCTACCAGGCTCTTCTCTATTAATTTTCAAACATCCGGGCATTGGGGTCTTCCCAGATTTGTGTTGGCCTTATTGATTTCTACCTTAATTTCTGTGAGGTCAGAAACATATTCTTTATGAATTCAGCACTTTGAAATGTGTTGGCACTGCTTTATAGCCAGCAACATAAGATTAATCTTTGTAAATTCTCCTTGTGAGTGTGAAATAAAGATGTATAGTGTGAAAGAGTTGTAGATGCAGCATTCTATATAAATCCTAGGTTTTTTAATAGTCTGTCCTTGATTTTTGCCTAAATTTTCTATCATTTACTAAAAAATGTGTATTAATATTTCCAGAATTATTTGTTGTTTATTCTAATAATTTTAATTTTTTCATATTAAGATCATATAATTAGAGATATGTAAATTCAAAATAGTTTGTTTCCTCATAAAATAAACTTATTTTGATAGGATAGCCTTATGTATCTCTATAAATGTTTTCTGTCTGAAGGTCATTTTATAATTATTAGTGTGGATATATGCATGTGGAATCTTTATCATTTCTTTTAATTTGTTTTTTTTTAATATACTTTTTTATTGATATTAGAGAGGAAAGGAAAAAGATAGAGAGATAGAAACATCAATGATGAGAGAGAATCATTGATAGGCTGCTTCCTGCATGTCCCCTACTGGGGATGAATCCCGCAACCCAGGCATATGCCCTTGGCCAGAATCAAACCTGCGACCGTTTAGTCCGCAGGCCAATGCTCTATCTACTGAGCCAAACTGGCTAGGGCTACTTTGGTTTTTTTAACATAAGCTTATTATTAAAAGTTAGATTTTTTATAATCCAATCTGATGATCTTTGTCTTGTGATCAGATAATTTAGAACATTCAATGGAGTTATCCAAACATTTGAGTTCTAGCTCTACAATAAATCCTGCAATTTCTAGTTGCCCTCATCAATTCTGTGTTTTCTTTTTTTCATTTCTTGCCTTATTTTAGAGTAGTTATTTTAGTAATTAAATTGTAAGCCTGAATTTGCACAGAAATTATACATTTTGATTTTATTACCACATGACTATATATAAAATTATAACATGCATAATTATCATCTGAATATATTTGAAAAATTTGTGCTATTTTTATATCAAAGTAAGCTTTCTTTCAAAAAGGAAGGGTATGAGATGTCAATTTTGAACATTGAATACTAAGTAATTTTGTACTAATGAGCCCTTCTTTAATAATCTTATGGACATTAAACTTCATTGATTCTGGAGATGAATAGGGAAACTTTGGCAAAAGAACCTCTATAAAGCACTGGATAAATTGGATGGCTATAAAATGTAAGAACAGTGCATACATGTAGATGCTCTGACAAAGTGAAAATAACACAACTTAAAAAGTGGGAGGGGACAGAAAGTGAAAAGAAAAATAGGATTGCATTATTGATTACCATACAAATAATAAAGGAGAGTAATGCCTAAGATTTTAAGTGAACAAACCATTAATAAAATTCTAAGTAAGGCAGACTAGGACTTAGGGAATTATATAAATACGACACCCAAAGGCCTTGGGTATTTTTAAGCAGTTTGATCAGTAGGAGATTTAATAAAATACAAAGCCAGTACATAAGTCCCCACCCCCTTCCTTTTTTCTGAGGGTATATTCCTAATTACAGCCCAAATAAAACCTCACATGGGTGCCCAGAGTGCAACTACCACACTTAGCCCTTTCATAGCTTGTGTGGTACAGTGGCCAGTGCGGAATTATACCATCTGTGTTTGCTTCACATTCTTACCCACCTCATTTCTCTTTTCCTTCATTCTTGCTGCATTGGGATAGCACTTCCTGAGAACATGCTAGAATATAAGCCTTGCATCAAGCTCTGTTTTCTTGAAAACCTGGGCTAGACAATTAGAACTGTTCATAAAAAGACAGAGACCAATTAGCTATGTGTGTGAGAGAATAGGGACCCCATTGATTAGCAGTGCAGCTTCCCAAGCCAGGCTGCACCAGCAATTCTATGCAAGACCATTTGTGGCTCTGGGAGATAAGCAGGGGCCCCACTACCCTGGTAAATGGGATTGTCTGACACTCAGTAACATCACAAGTTCTTAACCTTTCACAAGTGATTAATTCAAATGAGGCACAGATGGAAGGGCCAAAATCCAGAACCCTGATAATACCAAGTTCTGACAAGGATGTGGGATAACAGGTACTCCTATTTATTGCTGATGAAAATGCAAAATTGGACAGCCATTGTGGAAGACACTTTGTGCAATGTTTCTAGCATTATAATATACTAGTGGCCTGGTGCCTGAAATTCATGCACGGTGGGGAAGGGGGGGTCCCTCAGCCCAGCCTGCACCCTCTCCAATTGGTGACCCCTTGGGGAATGTCCAGCTGCCAATTTAGGCTCAATCCCACAGGAATGGGACCTAAACTGGCAGTTGGACATCCCTCTTGTAATCTGGAACTGCTGGCTCCTAACTGCTCACCTGCCTGCCTGCCGGCCTGATTGCCTCTAACTGCCCTCCCCTGCAGGCCTGATCTCACCCCCAATGGCCCTCCCCTGCCAGCTTGAGCTCGCCCCCAATGGCCATCCCCTGTTGGCCTGATCACCCCTAACTGCCTCTCCCTCAGCCCCCACCACCATGGCTTTGTCCAGAAAGAAGTTGGATGTCCAGAAGATGGCCAGTAAACCCAGTCCAATTAGCATATTACCCTTTTATTAGTGTATATATATATATATATATATATATATATATATGCTGTGAAAAACAAATTGTGTAATTTTAGTGATTCCACCAAGGAGTTAAATGGTCCTATATTTGCACTTAAAACTGTGGTTGCACAATATAAAGATGAAGTAAAAAAATTATCCAAAATTTATTTATTTTTTTTACTTTGAATGACATTAAATAGCAATAGGTACAAATAAAGAGCTAGACTGCCAATAAAAGGAAAAAGTCACATATTTTAATATATCTAGTGGCACTTTTCTCCTGCTTTTTAAATAAGGTTCCCTGCATTTTAATTTTACACAGAGCATTGCAGTTTATGCAGCTGGCCCTAATCATATGAGTATCTAGGTTGTTGTTTTACATACACCGTACTTAAGTGTAAGAAATTTTTGCAACCCTTTTTCTCCTACCACCAAAAAAACAATTTTGGGCCTCTTAGGGGTGCTATCACAACCACTGAAAATACATGTCTAATATTTTTACCGATAGCTGCAGTCATTTGACAGACTTTGCACACTTTTGAGAAAGTTTGATATGGGGTCTGAGCTGGCACTGACACCAGACGCACGAAATGCCATTTTTGTCTTCTGAGTCAAGCTGTAGCTTTCGGAGGGTATGCCGTCATGACCAGCATGGTAATGCATACCATTGCATTTGCTACCTTCACTTTCCTGCCTCACTTCCAATTCCCATCACTCACATTGCACTGGGATTGCACATTACAGTAGTACTAGAACATAAATTTTGCCCCAAGCTCTGTTTTCTAGGGAACTCCATTATGTGTTAGGTACTTGTTTGTCTCCTATAGAGCTTGAAATTTCACTAGTGACACATTATTTTCCATCTTAGCCTCATATTTCCTTGCAATTTTCAGCCTTCCTGACCAATAGTGTTACCTCTGGGAAGGTGCTGAACCCTGTGACCTAGCTTCTGTACTTGGTGCTTAGGAAATGCGATGACAGGAAAGCTTCGGGCAATGATATATGCTGCATTTTTATTTAAACTGTGGAAGATGCAAAGGCAAGTCAGATTCTCAGGTATGGGCCAGCTCATCTGCACTTGTTACAGGGCTGCTGGGACCCAGGGGTGCCCTGATATTTCCCTGTCAGCCTGGTGTTGCACTGCTGCTTTCTTAGCTTGTATCATGGGCAATGATACAAGCAAGGTAGTGCAATACAATGGAAAGAAAGTTTTACAACCCCATTTCCATCAGCTACAGCTTCTTTTCTAAGCTACCACTTATCTTTCACACATTCTGCATCCTAAGGGGATTTCTGGTTGTTGTTAGACTCTGAGATACCAGAGACTCCCCCTTATGTCTATAGCATCACCAGGATTGGCTTATGTGGGAGATTTCACAAAATGAAAAGCCATTGATATTTAATTTTGTAAATATTAAAGCAAGGGGGCAAGATAATTTGTAATGCCATGCTCAATTTGTTTTCTACTTAAGTTTTGCTTTAAAAAAAGGATTCATATTAAAATGAGCTTACTTTTTTACTTAGTTTCTTAATTAGATGCTTCATGGTTAATCATTGACATATTATTTTTGCTATCATGACATTATAAGCCAATTTAATATCAACTAAATGAAGGAGCATTGTTTGATGAATGCTTATAGCTTATAAAGTTAATATCCTTTCTGTATAATAGCAGATAGCTAAATAACAGAGATTAAGTACAATTCCATTTTAATGTAAAATAGCTAAATTAAGGAGTGATAGTAACTATATAATAAAAAAAGATGAGAGCAGAAGACCAAAACACATATATTGCTTTGAAAAATGCCTCATATCCCAGCATTGTTGGTTATAAAGTCATTGTATATAGAGAAGCTATAATAAAACAAAACAATCTTCATTTTATCATGACAGTAGTAAAACTTTAAAAGCCATATTTTGAAGTTTGTATAACAAATAAGGAAACATGCAACAACTGTGCAATATTTGAAACACCTTGTTTAGAAAGGTCTTCATTACGAATTGTTTTATTTTTAAGTATAAAGCGTATATAGGAATTATATCATCCTATCTAAGATTAACTTTCTTGCAGAATTTTAGTGTGATTCCTATTAATCAAAATATTTTATTAGACATTATGTTAGAGCATACATAAATTTAATATAATACAAGTATTATAGTTGTTATTTTAATTATAAAAAATTTCTATCCTAATTCCTCCCTTCTATGTAGTCAAGCATTCCTTATATGCTTCCAGTAAACATCCAACTATCATGTTATGCTGTTTCAATTAGAAGTTAAAATTTAATTTAATACTATTTTACATAAGCAAAATGAAAAAGCAAGTGAGATTTGAGAAATCATTTCAATGAAAAGTACAAAGGGATTTTGGAGTAGCCTTGGTTTTATGTTACCTGTTCATTATTATTTAGAATTAACCATCACAATATATAGCTAATATGACATCAATTCTATTTAAGCAATGATTGTTTAAATTATTTTCATCAATTTGTGCTGTCTTTAAACCAGTGAAAAGTACTCAATCTGTTAGAAGATAATATGAATACAAAAATAAGAGCTATGTAAAAATTATACTTAACTGGTATGATTTGATCTATGCTTTATGCCTTTTTCAAATTGTGATTCCAATTCCTCAAAAAAATAAACAAATGGAAATGTAAAGCTACATGTATCTACATGTTCATGAAAGATTAATGGGCATTTGATAGTTTCAGGGGGCTTAGAGCTCCTGACTTACCTCTGCCAACCTTAAGGCCATCAATCCTCTTGTACTTTCTCTGTTGCTTCTTCATTAATTTCACATCAACTAATTACACCATTCATTTGATGCAATCCTGAATGATGTCACATCAGTTGAGAAGTTTCAGATAAGGGAGGATTCAAGATATTATAATACATGGCTCCTGTATTAAAGGCATGCAATAAATATTTTTTTTCCTTTTATTTCCAATGAATATAAACTGTTTAGTTTAATGTAAATCAAATATGAGGAAAACTGGTGACTTTAAGCTATTTCAGTTTATGTTTGGAAAGTTATTAGCATTCAGGAGCATGTCTGTTATTCTTTATAATTCTATAGTTACATGACTTCACCAGGTTCCTTCTATATGAAGTCTTTCCTGACAGGCTTTGGCCCACTTTGAATACATGTATTATTTGGTGTCTGTCAGGATAGTTCCTAAATATTAGCTTGCAAAAAGAAAAAAAATCACCCAATGTTCTTATAATGATATGGGCCTATGGGTCTGCATTTCAAACAACTTCCCAGGTGATGTTGATACTGCTGGTCCACACACTGCAATTTAAGTAGCAAGGTCCTTCAGCACATAGAACCTGAATGATATAATTTTTTCCTTTTATGATTTTCACCCATGTACCCCTTACAAATATCTTCCAAGTGAGATAACAAGTTATTTATCTTCAAATTTATAAAAATGGCTATAAAATATTCCTACATCAATTATGGTAAGTTCTGAGTATATGACATTTGTTTAGTAAAATTTTTGAACATTTTGAAAAATATCTGCAACATTTATTTATTTCTTCATTTAACCAATTATATGTGAAGGGTTGTTTGAGTGCTAGAGGTAAAGTGGTAGAGACAGATGGGGACTTTGTCCTCAAGCTTATAGGTTTCAGTATAGACTCAAGGAAGGAAAAGGGTTACCAAATGGTTTTGATTGCACTAGTAACTCAAAGATTACCGGCAGCACTGACAATGCAATGAAACAGACCCATGCTTCTGGTCTTCCTCAGGTTATGATTAACTTTCTTATTAATACTCTACCAGATCAAGAAGCAGAGTGATTTCAGGAATAGAAGGGAAATAAGTTCATTTTTGGTCAAAATAAAGAGCATAGAATGAGGAGTAAAATAATTGGAAAATATGATAAAATGGTGAAAAATCTGTGTAAGGTCAGTTAAGATTATGTACACTAGAATATACAACCAGCAAGAACAAATGGAATAAACTTTCTAGAGGCTAGGAAGAGAACCAATTTAAAGGAAAATTATTTAAAAAAATAAATTTCTCTTTTGAAATGGATTGTAGGCCATTTCAATTACTGTTAAAAACTGCAATATCAGAGAGAACATGCAAATGAAATGAGCAAAATCACCTTTGAAGAGGTTTTATTATTATAATATATGCAATAGGGATTATATTTTGCATATTATTCTAAAGCTTGTCTTTTTCATTAACAAGAACTTTCCACATATTCCACTTTTTTTCCTATTTATGTCAACAACTTAATGCATCTCTTTAATCTCCAAATAAAGCATATTTGGAATATTTTCTATTTTTAAAATAGTACACTTGGAACTCAATTGGCAATCATTAACATATATGTCTTCTCCCATTTTTGTATTTCTGTGTGATAAATTGCTTAAGGAGAATGTTAGTATTCGTTTTCTAGGACAGCCATAACAGGGAACCACCTTATGGTAGCCAAAACAAAAGAAATGTATTTCTCACAATTCTGGAGGCCAGAGTTTAAGACCAAGATGTTACCAGGATTGGTTTCGTCTGATCCTCTCTCTGGTCTACCAGACAGCCATCTTTTCCCTGTGTCTTTATTGGTCTTCTCTCTGTGTATGTATTCTCATCTCATCTTCTTAGAATAGCAGTCAATACAGTGGAAAGTAAATTTGGGATGTATGTGAAATGTGATAGAAGCATATCAAGCAAAAGTGATAAACCTGTTGAGAATGGGGAAAGATTGGGAAGATGTTTTACAGTGTTCATCTCAGAGTGATGTTATATCTTTTTTAAAAGCAGGAATATTATCAGGAATAGTAAGAAAACTATAAAACAAAGAGTGGAGAAACCAGAAGACCCATTCTAATGAGAGTGCCCTTAGAGAACTATACTACATTCGAATTCAGAATCTGCAGTGTAATAGTTGTGTGAATTTAGGTAGCTTATTTTCATCTTTCTGAATTCTAGTTTTCTCAGGTATAAAATGAGAATTATAATATGTACCTAAGAATGTTATCCCATTTAAAAAATATTCTTTGTGAAGTATTTAGAATGCTTCACATAAATAATTGCTTTTATTATTAATATTATTGATATTGGCACTGCCTTTTCCTCACAATTGTGATATATACAACCTTTTCTTTGTCATGAAAGCTCCTTATGAGAAGACTACCCACCTTAAATCAGGGTACACTGTAGCCCCATTCACAAAGTTTTATGCATGTTGTTTTAGAAATGATTATCTTGGAGGTGCTACATTTAGGCTAAATGTGGACACATTGTGTGTTTAGACTACAGGAGAGTGTATAAGAAAGCCCTACAAGTAAGAACCCAGTACAAATGGGGAAATTATTTTTAAGAAGTAACTTTCAATTTTGAAATGAATTGTAAGCTCTGGTAGCCTTGGCATCTTTAATGACTACTCACACACTTTAGTAATCTCTACTTGCTGCTACTGAAACATTTTTCTTCAGGGTTCATCACTTTGAATGTTGGACCTTCTTTGAATTATATCACTCCCTGAATGATTGACAGTCATAGTTCTACCAGGTGTTACTGGAGATACCAAATATTTTAATACTTGGACATTAATATTAATATAAATGTTCAGGGGTGTTCCTACATCAAAGAAACTAACCCCGAAGCTCATCTATTTAATTCCAAGGAATTCCGAAAATAGTATGGTGACTTTTTCCCAATTCTTTGGTTTTGAAACATTTCCATAAATGTGATGAGAAAGGAAGGTAGAGGGAGAGAAATAGAAACATCAAGGAGAGAATGAAATATTGATTGGCTGACTCCTGCGTGTGCCAGGTAGCCACAACCCAGGCATGTGCCCTGACCAGGTATTGAACCAGTAACCTGTCAGTGCACTGGACAGCACCAAGCCTACTGAGCACACTACCAGGGCCGTCACCATATATTTGACCCCTTTTACCTTTTACTGCCACCTTCCGCTTTCCTCTGGTAACCACCATACTATTGCCTGTGTCTATGAGTTTTTGTTTGTTTGTTCTTCTTGTTTGTTCACTTGCTGACTTCAGTTTTATATCCCACATACGAGTAAAACCATATAGTTTTTAGCTTTTTCCAGTCTGACTTATTTCACTTAGCGTGACGTTCTCAGTATCTATCCATATTGTCATAAATGGCAATATTTCATCTTTTCTTATGACTGAATAGCATTCCATTGTATATATGTACCACATTTTCTAGATCCAATCATCTATAGAAGGACACTGCGGTTCTTCCCAGGTCTTGGCCACCATGAATAATGCTGCATTGGACATAGGGATGCATATATCTTTGCAAATGTTTTCAAATTTTTAGGGTAGAGCGGTTGCTGTGTCATATGGTAACTCTATTTTTAATTTTTTGAGGAGCCTCCATACTGTTTCCCATAGTGGCTGTACCAGTTTACATTCCCACCAGTAGTGAGTAAGGGTTCCTTTTTCTCCACAACCTCTCCACCAGTTGTTATTACTTGTTGATAATAGCCATCCTAAGGGGTGTGAAGTGGTATCTCATTGTAGTTTTTATTTGACTTTCACAATTTAGTGAAATTAAGTATCTTTTCAAGAGCCTGTGAATTTTGAGCCAAGACACAGCCTCTCTTTCATGTCAATGAGATGGAAAATCCAACTCCAGATTGGTGCAGCCAAGAACATAGACCGGTTTACCACCTGTAGCTCACAGTCAGAACTATATTCCCAGGACAGGCTGCACATCAGAATTTCTCACACTTCCCCCTGCTACTTGTTTTTGAGATTATGTTCTGGAAATGTGCTCCAGCAAGATTGGGGGTGAGTTCTCCCACCCAGCCTTTACTCATGAGAGGAAGATTCCTATCTTGGGCATGACAGTGCTGTTCCTGTTCCCTCTTGCCTTAGTTTGTAGAGCAGGAATTCCACACAAGGAGTAGGAAGCCAAGAAGACCTGGGGCATTTCCCTTCCTCTCCAATATAATGTTCTGTTCCTAAATTGGGGGTTTCACTCAGAGAGAAGCACACCATTGTACCACCCCCAGCACCAGTGAAATAGCTCAGAGAGTTTGCTCAGGGAAAAAGCAGGCCAATAGTACATAGAACTACAAATCTCTTTTCAAAGGAATTGACTTAATTTGCAACAAAATTTGGAGCAATTTAAATCCAAGGGCACTCAGAAAAACAGTGGTAACTGTGTTGAAAGACAAGTGGGATGTGATACATTAATTGAAGATATAGGCTAAACTGTAGGCAGGCTAATTTGTAAGAGCAAAAGGAGGAAAGAGACAGCTGGGAGAAGCTTTGTGAGTGAAGACAGATATCAAACACTAACCATATGTGGAGGAGCGATTGTTCCAGGTCGTGACCGCTGCCTGGCCTGCGAGCTGGACTTAGGCCAGAAGAGAGATTGCTTAACGCAAGTCCCCCGTAGCGACAGTCTGATTATAATCGATGTTCATTCTGACATAAATCAACACCACTTCCCCGCCTCCTTCTATGTACTGGTTCCTGGAAAGGCCGTTGTCCTGTCAAGCATGTAAAGTAATTTCTGTTCCTGGTAGCATTCATGTACTAGTACCTAATAGTATTTTTCTTTTTTATCCTAAATAATTCTTTATTGCCTGTCAAATGGCATGGAGTACATTTACTAGTACTTTGTCTTGCAGCCACCCATATGTAAGTGTCTTTTAATAAACTCTGCTAATTGCCAGGCTGGTGTGGCCTGCCCCTTTCTCCGGTTTCCCAAACCCTCCACTTATGGAAGTAGCATTTTAGTATTGAAGATTTTCCTTGGGTTTGTGTGTGCTACCATCATAGAACTATCTCTGCAAAGGAGTCTGGATTGGATTGCATCAATCTGCAAACAAGTAATTTCCCAGAACATTGTTATAAACAGTAGACAACCAGCCAGTAAGTAATGGAGCTTAAAAGGTGAGTGCAGATAAGGAGACAGAGGCCTGCCAAAAGCAATGTGACCATGAGTATACCCAAGACTGTGTCCCCTGAGAAACAACATCAAAGATTTCATACTTCAGGTAGAAATAGACTTCACTGAAGTAATGAGGAGGAAACTGGTCTTGCAAGGCGTGTCAGGCCATAAAAACTGTGAACAATGCCCTGCCCTGGGGGGGGGGGGGGAGGGGAGGTCCTTATCACTGGCCCCAGGACAGATCATCAGCACCTGGAGGCCGAACCATATCTGCGACAAAACCCCCAGAAGGTTATAAAAACGAAGCCTCTGCTTGTTACTTCACTCTGATTTGGAAATTATTCCCGGAGTCCACTAGTCACTCCTGTTAATAAATGGGTTCCCTCTCTTTCTCTAGGAAGCGTGTTTGGTATTTCTTTGCTCTTCTGTAACAGTAATACAATCAGTCAGTTGGATTCTTAATTGAAATTGATCATCTGGTTTTAAGATTCGTATGGAATCACAAGAGACCCAGCATACCTAAAACAATTTGATAAAGAACAACACAGGGAAATCACATTTTCTGATTTCAGAAGTTACTATGAATAAATGTTAATTAAGACAGTGATGCTTGCCAACGTGGTGCTGGTATAAGAATAGACCTAAAGATCAATAAAATGGAATTGAGAGCTCCAAAAGAAACTTTTTGGTATCTATGGGTCCTAAAGAAATTCAGTGGGAAAAGAATAATCTTTTCACAGAATGGTAGTGAGACAACTGGCTAGCCCCATGGAAAGAAGGAATTGGACCCTTGCCTCACACCATATGAAAAGATGAATTCAAAGTGTAATAAATACCCAACTGTGAAAGGTACAATTATACAACTCTTAGAAGAAAATATTGGGATAAATCTTTTTGAGCTTGTATATAAAAATTAGTTCTTTAATAAAATGGATAAACTGGACTTCATGAAAGTTAAAACTTTTCTGCTCCAATGAACACCATTCATAGACCACCCATAGAGTGGCAGAAAGTATTTGCAAATCATATATCTAACAAAGAACTCTTACAACAGAGTCTGAATGCACATTACTCAAAGACTATGAGCATACGAAGAGATACTTGACATCATAGAAATGCAAATCAAATCCAAAATGAGCTACTACTTCACACCCATTAGGATGGCTAAAACAAAAAAGTTAGAAAATAACAAATGTTGGTGGGGATGTGGAGAAATTGGAATCCCCAGGCTGGTTGGAATATAAAATAGTGCAGCATCTTTGTAAAATATTATGGCAAATGGTTAAACATAAATTACCATATGATCCAACAGTTCCAATCTTTTGTATATGCCCAAGAGAAATGAAAAATTATGTCCACCAAAAGTGAGTGCATACATGTTTATAGCAGCATTATTCCTAATAGCTAAAAGTTATAAACAACCCATTAATTGATAGGTATATGAAAAATGTAGAACCATACAATGGAATATTATTTGGCCACAAAAAAGCAATGGGTTACTGATACATGGTATAGCAATGTTTATACTTTGAAAACATTATGCTCAGTGAAAGAAGCCAGTCATGGAAGTTCATACATCATATGATACCATTTATATGAAATTCTGAGAAGAGTCAAATTGTAGAGACAGACAGATTACTGGTTCCTTATGGTTGAGATAATTTGGGGAGGAGTAATAGCTAAATGGTATAGATTTTTTCTTAGGTGATTGGGATATTCTAAAATTAACTGTGATAATATTTATGTATATCTGTGAATATACTTAGCAATTACTGAATCATATGATATAAATGGATAAAGCATATGGCATGTTAATTATATATCAATAAAGCTGTTATAATGGACTCAAAATCTAGTTTAGTATATGGTATAATATACTATAATAATAGTGGACATATTGTTGGCTGCACAGAAAACATAGAATACATTCTTTTAAACACAGAATACATAGAAAACATTCTTTTAAAATTAAACAGGCATAAATGAGTGATGAACATGCTATTAATGTGCATCTAATCATGTTCACTTTTATATATTTTACTTGTAGAAGAAAAGGCTCATTTTGAGAAACAACATCTATATTTGGCAATGCTTTATTGGATCAAGTCCACCTAATTTCATAAAGCATTTTG
This sequence comes from Myotis nattereri, assembly GCF_964212035.1. Taxonomy (NCBI): domain Eukaryota; kingdom Metazoa; phylum Chordata; class Mammalia; order Chiroptera; family Vespertilionidae; genus Myotis; species Myotis nattereri. The sequence goes on from NC_138085.1 coordinate 52,155,803, forward strand.
CCTAGAGCACATCAGTAAATTTCCACGCTGATTTCACTCAGAACAAAGAAAAAAAGAAAGAGTAATTTTGCAACTAATATTTGAAGCTAGACTCACAAATATATTTAATTTTTTAGTCAACTTTCTTATTTCCAAAGGAAGGCTATTTAGAGTTTTGGCATTCTTTTTTAGCATACCGACTTTAATAATAGCAGGTAAACACTTTTGAGTGACTTACTGAGTGGTTACTGTTAAAATATAAACAGAGGCACATTAAAATTTTAAAGAGTTTATTTATGCAAACATGGATTTCAATTGGGAAGGGCCAAACTGGAAGTAGTTAAGAGCTCTTCACTGATAGGAGCCATCCTCAGGTTTATCTAAAGAAGATGCAGAAGCAAAGCAAATAAATTATTTGGTTCCCTACAGATCAAGTTTAGTTGGCTGCTTGTGATTGGTTGTTCTTAAGCTTCATTTTCTCAGATTCTAGTGCTTTAGGTTTTGGTTTGCTCCTGTAGGCTACCAAGACACTAGAGCCAGCTCAGTCTAATGGCCTCCTTGTTTAATTACTTTAACATTACCAAGACTGTGCTGTCACTTTTGCTGGGATGCTCTGGTTGTTTTGCTTTGACAGGTGCAGATTTTATGGTTTAACTTGAAGAACTTGCTTTGTCATATAGGAGATAGCCACTTTAATTTACTAAGAACTAATGCAATAAAGGAGTTAACTTGGCAAAACCTATTGTGTAAAATGTGTTGAGACTTAAATGACACCATTGTCTTATTCCTGCTGATACACAAATTCATACCTTGAACTATGTATTTCTCGTCTAGTTTTAACACTGATGCTACGATCTCCAGTCCCTAATTTCCTTTTCTGGCCCCTCAGCATGTTACTGTCTGCACCTAGAACTATGAACTGAGCTGTAAGTGTTCTGTGGTAATTTACATAGCCCTTTCACAGAAAACCTGTGATAATACTTAGTCCTGACTTGATCTGTAGGAAGTTATTCCTCCTCCCTCCTCCTTACCCCTAACTGGGTTGTCTGTAAGCTAGATAAGAATAAAGACACAAATCTTGTCCTTAGGGAAATAGAAATGAAGAATAGCGTCATTGCCCACAATTTACATATGTTGGAAAGAAGAATTTTGAATTGAATCATCTTATTTGAGCTCCTTCTTAAAGTGGGGCAAATGAGAAATTATAGAAGTGAGAAAATGTCTCTGGCTCATATTTTTATTTACCTATTTTTTTAACCTAATATTAATAATACTTATTGAGCACTTATGTGCTCTGCGCTATTCAAAGTACTTTACATATATTAACACATATTAATCCTCATGAAGACTATGAAAGAGGCACTATATTGAGAAGTTAAGCAACTTGCCTAAGGCCACCCAACTAGTGAATAGCAAAACCAGCTGACTGATCGAATACAGAGTCCTTAAATGGTAGTCTTCAGGCTGTACCATTTCCAGACGTGGAGATAGCATCACTTGCTATTTCTGAAAGGCAAAAAGAACATTCCTGGCAACGTCGTTTCCTGTTTGAAGCTCAGCAATAATATTTGAAGGAAAACACCCATCATCGAAAGAAAATAGGCTATTTCTCGTGGATTGAAAAGTGTTGCACAAATCAATGTTAGGTTGTCTCAATGAATGACAAGAATTCAAAAACTAAAAGGGGTCACAATCATGTATCTTAAGCATTTATATGGAAATTAACAAATATTACTGCTTTTTCGTTGACTGTCCATGATATGAGTTTGCATGCATTTAAGCTATTCATAAGTGATAGCTATGTACTTGTTTCCTTTTAAACAAAAATTACTTTTTCAATTATGGGGCTATTAATCAAAATATGAAATAAACCAAAATTAAGAAATGATTATTTTAGGGGAATATCATCTCTGATATTTGGAAGATTTATTTTGTTATAACACGCTTGAAAATTGTTTATTACTTGTTTTGTAAAATTCTGAACATATCTAATATATGCTTCTAGAAATGAATGTCTCCGTAAAGCTCTCATCTAAAATTCCCTTAGAAGAGAAAAAAATGTAAATAATATCTGTGATAAATGTATGTAAAATCAAGTAGATGGTAATGATTAGGAGGCTCCTTAATAAAACTGACTTCCTTATTTAAATTCCATATTCTTATTTCTAACACATGGATAATATTAGATTTTCTAAAATTATTGTTATTATTCACTGGAAGTATGTAATGACATACAGTTCAGAGTATTTGTAAAATGACACTATTTTATAATCGCTTGAATAGAAGGTTCAAATGGGAAAAACTACACACAAAAGCATAAACAGGTATTTTAAAATGCCATTTCTTAAAAAAGAGCTTACTGTGATAGGCAATACCTTGTAGTTCATTTAGACTTGGGGATAGTTCCTTCTATTAACCAAAGATGGAAATACAGGAAGAGCCCTGACCAGTTTGGCTCAGTGGATAGAGCGTCGGGCTGGGGACTGAAAGGTCCCAGGTTCGATTCCAGTCAAGGGCATGTACCTTGGTTGTGGGCACATCCCCAGTAGGAGGTGTGCAGGAGGCAGCTGATCGATGTTTCTCTCTCATCAATGTTTCTAACTCTCTATTCCTCTCCCTTCCTCTCTGTAAGAAGTCAATAAAAATATGGTTTAAAAAAAGAAATACAGGAAGAGAAGGTATTCATGAGGACAGTTTTGAATATGTTGATTTTAAGATGTCCATGAAACATAAAGTGGGGGTGTTCAGTAAGTAAATGCAATTATAGGCCTGAAACTCATGGGTGTAATTTGACCAAGTCTAGGTTTGACATCTTTCAAAGTGTGAAAATTGAAATGTAGACTGGTTGTTTGTCTGTTTCAGGTTTGATAATTGCAAGGTGAGTCCTGCATAAAACCCAAGAGAACATAGAGCATAGCATACTGAGTTGAATGATTACCAATGGAAACTAGATGGATAGGTCAATAAGTAAAACCTTTAGGAAGAAAATGGGCTGATGAAAAAGGGATGGGCATTCTCCTGTGTAGCAAAAGCTATTAAAAAAATGTATAGAAAGGAGAATGAGGAGAGACTGTGGTATAGAGTGAGGCTAGTCTCCCTAGATGATCCTAAGGATTAAGCTGTGCCATCCCACTCCATATATACTGATGCAGTCAAGGCTCATAGTGTCTAAGATGTTGGAACTACCATCGATTGGAATATATATGGCTATAGGAGGCAGATGTTAGAAGATGAAGACTTTGAATTAGCAATCACAGGCTGGGTGAATTGGAGTCAGTATATGAAAAAGAGATTTCTTATTCGCAAATTCTGCAATTATACTGGTCCAATCTTTCCTAGCTGATGAATTTGCCAGTACTACTTTTATGCTTTAATAATAGTATGGTTATTTTTCAGTCACATAAATGTGAAGATTTGGAATGTTCAGTTCACTTTCCAATAGCTTTCTCTAAAACTCCTTCATAATCTAAGCCCATTATAGCAAAAAAGGAGATTTTTTATTCAAAGCTGCTAGATTTAGCAGAGAAACAATACTTGAAATAAACTCTCCTAATACATACAACACCTACCTTCAGGATAGGTTTCTGATTCTACTGAATATAACTATTTTGATTGAAATGAAAGTTCCATTCATCACGGTGCCTCTGTGTTTACTGATAAACCATGTCATGCCAATTAAAGGTAAATTATTTTTTTTAACTTTGAGAAATTATAAAAATTTTTGAAAATCTTTCATTAACACCAGCTGCAGCATACTGACTCAAGTGAAAAGGCCTGAGTCTTTATTTCAAAGCATGTGGAACAGAAAGAAAAGTAGAGCCAAATAAGGAAGAAAGATTACTTGGGATAGTATACCTCATTTTAGCCATTATTTATTTCTTTTCATCAATTAAACATAATTTTAATCAGAGCAGAACTCACCAGAAGGAAATGCCAGTTTATTTCAACAAAGAGGTTTACCACCTTATATTCTTCAGAGAACAGCTCACAACTCACCTGTCCAATTCATATGGATGTTGACGTGACCTTGACTTCACAAATACATTGGGAATTGCTGCACTTCTCAAACATTACATGTGAGAGTGAGGTTGATAGATGAGAAAAGGAAAAGAGAAGTTCCAACGTATTTTGCAATTGCTCAATATAAAGAAGAGGATTTGAGTCCCTCAAAAGAGGAAATGAATTGCCATTTATTTTTTAATATATCCCATTGACAAACATTCACTTCAGTTGCCCAAGCACAGGGGCTGTCTGTCAGTCATTGTCAAGGATCACCAACATTGTTACATTGTTTTGTTACGTTGTATCAATGAGAAAAATTCTTCATATAGTCCCTATTTGAATTAATTTTCAATAGAACAAAAAATTTCAGCACCATCTTAAATCTGTCCAGTCTCTGAAAAATTTATTATACTGAGATAAATCCTCAAAAATATTATATTAAAACAATAGCTGGCAAAAGATATCATTTCTAGAGTATATAATAAACTAAATTCCTGAACTTGTGTTGAAAAGGCTGCCAATATTATTTAAATTCTTAGATGTAAAATAGGATCCAGAGTCTGTTTGTAGGTATGGGTAGAGAACACTGCTTATTTCCTTACCTTCTATCAAATACTGAGTGCAAACAGGAGAAATATAAATCGTTTAGGAAGCTTTTTCCTAAGGCAAGATATATAGACAAAATAAAAGAATTGCTGTACTTAACATGACCCTGTGAGGTCCTTCCAGGTCTGTAATTCACTCGCAAGCAACCCCAAGACCTAGAATATGTGAATTATATTATGCCATCTGCATTGTCAGCATGACAAGGACAAAGAAGGTTGATAAACATCTATGATTTATATGCAAAGAGACAGCTATCAAGAACAATTACACTGTTTTAAGACAACCTGCTCTTTAACAATTTTACCCAGATTTGCTGGACATGAACAACCTATTTGTCACACTGTGTTCAATAATACTTCAAAATCATAATTACAATGTTGCCTCTACCTTATGATTTTTAAATTGCTATGTCAGTAAACAAGGCAAAAATAAAAAAAGTAAGCATTTCTCTCATTTAAGCAGATGACTGATTTTGTTAAATGTATTACTAAATATTTTAGAACATATGAGTGAATTCATGGCTATATGAAAACTTGGCTTCTTTTATTTCCAAAATATTTCTTCTTGGTATGATTTCTCAGCTAGATTTAGCTTTTTGCTGCTTTTTTTTTTTTTGATATATTCAAAGTTGAAATTGACTATGTTTCCAATGAATCATTATTTTCCAGGCTGACTGAGCATTTATGATAATAAGGAGGAAACGAAAATTGGGTAGTTTTCCTTCAGGCTTGACACTTTTTGGTTTTCCTTTTTCCCTCAAGTGGGGCTAATTGGCAGGTGGGAAAAGATCTGTTTGAAACACTTTATAAAATAAAAGCATTTCTGAGAAATTTAGCTATTTAGAAATATTTGGTGCTAAAAGGAATCATTTTTCAGTCATGTTTATAATGAGTACTTAGCTCCTCTGTTCCAGTACAAGCACTGTAGAAGCTGTTACCAAAGAGGCTCTGTAAGACTGTACAATCTAAAAGGGTAGTTAACACTGATAAAGTACTTACTGCATGGAAGACACTGATTTAAGCACTTTACAAGCATTAATGTATTTAATCATTAGGAGAACCCTGAATTGAAAGTATTGTTAGTTAATGTTAGAGATAAGGACTAAGAGATGCAGAGGAGGTGAGTGACTTGCCCAAAGTCTCAACTATGAAACGGTTAGGTTACTAGGAAGTTACTGCAGGAATTTGAGAGAGCTAATATATAGCACCAACTTTTCACCTTTCTGAATTGGAAACAGGTAAGAAATAGATTTTTGAATTAAGTGGACGTATAGAAAAATCAATTTGTTACTTGTGTTGGAGAGTACAGCATTAAGTCTGTTAGCTAGTATTTTAGCCCTAAATTGGACAAACTCACCCAGTCATTGTCCCTCGCAGAGTTTAAAAATCAGTGGTTTTCCAGGCTCATCTGCCTGAACAATGTATGTCATGAAAGAGCAGAACAGAATGTATGTCTTCTGCAGGCAGGCAGTCGTGAAGAGGAAAAAATAAAAAGATAAAGGAGAAAGAGGAGGAAGGAACAAATAAAGTCTTTTGTATTGGTTCCTTGTTTCTATGACAATTACCACAAATATATTGGCTTAAAATATCACACATTGACTATCTTACAGTTCTGGAGTTCAGAGGTCCTGAAATGAAGGTTTTAGCAGGGCTATATTCCTTGTGGAGGCTCTAGTGCAGCAGTTCTCAACCTGTGGGTCGAACAACCCTTTCACAGGGGTCGCCTAAGACCATCGGAAAACACATATGTAATTACATATTGTTTTTGTGATTAATCACTATGCTTTAATTATGTTCAATTTGTAAGAATGAAAATATATCCTGCATATCAGATATTTACATTATGATTCATAACAGTAGCAAAATTACAGTTATGAAGTAGCAACGAAAATAATTTTATGGTTGGGGGTCACCACAACATGAGGAACTGTATTAAAGGGTCGCGGCATTAGGAAGGTTGAGAACCACTGCTCTCGTGGGAACACACGTCTTTGCCTTTTCTAACTTCTGCAAGCCACCTGCATTCTTGATTCTTCCCACTTTCCTCCATCATTATAAATTCATCATTCCAATTGCTGCGTCTCTTATTACATTGTCCCTCTTTGACTCTTACCTCCCTTGTATAAGGGCCCTTGTGATTACATTGGTCATCCAGATAATCCAGGATTATTTCATTTCAAGGTCATTAATTTAATCATTTCTGAACGTGTCTTGTGACATAGATAAGGAAACATATTGCCAAATTCCAGGAATTAGAATGTGGACATCTTTGGATGACCTGTAATAATTCTAACACATCTTATTAAATTCACCACTAGGAAGGCAGGAATATTTTCAAAAGCTTACCCTAGTGTGGCTCTCTTCAAACGGTATCATAACATTAGGGAAAGAGATTCTCTCCTAAATCGTGATACATCTGTGATTTGTGTATATTGTTCCTTTCTCAATGGGTTTAACCATTAAACTCATTCTTAATCAAAGCTATCTTGTCTCTCTCAGAACAAGAAATCGTGAGTAACTTGCACTATATTAACTCAATTTCCCATTATCAGCTACAGTTGATTTATGTGTCTTTTTGGGCCTCTTAGCATATCATATAATGGAGATTTCAGAGTTTCCAGGATATCTCTTACAAGTATTAGAACAGTACCTTGATTTAATAATCTCCAAGGGCACTTTGTACATAAGGCTGAAAATTCAATTCCATATTCTTTTTCTCACCAAAAATTACGTTCAAAGGTGTAGTCCATTACAGCTCAACTGAAGTTATTCAATATATTAAATAAAAATACTTCAGCCCTGGCTGGTGTGGCTAGATTGGTTGAGTGTCATCCCATACACAAAGAGGTCACTAGTTCAATTCCCAGTCAGGACACATGCCTGGGTTACAGGCTCAATCTCCGGTAGGGGTGTGCAGGAGGCAGCTGATCTATGTTTCTCTCTCATTGATGTTTTTCTCTCTCTCCCTCTCCCTTCCTCTCTCTCTCTAAAAAATCAATAAAACATATATTTTTTAAAATAAATATACTTAAAAATTAAATAAATTTAGCCCAGCTGGCATGGCTCAGTGGTTGAGCATCAACCTAGGAACCAGGAGGTCAGGGTTCCTTCAATTCCCAGTCAGGGCACATGCCTGGGTTGTGGGCTTGATCCCCAGTAGGGGGTGTGCAGGAAGCAGTCGAGTGGTGATTCTCTCTCATCATTGATGTTTCTTTCTCTCTCCCTCTCTCTTCCCCTCTGAAATCAATAAAAGTAGATTTTAAAAAATTAATTTTGACACATAAAAATGGCAACAACAAATATGTCTTAAATATGAATATAAATTCTTTTTATTATGAAGTGCTTGGTATATATTAAAATCCAAAAATTAAATTACCTTAAAAATGAATATCTAAAGACATTAATATTTAACCAATTAATGAGACCACATTATCATGCTTTTATATGAGTTAAACTTACAAATAAATTAAAGGCAAAAATATATTCCAAACAGTAGTAAATCCAGCTGACTCAGTTAGATAAATTCTTGATGTGTGAGTAGATTGGATTCTTTTATCATCTTTAGCCTGGGTCACATCTCACTAGGTTTGTATAGGATTTTCAGGGACTCAGAAGTCGTTTTTTTATATTAGTGCCCAGTTGGAAACTACCCAAGTGTACATAAATTTTAGAATGAATATATCTATGTCTATGCATCTATCCAGATGATGTTTATTCATACAATAAAAATTAGCCAAAATATATTAATGTGATGGTGATACATACATGCTTTTAAACAATAAATATTAAAGTAAGTACCTCAGCATAAATATGAGAACAAAAGTCACAGAAATGGTAAATACATGAGTGTGCCGAGCCAGCTCAGTCAAGGGTTCCACAAGCCTGAGTGAGGGCAGTGAAGTATGAAGAAATGACAGACAAAGAGAATAAGCTGGGTGGATCTTCCTGTGCCTGGCTGAGGCCACAGAGAGAGATCCAGAGGCAAGCTGAGCCTTTATTTTATAGCCAGAGGTAAACAAGGTAGTGGTCACCATAGTTACAGTGTTCTTGTGAGTTTCACTTGTTTTGGCAGCACTTGCTACATCTCCCTCAGCCCACTAGCTTCTGAGATAAGATCTAGGGAGCAGGCCTAATTATGCTAAGAGGAATGTGCCCTCTAGGCTGGGACTTGTTTGTGGTTTTGCCAACAGGTCAGTCTGAGGCTTAACCCTATAGCCGCACCCTACATATGGGTATATAGAAATGAGTATTGAATAAAGAAAATAATGTATTTTGGGGTTTAAAGCATAAGTAAGGATTTAAGTGGATGATTTAAAAAACACATTTTGACGTGACTGGTGTGGTTCAGTGGTTGAGCATCAACTTATGAACCAGGAGGTCATGGTTCGATTTCAGTCAGAGCACATGCCTGGGTTGTGGGTTCGATCCCCAGTAGGGGGTGTGCAGGAGGTGACGATCAATGATTCTCTCTCATCGTTGATGTCTCTATCTCTCTCTTCCTATCCCTTTCTCTCTGAAATCAATAAAAACAAAAATTAAATAAATAATAACACATTTTTCAAGAGAGAGGCAAGTAGAATGAAATGTTCTAAGACTCTAACATTATTATATGGGAAAGTAATAACTGATTCTTGAAAACCTGAGGTTTATTCCAGATTCATGTTTGCCATCAAGTTAAGAATTGGACTTCCCTTAAGTCTTGGTCACTATTAACTATATATGGGCATTTTTAAAATATAGAAGAACTATTCATGTTACACTTCAAAACCAGTGTGTACTATTAAACAGACTTTTAGTACAGTACATTTCCTAGTTTCAGCAAAGTTCTTTTCTGATAGATTTGATCACTGAAAAACTGCTGAGATTGCACAAAACCCACCTACATTTCCCATCATGCACTAGTCTGTTATATTTCTATGTTCTTCCCTAACTGTGAAACTTAAAAAAAATCAGCATTTCATGTTTCCCATCCCCCCAAATATGAGTAACACCACAATTCTATACTTAACTTCTAGTGTGTGTGTGTGTTGCAATCTACAGATGGATACAGACAGAGATATACTGATAGGATGCAATAAGTGTGAAGGTAGAGAGAAAATATTGTTCTTTCTGAATGAAAATGAAAGAGAATGGTAATTGTTCAGTCCTCTTGTTATTGATGATTCTTAGACTGTGAGTTCAAAAACAGAAGGTGGAGGAAACTCTCAGTTTTCCAGTATGACTTCAGTTTTGAGAACTCTTAGGAACAAAATAAGTGTTTATCACTGGTTGTGATTTTAAATTCAGTTCTGTACATAGCCTACCTGGTGAATTGTTTGCTAATAGGTTAACTTTGAGCTTGATTTTCCCATCACTCTTTTGCAATTGTGTTGTTTTCTGTCCTTTTTAGGTATTTTAATGGGCAGGTTTTTTGAATCATTTGAAATTTGTTCCCATTTTTTGAGATTCCCAAATTATTAATTTAACATGCTGAATTTTACATTTAATTTAAATTGGATGCTTTCTGTAATAATATATAAATAAATTATGTATGATTTATGTAAAGTGAATAAAAATTAATTTTTTCTTCTACATTTAGAACACAGAGAAAAATGTATAAATACAGCTTTAACTCAAACTTCAGCTCTTTTGGCAACTAAATAAAATAAATAATTTTGAATACAGCAGATTACATTCATTAATAAGTTATTGTCTGTCTCCCCCAAACTAAGAAACCCTGAATCAATATTTTTTACTTCTCAGTATTCTTTATTTTTAAAAAAAGAATGATTCTTTTCATAATATCACAATATGCAGCTCCTCCATGTATTATGTCTTTGTGTTCCAGAACAATAAAGCAGCATTTATCAGCAAACATTCATATGCTTGCTGCTACCTCTGCCTTCTTTTCAGAACAAAAATCATCCAGAGATAATGGGCTCCAGGGAGACAGTAAACAAATTATAGAGGAACAACACAATTCCTCAGAACAAGCTGGCACATAGATTCTACATCCCAGGCTTGTTACACTCTGGTGGGAAATCTGTAGACGGCCATTACTCCTTGTCAGGGGAAGCCTGAGCAGCATGGAAAGGTTGATACTCAGCCCCGACAAACTGAACTTACTATTTTGTATAGAAATAGCATTGATCAGAGTAGAAGTACACTTTTAGAGGGATAACATACAGCTTTTGTCACTGAATTCAGCGTTTGTTTGCTGAATTTGGATACCAACTATTTACATGGTTTGCAGGGAATGAAAGAATAAAAGAATCTGGATTTCAATGTATCACTTCTGGATTTGAGTCCCAAATCTTATATGACTACGTAGGTGGGCAACTTAATGATTTTTGATATCCAAATCCCTTTGTTGAGTAAAGAAAATACTGATATCACATCATCAAGAAAACTGAAATGAGACAATATACATAAAAACACATGGGAACTAATGGTGCATGTTAAATGGAAAGCTTAGTCCCTTCATGTTAATTACCCTAGCTGCTTTTTTTCTCAATATCAGTGGTGAGATTTACATTATGATTTCTTGAGTTAATCTTCACTTTTTTAAAAAATGTCTCCTACCCAACTATTCTTTTAGTATTTGGCTTCGCCAGTGTTCAGTCAATTTATAGAGTACATTCTAGATACATAAGTATTGTCTGATAGTTCATTCATTCATTTATCAATTCATTATTTATTTATGCCCTTCTTTCCTTCATTCTTTAAAAATGTTGCCCATTTACATTTCCAATGGAATAGCTATTTAGAGTATACAAATATAAAATGAAATGGTTCCTTCTCTGAAGTAGTTTGCAGTTAAATAAGGAAGGTGAGGTAGGTACATGAGGAAGTTGAATGAAAGTGAGAAAGGAGATGCGTATTATAAGTAAAAGATGGGTTAAGTATGGGAAATTATAAGATGGGTAAAAAACTTCCAGATGATGAGGGATATAAAGACCTAAGTGGTGTTTGAGCTTCTTCCTGGGTATGCAGATGTTGTCAGGAAGAACATGCAAGAGTAACTGTGCGTATTGTCAAATCACACAGATGGTTGGAAGAAAATAAGCATGTAACTTTGTTTGGATTTAAGTTGCAGATAATGGAACTGTAACAAATAAGTTTGGAAAAAGACATTCGGTATAGATCATGAATGTTCATGTGTACTAAAATTTTTTATTAAATTCAATAGGAAATATAAAATGGAAAAAAAATATTCTGTAGGAAATGGAAAGCCAGAGATTGACATGGTAATTAGGGAGTGAGAATGTCATGTGTGAGGCAAAGAAAGTTCATAATCTCTAAGTGCAAGTGAGAATGGAGATTTGAAAGAAGCATTGTCGAGGATGTGGAGAAAAGGGACGCCTTGTGCACTGTTGGTGGGAATACAGAGTGGTGCATCCTGGAAAACAGGCGGGTCCTCAAAAAATTAGAAGTGGAAATGCCTTATGACCCAGGCATTCCATTTCTGGGGATCTATCCGAAGAAACCCAAAACACTATTTTGAAAGAATATATGCACCTCTATGTTCATTTCAACATTACTTACAATCCCAAGATATGGAAGCAACCCAAGTGCCCATCAATAGAAGAGTGGGTAAAAAGTGGTGCTACATATACTAGTATACAATGAAATACTACTCAGCCATAAAAAATGAATGAAATCATGCCTTTTACAATAACATGGATGGACCTGGAGACTATTATGCTAAGTTAAATAAGTCAGTCAGAGGACGACAAATACCATAGGGTTTCACGTATATGTGGAATCTAAAGAACAAAATAAATGAACAAACAAAATTGAAACAGACTCATAGATACAGAGAACAGACTGATGCCTTCAAAAGGGAGGGGAGGTTGGGGGACTGGGTGGAAAAGTGAAGGGATTACGAGGTACAAATTGATAGTTACAAAACAGTCGCAGGGATGTAAAGTACAGCATGGGAATATAATCAATAATATTGTAATAATTAGGTGTGGTGTCAGGTGGGTGCAGGAAATGTCAGGAGGAGCACTTGGTGAAGTGTATGACTGACCAATGTGCTGTACACCTGAAACTAATACAAAATTATATGGAATGTAAACTGTAATTTTAAAAAGCGGAGCTGTCCAGCAGCGGGTGGATATGAAGGATGAAGTCAGGAAAGGGGTGTGGAGAGATATATTTCAGGATTCTCGCAGAGGTGGTACAGGAGAGTGACTGGAGGAGAACCAGGCCGAAGGCAGGTGCTTGGGAAAGTCAGAAAGGCAATTGTGATTTCTGCATGAAACATAAGCTTAATTTTATTATCAGAGAATTTGAAGAGCTTCTAGCGTAGCAATTCTCTCCTATTTGGAGAAGCCACTGCACTGTAGGGCACTGTAAGCCTGTAAATCAATTAAATTCAAATTACAAAGCCAAACGGCATCTGTTCCCGTCGTGACATAAAACCTGCAAAGATTAAGAGTCTCTGGCTGGAATAAGTTAAATTTTTTATAAGTTGCTGTCCCACTGAGCTGTTTTGCTTCACACCATTTCAATAATAAAAAAAGACAGAGTTGGGGCTTGGAAGGGTCCTTAGAGATTGCCTGGTCTAACATCCTCATTTTGTAAAGGAGAAATCTGAGGCTCCGAGAAATGACCCCAGGTCACCAAGCTAGCTGTTCTATAAGTGGGTTCATTTATATTCACACTCACTGAATGTTTGGGGACCACGCAGTTTGTATTTCATAATGATACTTACCTGAGAGCATTGCTGAGAAGTATTTATTAATGTGTGGCCCCAGAGTTTATAGAGACTAACTTGTGTACATTTTTCTCTCTCTTACCAAGCGTGCAGCCATCATTTTGTTTTGTTTTGTATTCCCTAAGGATCTTTTTTCTTGCAGGGATGAAAACAGAGATTGTCTACCAACAAATGGCTTTTGCGGCTTTTAAGAATATCTGAGTTCCTTGAGAGGATGGGGTGTGGGGAGTGAGAAGTATATTTAGTTGAGAGAAAGGAAAAGTGGAATAGGTTGTGGGGGGAGGGGGGTTGGTTAGGGAGGAAGCATGAGGAAGGTGTTGGGGAGATAAACAGACATGTAGGCAGGTAGGTACCTAAGGATTCAACGCCTGTTCTCTGCTCTCCTGAAAACCTCCACTGAGTCTCTGCCCAATAGGAAATAATTACTATTTTACAATTCTTTGTTTTGCAAAAGTTCCTCTCTTCTAGTCCAGATGGTCTCTCCTGACCCGCTGACCCGCTATGCCTCTTCTTCCCATAATCTAAGAAGATATGTGACCATTCCAAACCTCATTTTTCCCTTCACGAGGGTTCTATGTATACCCAATAGTATTGATCAGGATCACTAAAGCCTGAAAAAATGCATTTATATTACTATATTTGTGTTTGTTATACAATGCTAATTTTACTTTAAACGATTTTGATTTTAATAATATTTTGAGAAATTTATTATGACCATTGTTGTTCTTCCCAAATAAGGTACGCTTATATTTTAGGAAAGTGAGCCATGTATAATGACAACAAAGACCCATACTCAGGATTTTAGTTTCCTCTGTCCGGGAAGTATAGGAAAGAAATCCAAGATACAGTCAGTCTTTGTTAGGTGCTAAAGCAGTGGTGGGAGCAACTTCAAGGTAGGAAAGCTGAAATAATGGGTATAAATAAATAAGTTGAAATTCGAAAGACAAAGGTAATACTTTTGATTCTACAGTTTTGCAGAGAACATGGGGCCAAACTAGGCTCACATATTGAGGAGTGCCATAAACCCCACATGATACCTTTGATTACCACAGACACTACCTATGCTTAGAATCTACTGGGCCATCTGAGTCCCATTCAAAGTTGGAAGCTTTTCTTGTCATCATATGAATGCTGTGTATATGATTTAGCTGTGGAATATGCTGACAGGTATAGAATATGCTGCCTTTATATCCCAAGTAAACCTACCCACTTATTACAGATTGAACTTCCTTCTTTGTGTTGGGGTGTGAGATGAAATGCTCTACCCTATACTTTGGAAGCAATGTCCCGCATGCTCCAGACCACCAGTCCCCTATAAATTCACTGATTGCAAACCTGTGAATCATCATAGGGCTTATCTCCCACCTCCTGGATCACACATGTCTAAGCAAACCTTCCTTTGTTCTTGCTATTTCCTGCTTATACAGGTTTATCAGCATGATGTCATCAACATTGTGAGGTGCTTTGATGTTCTACAGAATGTACACATGGTCTGGGTTTCTTCAGACCATATTACAACAAAGGGTGGGAGAATTAGCAAAGCTGTGCTCCAAAGCTGTAAATGAATACTGCTATCCCTTCCACCTGAACATATTAACTCTTTCTGTTCTTTCTTTCTGCTAGAAATAGAAAGTAGCATGTTTGGGAGTTCAGTAGTTAAATCTCCTCACTATGAGATGAGCTCGGTCTTCTCTAGCCAAGGCATCGTATCTTCTACAGTAGCTTTAATTGTGGCTCTTTTTTGGTTGAGGTAGTGGTCATCTATAATATTTTCCAGGATCTGTTTGAGGTTTTTGGGCCAGCATGATGAAATAAATGCAGATGTGATGGAAACATTGCCTCTGCCTCTTTTATATCTTTAGTCTCTGCCATTTCACCTGGAATATTTTCAATACTTTGTGTTGCTGGTGGTGAGATGTGTCAGAGGCTTTCATTTTTTCCTTTTCCACCAGGAGAGATTTATATCAACTGCCAAGAATGTTTACTCAAATTATACATCTGGAATTGGGGAAAGGTTCCATTGAGTCATGGAACCAGTGTATACAATTTGAACTGAACTTGCACCAGGAATCCATTTATTACCTGGCTTCCATGTGTCCCTCACAGGAGGCCTATGAAGATGATTTGTGTTCTTGGGTATCAATGACTTGACTTCTTGTGTGTAGCAATCCTCAGGATGTTTGGTATTCCCCTTCCCTCAGTGTATAGTTGTGCAAATGCATGGCTGTAGGTATCTTTGGGAAAAGATGAGGTGATTATTACTCATGGAGTGCATCAGGGGGATCAAGTCTATTCTTCATTCAATGGGTTAGAGCTAGAACAGTGGTCGGCAAACTGTGGCTCGCGAGCCACATGCAGCTCTTTGAGTGTGGCTCTTCCACAAAATACCCACTTCTGCACATGGGCCACGAAGTTTCAATCGCACTGTACATGCGCGCCCGCACGTGGCATTTTGTGGAAGAGCCACACTCAAGGGACCAAAGAGCTGCATGTGGCTTGCGAGCCACAGTTTGCTGACCACTGAGCTAGAATAATGGCTCACATCTAAATGTTTGACAAGAAATTGGACATTTTTCTAGGATGGCTGCCTTAAGTCTCCTTCCTTAATCATCCTTCTGTGATTTTTGTTGTGGTTGTTAAGGAAATTGAGCAATTATCTTGTTAGGTGTACATCTATCTTGATCATCAGAAAAGTCTATATTAGCTGTGCCTATGGCTCTCAGCTTGCAATGCTCTTCTCAGTGTCATTCCCACCTTGTTACCCATGGGAATCACTGAGCCCACCTCGTTTTAAACTGTTACGAGCTGCGACATAGACTCCATTATTTTGGGAACTTAACATCACCATTCTAATTAGTGAAACCAGTTCCCTAACATTCTCCTCACATAAATCCTAGCTTAGGCCCGAGGCGCTAACACTGATGGCTTTCTCGCCTGCATATTCCTAATTACTTTGAACTATCTTCCTGGTGCCTACAGAACATAATTACCTGGTAGTTTTCCAGCCTTACATCATATATCCACTGTGGCATGCCCATTTCTCTGATCTGTTTATTCCCTTTGACTGTCATTTGCCATAGCAATCTTTTAACTTGTTATGGACCATCATTTTCTTTATCTTCTAAGAGATATCCTAGAAACATTGTGGCACCATCTCCTTTCTTCTTTTTGAGAAAGTTTTTGCCAGAATATTCCCAAAAGCAATTATCCTGCTCAATAAATTCTCCCTTATATAATTGTAAATTCTCTCTGAATTTAGTTCCACAGATATAGGGTGTACCCCCCAAATGTAGACATACACTTTAAGTAATTTTAAAGGCAGTTTATTAAAATACATTTCATTTTCAAAATTGAGCTATCAGCTCTTACAGTGTATATACATTTTTTGGGACACCCTATATTTTCCTGATTCTCTATAGGATCCCTTGCCTTGATCCTCCAGCTCCATGGGATATTGTCTCTTTCTCCCTTAGCAAGCCTGTCATTTCCATGGCCAGATTACCGTTTGACATAACTAGTTACTGGCCTGGTTCCTAAGAGGAGAGGGAGGTTCAGATCCTGAGGAAGGTACACGAGATCTTGCAGGAGAGAGAGTTTCTTCAAGACAAGTGGGAGCATTATCCTCTAACAGAGAGAAATGGGCCACTTCTAGGGGCCAAAAGAATTAAAAGGAATCAGGAGAATCAAGATTTTCAAGGGCATGAAACCAAATTACTTCCTCCCATATTCAGGATCCCATTTTCTTTCCCTGTCAGGACTCTGAACTTGGCATATGAGGTCTGACTAGGTTAAGTGTTCAACCTTGTCTGTTGTACTACTATTTCCCTGGGGTTCTGCCCTGTCCTGAGCTTTTTCTGCCTTTAGTATATGGGAATAAAAGCTGTTATATGCTGCCAAGTAGTTCTTCTAGTTATCATAGTTAGTTTTTAATGGAAAATTAAACCCCCAGACATTAATTTTCTTTATGCACAGAATCGTTCACTCCAGAAATAACCATCCAATTCCACGTTCCTTATAAAATACCGTTTCTCCCATATTTCTTGAGCAGCTGCTACATTGTACCTGCTAGTGTATTGTTGTTTTTTTTAATATGTTTTTATTGATTTCAGAGAGAAAGAGATGGAGAGATAGAAACATAAATGATGAGAGAGAATCATTGATTGGCTGCCTCCTGCATGCCCCACACTGGGGACCGAGCCCACAACCCAGGCATGTGCCCCGACTGGGAATCGAACCGTGACCTCCTGGTTCACAGGTTGATGCTCAACCACCGAGCCATGCCGGCCAGGCTAGTGTATTGTTTTATTCATCCATTTACCTCTCTAGATAATCACTGATAAAAGTTTGAACAAGTTCACTGATACCTTGTTCCAGAAGCTGTCCAAGTCCCACTCCCCACCAGCGACTTGGCTCACTATCAGCTGGATAGCAAGTGGTCCAGTCCATCTGCTCTCAGTCTATTACTGGAGGCAACAGTTGCAGGTCAAGTTGCCAGTATAGCAGGCCCTAAGATGGAGATTTTCATGCAGGGCATTTAATAGGCAGTGGTCTTAGAACTAACATCTGAGAGGAATGCAAATGATCAGGCTTGAGCAGAGTGAGCAGCTGGGCTCTGGCTGACCTCTTAGAAACTCTGAAACTGGATTGGATATTCAGAGTTGTTCTGAGTTGGAGTAATGAGCCAAGTCTTAAGCCCTGTATTAAGCAGTCACTGGATGTAGGTTGTGCCTAGTACGGGGATATGACCTTGATCAAGGAGGCTTTCTTAAGCTGAAGACATTTTACAAAGGATTGTCAGAAGCACTCCCCCAAACTGGATGAAATTATCCTTCAATCCTGATGGGAATATCT
This sequence comes from Myotis nattereri, assembly GCF_964212035.1. NCBI lineage: Eukaryota > Metazoa > Chordata > Mammalia > Chiroptera > Vespertilionidae > Myotis > Myotis nattereri. The sequence continues at coordinate 52,173,941 of NC_138085.1, forward strand.
CGGCAGCATAGCACAGTGTCCAAAACACATTGCTTGAGGCAATTAAGTTGAGAATAATCATCATAAAGCTGTATCTGTTGGAAAACATGTGATTCCAAAACAGGGAACCAAAAATATATAGTCCTTGTCTCAGGGGAAGCACTGTTGCCATAGCAATAAAAGCAGATATGTCACCACTACTACTAGCTCTTGAATGTTCAAGTCCACTTGTAAAATAATTAGGGAGAAGAAATAAATTGAGACAATGTTCAGTTAAGTTTCACTTTTTCCATGGCTAAGACTTTATCAGAAGCTGAAGTGTGGAAGGATAACGATAATTTCAAGTATACAGGGAAGTCATGTACACTCTAAGTGTGCATTTTTTATTTCTGTTACTGCTATAATTACCATCAAAATTTCCACCCCAACCCTATGTCCCTTAGAGGTGCGTGTTGAAAGTTTAACTTTAAACTTGGTGTGCAGTCATGTTTTGGTCCCTGGAGGTTAAGTAAACTCATTTGGATAACTCAGCTTCTTGATTGTATTTTATTTTTTCAAATATGTTTTAATTAATTTTTTAGAGAGAGAGGAAGGGAGAGGGATAGATAGAAACATTGATGAGGGAAAAACATTGATTGGCTGCCTTCTGCATGCCCCCTACAGGAGATCGAATCCACAACCTGGACATGTACCCTGACCGGGAATCAGACTGGTGACCTCGTGGTTCATGGGTAGATGCTCAGACACTGAGCCACACCAGTTGGGCTCAGCTTTTTTTATTTTAAATGCTGTTTGCGGCTCTTTCTCTTCTCCTTCTATGAAGGGCCTCTGGTTATGATAGAGTTTACCGGCCTCCACAGCAGGAGAGTCCTTGCCTCTTTAGTCACTGTTGCTCTCCCAGCACCTACTTCTCTGAAGCTGGTGACCTGTTAATGACACTCTCTAGCTCAGTCAGGCACCACCTTCACTCTTCCTGGCCTGGCATCTCAAAAGAACAGCTGGACACCTTTTTCATCTTAAATTCAGTGGAGCTGACCTGTAGGATCCTTTCTTTTGAGTCCCAGGAATATCGTGGCTACCTCCTCCCTCAGCAGCAGCGCACACCTTCTGCGGCTCTCTACAGGGCACTTGAGAACTCTGGATACTTGTGAGAGCTGGAAGCCTCTGAGGAGCTTCCCTCCCAGGCCCACTGAGTTAGACTCCCACAGACATATAGCATCATACGGAGAAGTGGAGTCAACACTTCCCTTCAAACTTACATGACACATTCGTAGTCCCCTTTCCCAGACTTCAACCATAAATGAGGATCAAGACATCAGTGTCTTGCTGCCCATTTTCCTTTGCTTGGTCTCCTTTCTCTTTTAAATCTACTGCCTCACTTTTAAATCTGAATGCCCCTCACTTCCACTTCTGCCCAATAAAGATTTCTCCAGACATCATATCTTTCTTCTTCCCCAGGGTAATCAGCCTCTTTTTCTTTGGACCTGAAATTGTGGAACAGCTGCAAATAAACATGATTTAGAAATTACATCTGTATGTATCTAACCCCCTTTTAAATTAAAAAAGTTTCTTTGCTTTTATATTTTAAATTAGCCTAGAGATACTGGATTCTACAGCCCTGTTTAAAAAATAATAACGATATTTGTATTCCCTACCCAACTTCAGATAACACCTTTAAGTCATTCAAAACCAAGGAAAGTATTATATGTTACTTTAAATAGAATATACCATCTATAGTCTTAAATGAAAATTTTGTTCTAGTGGGATTTTTGTTTCTTTGTTTGCCTTTCTGAATCCTCAAAGCACTTTTTAAATATAAAGAGTATATTGCTTTACTTATTTTAGGTCTATATCTGTTTGTAAATGTATGTACTTTCTAATATTTCCTTTACCATAAATATCAATAAAACCTACCTCTCAGAGAAGCTATGTTTAAAAAGGTTGGTAAACTAATGGACAGAGTACCTACTTTCTCCAGTGCCTCATCAACACATAGAACAACTCACTAACCCATAAACAGGGACAATAGCTCAGCTCAGTACATCCAAAATGCTTCAGGATGAAACTTTTTTAAAAACCTGAGCACAATAAGAAAAAGTAATAATAATATTTTAGTTAATGACCATAACATCAAACAAAACATAACAATTCTTTTTCAAATCCTGAACTCCAGTTACAATTGACCCTTGAACAACATGAGTTTCAACCGCACAGGTGTACTTATACATGAAGTTTTTTCAATAAATATGTACAGTACTGTAAGTGTATTTTCTCTTCCTTATGGTTTTCTTAATAGAATTTTCTGTTTTCTAGTTTACTCTACTGTAAGAATACAGAATATAAGGGATATAATGCATAAAATATACAAAATATGTGTTGACTTTGTTATTGGTAATGTGAACGTTCAACCTCAAGTCTCCAGTATTTCTTGAATCCCAAAGTCTGATTACCTGATGTCTAAATTCTCAATGGATAGGATAATAAAACTGCAGATTAATTACTACAAATTATTCATAATCATGCTTTTTATCTCATTTACTTTGGCTTTCTTTGTTTTTTTCTCAAATTGTTTCTTAACCTTGAGCTTCAAAGTAAATTTTGAGATGGAAATTAATCCACAGAAAATATATCAAGGCAATAAATATGGGTTATCTTCTGAAAATGTTCAATTCATCTGCTCAGTAATACAGATAACAATGTGGTTCTAGAAATTGATATGGTATAGTAATAGGAAACTCACTATTTACTGTATTTAAAGACCCTTGTCCTTAAGAGGAAAATACTATTTAAAGATTACTTCAGACATATTCTACTTGGACTTGATGAAGAAAAATTTTGTTTGCATTCCATTGTGGGACTTTAGTTTTGTGAAATACTTCAAAATAAAAAGTTGGTTTATCATTTAAAAAGACATCTGAGATGAATAGTGCCATTTCAAACTCAATTCTAATCTCAAATCTTGTTCTGAAAGCCAAATTCATTATTCCCTCTTCTCTACTAAAAGTGAAGATTTTCCAGGCCAGTGAAACAAATAAAACAAGAAATACTTAATTCATAACTTTAAACAAATATGTTTGGGCTATGTTGTCCCATCTCTCCTTGTTCTCTTAAATCCACTTAGCCGACAACTTGACACAACCACTGTCTTTATTGATAAAGCACGTGTTGCCCAGTACAAACTTGTGGGTCTAAAAAAATGTTCTTATCATAGGAAAAATTATCCCTGGTCTTCGAATTGTAGGTTCAGTCATATTTTATGATTTTGTTTTAGAGCAGTGGTTGCTAAAATTGATGAGTTGTACTGATACCCGGAGCCTGAGCATCCTATTTCTTGAACCAAAAATCCATCACTTTATGAGGAGACTCAAGGTCAGGAAATATGTGAACACACAGACTGTTTTTTACTCAGATGTGGGAAAAAAGAGGCCGTCTGGAGGCAGTTAGGGATGGAGTACCTTCCTGATTTGTCCTCAAATTTCCCAGATCTGCTCTAACATTCTTTCTAGTGAGAAGCCAAAGAATGGAGAAGGGCGGGATGCTGAGACCTTAAATCAGCCTTCATTTTCCTAGAGAGTATGATCTTCTTCACTATGCAGGGCTCTGCAAACTGTCATGCGTGTAGACCCCCAGGCATCTTGTGGAAATACAGAACTGTCTAGATAGGTCTAGAATGTGGCCCTTGACTTTGCACTTCTAACAGGTGATGCTGGGGTTGTTGGTCAGAGCACAACTGCCAAATATAATCTCTATCCAAGGTCAGCTCTTCAACCCACCAGAGAGCCACATGCTTTCCCATGAATAGTGGTCAAATGAAGCAGGGGGGAGCATAGGGCATTTAGGAATTGATTTCTTATTCTCTTGAATGGGTACAAGGGTGTGCCAATCATTCTTAATTAAGCACCTCATTATTTCTGATTAGAGGAAAAAGAGCATTCTCTTCAAATTTCACTACCCTGCGCTACCTAGCATATGCCATTAGACCTTTTGCCATTAGAAGATCACATTTCAGCAGAAAATTTCAAAACTGATCTAATGACCTGGTGATAAAACAACCCGTAGCCATTGGAGCAGCTATATTCAGAGTTGAATTAAGGTTATGTCCATGTATAAAGAAATAGAGTAAGTGGCAATAAGTTAATAGATTCTGTCACTAGCGGAACAAGCTAACTGCTTTTTAAAAATTAAACCTGAACCTCATCCTCATTCAGTAGTTAATAGAATTGAGAAGTGAAATACTCCATAAATTATTTATAACATTAATAGAAAAATCAAATAATTATTTCTTGGCTTCATTCCTTGCTCATGTTTAACTTTCTGCTTTCATCATTTGGAGATTGCATTGAATTCAAGAAAGTGACTGTAATAAAGTCTAATTATTACCAAAATTTATAGAAGGTTTTATGTAACCAGGCAGGCACTGTTCTAGGTATTAGCTCAATGAATATTTATGGGATAATGGAAACAATTACTTTTATTTCCATGTTAAAGGTAAGAAAATGAAACAATTTAGAAACTGACCTACATTACACAGCCGGCGCGTGTCAGAGGCATGGCTTGAAGCCAAGCGTTCTGACTACGGCGCCCATGCAAGTAACCACCCTCGGATTCTAGTCTGTGGGTTGCATAGATGCAAAGTGCGATTTCAGAAAGGTTAGGGACACTCCTCTGACACAGTACAAACTACCCAAAATACCTACCCACTCATGTCCAGAAAGATAATAAAACTTTGTATAAATCCAACAGCTCATTTCTTCAGTCCTTACACCCAAGTTGCTAAGTCCTGGAGGTAAAGATCCACGATTGTTCTAGTCATTATACATTCGTTATCTCCAGCCTTAGTTGTATGCTCAGATTTTCTTAGAAACTTTTCCTTCAATTGGTAATTTATATCATTGCCACTCCTTTCGGCCCTGCCATGCCATCTTCTTCCCACTCTCAGCAAATGCCCTTGACTCTTTTTTCATAATGACCATGGTGTCCATTAGATGTGAAGTTCTTTAAATTCTCTCAGTCTCACTAACATCCCTGTACATTTCTATCCAATCAGGATTTCTCTGCTTCATTTTTGTTTTCTTAGAAATAATTTCCCTCCTCCCATCCAAAACTTGCCCGGCACCTCTGCTGTGGATGACAACCCTATCACCCTCCACTATCTGTCTTTATCCATATTTTAAACTCAAGTCTCTCCCAACATCAAAACATAAAACTGAACCCAAGCTTATTACCCTTTTTAGCTAGGGCTCTATCTCACCACTCCTCCTCATCGAATTTATTTTATTGTTCAATTGCAGTTGACATTCAGTATTATTTTAGTTTCAAGCTCATCACAATTATTTTTAAAATAATATACACTTTTATCTATCATTTCTTGTTTTCTCCTCAGTCTTTGTATTTATTGAACTTAGGATATGATACTAAAGCTTAATGGACACTTGCCAAATTTGAAGTCCTTTAATTTCTTCAGCTTTTGGTATTATTATTATTTCCTTATATTTTAAATTATCTCCTCCATCCATTTCTAGGCTAGCACTCTACCTGTTTTTCCTCTGGTAAGAATGCACAGTGGTGATATTGGGAAGGCAAAGAAAGAAGTTGAGGACATGACAATGTCAGGTGTTGCTTTGATATAGCTCCAAAAAATATAAACACATGTAAGCCCAGTGGGTTAGACCATTCATTTTAGTCTTGGTTATAAACTGTTGCTCTGATGTCTTCTTCTAAGTAACAGAAAAGGATGTGAAATGCCTGCTTTTAAATCCCTGTTTCCCTCAGCTGTGCTAAATGCTCTACCCCTGGGAAATGGGGCCAGTGAGAAATAACCAGAGAGAAGAAAAAAGTTCATCTTAGTCAAAGTAATGCCTTTTTGATCCCATGCGACCTTTTGTGTGTAGTATCCACTGTCATAAGCAAGGTCAAAGAAGCACATAGTGGTGTTTACAGGAAAGTGCATAGCACCTCCACATTCAGCTAAGAAGCCAGAGCCTTAATGTAGAAACTAGGGGTGCCTGCCCAGGAGGCATCTTCCAATTCTGGGAAAATTCGACAAGGTTGTTTTCCAAAATTTCACATGTTCCTGAAGTAATCTATAACTTGAAGAAGCCAGTATAAAAGGTTAAGTAACTGTTTCTGGAAGATTTAAGTTGTCCACTTTAAAAAGATCTCTATTCTTGCTTGATTTCCAGGCTTATTAATTCTGTGCCTCAGATTTTCCATAGATAAAATGAGAATACCACACAGTACACACCTCACAGTATTGGTGTGAATATTAGCCATGTAAATTTATTTGGTTTGTTAATTACTATTATTACTTTCTAATTTCTGTCAACTTCATTTTGGGTCTCAGATCCATAAAAACCTCATCGGAGAACATAAACTTTCTCCTGCTGATTAAATCAATTTATTGAAAGCACAACCACAGATAGGCAAATAAACACCTTTAATTGTACAAATGATGATAGACGAGAAATCAAGTCAATTCCGTTTTCTTATGACTTTCAAGCACATAAGAAAACTGCCTAATAAATGTGGAATAAATAAAGTTTGTGATGCACTCAGTATATAGAATGCTTTATTGTTTTAATTATGGTGGCATGCGATTTGCAGAATTATCACTTAGTGCTGAGATTCCATGTTTATTCTGTTTGCATTAACTGCAGTTAGTAGTGATGGGAGTAATAATAACGGTAAGAGTGATATTTTTATTGCTGTACTTCATCAGAGTTAGGGAAAAAAAATTCAATTCAGTCTAGTTAGTCAGTGTTCATCTTATGTGCCTATACTTTTTTTTCCCCTATTGATCAACCCTGCTGTTCTTTTTCAGATGCTTTCTCAGCTTCTTATTCTTCATCTCCATGCTACTACTCAGGTAAACTTTTCACAAATTTTAAAGAAAATACTCAAACAACTTCACTTATTGGTTTTATTCAGATATACATTCAAAGTAATTTTCTTGGATATAAATCTTCAGCCTTTTGATGTTTTTGATACTTTGAAAAAATTCTACCTTGTACAGGTTCTAGACTTTATCTTGTTAGCTTGGTGCATGTGTATTTTATTTCTCTCACTGTGGGGGAAGGTACGTGTGTGTGTGTGTGTGTGTGTGTGTGTGTGTGTGTGTGGTGTCTGGAATAGGGAAATAGATTCTAAAGGTGAAGTACTCACATGTCACATTACAGAGAAGGAATAGGTTAACACCAATTAGCAATGCCAATGAATTAGCAGTGACTTGGAAGAAGAAGCCCTTCCTTCTACTTTTCACAATGCTTTTGCACTACGCTGACTTCCTGTGGGTATCCACATTTGTGTGACTTCTTTGACAGTAGGTCAATCTGTTCTTTATCACTTCAATTCAATTTTAACAATATTTATAGAGTGACAACTAGAAACAAAATAAAGCCACCATAAATAATGTCTCAAGATATGTTAGCTTATTGATATAAACTTAAAAAAAATAGAAAGGAATATTAGATGGAGATATTCATTTTCTTTAGCATAGCATAGCTTTCCCCTGAAGTGAGATGTTTATCATTTCTGTAGCCAAAACCCAGGAAGTATACAAGGTACTCACCATGGGGAGAGATTGCATTTTTCACACCAACAGGACAAGTAAAGCACATGAATTTCCAATCCCTTTTATTCAGGTAGGATGGAATTATGTGAAGTAGAATAAGTGATATTCTGACCAATTTTATCCTGTATATTTCCTTTCCAAAGTTATTTAAAATTGAATATTCATCACATGGAACATTCATGAAAATAATTAACATTTAAATCCTGCAAATACCTTAAAAAAACTACACATTTCTTTGGGTAAATATCATGCTACGTAATAATTTTTTAATGTTAAGTTATTTTCCTTTTAATTTAAATGTAAGTTTATATGCATAGTCCCAATATTTCATAATCACCACTTTTATTTGCCTACTGATTAAATTTTACAGGACACTTTTACTCCTTTTCCCCTTTCGCCTCACACAGTTTCTACGCCATACTGTTTCAGAATCTGAACCTACGTAACATTGTTCTGATTTGGCTTCCCTCTTAGTTTTGGAGGATTTTGAGGGCATGGAGATACAGACTGTGATTTTGTTATTTCTTTAGCAATATACTCAGTGGGGAGAATTTTTTTTTTCTTACTCTTCCATTTATTCATTGATAAAATTTTGGACACTAAAATAATTACCATATTACACTAAACCTTACGCTCAAACATTAGTACATTTTTCCACCCTAAATCACATGACTCAGAGCAGCAGAGACCCTTGGATGGGTCTACTGGTTGGATTAATCTCATTTTTTACTTTTATTCATGTGTTATGTTTTCATGGCTGAACATGGCTAATTTTTTCTACAAATCTACAAATAGTTGATTTGCACCATGACCTAGAGTTTGAAGTAAGTAAAGGACAACCACAAGGCTCCAGTCATTAGCACAAAACCTATAAGTTCTTTCCTTTTGTTCAGTTTTCTCCTTAGTTCTAACTTCTTTCTGGTACTGCCCCAGATTTCCCCCTAGATCCATCAAGTCTTGTCAGTGAATGTTGCCCCTTAGTCAGTGTGACTTACTAGCAATCCCTTGTTGCTAGCACACTCCTCCAGAGGCTTTGTCTCTAAGAAGAGGAAAGAAACACTGAGTCGGTGTTGTAAACTCTCCCCTTACTTCATGTGGTTGACCCATCCTTCTGGGCCTTCTTGTTAGACCCTTTTGCTACCTGGTTATTATGCTTACCCACCTGCCAATTTCTTCCTGCCCTTGATACAGGGTTGTTGTTTTCTTCTTTTATTTTTCTAATTATTCATAGTTCTCTTTTATATTTAAATGCATATCTAAATTTTACAGGTAGAAATAGAACTAAATAGTAAACCACAGCCCTTGAATGCAGCAGCATCTTTCTTATTTGACATGCTTTCCAGGAGGTAGCAATTCCACATTATTGCTACTATTGAACTTGTACTAAAAAACTTGTAGAACTTTTATTTCCTTTCCATACAAATTGTTGTTAAAGTAGATTTATTTTGAAGTTTGGGTGTGATTAAAACAAGAATGTGGAAAGCATGTTGTAAATGAACCAATATCAAACCCAGAAATTTAGATGGCCAATAATAAAATTCTATATTAGTTAAGAGAAGTGAATGGGATTCCTTCCACCAGAGTCCCAATGAGAAATGTCCTCACAGGAGAAAGACAAGTTTCTGTTAATGTGAAGTGACAGTCCACTTAAGGAAGAGACAGAAGATGGGGAGGGGGGGCGGTTTGAGCATGATGAAGAAAGGAATCCCTAGATTAAATGGTATTTAGACTAGAGTGGCATCGCTCTGAAAAAGGAGGGTAAACAAGACAGAGATGAAAGTTTGAGGGAGGACAGCTATCAATTGTGGTTCTTATGTTAGGCTAGCCAGGATGGGTGACTGGATGCAGGCAAGTAGGAGGGAGTTTAAGATAACAGATATGTTAGCAAGAAGGGGAAAATTTGTGGATCAGCCAGTTCTAACCATTTGCACAGTGCCTATGGTGATATGCAAATACATTGCATATGCAACTGTGTATAGTATATTAAAGTCAGCAGGGATTAAATCAGGTTTTCAGATGATATCCTACACTAAGCCATCTCATCTTTTATGAACTGACTTCACTTAAATCAGACACATCCAAAAATCCTTTTATAATATGGAGGTTTATCATGACATCATTTCAAAGAGTGGAGAAATTAATCATGTCAGTTTTGTATATTATATTAACTTGTGTACTACATTTCCTTATCTAATCAAGATATGTTATTACATATGAATGGGGAAATTCAAGATATTAAAAGGAGAGCCACCAATCCAAAGTTGCTTTAATATTGGTTCGTGATAAATAACGCTTCATAAGCCCTAAAAGCACAACAACTTGACTGAGTACATTGGCCTAAGTGCTTTTGGATAGTTTTCATACTGGTGTGCTGGTGTGGAATATATGCTATTGATAATATATCCTGCTGCCTGTGGAATAATACCACCGAGATAGTTGAATAATCTATACTCAACGTAAAGGGAAGAGCAACTTGGTTATTAAAGCCCTAGAGGCCTGATGCATAAAATTTGGGCTTCCCTCACAGCCCCGGCTTCATCTGGAAGGTCGTCCGGAAGGACGTCCGGTCTGATTAGCATATTACACTTTTATTATTAAAGATTATTATTAAAGATAGGGACTATAGTTGACAATATTGCAATAACTATCAATGGTGCCAGGTGGGCACTCAAAGTATCAGAAGTAACACTTTGTAACCTACATGGATTCTATCTGCTGGGCTGTATACCTGAAACTAATACAAAAAAAAAAGTGTTGAATGCAAAAAAAATTTTTTTTGAACAATTTTATGTAATGCCAGTGTTGTATTAATAAAGCTTTTGGCTAGGAAAAAAAAATAAGACACTGGCGCTCTCTGAGACATGCTCACCCTGTCAAGATTGGGGAATCTTCAGTGTGGCTCTGAGGTGTCTTCTAGTTCCATCTCACGTGATTGCAGTCATTCTCATTCATGGCATGTCTTCAGATGTCTGGTCTCCAGAGTTTTAAATAATGCCACATAACTGCTTTCTTGTCAGAGGGCACAAAACTCATTCTTTAACAAAAGGAAAATAAACCGCCTTTGCTCTGCTGAGACAGAATACTAGGACATTCATCTAAATCCACTTCAGAGAGCATCTGCCCATAGTAATGTACATAGTGGTGAAGACCTGGAAACTATTAACATAGAACCCAATGCCAACTTCTGTATTTTCAAGGATAATAAGGGTCCATAAAGTAGGCTGTAAAGAAAAAAAATTAAGCCTCAATCATGCATTTATAACTGTTTGGAACATCTCATTCATCTCATCTAGACCTCTTTGAGAGCTATAACCTTCCTTTTCATACTTAAATCATATAAAGACTATATGTAAAAAAAATTTACAGTCTATTTCATTAGTCAACCAAAGACAAACTCGAAATTGGTATTCTTTTTTTTTTCTTTTATCTTTCCCAGTGATGGTCAAACATGGGTAACTTTACTCACAAGGGGACATTTGCAAATGTCTGCAGACAGTTTGACTTGTCATACGCTAGGGGCTGAAGTAACTTGCATCTGGTGTGTAGAGCCAGAGATACTGTATAGTATCTTACAATATACCCACAATGAAAAACCATCTAATCGAAAATATCAAGAGTGCCATTGTTGAGAAACCCTAAACCAACTCTTTCCATTTATTTTCAAGGAGACCCACAATACCTGTTTCTTAAGTAATGTAGCTCCTCTTTGCCTAGTAATCAGGGAACTCAGAGTTGTTTATGCAGGTATGGTGGCCTTTGCATTTTGATTTGACATGTGGCATAAACCAAAGGATATGTGGTAAGACATTAGTCTTTGTGTCAGAATCACTTAGGCTGTTTGTTTGAATGAAGCCAGAAGTTGTTTAGCTGTAGCAGTCCATTAGCTGCTTAGAATGGAGAGCCAGTAAGCCCGTTTAGTGAACACACATGGCAGGACACAGTGTGAAGTGAGTTTGGGGCTTCTCTTGCTACTGAATGTGGAGTCTCTGATGCCCATCAGGGAAGTTTAGTGTTGCTCTAATCACATCCAGGACAAAAAGGTTCTTGGCCCAATATAATATCTGTATGTCTGGGAATGAAAGCTCTATAGCACCATCTAGGCCTGCATGAGATTTATTTTTGAGACATAAAAATTTTTATCTTTGCCTTTCAAAGATGCTATAAATTTGTGCCAGACTGCTCTCACCATTTTTTTTTCACTTACCCCTGCTCAATGATTAAAGGTCATAATCATTCCCAAAGGTTTGTTGTTTTGTTTTCTATTTTTTCTGCAGCTGGAAGTCCCTGCCCTTCAGCTTTCCATTTATTCAATTTCTAGCTTCAAAAACTTCAGCTCAAGTACAACAAAATTCTCTAATTTGGTACTTGGCCATTTCAACACAAATGAGATTTTCCTCTTATCAAACTGTTTTTACAAAGGTTCTCTACTTGTGAGGGAGGGCAGGACCAGAGTCACTGGGAGCGGAAGAAGGCTTGCATACTACTGCCCTGCAACCCTGTGTATTCTGCCTGCCCCAGACCCTCAGTGAAAACCACTCCCCTTCAGAAACAATGGCCTGAAGCACTCCTTTGAGAACATGTTGTCTTACATAATTATGCTTTTTACGTGTATCATTACCTCCCAAATCATACTATAAATGTTAGAGACTTTATCCTATATCCCCTAGTAATCTACAGCTTGCCTTGATTCATTGTTTTAAAAATAAAAGCATATCAACAATAAATACCTTGTTGAAAAATCAAAAAAGTTACATATGCTGAGTCCCAAGACAATATATATATATATATATATATATATATATATATATATATATATATATATCTTGAATGTTTTAGGATAACATTTCCAAACTTACACCAACACAATTAAACAGCTTGGCTCATTTTAATAAAACAGTTTTATAGCCTGACTCAGGATGAGAAGATGAATGGGAAAGAAAACAGTCTAGGTTTGATTGCATTAATATTTTATTGGAAGCAGCTAGGCAAATTATAGATTGATTGTAAACAGCACACAATCAGTGGCTATGGAGAATTTTGGCATTCAACAAGTGTTAAGCTTCCTTAAGAATCAGTAGCAAATTTACAGAAAAATAATTCAAACTTTTAATTTCCTAATTATTAAACAATATCGCTCATTTATGCAGTTTAGTTGATTATAATTATGAAAACATGCCATGTATTTAACTGCAACTTGCACATTCTCCATGGTCCAGATTACTAATAGATTCAATGATGATCATTTTTAATATTAATGTCAAGATTTTTAATACTTGAAACCACTGACACTGAGATCAAGCATTTTATCTAAAACAAAAATGTTTTCTCCTTTTCACTCTATCAATATGACAGGAAGCAAAATGATTATGCATGGCTATTACTTTACTATGCTCTCAAACATATTTTCTACTTAAATTAGGCCATCTTGAATTAGTAGATGCAAATACAGTTTGTAACCAAAATGCTAGCTCTTTATGGAATGAATGGTGCTTTGTTGGAGGCTCTAGCGTACCACCATCAGAGCTTTTATAGGGAAACAATGGTTATGCCCAATTTTATTCCACTTTGGAATGCTAGGAGGTCAAGATGAAGATAGGGTGCTCTCAGTTCCGTTAATGTCAGGATTTATGGAAAGTCCTTCCTATGTCAGGACTGTGTAAAGCCAGGGAAATAAGAGATGAATGAGATGCCACTGCTCTCAAGGAAAGCACAGTCCAGAACTGAGGTACAGTATCATCTGGAATAGACATTAGGATACAAATTGACAAGCAGGCAAAGAGAGGCAAGAGTAATTAAAAGAAAGGAAAAGTAATTTTTGAATCATGAGGAAGTTTAACTTTTTTTCTTAACTCCAAGTCCTAAAAAGTGCTAAATTTCTTTCTTTTATCAAATTCTTACACACAATTAAAGACATTAATGGATACCAGAAACTATTATTCAATAACGAGCTTTTGCATTCTTTTTTTCCCCTCCCAATACACTATTACCTTAAAAATAGGCTAGTTTTTCCTTTAATTCTCTCCAACTCCGTGCCCCAACTCTTATTCTGATATTTCTTTGCTCAAATTTCCGAGTTCTTACCCTTCTCCATACTCCTCACTCTCATACACCCTGCTCACTGTTGTCAGGTAACATATAACACTCTCTTTGAAGTATGTCTCATATTCAGGATCTTTCTTATATCCAAACTCTCAATCAAAATATCTCCTTATTGTGTCATATTCCTCCATATCCCAGTATTCTGATAGGTGAAAGCTAGATAATCTGATGTCACAACTGGTACTGATATGTTCATCTATGTTCCCACATGACAACTATCTGCTCTTTAAATCTCCCTGAAAAAAATCTATAAGACATTCTTTGATTTTATAAATATTTTTCTTAAGACAGGAAGGGCATCTAGGCCCAGACAGGCATCAAACTCACTCAAACACATCATATATTGTCATCCTGAAACTCATCATGTAATCATCCACATGCCCTCTATGCATTGCATATGTTATTTAAGGACATCATGTATGTGCCATACACACCTACAATAAACTGAATATATTTTAGCATATACATGAAAACTAGGGTAAAAATTATTCAATCCAAATCTGTTGACAATCCTCCTTATTCCTCGATCATATCCATCAAACACATCAGCAAAGAATAATACTATTGCATATCATTATTAACAAATACAGGATGTCCAAAGCATGTACACACTTTGAATAATTATTAATTCCAATGAGTTTAATCTAAAAAGAAAGAAATATTAATTGAGCTATCAGCTGTTAACGTATGTATACATTTTGGGGGACACTGTATATATGTATTATACCACATATTACCTTGGTTTATGTTTTATTTTTTAATGTATTTTTATTGATTGGTTTCAGTGAGGAAGGGAGAGGGAGAGAGAAATAGAAACATCAGTGATGAGAATCATTGATAGGCTGCCTCCTGCACACCCCACACTGGGGATCAAGCCTGCAACCGGGGCATATGCCCTGACTGGAAATCGAACCGTGACCTCCTGGTTCATAGGTCAATGCTCAACACTGAGCCATGTCAGCCAGGATTACTTTGGGTTTTTAAAAGCTATTTAAAATGTCCAGTAGCATATGAAATCATTTTCTGTCATAATATTTCTCTCTCTAGGAATTTCAAAAGTCCCAGTAGGCCAAAATATAACATATTTGTCTGGCTTGTATATAGCAGTTATAAGAATTACTATTATTACAGTGAAACCAGAGGGTGAACAGTTTCTAAGATATTAATCATTTTCCATCTACTTGAATTTATGGGGAAAACAGTAGGCATCATGCAATAATTTTGTGCCTGAAAACTTGGACTTTTATGCAAATATTAAAAATATAATTAGTTTCTTCAAGGAATGATAACACAATGTTTCTCTTCCTCAGACCTTCTAGAATCTGCTGTGTCAGTAGTTCCCAATCATTATAAACACATTAGCAGGTCCTGGGGAGCTTTACAAAATTATCAGGTCTAAGCCACACTCCAGACGAATGAAATCAGAATCTGGAAATGGGGGCATCAGCAATTTTTAAAGCTTCATTGAGGTCAAGAACTTCTCACCTAGAGTGAAAACATGACCAATTATCCTGGTAGACATTCTGGCCTTGGGCATGTGAGAAACACTGACAACTGAGGAATATGCAAGAATAAAAACCCCGCCCCTAGATGGAAATTGAAGAGTGGTCATCTCACCTCATTTCTTGGCCCCAGGTGGAAACTGCAAAGCTAGGTGCCAATCACAAGGATTTGTCAGCAATATTGTATAGATAATTAGCTAAGGAGCAGAGAGAACTGGCGAGGTTGAAGACATTGATACAGAGAAGGGCAACCATTACCACTCGTGGTAAAAAGCCACATCCTTAGTGACCCACAAAATGATGGGTTTGAGTGCTGATTTTGAGGGTACATTCACAGAGTATTAACAGGTCAAGATCAAAGGCAAAGAATTTTTGAAAAATCATAATTAGCCTATGGTAAATAGCACAGGGGCTAAAATTACTCTGTTGACATGTGTGGTTAATAGTGAAGTTCTGAGAGAACTATGTAACTCGTCCAAGATTGTTACACAAACAGTAGAAAGGAGTCCTCCTACTATGCCATTCTGACAGTGAAGAAATCGATACTCTTAATTTCCCTGTTAGAAGAGAAAATTAACGTTACTCACTTTAAATGTGTCTAATAAATGCCTAGGCCCTAGGTGAATATGATTGTTGATATGAAACCTGGATTGTCCATCTATGGTGGATATCACTATTTCTATTAAAAGAGTACTATCAAATCATAAAGCAGGAAGTAAAGGATAAAGCACCTGGGCCTTGAATTTCAGGTAAATAAATGTATTTATTTTATATCAGTGAGGTGGGAACATTGAATTTATAAAATAGTAAATCTAGATCTAGATTTTATAATAAAGAAAATCCAAAGAAACCTGTATGTTTTCCTGAATTATGCATGGGAGATTGGGATTTCTGGAATACTCAACCTGATTATGGTTAAGGGAATGCTGTAGACTAACTACATGTTAGGGGGGATAAATTGTGTTCAGAAGGGAAATTACGTATACCCCATCTTGCGAAATTCCATTTGTTCTTTAAATAGGTTTGGTCAAAGTGTATAAAACTCATCCATTTTACTTGGAGTTATCTACACGTTTTTTAGGCCCTGTTAGCACTTTTAACTATACATCTGAGCAATAGATTGTCAGTATAAAGCATAATCTTTTATTAGTCACTCTTATCTTTTAGATTTCTTTAATAGATGAACCTTTTTGATAAAGAAACAGATGTGAGCCTTGACCGGTTTTGCTCAGTGGATAGAGTGTTGGCCTGTGGACTCAAGGGTCCTGGGTTTGATTCTAGTCAAGGGCACATGCCTGGCTTGCGGGCTCGGTCCCCAGTAGGGGGCGTGCAGGGGGCAGCTGAGCGATGATTCCCTCTCATCATTGATGTTTCTATCTCTCTCTTCCTTTCCCTTCCTCTCTGAAATCAATAAAAATATATTTTTTTAAAAAAGAAAAAAGAAAGCAACAGATGTGAGAGCTAAAATAGCTCATGTGATTTAGATGTCTTTGCTCTACTGTTCAAGGGATAGAAATGTGTAGGAAGTAGCTCCAAATCTAACATCTCTTATGGCTTATTCTCATTATTTTTTTAATAAGAATTTCTGTGTGATCTATGTCTTCTGAATATAAAATGCAAAATTTTCTCTTTTATCTATAGACAAAATTTTTTTCTTCTTAAAAGTGAACAAAGAATTAAAAGGAAGTAAAGGGAAAATAAAATATTTTACTTTTTTAATTATTACCTGAGAAAGTAGTTAATAATTTGATCAAAATTATAATATCTTTTAGAATGATTTTGAAAATGTATATAGCCACTCATATATTTTAGGATGAGTTAAGATGTTTTATTAAAATTTTAAATAGTTGGAAAGAATATATACAGGGGTGGGCAAAAGTAGATTTACATCTGTTCATATGGAAAAGGACATGTAGGTTATGATTATCACAATAGCTTTATTAGCTAAAACAAATGCCACAATGACACAGTGCACTTAGGTACACCGACTTTTGCCCACTGCTGTATGTTTTAGAAAAAGAGGTTTTTCCTCTTGTGTGTCTCCTTTATTATTTACGCAAAACACTGCACTTCTGGTCACCAAATGTGTGCAGTTTGCTGAGTGTCCTATAATGTAATTCAATACTGACACTGTATACCTGGAGATAGTGTCGAATGTCACAGGTTAAGGGCTCAGTCCCACAAAACTGCCCCCCTCTCCCCACTTCAGATGCTAATTGCAAGTCCAGGCTATCACCTGTGTTTCTGGATAAGATGACTTTGAAGCTCAAAATATGTTAGATTGCAAAGGAAATATGTGTTAAAAAAAGAAAAAGGAGCGGTGTAAAATATCTTATTGTTGAAACATTTTGTTTATATATCCTATATAATAAAACCCTAATATGCAAATCAACTGACTGGTGGAATGACTGGTCACTATGACATGCACTGACCACCAGGGGGCAGATGCTCAATGCAGGAGCTAACCCCCAGCCCGCAGGTCCCTACTGGCAGCAGCGGCAGGGGTTGGTGCTGGAGAGCCAAGGAGGGTGCAAGCAGGAGCCCCAATCACCCTGCCGGTCAGCCCCCAGATTGTCCCTGATCGCTGGTCAGGCCTAAGGACCCTACCCATGCACGAATTTCATGCACCGGGCCTCTAGTATGATATATTTAAATATATTTATTTAAATCAATAATAGTAGACCTCAAAAAGATTTTTATGCCACAGAAATTAAGATTGATATTATATTCTGTTTCAAATTACAGGGTGTGGCAAAAGAAGGTTCACAGTTCATAAGAAAAATAATACAATAATTAATAAAGACAGGGTAAGAGAGTCCCCAGCTCCATGTGCTGATATGTGAAAAATACAATAATTGTTCCCATCCTGAGAACCAAATCATTTGGAAAGTTTTTAAATGAACACAAGGGCCCAAAGCACACCCTAGTAGGATGTCTACACATCTGTATTTTTAAGTAGCTCATAGGGAGTTTCTGTGCCACAACAGGGTTATAAAGCACTGCTCTGGGGAGTTTGTGAAAAATTAGTCTTTACTTTCAAATCTCCTTAGTAGTTTGACTCCTTAGAAGTATAAGCTGAGTGAGGTCACCCCCTCTCCTGTAGATCCTTGGAGACTAGGCAAAGAGAGGCATGTCAACAGATGCCTAAGGCTTGGGTACCTGCATGACCCAGTTCCTGTTGCAGCAGTAGCTGATTCCCCCAATCCTCCCTTTATTGACACACCAATCCATGGACTGGTGGGGTTAAAAGACAAACTATACAAAACAGAGAAGCTGGAAATGAACGTTTTAAGTTTTCCTGGTAGATCTCTACCCAGTTGTAAGATTTGGTACTCTGAGAGCTCACCAGGCTTCCAAGAAAAATTATCTCCATATCCTGACTTCACTCTCTCAGCTCTTATTCATGTTTATTATTAAAATATTTTATTAATGTGCATCTCCCCAAGCACTGATTTAAAAACAAATCTACGCATAGTGTGGTTTTATTAATTTAAAACTACAATCATGTAATTATGCTGTCTTTTATTTTATAAATGAGTTAACTTTACAGTTAACATTTATTAAATTATACCACCTAAAATTTACCTTGTTTCAACAGAAAAAGAGCCAAACTTGAGACTTGCCCCAATTTTTTAACCCTCTAAAGACTTGTAAACATAGGAGAGCCATTTCATCTCTCTGAGTCATACTTTTGTCACCTGTGAAATGGCAATCATATACATACCAATGTGACTCTTAAAATTATATGAAAATGCAGATGCATAAAGTACAATATAATTATAAGCTACCAATTATTATCATTTAAAATAATTAGGTTGAAGGGTGGGATAAGGTTGAAACGAGTATGGGATTCAGTTTGGTGAAGGAATGAGTGAAAGAGTAATGTCCTGATGAGGACACTGAGGACCAGGATTCTAATAAGTGTAGTAATAGTTATTGACAGCATCCTCCTCATGACGTGTGTGTTCTTGGTGTTCCTGTTATACTTGCCTAAGTGTAGTTTGCAGTAAAAGCAAATAGTTCTACCAGAGTTATATTTTGCCCTATTATGTCTGGGGTTGAGGGTGGGAGCAGTATTTCTTATTTAGATGTACTAGAGGCCCGGTGCACAAAAATTTGTGCACTTGGGGGGGGGGGGTCCCTCAGCCCAGCCTGTGCCCTCTCGCAGTCTGGGACCCCTCGGGAGATAACGACCTGCTGGCTTAGGCCTGCTCCCGGGTGGCAGAGGGCAGGCCCAATCCCTAGGTGCAGCCCCTGGTCGGGCTCAGAGCAGGGCCAATTGGGGAGTTGGGGCGCCGCCCCCTGTCATGCACAGAGCAGGGCGGATTGGGAGGTTGTGATGCCACCCTCAGTCACGCTCAGGGTAGAGCCGATTGGGGGGTTGGGGCACCGCCCCCTGTCACGCTCAAGGCAGAGTCAATGGGGAGGTTGTGGCGCCACCCACTGTCACGCACAGAGCAGGGCTATTCAGGGGGTTGGGGCGCTGCCCCCTGTCACTCACAGAGTAGGGCCTATAGGGGAGTTGGCACACCGCCCCCTGTCACACACAGAGCAGGGCGGATCAGGGGGTTGGGGCTCCTTCCCCTGTCACGAACAGAGCAGGGTGGATAGGGAGGTTGTGGCCCCGCCCCCTGTCACACAAAGAGCTGCAGGGTGATCAGGGGTTTGGATGCTGCCCCCTGTCACGCTGATCCTGGTGCCGGGAGGCCTCTAGGCTCCACTGATCCCAGTGCTGGGAGGCATATTATCCTTTTACTATATAGGGTAGAGGCCTGGTGCATGGGTGGGGGCTGGCTGGTTTGTCCTGAAGGGTGTCCTGGATCAGGGTGGGGGTCCCCACTGGGGTGCCTGGCCAGGCTGGGTGAGGGGATGATGGCTCTTTGCAGCTGGTCACACACACTTCAGGGTAGGGGTCCCCACTGGGGTGCCTGGCCAGTCTGGGTGAGGGGCTGAGGGCTGTTTTCAGGCTGGGACTGAAGCTCCCAACTGCTCCTCTTTTTCTTTTTTTATTTTTTATTCTGGGCCAGCTTTAGCTCTGAGGCTCCAGCTCTTAGGCCTCCGCTCCTGAAAGCAGGTATCTGGTTTGTTTCGGTTCTCGAAACTCTGTATCAACTCCAGCTCTGAGATCTCAGCTCTGAGATCCCAGCTGCTGAAAGCTGGTTTCTGGAGTTTTGTTTAGTGTCTGTATTTGTTACAATGTTTGAAACTGCAGGCTCAGAGGCCGGCAAGGCAGGCGGGGAATGTTGGTTTCCTCCGTCACTGAAGCAAGCAAGCCTCATGTTAGTTTCAAGCTGCCTGGCTGCCAGCTGCCATCTTGGCTGACAGTTAATTTGCATATTGTCCTGATTAGCCAATGGGAAGGGTAGCGGTCATACGCCAATTACCATGTTTCTCTTTTATTAGTGTAGATTCTCTCTCTCTCTCTCTCTCTCTCTCTCTCTCTCTCTCTCTCTCTCTCTCTCTCATCCTTTGTCTTCCCTTCTGAAGGCTAAGAAAGCAAACATTACCTCATTTCTTTCATCCTGCAGGTACAGATTTTTGTTTGAATTGTGAGACATCCCAATTTGTACATTGTTTTTAATTCACATTCCACTAAAAGCCAGTGGACAGAAATGAGTAGAGTTTACACACATGTCAAAAAAAAATACCTCAATATTTCTTTTTCAATTGATTGCACTTTTTAAATGAGCTGTTAATAATTTAAATTTATGTTTATTGCCCTTGACAACGTAATAAATGTGCTTTTAAAGTGTGTGAATTTGTCTCATCTTCCTGCATATCGTTTTCCTGTTTATACAAAATTATTTTCTCATTTATCCTTGAATCTTAGCTCTTACTTTTATTTTTACCTTTTTTTCTTTAACTTTATATCTTGGTTTGGATATTATAGATTTTATTTTTAGTGATTAAAATTTCAACATGTATATTTAACTATATGTATGTATAGCATAATCCAAAGATTCTCACCAAGGATCTTATTCTCAACTACCCTTAAAATACTTCAACTGCCTGAAATCTTGCAAATTATTGTCTAGAAATTTAATTTCAGCATTTAAAAGACACTTATAAAATGAGCCACATATTACAGTCAATAGTGAGCATTAGTAAAGAGGTATGTGTCTATTTGTTTTACATTTTATCCAATCGCAGAGATTTTCCCACTTTGCTTTCACCCCCTTCTCAAACTGTTATTCTGTGGAGCATTTTCTCAATCCATTGAGATTTTGCTTCCTGGCAATTGTCCTCAGTTTGGCTCAAATAAACTCATATAAATTCTCCACAGGTTTAAACATTTCTTAGGTTGACAACTTTGGCGTTTTGTGTTTATGATGTTATTTGCTGTTGGTTGCATACTTCTGCATGGGGGGGAGGATTGACTGAGGGAATTCTTTCTTTACATCAGCAGAAGTAGTATTTGAGTGAGAGATTCTTTTGCAGATTTATATTTCTGAATCTGTTGGAAGTAGCTTTACCTTCCTTTCCCACATATATTTATATATTTAGCTGTTTAAGCTACCTGGACTTTTCCATCAGCAACACATTGGGTGCATAAAAAAAAAGGTAGTATTACACAACTGCTACCAATTTGATGTTATCTAGTTAGAAGGTTAAAAATATGTAGCTCTACCACAGTGGTTCTCAACCTTGGCTGCACATTAGAATCACTGGGAATCTTTTTAAAATCCTGATTTCTGAGGATGAACCACTGCTCTAACAGGTATTAGATAACCAGCAATCCCAGGCATTAGAGATCACCCAGAAAATCAGATTAGCATCATTAAACTGAGTGCCCTGAGCTCTCTGATCCTTGTATTGCAAGTTGGACTGTCCTCCAGGGAAGGAGAATTCCAGGCAGAGTTGCAAGTGTGGGATGATTATTAGGGCCAAGGGATATATGTGTTACTATGTAGGCCTGTGGTTTCAGCCAACCCTACAGGGAGCTGTGGAGCTAAAATGATCCATAAGAAATGTCTTGCATTGGGCCAACATAACCAAGCCTTTATGCTTGGGACTCCAGCAGTTACTGGTGTGGCCAGCTCTTAGAAGGCGTGAATTTGGGCAGGGCAGCTTTCTGTAGCTGAAGCCATTTCAGAAGAGGTACCAGCACTACCAGCTACTGGTACAACAATGCATCCTTGAAGGAGCATCTGGGCATCACATCTCCTTCTCCACTACTCTCTATAGCCTAAACCTAGATAAGTGTATATTTACTACAAATTATTATTATATTATTGCACAGTTGGATTGCATGGATAAATTAAATCACACTATTATATCCAAAAATTTAATTCTTTACCTACCCAGTTTTTTTATAAGCATTTTTTTCTGCAAGAACAATATCAATAAACAATGTGTTACTTGTAAGCAATTCTCTGCTATGGCAAATATAGTCCATTATTCATTTAAAAATTTTTTTGCATAGAAAACTATCTGTTATAGGTAGGATATATTACCAGGAAGGCATTTCCCCAAAGCAAGGTAAAATTTCTCTCCCACTATAAACTTATTTGCTACTGAACAACCATCCTTATCTATAAAAGGGGCAGGGAGTCTTGAGACTTTATTGACAGAATCTTATAATTATTGTTTTATTATTTTTAAAGTTGTAACTAATAAATGCACATGTTTTAGAATCTTAGATCAAAAAGTAAACCAATGATATTCACTGTATGCCAAATCAAGTCATTAGTAAGTAAAGAGTAAGCGACTAAATTGTAGGTCCATTGTTCATTGTATCATGGTACTTCAGTTTGAAATGAGTAATATGTGTTGAATTTTGTTTTGTTTTGCTTTTATCAGCAAATGCCTATTGTCCACATGGGCACATTCATATACAAACACTAAAAGCATAATATTGATAGGCTCCGTAGAAATATGCAAATAGAACAATTTCAGAGATTTACTATCACAAAAAATTAGGAAACCTCTACTGTGGAATATACATTTCAAAGCTATAAGTGCTTAGCATTAGTTTAATAGATAGCATATTTAATATAACAAAATAAAAATATTTCCTCTTTTAGTCTCAGGGCTAGTGTCATACCATAAAAGGAAACACTATTAAAAACCAACAACAACAACAAAAAACACAGTGAAAATCTAAGAAAAACAATAATAAACTAATAATTCCTAGGCTAAACTAATAATTCTTTTATTTATATGTTTTGTTTAAACATCCAAATTTTTACTTAGTTGAACTATAAAATAGCAAAGATTAAAGTACAAATACTATAGATTCATCAGCACTCTATCAAGCATATTTCCCCTCTTTTTACTTAAAAAATAAATTCTGCCGAAACCGGTTTGGCTCAGTGGATAGAGCGTCGGCCTGCGGACTGAAAGGTCCCGGGTTCGATTCCGGTCAAGGGCATGTACCTGGGTTGTGGGCACTTCCCCAGTGGGGGATGTGCAGGAGGCAGCTGATCGATGTTTCTCTCTCATCGATGTTTCTAACTCTCTATCTCTCTCTTCCTCTCTGTAAAAAATCAATAAAAAATATATTTAAAAATAAAATAAAATAAAAATAAATAAATTCTAATTATATGTTAAAAGGTTGTGTTGTTGGTTTTTTCTTTCCTGAAAAAAGCTTTATTGTTTCCATTTGGCCCAATGCATGGGAGAAGGCTCCAGGGTGGTTGAAAGGATGCCTAGTGGTTTCAGGAAGAGGCCCGGGCAAAAGCCAGACACCAGGGGATGCAGAGGGGCCCTTCAAAGGCTCTGGGTTCCAAAAGCTCCTGGTGGTGCTTGAGGGTGAGCCTTTTAAAAGAGATACTCGCCCAGCCCACCTGGGCCAGCCAGCCTGTGGAGGTGAGTCAGGTGTCTCCCATCTTCTGGATGAGTTTCACCTCCTCACCCAGGAAGTGGTTCTCCAGGAAGTCACAGACGACTGTCTGCGCCGGCAGAACTCAGGGGCTGCAGCTCCAGTGGGCCCTTGTTCAGGTTCCTCTCAAGGCCGGGGCGGCTTCCCTGGCGTCCTGAGTTTTGCCCATTCACCTTGGGATGACTTCAGCACATCCTGAGAGAGAATGCGGCCTCTGCACTGGTTTGCATCTTTAAGAGAAGCTCCGGGCCCTCCAGTTTCTCCTCAGCCAACTCTCGGAAGCCACATTATGGAAGTCAAAATAGGAGCCCAGAGACAGGTAGGTGTAGGAGGCCCACAGATGCAGGTGGGCCAAGCAGTTGACAGCAGCCTCCACCTTAGTGGAGTAATTCTAAGGAATTTGGGAGCTCATGGCTATTTGGCAATAGAAGTTAAAGTAAAAACAAAACAAACAAACAAACAACAAACAATGGAGGCTGGACTCAGAGGCTGAGGATGTTGGAGGTGGCTCTGACAGTGGTGACTGGAAAAGAGGTTGGAGGGTGGTCAGAGGCTGGAAGAAGGGGCGTCCCTGGATCTGTTGTGTCCAATCACTTTTGAAGCAAGAGTCAGATCCGGGACCACTGAGGGCACTGCCAAAGTGTTTTATTTGTTTTTTAAATGTGAGTAAACGGTTTCCTAAAATGAGTGGGCAAATAACAGAATATTCAATTTTGCATAATTAATTAAACTAATAAACTATGGAGATAGTTATATTCTCACTGAATAGCATCAATTTCTCAGAATCTTGGGCTCCTTAAAAACTTGAAAAATAAATTATTGATTTTTATAGGTGCATTTTATATTTTCTAGCAGAAATATCACTCAAGGTAGCAATCTTTTCTTAAATTTTAGTCTTAGAATAAAGTAGTATTTTAAAATATGAGACAATGGAAACTTTATTATAGAATGGAAAGATTTATTACAGAAAGTGCTGAGGAGATACAGAGTAAGTCTGTCTCTTTAATAAAATGCTTCATCCATCATCATCCAAAGTACACAATATTTTACTTTCTTGCATGCAAATACATTTTGGGGGCAGTGTCATAACATAGAGATAAAAGCATGGGCATTGAGCAAGACAGACTTGCCACTTACTACCTGAGGGATGTGAGCAACGTATTTGGGTTCTCCCAAACTCTAATTTCCTCATTGGTCAACTAG
Source organism: Myotis nattereri (assembly GCF_964212035.1). NCBI lineage: Eukaryota > Metazoa > Chordata > Mammalia > Chiroptera > Vespertilionidae > Myotis > Myotis nattereri. Next base: position 52,199,115 of record NC_138085.1, read on the forward strand.
GACTAATAAAGCATACTAACCCATACAGGTTAACCTATAAAAAACAACAACATGTACCATCTCATATGATCCTTTCCACTTATTTGCATTATTTCCTATAGATATACCAGTCTTTTTTTGAAGGAATACATTGTTACTGTAATAAAAAACAAGGTATTTATTAGTAGCCAACCAGTTTCCTATATATTTCCTAATATGGTATATGCCCAGTCATCTCACGCCATCTTATTATTCTGTATTTACCATCTATCTTACTGCTGGGTTTAAACACAGCAAAGTAACTAAAAATGCTTTGGAGTTCTGTTTTTTTTTTTTTCCTACTATGATTTATTTCAAAGGGAAGTTAACTGTACCCAAGACAGTACAAACATTAAAAGAATACAAAATATGTACACAGTTTCTGATTATTAATGCTAGAACCTAGGGACACTGTAAACAATGTTAATATATTTTAAGTGGTGCAACTACATATCTGGAAGGAAATAGATGTTACACAGATGAGAAAAGTGAGCTCAGATAAAGGGATTTTGCCAAGGTCAAAATGTTTACAAAGAGGCTAATTACACATAAACAAAGGCTCTCTCCTATAAACTACCTGCAGAAAAGCTGTTCACAAAATCATACATCCAGGATTAGTCTAAGTATGATAAAATTCCCAGCTGCTCACAATAATTTGACAGTTTAAATTTGTCAGAATGTTGAGCAATGTGTGTATGTGATTTATTGTTTTGGAGCCTCCTCATACTAGAGAAATAGAATCATCACTCAGAATGCTGTCAGGCCTCAACATTCCACTTGCAATTGCCCACTGTGGGGGCCTGGGAATTTCCTATGCTATTTTGTGTGGTTGAAAACAAATTAATATATCAGATTTCTTCTTCTCTTTCTACATTGGGTTTCTATTATTTCTTTTTTAAACAACCTCTTATGGGGATACAAAAGATAAGGTAAATATCCTCACAGTGCCTAACTAAATTGATCTGGATTCCAAGTTATTTGATAAGACCTGAAATAATGAAAAGTTATTTTAATAGATATGGTGATAATTAGTTAATTATTATGGACCTGTAATCACTATTATTCATAGGGTCTTTGATAAATATGCTTTTGGGACCAGCTAAACAGTAAAATCTGTATCTTTCACCTATAAGATGAGATCATATTTGATTCTGTTTTAAAAATCCTTTTATATATATCACTAGGGGCCCGGTGCACGAAATTCGTGCACTGGGTGTGTGTGGGGGGGAGAGTGTCCCTCAGCCCAGCCTGCCCCCTCTCACATACTGGGAGCCCTCAGGCGTTGACCCCCATCACCCTCCGATCGCCTGATCGGCCCCTTGCCCAGGCCTGACGCCTCCGCCAGAGGTGTCAGGCTTGGACAGGGGACCTCCGTCTCCCCCCGATCACTGGCTCTGGCCCCCGCCCAGGCCTGAGGCCTCTGGCCCAGGAATCATGCCTGGGCAGGGGACCCCCATCTCCCTCTGATCGCTTGCTCCACCCCCCGCCCAAGCCTGACGCCTCTGACCCAGGCTTCAGGCCTGGGCAAGGGGACCATCATATCCCCCCAATCCCCAGCTCCGCCCCCCACCCAGGCCTGATGCCTCGGCCAGAGGAGTTGACCCTCATCACCCTCTGATCACCAGTCACCGGATCGGCCCCTTGACCAGGCCTGAGGCCTCTGGCAGAGGTGTCAGGCCTGGGCAGGGGACCCCCAGCTCCCCGCGGTTGCAGGCTCCGCCCCTGCCCAGGCCTAAGGCCTCTGGCCTAGGCGTCCGGCCCAGGCAGCGGGGACCTGCAGTGGCAGCGGGGGGTGCCGCGATCGTGGGCTTCGCTTTAGGCCCAGGCAAGGGACCCCTAGCTCCTGGGACTGCCAGCTTCGACCATGCCCAGCTCCCATCGCTGGCTCCACCCCTACTTCCTGCTATCACTGGCCAGGGCGGCAAAGGCGCCTGATTCTCCGATCATGGCTGAGGGGCAGGGCAAAGGCGGCCCCAGGGCCGCCTTTGCCCTGCCCCCCAGCTCTTAGCTCCCCCCTGGGTTTCAGATCACTGTCAGTGGCAGGGGGCTTCTTCCTGCTTTCCCTTTCGCTTCCCTGCATTGTGCCTACATATGTAAATTAGCCGCCATCTTGTTGGCAGTTAACTGCCAATCTTAGTTGGCAGTTAACTGCCAATCTTAGTTGGCAGTTAATTTGCATATAGCCCTGATTAGCCAATGAAAAGGGTATCACCGTACGCCAATTACCATTTTTCTCTTTTATTAGTGTAGATGCTTTTTAATAAATTGCTCTGTTAAGAATTCAATATTTATAGAATATTTTTATAAATAATAGCCGTGCTAACACATTTTGAGGGAAAGAGAACAAACTGCTTAGTGCTAAATTTGTGTGGCATTCAATTTTCTTATTCCGTGAGTGACCATGTGAACAAAATAGATTTGATATCAGCTGAATATGACTTTTTCGGTTTCTAAATAAATAAATAAATGAATAACACCTAGAGTTTTCCAAATTCCATATACCTAAATTATTCAGTGTCTTGAGTTCCAACCAATGACTAAAATTTCCACTTTGGACTTTTGTTTTTCTTTCCAGATTTCAATCCAGTCTGTCATGGTATAAAGGGTATAGAGATTTTCTTTATTTGCATGAAAACTATTTAATGTAACATCTTTGGTTATGATTTTGGGTAAGATAAATTATGTCTTGTTAGGCTCTAGAACTCCATGAAATGTGGAATGATGGCTCAATATCTGCTTGACCACATGCCTACATCCAGAATTTCTAAAATGTTTAGAATTCATTTTGATAAAAGAGTAGCATGAAATGGAAGGTCTCAGTCCACCAAATGTTGATCCAAGCTTTAAAAAAAAATTAAGCTCTCAATTATTCATAGAATTACTTGTTCTGCAATAGCTACCCCACCACCATCCCCAGCCCCACTTACAGATGGAAAAATAAAGTAACTCTCCTAATGTGGGATAAGTACTAATAGGATAATTTAGAATTTAAGAAATTGGCACAATTTAAGCTCTGAGATGCTTGAATGTGCCAGGATGGAACTTTCTAAAAAAAAAAAAAAAAAATCTGCTGTTCTAAATACCTCAGAGAGAGCAAGATGAGTAAGGTATGGGCCTTCTTCTTAAGGAGCTTATCAGTTAATGGGGAGTAAGGTCACAAAAAGTGCTCCGGAATTTCCAAGAAAGGTGTATATTGATGGGATTAAGAAGGCAGTTTAAGGGAAATACCTGAAGGTTAGGTAGGATTTCGACAGGTGGAGATGATAGTGATAGGACAGAATGTTCCAAGTACATAAGATGAAGAGGTGGGGATGTTCAGGGTAAGGAAGCAGTCACTGAAATAGAATATATGTAGGGGGACAGTGAGTTTAGGCTAAAAATAGGGTAAAGCTAGAGACAAAGGACCTTAGATAGCAAGTCTAGAAGTACTGGAAAGTGATATATCTGAGCTCTGTTTTCATCTGGAACGGAGGATAGAGGGAAAAGAAGTTGAAAGGAATAATTATTATGGAACTCTATCGCTTAGGATATGAATTCATTAGAGGTTAACCAAGAATGAAAGTTTTTGCTAAAGCAAAAGGTGAATAAAATTTTAAGATGCAATAAGGCCTTCATTCATTCATGCATTCATTCATTCATATATTTTAGCCAATGACTATTTATTGAGTGCCTACCATGACCTGATACTGCTGCTGTTTGGTGTTGGGGAAGCAGTGAGAATAAGAACGGCAGAACCTTTTTTCCTCAGAGAGCTTACATTCTTAAAAGAATTGAACATTCTAGAGAATAGCCTGGCAAAAGAACCTGATGCCATTATTAAAAATAATTATTAACAATGTATTTTTCTCAGCAAACCGACCCAGAATCCACCTTTAAAGACTCACTCATGCCTTCTTGTATTCATGTAGGTAATAACAAGCCCCAGGGTAATCAAAATCTCTAACAGTTTGCTATGCTATTGTAACAAAATGAGTAACTTAAACACACACACATTATCTTACACATTATCTGAAGGTCAGAAGTACAAGAGCAGTCTCCCTGGGCTAACCTCATGGTGTTGGCAGTGTTTATTTCTTTTTTCTTTTTTTGCCTTTTCCTGCTTCTAGAGGCTGTCAACATTCCTGGACAAGCCTATCACTACTAGCCCTCTGCTGAGATGACGGAGGGAAATCATGATTCATGTGCCTCATCTACTCAAAATGCCTTCTGTGTGATTAAATACTCTCATCTTTAGAGCCCCGAAGGCACTAACAAAAGGTTGTCTAGCAACACCCTTGGCTTTCTTTCCAGAGCATGCTTCCTGACAGTGAATCCCTGATACTAGCATCTTCTGAACTCTGAGTAAACTGAGAATTTATCAGATTATCTAGTCTCAGTTCCTTTTTGCTTTACAGTTCATCCCTCAATTTTTATCTTTCCTCTCCCATATTACTAAGCCATATCTTCAGTACTTTACTTACAAATCTTCTCAGCCTAATAGCCAAGTTCATCACTTTTTACTTTCCATACAACTCAGGTCAATTTCTTGCCATCATGTAAAAGGATACCCTTTCTTTAAGTTTTCCATAACATTTTCGTTATTTCCTTCTGAACTATCACCAGCAGTGGCTTTAATATCCATATTTATGTGAGTCATCTTTTTGTGATGGTTTAAGAATTCTCTAAGACAGTATAGGTGTCCTCTACTATGCTTCCCACTTCCTCAGAGCCCTCAATAAATGCCTCTTTAAATGCCATACTTCTACTACAGTCTAAGGAAGGCTAGGCTTTCCCTGTAATGCCCCTCAAACTTCTTCCAGCTTCTACTCATTATCCAATTTTAATATATGGTGATGGAAGATGAGTTGGCTTTGGGTGGTGGGTACACAGTGCTATATGAAGATCTTATAACATAGAAATCTACACCTGAAACCTATTTGATCCTATTAATCAATGTTACTCCAATAAATTTAATTTTAAAAAAGCTACCTCCACATTTTTTAAAATATTTATTACTAGAAGCCCGTTGCACGAAGATTCGCACAATAGGCCTTCCTTCCCCTGACTGCTGGCACTGGTTTTCCTCTGCCACTGGGGACCCAGGCCTTTGGTCTGGCCGCAACGGAGAAGCCAAGCCTTGAAGCTAGGCTTTTCCCCTCTGGCCACAGTGAGGCTTGCCTTCTCTGCTGCAACCCCAGGGAGGCTTGGCTTCTCCCCTCCAGCCGCAGCAGGGAAGCCAAGCCTCTTCAGTCTTCAGTCTTCACTCCAGCCGGAGCCTCAGTCTTTGCTCCATGCCTGTGTATGCAAATTAACCGCCATCTTTGTTAGGTTAATTTGCATAGTCACTCTGATTGGCTGGTGGGCGTAACGGAGTGACACCAATTTGCATGTTTCTCTTTTATTAGTGTAGATAGTAGCATCCCACTTCCAGGTAGTACCAACATCTGTATTGCTTTTCTATTGTTAATGTAACAGTTACCACATGGAAGGTGCTGATAGGGATCCCTGGGAGAGGGGGTGGAGGAGGGGTGCCAAGGGAGAGAAAACCAGATTGCCTGATGTTTAAATCATAAGGCAGACCTCAGTGCTACTGCAGAACTTTATGAATCAGTAGTAATGATGCTTAAGTACAGAATGTACAATGAGTCACATACATAATTTAAAAATGAATAATTAGAGGCACAGGAGATTTTGTATTACAAAGGAATCTCTCAACCACTCTCTTACACACCTGAATCAGTCTCATACAAACATTAGGGAAACATTAACACCTCTAATGAATATGATTCCATAAACTGAAAGTTTCTTTTTCCATCGATTTCTTACAGTATTTTATAAACTCTTCAAATATCAAATATGGAATGTATCACTGGGAACTACTACCTTGTAGAACATTCACCAGTGATATAACAAACTTCTGATACAATACAAGGAAAGTTGGTAGAACTTTACAGTGGACATTAAAGCTAATTCATTAAAACATAGTAATGAAATTCTATCTTTACAATTTAAATAAAGGAGCTAATTGGAAAAGACAGCAAACAAAGAGAAATGTAATGGCATACTAATATATCTAGGTTAATACCTTTGCAGAGTACAAAGGCATACAATTTAATATAAATAAAAATCTGGAAATATAATTCAAGGCTAAAGTGGAAAATTCATGCTAAAAGAAGATCTAGGGAAATGAGAATATTAAAAAATCATTACTGAAAAAAATAATCTCAATTCTCACTGAATTGTTGAGGAGTAAAGTGAGAGTTATATTTAGCAGTTATCAATGCTAATTAGCAACAAGTCCCAGATTTTAGAAGTTAAAAGGCTACATTGTTCTGAAGTTAACTGTGATTTATCACTTTCAAAGAATTTTTAAATGGCATTACAGTTTTTGTTTGAGGTTGACTAACTCATGTATGTTATTGAAAGTTTATGTAGCAAATGATTTTAATTTCAGCAAACCCTATTTCGGAGAGGTAAGGTCAACAAAAGACCATATTTGCTTTACTTTAGCCTGAGCATCTCTGCCAGCTCCCACCGCTAAGCCTAGATTCTTTTCCAGTTTTATGTTTTGTTTTGTTATATTGAAGGTAAGTTGGAAGAAGGTAAGAAAAAATGGAGATTGTGCAAACATTATGACACTGTCATAATATCAGATGGTTTCATTATAAAATGCTTGCTAGGGAGATGTTTAACATTTATTGAATGATAAATTTACCTTCTTTGACAGCAATTTTTGGGGTGCTTCATTTACTACCTAAGGTTTACATAGGCATTCAGTACTTTACATGAAATATAATGGCTCATGAATGAGATTTCTCTCATTTATCTCATGTTTTGCATTCTCACACCTACTCTCATAGTTTAGCCCCTCATCTTCTCTTAACTGACTGTAGCAATAAACTTTTAATAATTTTCCCTGACACCAGCATTAATGTCCTCAATATATCCTCTACATGCCAAAACAGCTAACTTTCAAAAATGCAGAGTTGATAAAAATAGCTTCCTTGCTATAAATATCTGATGTTTACAGAACCATGTAGAAATTTCTAACTATGATCTGACAAGGCCCTACAGCTAGCCCCACCCCATTTTTTTTTTCCAGCCACACATTTATTTCATAGTTAGTTCTGTTTCTCTGGAATCCTGACTAATACAACTGCTGAGAGAAGTTAAAGAAGAGGTGTTGTGGGTTGAATCATGTTCCCCAAAAAGATATGTTCAAGCCCCGATTAAATGTATCATATTGGATTAGGATGGTCTCTAAGCTCAATGACTGGAGTCCTTATAACAATAGAAAAATTTGGACACAGGCACACACAAGAAGAATGTCATGTGATGACAGAGGCAGAGATGGGAGACATATTTAGAAGCCAGGAATTCCAAGTTTTGACAGCAACCACCAGGAGCTGGGTGAGAAGGATGAAACACACTCTCCCTGAAACTCATGGATACAGAGAGCAGTGTGGTAGCTGCCAGAGGGAGGGGACGGGATGGGGTGAAGGGGGCCTAATATATGATGAGTCCTTGAATTCCTCTGTGTTCCACTGTCAATGATTATCATCTTAAACCAGCCTACTAGTTACAAGTACTAACGGATGGGAAGGAGTGAATGGCACAGTTAACTGCACCCAATTGCTGGATAAATAATTCAAAATAGAGCCCCTACTAAGCTTGGGTCTAGAAGAGATTAAATGACATATTAGTGTGCAAACTCATGATGAAAGAGAAATTATAATTTGCAGCTTTAACTCTTATAATCTGTATAGTTATTTCCTCCAAATCATTCCCTTCTCAGTACAGATGTGAAGTTGGAGAGCTATAAATCTATAAATACATTACATTGTATACTAGTATATAGTATTAAATATAGCATTTTCTGATTAATATTATACTGTGTTGGTACTGGTTTAACTATGTAGTAATTATCAGTTTTAATAATAAATAATTACTAAGTATAAGTAACCATAATAAGTACTGAATTGACTTTAAACTATCTTTAAGGAAAAAAAAAATATTTATAATTTCTTCTAGGTTTTTCACCAAGTTTATGCATGCAAAATTATTATAATACAAATTTTATTTTAGAAAAAATAATTTCCTACTTACAGAAATGCAAAAATAGACATGCTGCATTCCAAAATTTTTAAAGCTACTCTCTTATCACTTAGAAATGGCTGAACCAATTTAAACTAAATTAAATTTAAAAATAAAGTATTCCTGAGCCGAATCCCCATCTGTTGAGTTTCTGTCTCAGAACCTAGTTTTTAGTTGATTACAAACACTGAGAGAAATTTATCATGGATCCTGGGACCACCTCATTTTGTAATAGGAAGTAATGGTCACCAGCAATGAGGGAATATATTGTGCATAGAAGTCAACCTTTTTACCATTCTAAATTGGTTGGTTTGGACTTTAAAATCAATATTCACATATTTTATTTCACATACTGCTTTATCATAATGCAATATCTTCCGCTGAGGTGGAAAGAAAAAGGTCTGCTTTAGTAATAAAAAGTAGGTGGGCAGAAATTGCTAGACAATTTATAGCTTTCCCTAAAAATAAATTGAATGCTATTACCTATACTATACATAGAAAAGAGTAAAAGAAAAGAGAGAAGAGACCATAGATTTGAGTATTATGCAAACTCAGAAAGTAAGAAATGAAAAATCCAAAGTTTTGTATCTTTAGTTAAGTGAAGTATATCACAGGCAAATTAATATCACAAGCATAGTATAATTTAAATTTCTTACATTTCCAGGATATTCTAGGTGTAGTATTTTGGTCAGATTCTAAATATGATATAAGAAATTATATTGATACTTATAAGAAGTCATTTTTTCTACGTAAACACAAAATACTATGTTATAGGGTAGGCAGGATGAATATAGTTTTAACATTAAAACACGTTATAACATTTGTAATGCTCATTTTATTCATCTATTATTGAACACCTGCCACAAGGCAGACATCATCCTAAATCTGTGAATCCAGATTTTGTATTTGAAACTAGATAGATTTTCTCACAGTATACTATCACCAAATAACTTCATCTCTGGTATAGCACTCAACGTCTTCAAGTTCATTTTATTCTTTTTAGAGTTTAATTTCTTGGCATATTTGTATGTTGGATTTTTTCTTTTCTATAATCCAGTAAACTGCAACACTTTTCTCCTCTCCCTAATTCTAGTTATATGAAATAAAACTTTTCCCAGTATTCTACAAAACAATATTTCAATATAATTAATTTCTAAATCCTCAAGCAATCAGAACTAATGATGTTTAGTGTTGGTGACTGAATGTTAAGTCTAAAAGAATAATAGAGGATTCATGTGCTCATTAGACTTGCCATTTAACTTAATAAGTGGATGGAGCCCTAGCCAGTTTGGTTCAGTGGATAGAGCATTGGCCTGCAGACTAGAGGGTCCCAGGTTCAATTCCGGTCAAGGGCATGTGCCTTGGTTGTGGGCACATCCCCAGCAGGAGGTGTGCAGGAGGCAGTTGATTGATGTTTCTCTCTCATCGATGTTTCTGGCTCTCTGTCCCTCTCCCTTCCTCTCTGTAGAAAAATTAATAAAATATATATTTTAAAAAATAAGTGGATGGAACTGGAAAGCATTATGCTAAGCGAAATAAGTCAGTCAGAAAAAGATAAATATCACATGATCTCACTCATTTGTGGAATATAATGAACAACATAAACTGATGAACAAAAACAGATCCAGAAACAGAGAAGCATTGATCAGAGGGAAGGTAGAGGAGGGTGGGGGGAAGGGGGAGAGATCAACCAAAGGACTTGTATGCATGCATATAAGCCTAAACAATGGACACAAACACCAGGGGGTGGGGGTGAGGGCAGGAGTGGGAGGGGTGGGGGGATGGGAGGATAAAGATACATATATAATACCTTAATCAATAAATTAGAAAGGCTAATTAAAAATGTCTTTAACTTGGCATTTGATTTTGCACTGAACAATGGCTTCCTTTGACATCAAATTTTGCCTCAGAATCCATTTGAGCATTTGGCTATGTAGTGAAATAAGCTTCAATTGTATTGTCAAAGAAATCCTGTTTAACACAGAAGAGATAAGTAGGGAAAAACATGCTATTTGTCAAAATCCCTTTGGCTTTAGTTTTCATAAAACTGGAATAGTCCAGATGGATTAGCTTTTCAAATATTCTACATTTCTTTACTGATTTTTTTCCTCATTGGAGGGAAAGAGAAATTGTGCTCAAAACTCTCCTTCATGTGGGCAGTTATTTGTTATTTGTCTTTTTTTTAACTGATGCATAAACTGGATTATTTATCATGAGTAGTATATGTTCCTCTAATATGGATGTACACATCTTTCAAAAATATTTTCTTTAGCAATATTTTAATGTGAAGATAAGTCCTAACTGGAGTTCATCAGTACACTTGAAGTGGCATAAATGCCTTTACCTGCTTCAGTCCTTGGTGAAACCTATGAAATGGAGACATTGATATCACACATGTTTTGAAAACAGTCGATTTCATCCTTATAATATACTCCACTTCCAGAGGTGGAAATAGTCAATATTAACTCTATAGATAGAAGTTAGTATCAGGATATACAGTTATTTATTTGTACAAGTCTAATAATTACCATTTCTTTTTCTCTTATATTCTAACTAGAGGCCTGGTGCACGAGATTCATGCACTCAGGGGGAGGAGAGGTCCCTCAGCCTGGCCTGTGCCCTCTCACAGTCTGGGAGCCCTCAGGGGATGTCCGACTGATGGCTTAGGGGGGCCTAGGGCCTAAGCTGTCAATCGGACATCCTTACCGCTACCGCAGAGGTGGGAGAGGCTCCCACCACCCCCGCTGCATTTGCCAGCCGTGAGCCGAGCTGGGCTTCTGGCTGAGTGGTGCTCCCCCCATGGGAGTGCACTGACCACCAGGGGGCAGCTCCTGCATTGAGCGTCTGCCCCTGGTGGTCAGTGCACATCATAGCAACTGGTTGTTCTGCCATTCAGTCGATTTGCATATTACCCTTTTATTATATAGGCTAAGTTTTCTCTTTAAAATGGTATATAACAAGGGCATTTATTTTTCCAGTATCTAACTTCCTATAACCATTACCTAAGTAGAAATTATATTTTTGCATTTCATGTGTATGCTTAAAGATTGATAAGATCCAGTTTTTTTTTGTTCTCTTGTTTAAATTAATCCATTTAACAAATATTTATTGAGCATTACTTAATACAAGGTATCACACAAAAAATATACATGGCCTGTGGCCTCACAGAACTTACATTCTAATGGTAGAGATGGGCATTAAATGTGTAAATATAGCAGTGGATGCTTTGCAGAAAAGTACACTTGACACATACACTACGGAAATAAGATTCACCTTGGATGGGAAAATGACTGAAGCTGAAACTTGAAAGATGCACTAACCAGATGAAGGCAGAGGGGAGACATCTCAAGCAACGTGCAATGGCATTTGCAAAGGCATTTAGACTAAAAGAAGCATAAAAGCCCTAGCCAGTTTGGCTCAGTGGATAGAGCATTGGCCTGCAGACTGAAGGGTCCCAGGTTTGATTCCGGCCAAGGGCACATGCGTGAGTTTCAGGCTCGATCCCCAGTAGGGGGCGTGCAGGAGGCAGACAATCAATGATTCTCTCTTATCATTGATGTTTCTATCTCTCTCTCCCTCTTCCTCTCTAAAATCAATAAAGAAATATATATTTTTTTAAAAATAAAAGAAGCATAAAAACTGTTCAGAAACTTAAAAACGCCAGGGCCATTATAAGTTGTAGTAGGATTTTTTTTTCCCTTGTCCTAAAGGCAATTTGAAGTATTGAATATAATCCACATCAGTGGAGGAAAGACCAGTGCTGGCTTGCCTGGCTTTTTTTTTTTATTAATCAGGTAAAAATACCCCTTTAAATTGATCCCCAGACTATTAACTAATTAATAAAAGCCTATGGGCATAAAATTCAGGCAGTTAGAATTATGACTAATTACTCATAATGAAGATGAGAGTCAACAAGCTGGGAATATCTAATAAAAAGTTCTTGAACTTCAGCTCTAGCAAATTAACCTCCTATACAAAGAGAGGCTATATCTCATTTATGGAGAATTTTGTCCCATCGAGTATATGCCCCCCAGTCTCTGCTGACACCACTGGGGCCAGCACATGGTAAGGCTCTCTCTCCCTTGATTGGATAGTGACCCAGCATCTTAGGGACCATCAAGCTACAAGCCTAACTCTTATTTTCTTCATCCTCCCCAAGATGTACTGGCCTCTGCCAGAAGAGGAAGATTGTGGGGCCCACCCTCATCTAAGAGCAAGGTCCTTCCCACCCCTCATATACTCTCCTTTATGAGCCAAAGAATGAAGACAGAAGGAGAATAAAAGGTAAGTTTGTTTTTCTGAACTTGCAGATGTGTGTGTTTTATCTTTCAGCACCAATCAAAGAAAAGAATCTAAGTATGATGAGGAACCAGAGCTCAAACTTGAGTGACAGTTTTCAGAACCAATTGCATAATCTGATTTGCATCTTTAAAAAGCTGCCTCAACAGCAGGAAGTGAAACAATTGGAAGAGAGCATGGGTATATGCAGAGAGGCTATTTTAGAGGTCAGAATAGTTGTCTTACAGCTTTGAGAGGAAAGAAGTGGGTACGGAGAGCATATGTTTTATTTTGGATATTTTGAGTTTGAAATGGCTTTGAGCATCTAAGTGAATATGCCACATATGTAGTTGTTTGTGTGAAGTTCAGAGAACAGTTTTGGAACAAATATGTATTTAAATGTCTTTCATTAGCATCCAGATGAACTTATATTTTTTCAGTACCATGACTCATTCTCAATACAATAAGTGTTACAGTAGAAAAATTTCCCACTTGTACTTGAGAATCTATGAACATAAAAACATATACACAGGCACATACAAACACAAAAAGTGGCTCAAACACCATAACTGATCTCAAACCCCCACTGAAACAGATTTCCAGTTGCCTTAATCTACAGGCATTCATTGCTGTTACACTAAAGGGGTGATGTGGTTTATTTTTATAACACTTGTGATATTGATAATAAATAATCCTTAATAAGTAATTGAGCTATGAAGAAAATAATTGTGACTTAATTTAGAAGTACTAAAAATATTTCATTCATTATTTAAGGCAAAGAATCTAAGAAATACATGCTTTAATTCATGCTTATTCATGTCAAAATCAGTTAATTGATGCAAGAGAAATTCTTATACATATCAAGGCAGTGAGTCTAAAATACTTTAATAATTCTATGTAGTTTTCTATCTTCCATTATTCTTTTAAAATAAGTGAGCTACCTCACTAATACTGATTTTTATTTTTATTTTTTATTGATCCTCACCTGAGGATAGTTTTCCATTGATATTGAGAGAGACTGGAAAGGAGGGGGAGGGACAGAGAGAAACATCAATGTGAGAAAGACACATCAATTGGTTGCCTCCCTCACTTGCCCAGACCAGGGCCAGGATCGAGCCTGCGGCTGAGGTACATGCCCTTGACCAGAACTGAACCCAGGGCCAATGCTCTGTCTACTGGCTAAGGCTCCCTAACACTGATTTTGGATATCATGTAAATTAAAAGAAAAATAAAACCTGGTGCTTGATGTTACTTTGGACATAGATGAGCTAATTTTGGATAAATGTAGTTGTATGATTAGCAGACCAGCATTTTTCATAGTCTTTTAAAAACCATAAGACTGGAGAATTCTGTGGTTAGTTTCTCTTCTCCTTAATCAATCTATGAGCTCTCTAAAAATTACTATCTGCAAGCTATGCTTCGAAAGTCACCAAAGTCATATGCTTATTTGCAAATAATGCTAGAGGCTACTAGCGTTAGTTTCTCTCAGAAGACATTACTGCAACATTAGCTGCCTGTGACTGAATGTGATTGCAGCTGAAATGATTATTGAATTAATAAAATAAATCACTGGTGCATCCAGCACACACCATTAATTGAAACACAGACTTTATCTCCTCAGTTTAAGATAGAAAATACAAATATTTAATCAATTATTAGATCAAATAGATATTAAGACCTAGCCTTATAAATAGTCAATCATGTCCCAACCTGAAATAAATGACCAGATAACTACTTAATCTCCTTGGGGCAAAGTAATTTTCTAAAACCATAGGCTAGTTTCTCAAATACTAGTTTTCCTATCTAAGTAAAATAAAATTTCAATTTATTTTGCACTATTCATCTATTTATCTGCCTTTTACTTAGAATACCAAGCAAAATGATTTGTCTGATCACATGTTTGTAAAATGTGGAGGATAATTGGGATGGTTCCATTTCCTGGTGCGGTTGCTTCAAATGTGCCCTTCCCCAAGGTGCCTGGCAACACATGCTTATGTGTATTGGATGTTCCAGGTTGAGAAGTGAAATAATTCATTAGTGGTTCATACCAACCCTGCTAGAGAGCCCAGCCAGGGATGCTTCTAAAATATTTCATTTTAAAATATATTTTGGTATAAGGGGGCTTCTTTAAAATTAATTATTGAATCACATGTGTAGGGCTAAGGAAATATATGAAGAAAAGAAGAGTGGTAGGGAGAGATGAACAGGAAATTGACGAGTAAGTTTTGTCAGTATAAATTCAGGACTGTCTAGAACAGCGGTTCTCAACCTGTGGGTCGCAACGCCTTTGGCGGTTGAATGACCCTTTCACAGGGGTCGCCTAAGACCATCCTGCATATCAGATATTTACATTACAATTCATAACAGTAGCAACATTACAGTTATGAAGTAGCAACAAAAATAATTTTGTGGTTGAGTCACAACATGAGGAACTGTATTTAAAGGGCCAGAAGGTTGAGAACCACTGGTCTGGAACTTGGGAGACATGGAACTTATGCTTATTGGTTTATTTATTTTTTTCACATAAATACCCAGAAGTGGAATTGCTGGGTCACATGGTATTTCTAGTTCTGCTACTTTATTTATGCATATAAGAAACATTTCCTTTCAGAGCAAAATAATTTTCTCATGGGCCTCAAACCCTTTCACTATCTACGGCCCATTCACTGGTCCTATTTGCTATGAAGGTTGTGAAGTTTTGGGCCTTGTTCTTTTCTTTGTCAGCTGTATTGCTTATCTATTGCTGTATAACCAGTTACCCCAAAACATAGCCACTTAAAACAACAAACATTTTTATTTCACACATTTTCTGAGGGTCAGAAATCTGGGAATGGCTCAAGTGGGTGGTTCTGGCTCAGAAAAATCTCCTGAGGTTGGAGTCAAGCTAACAGCTAGGGTTATGGTTTGTAGGGACGGAGAATCTGCTTCTAAATCCATGTGTGTGGCTCTTGGCAGGACAGTTTGTTACTCGCTACATGGGCTCCTTCATACAACGGCTCATGATCTGGTAGCTCGCCTTCCCCAGACTGAGCAATCACAGAGAGAAAATCAGAGTGCACGCCCAAGAGGAAGGCTACCTTACATTAACAGTATCATCTCAGAAGTGACATATCACATTTGCTCTATTCTGTTGGTCCTATAGACCAAACCTGGTAAAATGCGGGAGGGGATCATATAAATATGTGACTAATGGGAAGGGTAACTCAATGGGAGTCATCTTGGTTGGAAACTGGTTAACACATGAGTCAAATTAGATCTTTAATACCACAAAGCCCCAAAGTCTAATTGTGTGCTTTTTTTTGGAGGCAGACTTGGAATTTGAGCCCATTTCTTTTTTAATACTCATCCTAGGACATGCTTAGAGAGAGGAAGGGAGGGAAAGAGAAATTTACCTAAAATGTTCAGAATAATTTCAAAATTGGCTATTAATTAAAAATATCTACTCCTACTTGTTATCCTACATTCTGGGCAATTTTAAACAGTAGTTTTCTAACAGAAGAAATTTACTGAAATCCCTGCTTCACTAAGCCATTTTAGGACATTACATTTTGGAGCCTACTTCCTTCTGCAGCTTTTTGAGGTTTGTGGTAAATGTTCAGTCTTGCATACTATTTTATAGCTGTGGTCTACAAAACAGCAATAACATGGGAGTTCAAATATGGATGGTAAATGTCAGTAGAGCAGTATATAAAATCAGGGCACAAAACATAAAGTTATTTAAGTTGCATATAAAATGCCACTTTAGTGTTATATTGAAAATGTTACTTAAAACGTTTTGAAAACACCATCCAGTCATCAAGAACAGAAAAAAGTAGTGTTGTTTTTTTTTAAGGAATAAATTTAAAAATATAAATACTAACATGTAAAGAAACTTTTATTGTTGTGTTAAATTTATTCATAAAACATCAGGCATTTTAAATAAATGTTATTTTTAAGAAAGAAAAGCCACTGAAATAAACTATATAAAGACACAGGTAATGTTCTCTACCTCAGAACCATGATAATGGGACAGCAGTGGTTGTTATAGCAACCATGGCAGGACAGCATATGGTAAGGAGAGGACCAGTTCTCCCCTTTTGTAAACATAGACCCTTACTTTCCAAGGTTAAGGACACCTTGAGGGGATAGCATTGTTTTAAGGCTAGATATAACCATCTTTTGTTTTCTTCTAATGTGAAATTATAGCTCACTATCTCAGTCTTATAAATAAATAGTGATGAAAATAGAATTGATCTTTAAATACACCAATCTGCTCTGGTTAAATCTATATATATATAAAGCCTAAGTGACCGTTCGACTGTTCAACTGGTAGCTATGATGCACACTGATCACCAGGAGGCAGACGCTCAACACACAGGCATGGAAACATGGAACAGACTGATGAATCTCAAAGGGGATGGGGGAGGGCCGGATGAGATTAACCAAAGAACGTATATGCATACTAGAGGCCTGGCACACAAAATTCGTGTGCAGGTACGGTCCCTAAACCTAGCCTGTGATCAGGGCCATCTTCCCCAGCTGCCACCCACCCAGGGTCCCAGTTTTCCATTGGGCGATCAGAGCCTGAAAGCCGGTGGAGAGGGACTAAGAGGTCGGCTGGCCCCATCCACTCATGGCACCACCCCCGCCGTGGGGGTGACCTCTGTGTGTGGGGTGACCAGCGGGGCTGGGGCCTTGGCCTGGTACTGCCTGCATCCCCTGCCACCCACCTCTGCGTCCGTGTTTGCCATTGGGTGATTGGAGCCTGCCGGCGGTAGAAGGGACCTAGAGGTCGGCCGTTCCTGCCTGCTTGCTGGCCCCACCCCGACATCTCCTGAGGCATCCCAGATTGCTAGAGGGTGCAGGCCAAAGCATAATATGCTAATTAGACTGGGTGTCCTTCCGGACGACCTTCCGGATGAAGCCAGGGCTGCAGCTATGGGATCAAGGCAGCCACCGTGGCTGCAAGGGAGGGATCCAGGCAGCCATTGCAACTGTGAAGGCCTACTATTGCACGAATTTCGTGCATCGGGCTTCTCTCTTACACATTTATATATTTATATATTTATTTATATTTATAAATATATATTTACATAAATATATAATATATATGCAAATCTATATCTATCTTACTAAATATGTATATATGTAGATCAATATAAAAAGAAGAAAATAGTAAAAATTATTCATTAATTTCCATTCATTTATTCACATTTATAGCAACTAATTCAAGTAATGAATATCTGTTAGCAGTTTATGAAACATTTATGTGTATATTGTTTAATTTTTTCAATAATTAACATATATTGAGCAATTAATCCATGTTAAGCATTGCTCTCAGTGCTTTATATGAGTTGGCCCTCTTAATCCTTACTTTACCCCTACATTAGAGAGGAGGAAACAGAAACATTAGGAGTGTAGATAATTCAGCTAGGTCACATTGCTGGTGTTACCTTTACGTAACACCAACCACCAAGATTAGTTTGAGATGGATCATAAACTTTAGAGCCAAAATTATAAAGCTTCTAGAAGAAAATTTAAGGTAATATATTTGTGGCCTTGGCAAGGCAAATATTTCTGAGAACACAAAAAGCACTGATCATAAAAACAACAACATAAACCCTAACTGGTTTGGCTCAGTGGATAGAGTGTCGGCCTGGGGACCAAAGGGTCCCGGGTTTGATTCCGGTCAAGGGCATGTACCTTGGTTGCGGGCACATCTCCAGTAGGGAGTATGTAGGAGGCAGCTGATTGATGTTTCTCTCTCATCGATGTTTCTAACTCTCTATCCCTCTCCCTTCCTCTCTGTAAAAAATCAATAAAATATATTAAAAAAACAACAACAACATAATATTGACTTCACCAAACATAAAGTAGCCTTCACATGAAATGACACTTAAGAAATTGAAAATGGTAACCACATATTGGAAAACACGTTTGCAATACATGTTTAATTCCAATTATATGATGTTTAAGAATAAGCAAAACTAATTTCTGGCAATAGAAAGGAGAAAAATGGTTACCTATAAAGGAGCTGAAAATGTTTTTATGCCTTAAAATTTTGGTTATACTGCTTTATAAATTTATCAAAAACTCATTAAATTATATTCCCAAGATGTGCATGTCACTGTATATAAAGTTTATATCAACAAAATTTAGGAATTTATTTTTAAAACTAACTGTTTTGAGTTGCTTGCTATGTGCCATACTCTACACCAGGAGTTCTCAGTTGGTTATAGTTTTTTTTCCCCCCCTAGGAGTCATTTAACAATTTAGAGACATGTTTTGTTGTCATGACTGGGATGGGGTACCACTGAGGCATCTAGTGAATAGAGGGCACAGGTGCTGCTAAACATAGAACAACATTCCACAAAATAGGATGGTATAGCCCCAAATGTTCATATAGCTGAGGATGAAAAACCCTGCTCCACACCAAGCAATTTACATGTAAAGTGTTCTAAAAAAAATCATAGGTTAAGGTTAATTGTTTATTTGGGTCAATTACAGGCATCTATTCTAAGAACATATAAACATTACAGTGTTTCATGGAGTAGGCAAGGGAGATCTAAAATTCAGGAGAATGTGTCATTCTGTGTTGATTGCAATTTTTGCCTCAGCCACAATAGATTTGTCAAACAATGTGGTAACAGGACTCCCATTTGCCATAAATTGTCCAAGGAATAAATACCAAACACAGGAATACTCATTGGCTGAGTTTAAGTTTATAGGAAAACTCTGAACATATTTGAAGGGTCAGCTGTGAAGAATAACCAAGTACACTAAGTTAGCGTATCACCAAAGATGCCAACAAAACTAGGTAAAAGTGCTTTCAGACAAGAAAGCAAAAATCATGGTATGAAACCATGGCCAGATCAGTCATGAGGGAGGCCAATGAGTTAAGTCAAGAGAGGGTCTGGGTTTAGGGAAATTTCCAAACTAAAAACCAGCAGACTTTTTATCCATAACCTGTAAAAATGGCAATTTGCACTTGAAATGTGAGAAACCCTAGAGAAGAGACTCCTGAATAATAGGGGCAGAGACTTCATATCTTCCAGTGAAAATAATTTTGCACGTGGAAATGGGAGGCTATGACAGCGAATTAATCCACTTCTGTAGCTCTTAGTCTCATCATCTGTAAAATGACACAGAAGCAGCTGGATTTATGAGGTCTTTCCACTAATTCACCTGTTTTCTTCTTTCTTGGCTTGACAGTATCCTAAAGTATTCAAGGGACACCAAAGATAAAAGGAGCAATGCCCAGAGAAAAGATTCTATGTATCCCGCCCCCCCCCCCACCTCCCACCCCAACACACCCTTTTATTCTTTGCTTTACATTGTGGTAGCAGTTACAGGACTTCTTATTTCTTTATTTTTTCTCACAATCACTCCTCTTTATGCAACTATAACTATTGCAGAGAAGGCTTCAATTCACACCATATTCTTCTATATTTACAAACAGCCTCTGCTCATTAGAACACAAGGTACTATTTTCTTGCCTCCAGACATCACATAGACATCTTCCTTCTGAATCTAAGTCTCTTATTAATCCTTCTGAATCCTAAACTAGTCAGGGCACTTAGCCGCTGGATTCAAAATCTGTGATTTCAATCAAGCAAGTAAGTGAAAAATTTAATTTTTAGGTTCAGCAACTCAGAAAATCCAAACTAAAAATATAGGCACTTTCTTCCAGTATATTGAATCCAGCTATCAACACGTCACTTGTTGTCACTGATGCTTTCTTTTTCATAATATTTAATCCTCTTTCCCTGCTTTTCCTAAGGCATGTTCAACAGTAGAGACATGGAACCATTATAGAGTCACCACGCATAGTCCTGGCACTAAGGCTGAATAAATATTTTCAAGAACTCAGGCTCACCAACCACAGCAGCCCCAATTTAGTCCCATCATTCCCCTTCTTAGCAACTACACTATAGCACAGTACCTCACAGGACTATGCACTACTAAGCCATGTGCTTGACAATCACAATATAGACTTAAGACAACAAAACAAACAAAACAAAACAAAAAAACTCTACTATATAGGACTTTGATATATAATGTTTTATAAGTGACATCTCATTTGGTATACACTTGTCATTATTTTACATTTTCAATTTGACTTTTTATTATTTCCCTATTTATTCTGTGCCTATAAAGTTCTAGGCACTATGCCAGATGCAAGGGATACAGCGGTGAATAGGACATGGCTTGGCTCACAAGGAGTTCACAGTCTACTGTACAAATCTGGCGTTTAAAAAATAATTTACTGCAACTCCAATAACAAAAACTCTAAGATGGTGTTTTCTGACTTACAAAATGAATTTCTTGTGGCCCAATATTTTGCTTCTTACAAGACCTATGTAACTGCAGAATCTTTCAATATTTTTTTCCTTTTAAAAACACACTTTTAGGATTTCTAAAAGGTTTACCATATTGTATGCTACCAACAAGGTTGCCTTTCTATGATTCATTAACATTCCGATAGGATGACAGTTAATTTTGCTAAGAACAGCATCTTGGAAATAAAAAGCACTTCTTATACTTGCTACATAAGCCATTTTATTTAATATATGAGTCTAGTCAGTACAGGAGGAATGAGAACTTAGTTCTTATCCATGCATATGTAAGACTCCAGGGTCCCTCTTAGATATTCACAATAGAATTCTGCTGACTAAGATGCCTTTAGGTATTGACAAGGGAGTAATGCTAGTTTCATGCTTGCCATGAAAAGTATCCAGGACTTTGGCTTCAGTTTTAGAAAATGCACACGTATCACGAGGAAACTTCCCTGGAGTTAAGATAATATGCAAAGATAATCCACCTGCTCTTCGAAGGAGACCAATGAATGAAACTTGCATTGACACTTTTTTTTTTAAAAAGTCCATTTCCCATTTCCAACAAAGCACTTTCCAATGTGTCTGTCAAAGACATGTCTCATTAGTGCACTCTGCTAGAAGGAAGCACTCAGGTAGAAGAGATTGTTTTACTCTGGGACTGTGCTGCTTTTGCCATCTACCTAACAATGGAACCTGGCCTGGGTACTTGGCTTTGTCTTGTCCAAAACTCTGTGCCTGTCCTGTCTTATTGAAAAAATCTTACCTTAAAAAATACCAATAAAAATGACAAATAGAATAAAGTACTCCAGCATGTATGAACTCCTCATAAAATATCAGGACCTAAGCTAAATGCTTTGTACACATTAATGTGTTTATTATTCACAACTTCCTTAACTATTGACTGGAAAGGGAATAAAAATAATACTCAACCCATGTGGTTATCCCAAGAATTAAATAAGATTAAATAATTTACATTTGGAGTAAGAGGAGCCATTAGCTGAATGTTAATACAAAGTGGCAGATGAAGTATTTTGTCTATTTGCTAGACATCAGTATAACAACAAATGTAAACACGAAAAAAGCCATCAATAGTGGAGCACCATTCATGCATCTGTGTTGCCTGAATCATCTCTCTGGGCATTTAAGTAGCCAAACTCTGGGATAGCTGTGCCTGCTGGGAATTTCCAACTAAGCAAGGTACTCTGCATGTCAGTCAGATCATCAGGCTGCAGACCTGAAATGGTCAGCCAACACCTCAGTGGACAGTGAGGGTGACCAAGAATCACCAACTCACCTTAGCTGTAAGAAAATACTGAATCTAAATGTATCTTCAAAAGCAATGAGTACGCATAAAAAAAAGAATACGGATTTAAAATAAATTAAAGAGAGAGACGAACACAGGCATGAAGAATAAAAAACAGCAACAAACAAGTACCTATCAACAATAACCTTAAACATAAATGGATTAAATGCTCCAAAAAATGCCATTTCTAGGAAAATAGCATTTCTTTGAACAATTCCTTAGTAGTGTCTAGAATATTATTTGGGAATTACTTGGTATTTAATAATTCATTGGTTGATAAAAATAACATTACAAATATCCTTGGTGGTTTCTTTAGGAAAAACAACACGACCCATGAGAATGTGAAATGCCGTTAGCTGAAAATAGGTGTAACTTATGTTATAAAACAGAGTGCTTCCTGAAATTCTCTGTGTAAACAACAAATAGATAAGCCAAGACACTATCATCTTGGTTTATTTTTGGCATCTATGTTCATTGTAGAGATGCTTTATCTTAAATTCTTGCTGCTTTTGATTAGCAAATACTCATTAATGTTTAATGGGAAGTTGGAAAGGTCCTCATTGCCATTCCCTCAACTTTTCCTTTCAAGAAATTAAAGAACTGAAAACATTTCAGTATGTATATTTTTAAGGAAATCCCAAGTGATTTTGAAAGTAAAGAACTTTAATAAGAAAGAAATCTTCAATAAAAACCATTTTATGAATGGATCTTCAAAATATATACTGTGGTGTGGTTTACTTCTTATATCACAATATTTAATTTTACTATTTCTTCTCAATAGCCAGGATTGAGTGGAATATAGGATAACAGTTATCTGTAAGGTTGTGTTTTTTTTAAAAAACACACAACACAATTTTTTGAAGTATAAGATTGTTTTGGTTTCCTAAGGCTGCCATAACCAAATACCACCGAATGGGTGTGTTAAAACAACAGAAATTTATTGTCTCCCAGCTCTGGAGTTTGGGTAAAAGGAAATTCTAATTATTCTTTATAGGAAAGCATCTTGATCTCCAAAATCAAGATGTTCCAGGATTGTATTTTTAAAATACTTTGAAAATATTCTGAGTGCTCTCTGCACTTGTCTCGTGCCTCTTCACTGGTTAAAATCCTCCTGATTTTGTGTAAACTGTAATTTCCTTAGTATTCTAACATCAAAAGATTAGTATTGTAACATCAAAAGTTAAGTTCTTACTTAGCTGAAATGAAACACTTGGAATTTCATAATTAATTTGCATTTTAACATTGTGGTAAATACATAAATTTTAAAAAGATAATAATTGAGGGCAGGTGTTACGGATTGCACGTGAGACCATATATTAAAGAGCCTAAGACATTCATGAAAGGACAGGTGCAGAGAGAATTTATTAAAACAGTGAATCCATTAAGAAAAGAAATAATTACAGGGTTAGAATACTTTATATGTCTCCCATATCCAGCCCAAATCACAAGATAATGTAGTTAAGTCAATCAAATGTTAAGTAATGAGTGGTAATAATAACAGTGGCTAATGTTTGATTCTTATGAAGACAAATGCCTGAGTTGTTGAAGATAAAATATTCTAGAACACAGAGGAGTCTCCTTATTACCTACTCACATCAATGGGAGTACATTCTACCTCATCCAGGCATTCTGTATTTGGAAATTCCATATTTGCAAATTCTCTTACGCACTAAAAGATCTTAATAACCCCCAGATAAATGCTCCTGGTGCACTTTCATGCTCATGTGCATGCATGCACAGAGCTGTGAAAAGTTTGAGTTGCCTGATGCGTGTTCCCCGTTGGGGTTGGGGAGAGCAGTACTAGGAGTTCCCATTGCATTGCAGCTCTCACACAGAGATGCCCAGAGCATGGAGCTGGGGGTGGGGGTGGGAGTGGGGGACAGTGTAGTGTGTGAAGCTCCGGTTCTGGGTCCAGTTGCACTGGGTTTAAATCCCAAACCTGGCACCTATTAGTTGAGCGGCTTCAGGCAGGTCACTTAACAATTCTGAACTTCATTTTGTCTTTTGTGAAGAGAAAAAAAAATAGAATTTGCTAAGATGAAGTGTTTTTAGGATTTGAGGTTATTATTTATGTGAGATAAGTGTACATAGTTCCCCTCAGAGCAGTGATTTGGTGTTTGCTAATACAGTGCTTATGGTGACTTTATAGAACACAACATCTACTGCAAATAATGATAATAAGCTGCATTTAAAAAATAATGTATGAAAGCACTATTTCTCAAACTATAAAAATATCTCCATAAGAATTAGACTGAAAACTATGAGAGCTGTTTCCTTATTTTCAGAGATTTTTGTGGGCAATACTAAGTGATATGTGATGGGATTTAAGCTCTTTAGGTCTCTGTAACTTGATACATTTTCTTTTCATTTAATCAACATATTTGCATGATGTATACTATTGCTGGGATGGAACACTGAGCGAAAAAAAAAAGGCAAATGACTTGTCTTTGCAGAGCTAATATTTCATTCTAGAGAGAAGCAATAAGCAAAATAAATTAAATTTATATAGTATATAAGATAGTCAAAAGTGAGAAATCCCAAACAAGGGATCTCTCAGTTACTCTTTTCTTTATACCTATTGCCTTTACCAAATTTTAGCCACATGTTCTTTAGGAATCAGCCTATTGCAAAGGACTCCTAATCAGTTTCACATCTTCACTCCCACAGCCTTTCCAGCCAGTGCTGCATAGATTTGCCAGAGACATCTCTGGAAATAACAATCCAGTTATTTACACCCTCCGTCCTCCACTCTGACATCTTCAGTGATGCTTTTACTCCATGTAAAAGTAAGACCATATCCTGCGCTTTTTTGGTTCAACCTACCTAGATCAGGTCGACTTGTTCAAACCTGATACAGCTTTTAAACTCAAATATCCACTGGTCCCCATACATGCCCTGCAGTTTTTCACTTCCATCCACTTTTTATAGGGCAAGACCTATCTTATTGAAATGCAAATCTAACATATCCCTTTCATTTAGAAAACATTTCAATGATTCTGTATATTCTAAAATTTATAAAGCTGGCCATTTATCATAACATGAAGCCTCATTTTCTGCCATAACCCAATTCATGTTATACCCATGCAGACTGAACTCTACATCTCTCCCCATATGGGTGCCAGCACCCATATTTTGTCTAATAAACTGCTCATCTTTCAGAATTCAGCTCCAGCCCAGTTATTCCTTTGGACTCTCTTCTTACTAGAAATGAGATACTTAGCTAGCACTTTAAGTACACATCTGTTCTAACATACTAAAACCTTATAATTTTTTGTTCCATCTCTCTAACAAAATTCATATTTCCACTTGTATGTTTTCTGGAACATAGTAGATACTCCTTAAATATTTGCTGCCCTTAAAATAATACATTTCAAACCATAGAAACTTTATGCATATCAACTAAATGACTAGAAGCAGAAGTTGTCAGGGACAGAGAATCTCATATTATGAGAAGTTAGGTGTGACACAATCACTGAAACAGAAGAAGAAATACTTTAATGAAATGATGTGATGATCAATTACTGCTAGTCTTTTTAGAAACAAAAACAAACTCTATAGAGGATGTAGGGAGAGCATATACTAGAAGTATGTCTAGCAGTGGACAGGCAACACAAAGCCACGTTTCTGAGTCTCGCTCTTCTCTATTCCTGTTGACCTGCCTTGAGCTGGCCCAGCTGTTATCAGGCTACCACCACGGTGAGCAAATTCTTCTTTATGTCCATGGGACTCACTTTCTATCTCTGCTGTATATTCGTGTGTGTGTGTGTGTGTGTGTGTGTGTGTGTGTGTGTATTTTTAATAATTAGAGAAAGTTGGAAAATGTATAACTTCCAAGTTGCTTCTGACCATGCCTAGAGAGAGGCACTAATTAGAAAATTGAAACCTTTATGCTGTGAGGTGCCTTCCTCTCAACAGAGAGGTCTTCACACAAGAATAGTTGGATATGAGCGCAGCTAAGTACATCTCATCTGGCAACAGATTCTGCAACTTAACTTAGTTTCTTAGGTAATATTGATGCATTTCTGCTCTCTTCAATGTACCAATAAGTGATCAAGAACAAGTTTTACTTAACTTTTTCTCCCAATAGGTAGCCCAGTTCTCATCATTAGATAGTTATTTGACTGAATTCATTTAACATGATTCAGTTTATTTAGATGTGAAGTCATGCTTAATTCTATGGGTTCGCTTTGGTAGTGCTTCTTAAACTCAATTAAACAACTAATGGTGTATGTGAAATGAGAGAAACACTGTATTTAATTGATTAATACATGCACTTATCTAAAAATACTTTATAAAATAACAAGAAATATAAATAAGGAGCTTATAATTGAATTAGAAATAAGCTACTCTGGTGCATGAATCTATGAGCTCCAAAGCATATCATACTGATTTTTAGGGCTGTCTACAGTCACCAAATGAATCCACAACATTGCTGAATGTTGTTATGTGAAGCATGCAGTTAAAATTATTTTCATTATTTACAATAGCAATTAATAATTAGCATGATTTTGTGCCAAATCCATTTATTCATTTTATCAAAAGAGCCAAAACTTTTTCAGATGCTCCTTGGAAAATCTTCCTAGGTCACATCAGCTAGAATTGAGTCACATGGTCACTTAGAGCTGAGAAGGAAAATATCCTATTCCAACCTTTAATAGAATGTGGGAAATGGAGGAAGAGGTAAGAAATCAGTGAATTATTCATTAACAGAATGGCTAGATAGATGACAGATATCTATCTATCTATCTATCTATCTATATCTATCTATCTATATATCCACATATATTCATATATATACTCACTTATGAATTACAACTATGTTAATATTTTCTATCTGAGGCAAAAGTATTATTCTTTTCTCTCCCAAATGTTGGCTTATCTTTTCACCTTGACCATTACAATAGCACTGCTGTTTTTATAAATTAGATAGTACATGCCATGTTACTTTTATATCAAACAGATTTTAAATTGGATAGCCTTAAAATTTGCTTATTAAATTAAGAAAATCACATAGGCATTTAAAAATAGTTGTATCCTGTATAATAAAAGGCTAATATGCTAATCAACCAAATGGCAGAACAACCAGAACAACTGAACAACCAAAAAACTGGTCGCTATGACATGCGCTGACCACCAGGGGGCATGGTGGAACATGGCGGGCATTGGCCGTGGCAGGATGGTGGAGCAGGTGAGCAGGGGCACCATACCAAGGCAGGGCGCTGGTCACTGTCATCAGGGCAAGCCTCTGGTGGTTACTGAAAATTCTTTGCCCCTGTGTGCCGCAGTCCCTCCTGGTGCTCACACCTGCTGCCGGTGCCAGAGCTGCTGCTCACACCCACTCCCGGTGCCTGGCATCGGTCCTGATCACTCGGCGCCATCAGTGGGTGCAAGTGGCGGCTGGCGGCCCTGATTGCTCCACCTCCCCCTGCTCCTGAGGGGGCGATTGGGGCAACAGCTGCCATTCACATATGCTGCTGACGCTGGCCCCAATTGCTCCACGCCATCAGCGGGTGCAAGCGGGGCCAGCGTCATCAGCACGTGGGAGCAGGGCTGCCTGCAGACAGGGGACCGGGAACGGCAGTGGGAGGGGCCAGGCTGGGGTGTGGAAGATGGGCCAAGACCCGCCTCTGTGCTTATTGCAGCCTCGTGGCCCACAGTTGCTTTCAAGGTGCATGAGTTTGTGCACTGGACCCCTAGTATAATTATAAAACATTAGGCAAGGCTAATTGAATTTTAGCATTTTTGATATATACAATTATATATATAATTATATAAAGATACCTACAATTTTAAGTATGATAAAATGTCCCTAAGAAATTTTTATGAATATTTATGAGTTTATATGTGTGTGTACATAAATATAATTTCTTTAAAATTTATATTTATATTTGTGTGTATGTCATTTTTATAGAATCAATGTATGGCATTTTTGTAGAATCAATTGAAAATACTTTACTATTCTATTAAAATATGAATGCTCTAAAATAAATTTTATTCCATTGCCTTAGAATTTAGGCTTACTCCTGGGTTGCAGAGGAGATTTCAAAGAATTGACAGTCCTCTAAAACCATTACCTTCATCTGTCATTCACAGAATTACATTAATGCAGCATTGTTTTTCTTTGTAGAATTAATAGGGTATTGATGTGAAATTGAATTGCACTTCTGTTAGTATGTTTCAAAATTTGATCATATAGAATTGCATAGTGAATGCCATACATTGAAGATTTGAGTAGATTATGACTTCTGCAGCATTACAATAAAATTTTTCTGGCTATGCTATACGTAAGTTGATGGTATATACAATTGAATTTAAGTTCATACTTCCATTTTCTGATTTTGAGCAAGTTCTTTAAATTCTACTACTCTTGGGTTTCCCATTTGTACAGCTGGTACTAGTAGTTTTGCCTTTTCTATACCATACTTTAGAGATTTATATGTTCTTTCAGTGTTTCTCTGCTAAGGTGAAAGGAGTTAATAAATGTTTGCATAAATAAGCCTGAAATTGGAAAATGGAAGCAGTAAAGATCAAGTAAGACACCATTTAGGCTAGCAGCATACAGAACTAGTGAAGTAGCACTCTTGGGGTTCTAAGGCAGATTTTGATGCAGTCTACGCAGGATGGAATCTCTATGAAAAGTTACATGCCTACTGGGCAATCCTTTTCAGCAATGATATTAAAGAACCTTGTATACTGCTCTGTTTTTACTTAAAAAGAAAAATTATCTTTGTTGGATACTTTTTAGCAACCAAAACAGATATAGGTTGGGTTTTTGACCATGTGTGTTCTTTGTTCTCATAAAAGAACCAAAACCTGTTCGTTTATACCCTTGTTCAGCACACAGCCCTGTTGGAACAGGAGAGACCACTGTCAGCATTTGCCTGTTTGTGTGCTAAAATATTAATTTTACTCATGGAAAATTTAAGAGTGAGATTCAAAATTCAATTTATTAAAACGTTTAGTCTTCTTTGTGAAATATAATCTGTTTTGGCAAAAGGAAAATCCAGGCATTATATCCACACAGTGCATAATTTTCAGCTCTGGCTGTCTCTAATCTATGTACATTTATCAAAATAAATGATAACCAGTCTGGTTTGAAGTTATAATTTTTTAGAAACCCTGACATGTTTTGGAGAAAAACATGATGTTTGTCTCAAATTACAACTAAAAATCTGTCTATATCACAATGAAATGCAAAATATATGTAAAATATAAAAAGATTGGCACTTCCGGCTGAATAATATTATCTCTCAGATGGTTTATGATATTGGTACATTTATCTATCTCTGGGAAAGAAAAATGCACACTGAATTTACCAAACATTCAAGAGTCCTCTGTAGTCTAATTCATAGTCTAGAATATTATTTGCAAAGTTTTTCTGTGAAAAATGTCTTTATGCAAATTCTCAAAGTGAGCTCTGAATAGTTCAGAATAAAGTTTAAAATCAGTTTGAAGACCTAACTGTGATCCCTAAAATAAAATATGGCAAACTGACCAGATCTAATTTTGAAGGAAACAGAACTGACTCAGTAGCAGAGCCATCACTTAAAAGTTAAATAATAGGGTATTTGAAGATACAAATTAAAAACTAGACAAAGAAACAAGTAGGAAAAACTATCATAAATATTAGTTTTCCTGAAATATTTTATTATATTTTGTCATCACCTGAAAAAAGCATTTTGCATTTACATTCTGTATAAGATGATGAAAATAATGTGTATGTGGAAAAATATATCATGATCTGCCAAATTGACTCAGAGGTCACATATGGTAGTGACAGGTAACTAAAATAAATTGAATATGTCTTTTGTGTGTCATATTTTTTTCTGAAAGCCTAAAGAAAAATGCACTGTATATAAACCACCTATGGTAAATACACAAGTCTAAATGAAATAATAGCAGACTGACTTCTGAAAACTAGATTTTATAATTGTTTTACATTCTTGCTCCATGAGCAAAGACATTTTTGGATAGGTATCAAAAATTGTTTTCTTCCAAATTATCTCTTGATTTTTATATCATTGGATATAAGTGAGAGAAATTTGATCTTTATAACTTCTTAAAATACTAGGTCTCCAAATTCCTAAAGGAGCCCTTTATTTGTCATGTGATAAAATCTTAGGACTTAGGTATATTTCCATTTATAATACAGAATATCTAGAACAAATGGCTAAAATAAACATACTTAAAATATTTTTTATAGGAACTCATAACATTTTCATACTTGATCTTGTCATTTTTAAAAAGTTACATTCAAATTTATGGACTAAATACACAACTATTTTAAAAAGCAATATAATAACCTGAACACTTTGTTATTTAACTTTTTTTTGTTTCAGAACTGATCAAGAACTAGCTCAAGAAAGCAGGCACAGATTTTGGTATTGGCACTAGAGTAGGCATAGAAGACACAAAGGTATTTGGAACTAAGGGATAGATTTGTATAGCAATGTTAGTGATGGGAAGCATGGTGGTCATTTTTTAAAATATATTTTTGTTGATAGTATTACGGAAGTAAAACCTATTCTTGATCATTTATTGGTTAATTGAAGAGAGCAGAAAAGCAGCAAAATTACCCAAGAAATGACGTAAGTTAAGTTGAGGGGTCTATTGTCAAATGAGAAGATGTACTTAGCAGCATGATCTCCAACTATTCTTGTGGACAGACTGAAAGATAATGGCAAATTTAAGAAATTATATACTAACTAGTTGCCTGGTGCACGAATTCGTGCACCGGTGGGGTCCTGCAGGGATTGGGCCAAAACCAGCATTTCAACGCTGCCTGCCTGCCACTCCTGCTCATCCCGGCCCTGCTGCACCTGCCACCGCCACCAGTCGGTAGGCTCGCTGCTGCTCTGCTGTGGTCTCCAGGCTGTGGTGGCCAGCCATGAGCCCTGCATCTGGCGCCTGTAGGTCAGTTGAGCGGTGATCCTGCTGTGGGAGTGCACTGACCACCAGGGGGCAGCTCTTGCGTTGAGCATCTGCCCCCTGGTGGTCAGTGTGTGCCATAGCCACCAGCTGGTCAACCGATCATTTGGTCGTTTGGTTGCTTAGGCTTTTATATATATATATATATAGATTGGTATAGCATAACAAAGGGCTTCTGAGAAATGTAGGAAATGTGTTTAAAAGGGGAAGTTGGGGTCTAATTGTGAAAGATCACACTCCTGCTGAGAGGTGTGTGCATTCTGTGGACAGGGAGAAGCTCCTGAAGGTTTATGTGATCAAATGTAGGTTTTAGAAATACCTCATATGACAGTGTGCATGATGGGTGGGGATAAAGAGAGACTGGGACAGGAAGCCTGTTAGGAGGCTGAGATGTTTGCCTTAATTTGGTTCTGACCTGAGAGATCAGCAATGAGAAATAGAGGGGGAAGAAAAGAATTTGAAAGCTCCTTAAGATTAGAATGAGCAGGAGCTGGTTTATGGAGGAGGAAAAGGAGAGGGAAACATCTAATACTGGAATGTTTCACTTGGTGGATGGTACATGATAATCCCATTAGAAATGCAAAACAGGAGAGGAATATATCTGAAATGAAAGGGAAATTTGGTTTTGGATTTGTATCTGAGAGCTATACATATATATCTGATTACATGAGATATTTGCTAACTTCTCTTTCCTCTATTAAACTCTTACTGTGTTTGAGTCTATTAAAATTTTTGATGTCATATTGTCTGTCACATGCTGAAAAATTGTATCTCCAGTCTTAGAGACTCTCTAATTTTCACAAATGCTACCACTGTATAATTGTATCTATCTTTCAAAATGATCAGTAGCAAGAACTGTTTTAAGCACTGGAGTCAGGTAGAAAATGGACTTCCAAACCCTGTGTGTCTGAGATTGGTTGACACCCATGATTTTTTTAAATGTAAATCTGCAAGTAGATCATTTGGTTTCTTATAAGAAGTTTGAGTATAAGATAAGCTTCTATGTTAGAGGTATATTGATTGAGCCAAACAAATGAATCCTAATAATTCAGGGCCCACTCTGACTTCAACTCTTCTCTAGTAACCAACTACATGATTTATATTCATTTTCTAAAAGAAGTTAGCTTCAGAATGACCACTGTAGAGCTGGCACATGCTACAATGTTTTGATTCTAACCCTTGAATATTAAGAGTCAATTCACCTGGGCTGAGTTAGGACAGTAATGTCTGTATTGATATTCTAAGTTCTCTGAATATTATATCAAACGAATAAGTACTAATTTCCCCAGAGCTTCATTAGCCATCTGTGAGCTTACTTGTATGTGGATGTCTCAATGAATGAACTCTCTTTTCACAAAGAATGACAAAAGAATAGAACCTTCCAATCACCAAGCAGAGAAGAGTTTTAGAATAACATGCCACTTATTTAAGTGAACCAAACTCTGTTCTTAGTTTGAATTTTCCTTTAAGTTTCACTCACTTTTATTTTCTTCTCACCTGGCCAAGGGCATAAGCTTCTCATATGTATTATTTGTTCATATCTTTACAAAGATGCTTAAAAGTTCAGACTTATTCAATATCATTGGAGTTCTCTGTGACAAAAGATGTTGGGTTTGGAGAGTTGAGTGTAAGAATATGATAATATCATTAGAGACTTAAAAAAATAGAGGAGATACTGTCAGGCCTAGGAAAAGAATTCAAATAATAGACTTTATATAAAATAATAATTCTCCCCTCCCTTGAATTTGGCCTCTTGCGATTCTTGGCTTCACTCTTCTCTCTGTGTGCCAACTTTTCTTTATTTTAGTCCATTTGGCAGAAAGTGATCATTCATAATTTTACTTACAAATCCTCCATTCACAACATAGTTGGGGTTTCGTAATTCAATTTTAAATTTCCACAAGAGAAATGTTCATTGGCAGAGACCTAGGTTTTCAAATGAGCCAATCAAATATAGCAGGGAGGCATAATTATGCTAAAAGAGTGTGGCTAAATTCACACACACACACACACACACACACACACACACACACACACACATCTGATTTTGATAACAGCAATGAAAAAGAGAATCTCAAGTATAGTGGAGTTTATAGTGTCACCCCCAGAATCCATGTCCACTGGGATCCTCAGAACATGAGCTTATTTGGAAATATGTTCTTTGTAGATGTAATTATAGTAAGGATGAAGAGAAGAAATCATACTGGATTAGGGTTAGGCCAAAACCCAATGACAGTGTCCTTCCTTGTAAGAAACAGAAAGGACACAGAGACACAGGGAAGAAATAATATGAAGATTAAGGCAAAGATTAGAGTGATAAGGTCATAAATCAAGGAATGCCAAGGATGTTGTGTAACCACCAGAAGCTAAGTGAAAGTTTCTCCCTCAAAGCCTACCAAACCAAAAGCTTGTTAATGGCAAATTTGCAATATTTTGAGGGAGTAAAATTATGGCAGAAGTAACCAGCCCTGCTGACTCCTTAATTTCAGATGTCTGACTTCCTGAATTGTGAGAAAATAGATTCTTGTTTTCTTTTAAGCCACCAGGTTGGTAGTAATTTACTATCACAGCACTAGGAAACTAAAGACCAAGAAAGGCGAAAAAGAGTGAAGGAGACCAATTGAAGAGTTCCTTTTTTTTTTTTTTTTTCCATCCAGATGTTCCCTTCCTATATATCTTCTCTGTTAAACACAGCATTCTGTGTTTTATTTTAACCAGGTAAGCTATTCCAACTTATACAAATTTTAATTGTAAAAGGATCCTAAATAACTTAACACAGAATAATGCAATAATAGGTGACTAATATTGCTCACAAATTGAAAAAAAAGTAGAAGATAATTACTGTTTATTTCTAATTCTCTACTGATTTAATTGTATGCCACTAGGTAGTAATACTTCCTCACTCTAAGGATGTACTCAGCAGTCCTCACTTAAGCATTCATCAGCAGGTCTCAAGGTCCTTGCATCATTTGAGATCAATTCAGTCAAAAGGTGACTAAAATAAAGTGCTTGTGCTAGTCATTAAATATTCCACAGTCATTGAATACCTTGGCAAATAACTTTTTAATGACAAAATTGCCACATTATGATTGAATTCTTACTGAACAAGTGAGGACACATTATCATCTCAGCCAATATTTAAGTTAGCTCAGGAGAATTTCAGTCAGGTTCTATTAAAACGATCTTGGCTGCAATTCAGTGTCTGGAATAAGATAAATTTTGTTATTGTTGTTGTTTTTGTATTCATGTAAAAATGTAAATATATAGGCCTTATTGGAAAACAATTTTTATTTTACATAGTAGAATAAAAACTAAAATTGAAAGACACAGCATTTTTTTTCTACAGTAGAAAATGCATGGCTTACTCATGTCTCAAGTGTCCTGTGAAGAGAAAATAAAGTAGTAACATGTCATTTATCTGAAGGTCACTTATCCTGTACTCTTAGCAATTGGGAGCATTAATGAGAACTTGGTAGAAATCTAGAAAAGCCCATAAGTATACAAAAAGATACCTGTACACCTTTTGATTTGACTTGATTTAACAAAACACTTAATTTGACTATTCACCAAGAGAGCACTTGATATTTAGTTCAGAATGTTTACTGTCATAGTGATATACTTATAAATTTCACCTACCCTTTTGACCATGAATTAATTAAAATTAATCAGAATTAAGGAACTCTTAAGTTAGCCACAGTGATGAAGTGAAGTTACAGTTAACAACCTGAGAGAAATGGACGAAACAGGTGAAACTTAAATATAGAAAGAGATTATAAAATTATAGCAAAAAAACTTCCTGATCAATTTTGCAAACTTCACAACCACTCAAACTTCCCACAATGTCATTTGGACATATATAAATACTAAAGGCGCGGTGCATGAAATTCATGCATTTGGGGGTCCCTCAGCCCGGCCTGTGCCCTCTGGCAGTCCAGGAGACCTCAGGGGATATCTGACTGATGGCGTAGGCCCACTCCCCTTGGACATCCTTTACGCTGCCACAGAGGCAGGAGAGGCTTCTGCCACCCCCACTATGCTCACCAGCTGTGAGCCCGGCTGACCACCAGGGAGCAGCTCCTGCATTGAGCGTGTGCCCCCAGGTGGTCAGTGCGCATCACAGCAACCGGTCATTCTACCATTCCATCGATTTGCATATTAGTCTTTTATTATATAGGATAAGCATTGCCAAACAAAAATTTGAAAAAGAGAAAAATGGTAGACTAGAAGTGAAGTAACACATTTTTTAACATTCTGGGTCAGGTCAAGTACACCAAAAGGCTGGGGGTGTGGTCAATATAACAGAATTTGTGATTTATTTTGGGGAATCTCATGGAGCATGTATGAACATAAAGTCAGAAACTATAACACAGTTCAAGAAGAAAAATGAAATTTTGTTGACTGAGAACTTAAGCAGGATCTCTTATAAATAAGGCAGATCTAGAACTGTATAATGTATTTGATGAAATAATTCCAGAAATAAGTTAACCACCTGGGATCAGAGGCTAATAATAGGCGAATCATGTCAAACCTGTCAAGGCCAAGCATCTTTAGCACAATTATGTGTTCCCTGGATATCTAATAAAAGAATATCTGTCAGAAAATGGCCTTGCAACCAAGAATCACAAAGCACTAGAGGAAAACCAAAACAAAGAGAGGATAACACAAACTGAGCAAAATAGAGTTGTAACTCAGGACATAGATAAAAGTAGAACCAAGAAGCTATTAAAAGCTTTTATTTTTTAAAAACATGACTTTGTATGACCCCTATCTAGACCTTATTTATATTTGTCCCTGTCTCTCCGGATATTTAGTTTATATTGTACTTTAATGACATATTCCCTTGATGGTGTCATCACCCTAATCCTTCTTTTCTACCTGATGTTGAATATTCCTTCTCTTCTCTGCTCATCTGCTACAAATTGAAGAACGATGGATCATGCAAATATATTTGTCTTTTAACTCACTCATTGGCAAAACTAATAGAAAAGGAATGCTCACAGCCACTTGTGAAGGGTGTCATAAGGCATTGTACTTGGAGTAGGCCCTCCTTCTCAATGGTCTCTTGTAATTAATCAGGGAATGACATTTCACAAGTTTTGTAAAGATTGGCCAAAATTTTTCCAGAAACTATTTGATTTTATATATATATATTTATAATGATTTTATATAGAATTCCTCCTCCTAATCTAAAGGTAGTGTCAAAATCAATTAAGACTGAATACAGATATTATTATTACCTTCAACTACAAACCTTAAGGTATTCATTTATTAGCACTCTTGTCTTAGAGAAGAAAAAATTATTTTTGTATACAGAATAGTGGCTCCCCCAAAGATGTTCATATCTTAATCCCAGAACATGTGGATAAGTCATGTTACATGGGAAAATGGAATTAAATTTGTATTAAGGGTGTGTAGTCACCTGACTTTAAGATAAAAATAATATCCTAGAAAATCTGGGTGTGCTCCAGGTAATCAGAATGATTATTAAAAGTGGAAGAAGGATGCAGAAAATGAGAGTCAGTAAAGGCAATGAGATGACAAAAACAGGGAGGATTGCCATTTTGCATAAAGTCTATTGTTCTATTGTTTCCTGAGACCTGATAGTATCTCCTATTGTTGTGATATATTGTTACAGTCTTACAATAAATTCTCAAAACACACATTCTTTTGTTTCAGAGAGGTAGAGTAGAGTTCTGTTATACAATTCGGAATAAGTCTGAGCTTTTACACAATCTAGAGAAAAACAAAATATGTAAATCAGTAGCTGGGAGAAAACACTTATAAAATATATATTTGACGAACTTAAATCAATAATACATAAAGTACTACCATTTAACAATAAAAGGCATTACAATTAAAATATAATAATGGGCAAAAAATAGACAATTCAAAAGAAGATATGTGAATAGCCAAGAAGCACATATGATACATATTATTTTAGTTATCAGAGAAATGCAAAATAGACTACGGTGAGATATCATTCTACACCTGAAAGAAAAGCTACATTTTAAATGATTGTCAATTTGGTTGTCAGTTGTTGACAATCATGCAGTGTTTGTTGGGTGTCTGACTTATATCCATCCTGGAGGTGGTCCCAAATGGTAGGATTTCCTTTTCTTCCTAAGGCTTAGTAATATTCTATTATATATGTATACATTTTCTTTATCCATTCACCAGTTGATGAACATTTAGTTTGTTTCCATATCTTGGCTATGGAGAATAATGCTACAATTAACATGGAAAAGCAGATATCTCTTAGGGATCCAGATTTTAATTCTTTTGGACATAAATCCAGAAGTGGGATTGCTGGATCACATGGTAGTTCTATTATTAATATTTTTAGAGACCTCCATACTATTTTTAATAGTAATTACACTAATTTACATGGCCACCCCAACAGTGTATAAGGGTTCCCTCTTCTCAAATCCTTGCCAACACTTTTCATTGGTAACAAGATGTATCAACACGTTATACTCCCTAAACTTATTTACTGAGGTAGAGACAACATTACTTCTATAGTATTCTCACCAAGAATACATAACCTCAATCTAACATGAGAAAACTTCAGACAGTGCCAGTTTGAATAATCCCAAATTATTCTACAAAATAATTAATCAGTACTCATAGAAATATCAAAGTCATGAGAAGCAAGGAAATACTGAAGAACTGTCACAAACTGGGGGAGACTAAAGAGACACAACTAAATGCAATGCAGAATTTTGGATTGGATCCTAAAACAGAAATATGGCCTTAAGTGATAAAGCCAGTGAAATGCTAATGAGGTTTATAGTGTAGTTAATGATATTGTATCAATGTTAAATTTCCTGATTGTAAATTTGTAGTGTGGTTATGTAGTTTGCTAACATTTCAAGAAGCTGGGTGAAAGATATACATGAATGCTTTGTTCAGTTTTTCAAACTTTCTGTAAATCTAGAATTACTTCAAAATAATTTTAAGAAATAATCACAGAACCCTATAGGATCCAGCAATCTCTCCTCTTTGCTCAAGCATTTATGCTGCATTTTTCCCCCCAGCTCATGTTTTAATTTGGCATTTCCCTATTCTCCTTTCTACAACTATGTGGTATTATAAAATGAATGAATGGCCAATCTTATTTTTCTTCTAATCGAAAAGGCTTAGCTTAGCTGGTGCTTTATTGCTGATTTCTACATTGGAGTGACAAGCTGCGGTTCAGGCTGATAAATATCTCAAATTTCTACTTCCAAAATATGATACCTTTATATTGACTTCTAATTCCCCACCCCTCATTCTCTCACTCATCCTTCCCCCCTCCCAAAAAAAAAAAAAAAAAAAAAAAAAAAAGAAAGAAAAGAAAAAATGGCGGTCGAGTTCATGAAATTTGTTATCCTCTGCAGAACAAAAACATCTTATATTACTGGTCTAAAACTAATGCTCTCAAAATGAAGCCCAAGTCTGGCTAGAAAGCCCCTAAAGTCATATATGTCCAACAGTTCAACAAACAAAAGAGCACGGAGATTCTGAATAAGTCAATGAAGATCTGCCTGAGGAAGTTACTGCCTTCAATAGGAGCAACTATGGTCTGAAAACACAGCCTGTCTCCACCAACTAGTTCTAAAGCAAAAGACCCTACTTCTAGAAGTTTCCCATCACTGCCCCAAGCCCTACTTTGTAAATACAGTTTAAAAAGTCGTCTACCAACTACTTTGTAAATATAGTCTGTCCCTGCTATAGCAGGTTTCAGATAATGCTTTGAACTATCTTTCTTTATGAACATATATCTTCTAGATATTTAGAATGTAACTTTTTTTGTGAGCAGCCCATGTCTTAACCCCTTCTGTTTCCACATAAGTATGTGGGGAATTGTTTATTTTGGTTTTTAGCTGAAGTTATAATAAATTAGAATCCATATATTAGTTTTAAAAATTCATTCAAATTTAAAGGCACTAAAGTCAGTTTTCTGTCTGTTTTTAAAATATCTTTGAGATTTTTCTCAGTTTGAAAGGTTATGAAATAGTACTCCTCTATATACTGAGAGAGAATAGAAACTTTCTCCTGACATAGTTCATTGAACAAAACTGTAACACAGGTCAATTAACTCATTCTACTCCAGGAAGATAGGCTGAAAGGCCAAATAAACTTCCCCAGTTAGAACAATGAAAAGTGACCTATAGATGACATATCATACCCAAGAAAAGGACAGTCTATCTTTGACACTGATTTATTCCTCAGATTTGTTCATTCCGAGGGCCTTGTGCTGATTTACAGGATTTTACTCTCTACCTTTCTTAGAGAAAGGTAGAGTAACATCCCCTCTGGGGCTAACATGGTGGATGACGGAGAGATGAGGGAGGGGCAGGTACCAAAGCCAAGTGTGACTTCTGTTACAAATAGTCAGACTTAATACTAAGCCTTGTAATAAATAAGTGTTTTCATAATCTCAGCAACACACACACACATTAAACATTAAATGCTCATAGAATTTCTCTAGGTTTCTATGGTGCTTTATGCACATTATTCACATACTAATGGTGTTAATGGCCAATTAGCCAGAAGGAAAAGAAATTCCAACTCTAAAATAGGTAGTAAATAATACACATTTAAGACTTCTAAAGATAAACTACCAGGCTCTCTTGAGTACAGAAGCAATTTAAGAAAAAGCAAATTTCTTTTTAAAAATTAATTAAAAATCCACTTAAATGCCTTGAAAATTTTGGCAACTTTGCAAAACATATACTTGCATAGTAGCATCAAGCCTGGATGCTATAAAAGTGAGGTTCAAGAGTAAGTTATATCCAGTGTTTGAAAAGGCACTTCTCTGGTGTAGGAATGCTAATCGTTGCACTATTAAATCATGTTTAAACTTAAATAACTGGTATGCCTTTAGTGCTAGGATATTCCTAAAACTGTTTTGATACCTTTAATGTTCTTTCTAATTTTTCCTAAACTGTGTTTGGAAGACATCCAGTTCCAAGCAAAGGATATAGACCAATTTTTACTTAAGGGCTGTGCTTCGTACACTTATTCAAATAAATTGCTTTCAATTTTGTAATGCTGTAAATTAAACCCATAGTAGGGTAGCCTTAAAATTAAAAATAAATAAATGACTATAATAAGAGATTTACCTTATTTACTTTTAAAAAGTTGCTATTTTTTCATTATTACATGTAACCTAAATATATATGTAAGTTTATAATAAATTAGTGCATTGTCAGGGATTGTTAGCTTTGTTTTTTCTATCTTTGCTATTACTTGTATTTTTGATATTTGAAAGGCACTGATATTAATTTTAAAGTTAGAGCTTTCTTAATAGTGACTTGAGGTATTTGAAGAAAAGAGCATTTTAAAACCACCAACTGTTGAAGGTATGAGAAGTTGTTTTGTGTGTGTTTTTTCCCCAGGATGTCACTAGTGCCTCAAGGAAAATAACTATACAGTTTCTCCTTGAAAAATTAGGGGACCTTAACATAACTAGCCTAGCACAGAAAGCCACTTGTTCTGTGATTTCTGATGCATGAGGGTACCTGAAATTGCTATTTAGGGATTTAATCACATAAAAATAATTAACATGGCTCCTTGTAGCTTTAGGTTTTTTAGTTGAAGCACTTTTAAAACGATCC
Organism: Myotis nattereri; assembly: GCF_964212035.1. Classification (NCBI taxonomy): domain Eukaryota; kingdom Metazoa; phylum Chordata; class Mammalia; order Chiroptera; family Vespertilionidae; genus Myotis; species Myotis nattereri. Next base: position 52,239,629 of record NC_138085.1, read on the forward strand.
AAAGGACCAAATACCTTAGAAAAAAGAATTAGCGTAGACCCCCTGGATTGGGAGATTATGTTAGGTAGAGAGGGCATAAGTGTCCTTTCAGCATCCGGGAAATGAAGGAACTTACACTATGACTTATTCTATGTTAGCAGTGCTAGTACAAGTCTTTCCAAAACAGTTTTAAGAATAAATATTTCAGTAAATTTTTGTTAAAAGAATGAATAAATAAAGAGAAACAAACAAAAAGTATATGTAGCTGCCTCAGCAATAACTTTTTCAAGCCATCATTAAAACAAATGCCTCTGTCATTTCCTCAGTCATGCCCAAAGCATCATAGGAGTGTCTGCCTGTATGCCCTCCCAAGTCTTTTCTACATCGAAGTACAAAATTCCTAGAGCTCCCCAAATAGTGGGCATTTGTATGCAAGTAAGACTGTGAATTCAACAAAGAAACCTGTAGGGAGGAAGAATAACTTACTTTCAAGGGAATTCAGAATGCAATATTGTATTTTCTGGAGTGCTTGAAGAGCAGATGGTAAAGGATAAATTTAAGTCTAGAGAAAAAGCAAGTGCATCTATCAAGGGAAACCAGCTACAGCATGTAAAATATGCCGCCCTTTTGTTTTTAGTGTAAACGATAATGTAATTCCCTGAAATAGCAGTGCTGCTATCATAAATATCCTTGTAATTATGAGGTTTTTCTCAGTGTGGATAGCTACAAAGAATGAAGGAATGCTTGCTGCTTTTGAAGGTCCTGTGCAATTAAAGGTGGGGCGGGGGTGCAGGGAGAAAGGAAAGAAAGTAAAAAAAGAGAAGGAACGCCCTAACTGGTTTGGCTCAGTGGATAGAGTGTCAGCCTGCGGACTGAAGGATCCCATGTTCGATTCCAGTCAAGGGCATGTACCTTGGTTGCTGCCTTGGTTGCTGCAGGCTCGATCCCCAGTAGTGGGTGTGCAGGAGGCAACTGATCAATGTTTCTCTCCCATGGATGTTTCTAACACTCTATCCCTCTCCCTTCCTCTCTGTAAAAAATCAATAAAATATATTTAGAAAAAAAGAGAAGGAACAAAATAAGGTAAAGTCAGATGATACTAAAGCCATACACTATGGAAGAATATATTCATATAAAACTTGAGAAAATGAAGACATGAAGGTTGCAGGCCTAAAAGGATGAAAGACACATTAGCTTAAAAAAAATTAACTTTGAAATAAAATAAATAGGCAGGCAGACATCTCCTTTATGTATCACTGCCTGGAGCTAAGAAGCATTTTCAGACCCCTCAATAATAATTCTTAGTATGTGATTTCATGGAATCATTTTAAATGTCCTTCATGGTGTTTACATGTAAACTTACTGAGAATTGAACTGTAAATTATTACACTAAAATGAAATATGATGTTACTTATATTCACTGTTTTAAATTTTTTTATATATTTTTATTTCAGTAAAGAAGGGAGATGGAGAGAGAGATCAAAACATCAATAATGAAAGAATCATTGATCGGCTGCCTCCTGCACGCCTTCTACTGGAGACCAAGCCAGAAACCCAGGCATGTGCCCTTCACCAGAATACCCAGGACCCTTCAGTCCATGGGTCAAGGTTCTATCCACTGAGCCAAACCTGCTAGGGCTGTATTCACTTTTACTGGTTGTATAGGTGGCAACAGTAAGTGATACATATTTTAATCCAGAATATAAATTCTATTTAAAAAACATTGATTAGATTTTAAGCAATCAATATCTTGAAATATATACACTTACATACATAAATTAGAGAACAGATTTACTAAAGTCTATGTAGATTCCACAGCTAGAAGATATAACCTCAAACAGAAATACAGTCTGGACTAAATTAGCTTTAAGAAATTTTGTCATACCAAGAATGTCAATATTGCCTGGCTGGTATTGCTCAGTGGTTGAGCATCACCCCATGAACCAGGAGGTCACAGTTCAATTCCCCAATAGGGTACATGCCCAGGTTGCTCCATCCCAATTAGGGGGCCTTTGGGAGGCAGCGGATCAATGATTCTCTCTCATCATTGATGTTTCTATCTCTCTCTTCCTCTCCCTTCCTCTCTCTGAAAAAAAAGAATGTCAGTATTCACAATGGCAGAACAGTGTAGGGAAACTTTTATCTATGTTATTTCAAATAGTAAAATGTATAGAGAATAGTTTTGTTGTTGTTGTTGTTAATCCTCTCCAGAGGATATTTTTTTCCATTGATTTTTGGAGAGAGTGAAAGGGAGAGAGAGAGTGATAAACTTTGATGTGAAAGAGACACATTGATTGGTTGCCTCTGGCATGCACCCTGACTGGGAAGGGGGAGCAAGGGGGGAATCTACCTGAAACTCAGGTACATGCCCTTGACTGGGAATCGATCCCACCACCCTTCAGTGTGTGGGCTGATGTTCTAACCATTGTCAACACCGGCCAGGGCGAGATAGAATCCTCATAGTAATAAGCCTTTTTCAGTCTACTAAGTGAAAGATTTATATTTCTTAAATGTGTGCCTTTAAGACCTATATAAAAAAGTGACTTAAAATTTAAAAAGCATCATGAGTTCTTTCATTAGAGCATGTGTATATAATGTTCTTGTGCATTTACTGTTTGACATCTATAACGTGGTATTGATAGAGGCATTGAGAATCTGGGGACCTGAAGGTCTGTGATCACTGTCGGTTCTTGGCTTCGAGCAGTAAAGAATTCAAATGTGAGCCAGCATAGAGTTTGTGGTGAAAGCGAGTTTATTAGTGGAGCAGTGAGACAAAGAATCAGACACTCCACAGAGATAGCAGTCCTCCTTTAGCTGAATTTGCTTCCTTAATTGGGGTTCATTTAATGGGGTATAGGGTATTCAATAAGGGGGAGGAATTTTCAGGATCTTCCTGGGAAAGGGGTAGAGATTTCTCAGGGGATCTCCATCAGCCATTTTGTGTCCTTATATGGGTTTTCCCTTTCAGATCATGAAGGCTGGGATGGGGGTGTTTTTAGGGTGCTATTATATTAAAACTAGAGGCCCGGTGCACAAAAATTTGTGCACTCGGGGGGAGGGGGAGTGTCCCTCAGCCCGGCCTGTGCCCCCTCGCAGTCTGGGACCCCTTGGGAGATAACGACCTGCTGGCTTAGGTCTGCTCCCGGGTGGCAGAGGGCAGGCCTAATCCCTAGGTGTAGCCCCTGGTCGGGCTCAGAGCAGGGCCGATTGGGGGGTTGGGGCACCGCCCCCTGTCACACTCAAGGCAGGGTCCATGGGGTGGTTGCGGCGCCACCCCCTGTCACGCACAGAGCAGGGTCGATCAGGGGGTTGGGGAGCTCCCCCCTGTCACCCACAGAGCAGGGCCAATCAGGGGGTTGGGGCGCCGCCACTCTCACACTCATGGCAGGGCCGATGGGGAGGTTATGGTTCTACCCCGTCACACACAGAGCAGGGCCCATGGGGTGGGGGGGTTGGGGCGCCACACCCTGTCACACACAGAGCCGCAGGGAAATCGGGGTTGGAGAGATTCCCCCCTATCAGGCACAGAGCAGGGCCGATCAGGGGGTTGGGCGCCTTCCCCTGTCAGGAACAGAGAGGGCTGATAGGGAGGTTGTGGCCCCGCCCCCTGTCACACACAGAGCCACAGGGCAATCAGGGGGTTTGGGCGCTGCCCCCTGTCACGCTGATCTCGGTGCCGGGAGGCCTTGCGGCTCTGCTGATCCCGGTGCTGGCAGGCATATTACCCTTTTACTATATAGAATAGAGGCCTGGTGCACGTGTGGGGGCCGGCTCGTTTGCCCTGAAGGGTGTCCTGGATCAGGGTGGGGGGTCCCCACTGGGGTGCCTGGCCAGCCTGGATGAGGGGATGATGGCTGTTTGCAGCTGGTCACACACCCTTCAGGGTAGGGGTCCCCACTGGGGTGCCTGGCCAGTCTGGGTGAGGGGCTGAGGGCTGTTTTCAGGCTGGGACTGAAGCTCCCAACTGCTCCTTTTTTTCTTTTTTTCTTTTTTTTAAGTCTGGGCCAGCTTTAGCTCTGAGGCTCCAGCTCTTAGGCCTCCGCTCCTGAAAGCAGGTATCTGGTTTATTTCGGTTCTACAATCAAAACTCTGTATCAACTCCAGCTCTGAGATCCCAGCCAGCTGAAAGCTGGTTTCTGGGTTTTTTTTAGCTTCTGTTTGTTACTATGTTTCTTAAACTGCAGTCTGAGAGGCCGGCAAGGCAGGTGGGGAAAGTTGCAGTCCTCCGTCACTGAAGCAAGCAAGCCTCATGTTCAGTTTAAGCTGCCTGGCTCTCGGCCGCCATCTTGGCTGACAGTTAATTTGCATATTGCCCCTGATTAGCCAATGGGAAAGGTAGCGGTCGTATGCCAATTACCATGTTTCTCTTTTATTAGATAAGGACTAGAAGCCTGGTGCACAAAATTCATGCAAGAGTAGGCCTTCCTTTCCCCAGCTGCCAGCACCAGCTTCCCTCTGGCTCCCAGGATCCGGGCTTCCCTGGCAGAGGGAGACCCCGCCCACCCACCAGGGCTTGCTGGGCAGTCGCAGCCACAGCAGCTTGCCTCTGCCCTCGCAGCTCCAGCTTCGTCCAGAAGGACGTCCGGAAGGTCGTCCAGCTATCTGGTCTAATTAGCATATTACACTTTTATTATTATAGATGAGCATATAATGAGCTAGGGGTTACTCTTAGATGAAGTTAGTCTATGTTGGATTGAACTTGTCTCTGTTGGTCTTTGTTTTAATATTAAACTAAAATGTCACAAATGATTTTAACAGTTAGTGTTTTATTCTAAAATAATTTCAAACTAATTTTTAAAAATTGAGCATCCATTTTTACTATAATTTTGGACATTTTAAATGGGCTTCATAATAAAAGAAGATAGTTGGGGCATTCCTCTGGGTTGCTACTGAGAAAACAAACACAAAATAAACCTAAGGAGGGAATAAAAAAAAGGCACCTAATCTATATTTTTCATCTTATAACCATCTTAAAAAAACACTGTTCATTCCCCCCCCTAATGTCCCTCAATAACTCAGTTCAGTACATTCAAACCCATAATGAGGAAGGGGGGGGGGTTCTTCCTGAGCTTTCTTTTTCTCCAAATGGGTAATTTACAAGTGGTCATACTTTCGAATATTTATTCCGGCCTATGTCATGTCAATTACATTCTTAACAATGGAAAAGAGAGAAAGGTTATCCATGTTCATGGAGCTTTGATTCTATTAGGGAAGTCAGGCAATAAACAAGTTAATACTGTTGCAGATAAGCGGCCAGGCGGCTCGGGAGAGTCGATCAGCCAGGCACTCAGGAGGATATTCAGAAAAGTAGCCTTTATTGCAGATTGCACTAGTGCCTTGACTCAGGGCAGTCAGTCTCCAAACCCTGAGCGATGAATATGGACAAAGCTTTCCCTTTATACCCTCAGTGTCTTTGTCCCCCGAATATGGATCAGGCTTCTGGACTTTTCAGTGGCTTTGCAGGCCCCCCTCCCCCCCCCCCCCCCCCCCCCCGCCCATGAGTTGGGATGGGGGAAGTGAGATCACACTCAGAGGCCTGCCAGCACTGGCGCCAGCCCCTCTGGGGTTGTATATGGTTCATGCTTTATGGCCTCTGTAAAATGGGAGTATTCTGGGAAACAGGTTCTGCAAGGCAGGACAGACATTACAGATTAAGAATGGAGTTTGATAAGAATGGAGTTTATCGGCAAGCAGGAGTGTGCATCAGACGGCAGGATACTGGCACAGATTCAGATAGCTAGCCCCCACATGTCTTATTTTCTCTTTCAATACAATGTTTGAAGTAATGAAGAAAATAAACATGGTAATAGGTAGGGGGTGGATAGAGTAGAAGTGAGGGTTCTTAAACGTGTGGTTAGGAAAGGTCTTCTAAGAAGGTGACATTTAAGCACAGATCTGAATGAAGAGAAGGAGTAAAAATCTAGATAAAAAGCTTATCAAGTAGAAGAAATATCAACAGGAAGAGCCCGAAGGTGAACAGACCTCATATTCTAAACAGCCCAGAGGAGCTGTGTGCACAGCGAACGGGGAGGTGTTTATCAGAGAAGCTGGCAGGACCAGATCTCACAGGGCTCTGTGGAGAATCTGTGGTGTGAAGGTTTTATTTTAAGTGCCATAGACATATATTAGAGGATTTTAAAACATCCCTCTAGCTGCTGTGAAGAGAAAGGTATTTAATATGCCAGGTCAAATGGGCTTCTGCACCCTCTTTAATTATCTTGGCAAATAAAGCTCTATGGTTGTGATAGACTCACCTTTTGTTCTATTTCCATAGAAACACTTCCTACTATACCACGTCATGGGAATAGTTTTTAATTTTGTATCTGTCTACTTTTTCTCTGGCAAATAGTTATCCTGTGCTTTAGTCTCTTGAAACATAACTTCTTTATGTACTTCTGCCAATGTCAATTAAATATTTTAGTCTTTTTCCTCTAGGAATTAAATGAGAGTTTCTGCCTAGTGTTATCAATATACATAATATGTATGCTCTCTATTGAATTATTAAAGCCTTTGATAAAAAAATCATTAACTAGTTTAAAAATAACATTTAGGTAATAGTACTCAATACTACTCTCCCCCCCCCCCCCCAAAGGCCAAAAAAGAAATTCAGTCCATAATTTGCCAAAATTCCAGCAATTTTTTTCTCATTAAAAAAAAAAAGGGCTTTTTTTTTTCTTTTCCACAGAATGGAAAAAGATCAGTCTGACATTCTTCATTTGAGGCATAGAAATCTTCTAGGCAGTGTTGAAAATTGGCTTTGTTACTTCCCCACACCAATTTTGGAGGCTGGTGTGGCTCAGTTGCTTGGGTATCATCCTGTGCATGTGCGCACGTTGCAGGCTCAATCCCTGGTTGGCGGTGGAGGGGATGCAGGAGGCAGCTGATCCATGTTTCATTCATTCTTGCATCTATGTTTCTCTCTTTTTCTCCCCCTCCCTTCCTTTCTCTCTAAAAATCAATTTAAAAAATCTTTAGGAAACTAAAAAAAAAAAAATAGGTTTGATGACTTCATACTTACTCTTCATGACTCAAAAATAGCCAAAGGCATCTTAGTTTACTTATAGCAAATGAACAATTATCAGATACTGTGGCAGAGATATTACTAATCCATTTTCTCTATCCTCTAATATCTCATGTTTAACAATATACTCTGACATTCTGAAAATTAATATAAAATTTCCAGTAGAGTATGATGCCTATTCACATATGGAGCTCAGTGAATGTGTACCAGAAGAAGTATATTTGAACTGAATTCCAAAACTGGGATCAGTAAACTCTGACCCATTGTTGGGCCATCTCTTTATGTAAGTGAAGTTTTACTGGAACACGGCAATGCACATTCATTTATGTCTGTGTATGGCTGGTTCATGGCTAAAATAGGAAGGTAGAGTGGTTGTAATAGAGACTCTATGGACCACAAAACCTAAAATAATTACTATCTAGACATTTTTTTTTAAAGTTCACCCAAGGATGAGTAGGATTTTTATTAATGAGGAAATAGAAATGGGGTGAAGAACTAAAAGGGAATTAGCATTTGCAAAGGCTCAGAGAGACAGCTGGAACATTTATGGACTATACATTTTTCCATAAAGTAGTAGTAAGGGTGAGTGAGCCCAGAGGGTAGTGAAAAGATTTTATGCAATTGGAGAGATGAGTAAGCAACAAAAGATAAAAATAGCTCTGGCTGGTTTGGCTCAGTGGATAGAGTGTCAGCCTGCAGAAGGAAAGGTCCCAGGTTCGATTCCGGTCAAGAGCACATGCCTGGGTTGCAGGCTCGATCCCCTGTGGGAGGCATGCAGGAGGCAGCCAATCATTGATTCTCTCTCATCATTGATGTTTCTATCTCTTTCTCCCTCTCCCTTCCTCTCTGAAATCAATAAAAAATATATATATTTTTTAAAAGATAAAAATGTATTCTGTGCACCATGCAAAGATTCTGAGGGTGGCTGGTATTTAAGTCCTCTTGAAGTTGTAGGCATGCTAATATGACACTTCACAAATGTTTAAATAAACTTTGACTTTTTTGTTGTCACTTATAATCTTCCACAATAAATATTATTCACTTTAATGGTCTGGTTGTACCTACTTATTTGTAAGAAGTAGGAAAAACTTTATTAATAAATTTCTACATCTTCTCAGAAAAATGTATGTTTTGGATGCTTATTTCAAAAGTAGCATTTAATTTGAAATATTTGTGTAGATAAGAAATGGCATATCCTGAAAATCAAATTAAACTATAAGAACTGCTACACTTCACCTTAATAAATTATGCCAAAGAAACAAGACATAAAGTTGAAAAATTCATGGCAAATAAAATGTTTAAAGTGTATTATAAGTTATAGCTACTTTGGAGTTGTTTGACAAAGTATATAAATAGTTGCCAGCATAGAAAACTTTAATAAAAATACTCTGTATTCCATATTTGTTTCAGGTGATATCCCAAACAACGGGCAGCATACTGTAAAATGGCTTGCCCTCGTCCACCTCACACAGGCCACTGGAGCAATTGCTCTTACACTCCTCGCCTCCCAGACCACTCATTGGCAGGTAGAGGTGAGTCCATAGCCCTCCAGGCTGTTGTCAGAAGCAGTGCCATAGTGCCTGAGCTTTCATCAGGATGGAGTCTATGGAGATCCTCCTCCTTTTGAAGAAGCAGTTGTTACCCGGCTGTTAACTTCTCAATATAATTTTTGTTGTTGTGCTGCCATCTCCAGGTCAAACAATCTTTGTGATGATGTTGGGTCCTTCTTCCTCAGCCCAATCTAATTTACCTTGGATGTGATTTGTTCTCTGTACAAAGGCTCTGAAACTCAAGTACCTCCATAGACCAGGCAAGCCGTATACATGAGTGAAGTGGGCTGGGCAATAGTGGAAATGGCCAGGACCAAGGCAAACTGTAGAGTTCAGAGCTAGCCAAAAGGCATTTGGTTTCCATTAAAAAGCAAGCAGTATATTGATCAAATACTCATCAGGCCTGAATTCGACCAGCTGGATATCAGGTGGTTACTTCTGCCCTTCTTGCATGACAGAAAATTTCTTTGGGTGCTAAAATGTGAAATAAGTATAAGATTTGGGGATCATCTAAGGCTATTTTCTTTTAGATTCAAGATATACTGGAATCAAGTCAGTATCTCACTCTCACCGTGGCAGGATACCCCAAAGAGGTTGTGATTTCTCCTCCTTCTGATTCTAGTGACTTTATTCTGTGGAGACTCAGCACATTCCCTCTCTTTCTCATGCTCACTCCCACTCATGCTCACCTTTTCTTTCTTCCTTTACCCCATGTACCTCTCTCCTGATTTCACAAAACATTTATTTCCTTACTCAGGTATACTTTAAAAATAAAAACATCTGGATGGTTATCTAATGCATTTTTTCTGGAAATAACAGTTTTGATAATGGCTCTTAGAAATTATTATCATTCCCTTCTCTTGTACTGCAGGTGCTTATCATTGAGGGAGCTGCATAAAATTCCTAGGGCTGTTCAAAAGTAAATAGGTAAAGGAATTCTGCCCTGATCTTTTGTGAGAAATGTATGTATCAGTATCACTGATGCATTTGTAGACTCTGAAAGGTCAACCATGATTAACATAGCACATGGAAGGTAACTTTGTAAAAAATTCTAGAAGTCATCTTGCTTTAAGTGTTTTAATTAAGGGAAAGTTTGATCATATAGTTAAGAGTTGATGTGTTAATAAAAACAACACCACCACTAAATTCCCAACAGGAAGTTAGTAATTGTAATTTATTTTTTTCTACTCTTCTTGTTTTATTATTGCATACTATTTCAAACTACAGAATATGAGCAAAACAAATGGATACACATTTTCCTCCCTCAGAATCCACATAGAGTTTTTCACAAGAGACCTGTAAACTCTCTTAAGCAAGATATTACAAAGAAAGATAATGTTTATATTTTTAAGAGTCATGTTTGGGAATATAGCATCCGAGTGTCACAAAAGGAGTGGTAGTTTCTGGATGTGCTTGTATTTCTAATAATTATTTTTTAAGATGCCTAGAGTGACAACCCATATTGAATCTATAATGTCAAGTCATATTTTTTCCCTTCTGTCAATCTCCAGTCTTCTTATTCCATTTTTTATGTAAATTACAAGACAAACAACACCACCTAACCCACACACTGGCTCTGTACACACCAAATAACAACAGAGCAGGGAGATAGTTTGCTTAAAGCTGAATGTAATGGCCTTTGAGTAGTATTTCAAAGTTTCTGCCTGGGCCTCAGATGTGCAAAAAGCCCCCTTTGTAAACAGGAGTAGACAGAGGTCACACAAGTTTTCTTTCTATAGAAAATGTGAGGATCTTTTCCTCATAAGAAGCCTGAAACTGAGAAGGAAAGGTAACAGTAAGGCAAAGTGAAAGGACTAAATTCTTATCCTAGGTAAGAGCTCTATCAGGGATGAGTAGATGGACTCCCCTCCTGTAGATTCCTTCACAGCCTTCTGGGCCAGCATTTTATTCAGCCATGGTCACAGCAACTAGCTTCATGCAGGTGTACCTAGCAGTAGCTCCATCAGCTGTTCCAGAGAGTTCTTGTTTTCTGCCCTGAGGCTTTGCTGACTAAATGGCTGAAATGCTTATGAAAACCTGCCAGATCCCTCACGCAAGTATGGTCTGGATATGCATGAAAGTGAACATGCCATGGGGCCACTCTTAACCAGTACAAATAGTGCTTCCCTTTTGGCATCTTGAAAATAATTCCCTTCAGAAGTCAATAGAACACACTGCTCTTTCCTGATCTACTCAAATTTTAGAGTTCTTTTTATAATATGCAAAGCTATAATTATGAATACTGCTGATGCGGACCATTTGCCTTGGTGAGGTATTCACATTCATATATAATCCTATATAATAAAAGGGTAATATGCAAATTGACCAAACAGCATAATGACTAGTAGGAGGGGGTGGGACTAGCAAGTAGGTGGCACCAGGCCAGCCAAGGCAAGTGCCAGCAGGCAGATGGAGGGGATGGCAATCGGGGGGAAGGGAAAAAAGCAATATTAAAATATTTCTGCTAATTAATTCACTTTCAATGTGCATGAATTTGTGCACCGGGCCACTATAATAATAATAATGATAACAAGGCTTGCACAGTTTTAAATATACCTAAAACACTATTAATTATTAATGTTACATTAGTAATTATATATAATTAGATACACAGGTCAAAAGTAGGTCTATAGTTATAATACAAATAATACAATGATTAATAAATAATAATATAAGAATAAATTCACAAATGTAAATCTACTTTTGTTCACCCTTGTATATATATATACATATATACACACACACACACACACACACACACACACTAATAAAACAACTACTATTTCAGTATGGGCTTCGGTTGGAATTTGAGGGTTTAAGTGTCATATAGAACCTAGTATGTTATTTTTTTGTCTTCCAATAGTTGAATCAAAACTGAAAATCTAGCCCAGTTAGTGTGGCTAAATGGTTGAGCATCCACCCAGGAACCAAGAGGTAACCAGTTCAGTTCCCAGTCAGGGCACATGCCTAGGTTGTGGGCTCAATCCCCAGTAGGGGGACTTCAGGAGGTACCCAATCAATGATGTTTCTCTCTCATAGATGTTTCTATCTCTCTATCCTGCTCCCTCCTTACTCTGTAAAAATCAATAGAAATGTAAGTTTTTTAGAAACTACAAGAAATACAAATTCTACATTAAGCTTCAAAATTAACTTTTATCAATTTTCTTTTGAAATCATTTTTCTCCTCACATTTTAAAATGTGGATTTTCATTTTACTGTATGAATTCTAACAAGATATATAATAGATGGATATCATTTTTATAGCAAAGCACCCACATGTTTTTCTAATGTTACAACCAGGGATCTGGCTGGGGACTTGCCAACACATTTGTTCTCAAACTTTATTTTTTTACTCAAAAAAAATCATGCCTAGAAGCATAAACAAATAAAACTGATAGAAGCAGACCTGTTTGGGTAGAATGTTATCATGCTCACCATCTCTCTCTTTTACTGTGGGTGTTTATCATTGAGGGACCTGCATAAAATTCCTAGGGCTCTTCAAAACACAGTTTTGAAACCATTGTTTCAAAGTAATAGAGAGAAAAATGATGCAGCAGCAACTTTCTGGAAACTCAAAAATGAGGATGAGGGTCAAAGAATGGGAAATTTAAAGACTTGTGAGGGACTAGAAACCTAACCTGAGAGTATTCTTTTTAAACAATGAAGTATATATCAACCTTACATAAAAATTACTTCCCAGGAATTTTTTCTAGTTATACGTCAGACACAGGCATTTTCTTTTGGAGGGAAGAGAGTTTGTGTATGTTTCAGCAATTCTAATTTTCACTTAGCTCCTATGTAAAATATCCCAGTCAGCTTCACTAAAATTTTCCAGAACAGGTCTTTCTTCCTTGTCCCCTTTATTTCACCTACGGTTTGGTCAGTATTTCCGTTGGAAAAATGTCCATCCAAACTGAGAGGTTTTGAGTAGACTCATACTAAATAGGACCAAGGTGGAACCATATCTTCCTTTCTTTTTAATTCTCTAGCATGAGACACCCTGATAGTCTTGTTAAAAAAGCAAAATTCAACTGAGTAAATTTGAAGATCTAATTGATTTTATTATGCAATTTATGAGTTGGGCAGCGACTAACAAGAGTGTGTCCAGAGGGATTGTACAAAATGAAGAGTTTTCATAGGAGGAAGGGTGGAGCAGGGGAGCTATTAACAAAAGAAAAGAAATGATTGTTTTGAGAACAAACATTTCTGGGGGGAGGGAGAGAATGGCAAGAATTTTTATCATGCAGCTGGCTTCTTTGGGGGGTGAAGAGAGGAGGTGGAATGAAGGCCCATGGGACATATTTCCATACTGGTCTTCCGTCAGAAAATTCCAAACTCCTTGATTAAGATTATATTTCTAGGAAAGGTTGAAACACCAATGAGGTTAAGTATGAAATAGGTTTGGTATCACAGCTTTAGTAAAAATGACACCGTTTTGCCTTCTCTGTAACAGTCTTCTGAGATTTGCACTTGTAAATCCATCGAAGAAGGCCACCTAGTAAACTCCACCCTCCCTGAAGACCCTCACGTTTTCCCCTACGTGACAGACAAGGATTTAAGAGGTGTTCTTGGTGCCCAGATAGCAAGGCAGACCGATCCCACTGGGAAAGGTTCAGTGCTGACAGTGTCCTCTGTCTCCAAAGATAACTAGCAATCACAAGGCTCAGTTGGAGTCAGTCACACAGGAAAGCTGTTTGCTTATTTTTTCCTGCAAATGCCCCACTACTTGATAGTACATGAAGCGTGCTGTTACTCAGGGGAGAGAGTAAAGGGAAAGGGCTGAAACTGGAAGATCCCTGTGAAAATCTGCAAGGAGTGATTGCATAGAATCATCAAATACCTGTCTGGATTCTTTCAGCCTACTGGAGTTACCCTGCTCCATAATATTTAAATTAAAATTTCTTGCTAACTACACATGTTCTACACACTCAGAAACACATTCATAAGCAAACCAAAATATGTGGAGACTTTCTGGTTGATTTCCAACTTCTACTGGAGTGTGTGTGGTCTCACTTCTTTGTTCTGCACCCTGAATGAACCCATTTATAGAATATGTTACTTTTTCTTGATTTTACCCCCCCCCCAAACACTAGTCACTAAGTTCAGAGTAAAAGTAAGAGGGATTGGTAGGGCAGGTGGGCTGGAGAGCAGTGGGTAGAGAGGCAGCCAGGAAGCAACTTGAAATTAAGCCAAGAGGGTATATGCACATACTCACCCTATGGAACATCTCATTCTTTTTCTCTTGTCTCATTTTGGAGTCTCCAAAAATGTTTCTGCTTTATGATTCCTTTCTCTCAATTCCTTATAGATTCTCCCAACGAACCACTTTATGATGATAGTCTCACTTTTCTCTTCATTGATCCATGAAACTTTCTCTTACTTCATTATACAGAATAACAAGTTCTTTTTGTCCTACTCCTAACCCTTCACAGCTGAGACCTGCAGGCTATGCCTCACCAAGAAACTGTCTTCTTGTGGGCGTTTACTTAGCAGCATGTGGTACTCTACTTAAAGATTTTTGTCCACAGGTTTTAGATGAACAAATATTCCTCTTTACTAAATATACTTAAATTGTGGGTATCTGTGTGTATACTTAGTTCTATGCAGTTTTATCACATGTGTATATTTGGGTGAACACCACCCCAGTGAAGATACAAACAGTACTAATATGTGGATTCCTCCTGCTACAATTTTATAGTCATAGCTTTCTTCCTACCAATTTTGCTGACTCTGGCAACCATTGATCTGTGCTCTATGGCTATAATTTTTATTTCAATAGTGACATATACATGTTTTCATACTTTATATAACCTCTTTGAGATTGCTTTTTTTTTTCCCCACTCAGCATAATTCCCTGGAGAAACATCCAGATTGTTGCATGTGTCAATAGTTATTTTCCATTCACTGACAATTTGTATTTTCTTTGACTGTTGAAGAACTTTGGGCCATTTTCAATTTGGGGTTATTATACATGAAAATTAAACAACTAAAATATTCAATAAGGAAAATAAAAGCGCAATGGATAGGCTCAGTCGTAGAACCGAGATGACAAAGGATAGAATCAGTGAATTGGAAGACAGATCAATAAAATTTACTCAACTTGAACAACAAAGAGAAAAGAAAAAGAACAGTTTCAGGGACCTGTGAGATGTTAACAAAAGCACTAAAATTCATACCATGATTTCTTTCTAAACATCAGGACCAATGGAAAGATTCTGCTCTCACCCCTCTTATTCAACAAAGTCCTGGAATTTCTAGCCTCAGCAATAAAATGGAAGAAAACAGAGATTTAGCTGTTCCAGGTGGGAAACTGAGGAATAGATGGGTTTATTCTAACATGGCCGGTACTGATACTCTTGTCTTTACTTATTTTACATTTTATTTTATTCATTTTTCATTAAAATCTGATTTTTTCCCAACTCACATACCTGATCTTAAAAGTTAACGAAATAATATAAATATGCAGAAAAATGCAAAAGATAATTTAAGGAGCACTGAGTGTGATCAAATTTTAATATTTGCCACATGGGCTTTTCATAATTTTTAAATAAATAGATCACTATAGGTGCAGTCAAAGCCCACTCTCCAATCCCATTCCTCTGCTTCACTTCCTTATAGGTTTTCATACTATAACAATATAAGGCACCTATATACAATGTATTCTATTTGAAGTTTCCAGACTTTGAATAAATTATATTAGGCAATACATGGTCTCTCTTAATCTCCTTTTCCCCTTAATCATTATGTTTTATTCCCACTAAAAATATGTGCATCCCATTTTTCTCCACTGATACAAAATTGAAGTATAATTTGATTTTGATCAATCTAATGGTTTGAAATGATACATTTTTTTGTTTGTTTCTTTTAAAATATATTTTTATTGATTTCAGAGAGGAAGAGAGAGAGGGAGAGATACAGAAACATCAATAAAGAGAGAGAATCATTGATTGGCTGCCTCCTACAAGCCCCACACTGGGGATTGAGCTTGCAACCCCGGCATGTGCCCTGACCAGGAATCTAAGCTTGACCTCCTGGTTCATAGGTTGATGCTCAACCACCAAGCCACACTGGCTGAGCTGTTGTGTTTGTTTGTTTGTTTGTTTTTTAATTTACATTTCCCTGATTACTAGTGAGGTTGAGTGTCATTTTAAATTTTATTATTCATTCAGATTTCCATTTCTGTGAATTGTCCAGTCAGAATTGTCAATCCATCAATAAATTTTCTGATGTTTACTAATCTTTGTATTTCTGATGCAAACTTTTTATAAATGCCAAATTCAATTTACTAGTAGTTTACATAAATGCTTAAATCCTTGCTTATAAATGAAGTTCATATGTGATTTATTTTCTTGAATTGTCACTTTGATTTTAGTATAAGTATAACAATATTACATAAACTTGAGGATTCATGCTATTACTCAAATACTGTTTATTCATTTTTGCCTCCTGTTACTCTATGTCTATTAACTGCTCTTACATATTTCTATGTTTATTTGTCTTCTAACATAATGAGGTACCTACTGTAATGATTATCTTATTTTTATTACCTTGTAATTTTAATTAGAGAGCATTTCTTCATATATGTACATCGTAAGTATGTTGTTTAAGTTTTTACACACTGTCTCCTAAAATTAATTTAATCTGGAGTAAATGTAAATTCAGATTGTTAGTTTTGTTAGCTATATTTTGTAACATGTTTATTTATTTATTTTGGAATTTATTTTGGAAACTTGGTGTGCAGTTTCATTTTGAGTAAGTTTTTATTGTTCTCTTTTTTTCTCTCTCCCCTGCCTTCCTTTCTCCTATGCTCACCTATCATTATTCAATAAGTTTATAGTTGCCTACATTTAGCCCATGTTCCTTGTCTATCACCAGTTTTCATGGCAGTATTTCTCCCATTTTTTCTCATTGGAGAAATCATAGATCAGCAGAAGCATGACTTTATTTTTCACTTCCCTAGGCCCATTGCTTCCTATACAGCTGTAGATTCAGGGCATTTTAGATGAAAAGTAACTCTACATCATTTTCAACTTTTATACATCTGAGGACTCTACCTCAGCTCTGGATGCAAGCAGGGAGCATGGCCCAGTGCCTAACTTAAGGCACATGGTATTGGAAATCAAACCAGCCTGGCCTGCATGGCTTGGTGGTTGAGCATTGACCTATGGACCAGGAAGTCACAGTTCAATTCCAGGTCAGGGCACCTGCCTGGGTTGTGGGCTCGATACCTAGTGTGGGGCATGCAGAGGCAGCTGATCAATAATTCTCTCTCATCATTGATGTTTCTATTTTTCTCTCCCTCTCCCTTCCTCTCTGAAATCAATTTTTCTTAGTATATTAAAAAAAGAAAATCAGATCAGTGTAGGAACAATCAAGGCTTCCCTTACCCCCACCCCCACCCCCACCCCACTGGCTTTGCAGTGCTTTTGATCATATACCAGCACAATGCCTGTCATGTGAAGTTTGACAACTATATTTTGCATAATTTTTTAAAAAATAATTTTTAAAATCATATTTTTGTGTTTCAGATACACACATACGTTTTGGAACCTCTGCTTCTGTGAGGGACATGGATAAATAGGAATTCTAAGATTTGGTCAGAAATAATTTGTTGTGCTTTCTCTTAAAGGCCTCATTAAAGAGTTGTCAATGTTTTGCTCTGAGAATTGTGCCTGTTAATCCACTGCTCCTTCGGAGTTGCTTTCAAGCTCAGTCTGATTCATCTTTTGAGGGGAAAAAAAAAACACAACAAAAAAACCTCAAACACCAATACTAGTCACCAAAAGTTTTAAATGTTCAAATTAATTTTCTCCTGTTTTTTTTATAAGGAGAAAGTTATGCTAATTGTAGAGGTTTTGTTTTAAATAAACCCCAATGCTTTTTCTTACGTTAATTAAGTAGGAAAACTTCTAAAATATAGCTACTTAAGCTTTTTGAAGGAAAACATGAATGATTGAGTGGCCAGGAGAGCTTACATACAAGCTTGATACTAAGATGAAAGCCCGCGGTGCACAGGTAAGAGCTCAAGGTGTGTCCTCAAATATGCAGGGACAGGAAAGGTCGTGGGAGGTCATGAGCATAGAGCCCCAAGGAACATGACCCCTGAAGGCTGGGCAGTGATGAACCCCATCATTTAAGAGTTTGATGTTTTCAAGGGCACAGATAGACCCTTGTCCCTATATGTGTGCTGCTGAGAGCACTTCTCCCGCCCTCCCCCTTGGTGGCAGGACTGTGCAGTCTCCAGATGAAGCCTGAACTGTTTCCATGAACATGGAAGTCATGGGTGTACTTTGCAAACATGATGTTCCAGAAACCTGGGGTCACAGCCAGGTTGGGGTATAGTAGGGAATAAAAACGTTTAGGACTCCCCAAAGTAAAGAATATCCTTAATTTTTCCTTAGAAGGAGAGAACTTACATGGTTGAAGACAGACAAATGGTAAGCATTATTAATTACATTTTAAAGAAAGAAGCAAGATTGACACAGGAAACCAAATAACCAGTCTGAGAGATTATGTCTCAAAAGGAGAAAAGGGCCCTAGTTATATATTTAATAACAGAAGTATGAATTTTGGCAATAAAGAAGAACAAAGCATTATATAGATGTTTAGAGGCTATGATAGTGTAAGGATTTTAAGTTACATTTTCAGGGAGAAATGCTTTAATGGTTTGAGATACATGTTATCTCTGCTACTGCAATGAATGGAAACTCACTTTCATTTATCCAGTAGTTGTCCAATGGGATAAAACATAATATTAGAATGGGCCAGTTACACATTTGAAAAAAAAAATTAATGTGCACTTATCTTTAATAAAATGCTAAGTAAAAATGGTAAGTTTTGCATTTCATATAACAATCATTTTAAAAGGAAATGCAACTATTCAGAATTTAATTCTCATTCCAAATCAAGTGCAATGTATATAAGCTTTTTATTACTTATCATAAAATACCTCTATTATGCAGTACTTCATCATTTTTTTAACATGGTGTTAAGAAAAGAGAAATAAATACATTGTTGTAGAAGAGAAAAAGTAATAAATTGGTAAATATGTTACCCTAATAATGAATATAGTAGCCCTCCCAAACTCCCAAACACATATGTACTTAATTCAACTTCCTCTATACACAACTGACTCAATGTTGAAAACATAAAGCAGACACTCAACTGTTTTGACCGATTGAATGAATTAAAACATATTTCAGAAGGAGTACAGGAAAAGAAAGTGTGAAAATGAAGTCATTAAATGAAAATTTAATTCAGTGAGGAGAGAAAGTACTTCTGTAGGCACAGCATCACAG
Organism: Myotis nattereri; assembly: GCF_964212035.1. Taxonomy (NCBI): domain Eukaryota; kingdom Metazoa; phylum Chordata; class Mammalia; order Chiroptera; family Vespertilionidae; genus Myotis; species Myotis nattereri. The sequence goes on from NC_138085.1 coordinate 52,258,477, forward strand.
ATGTTTGCCTGCCAACTTTGCCTCTTAAACCCAAGTCTGGAAAAAGGAAGTTACTGTTTCTTGTTATTTATTTTCTCCTGGAGGAACTTAAAACATTTCATGTGCTGAATATTTGTTCTATACAATGTACTAAAAGAAGTACTTTGAGCATAGAACTTGTGTTGCTAAGTGGGCATAAGTACAACAAGATGAATCGTCCTGTTGGAGGTTGGAAGGGAAGTGCTGTCCACAGTCTGGGACAGGGGTCAAGTTCACAAACCTCAGTTCTTAAGTCTAATCACTGGCACAAGGATTTGGACGAGTATTTCTCCTTATGCTCCGGACTGGGTTTCATTCTCTAGGGGAGAAGGGACCCTTTCATTATGAGGTGGGAAATAAAGCTTACATTCCTCTCTTTTATGGGAATATTTCAACATGCCAATACAAGTAATTTCCGGTGTTGAACTCTACAATGTTATCAGATGGGTTTCTCCACATAATGCTTACTCCCTTTCCTTCACTGATATTACACTTTCCCCTTTCTCTGCCTCCTACCACTTTGCAATTTTTCTTGCAAAGATTATTCATACAGGACTTTAATCAATCTGGATCTCTACTGAGACTTCCAGGACAAGTAATCACTAGATCTTTAATATTTAAGCAGTTGACAAGCAACAATTAAACTCTCTTTGTTGTCACAGTCTTCACATTTTATCACACTTTTGGAAATCATTAAAAAAAAAATCACCTCTCGGATTTCTAATGGCAGAGTATTGTATGTATTAGTGAAAACACAACCAAAACTCATTTTAAAATGCTCATTATATTCTTTTAAAGATAATGGAAAATTAATTTTTTAAAAAATGTGTTAGCAATCACATATAGTAAACTTGACTAAAAATCATGGTTTACTTATTTTAGTCCCATTTTTCAATAAACAATGCAAATGAGAGCATGTAACACTTGTGTTTTCATTGCTACAATGTTGCACGCTTGCTCTTATAGTAAAATTCAAAGTCAACATGGCTACAGAACCCTGTGGGTTCTAGCTTGTTTCCCCAAATTCATCTTCCATAACTTTCACTCTCCCTTGTTCCTTTATGATTCAACATAAAGCTTTTCTGTCAGGAAACTTGCATTAAAATGTTTGCACATGATGCTTCCTTTGCCTAGAATGTTCTGCCCCTAGGTAGCTGGAAACTTCTTTTCTTCCAGATATCAAATAAACACAATTCTTTATCTAGGCATTCTTAACTGTGCTGTGCCCATACCCAGCTATCATTTCTTCCATGTTGCATTGTTTGTGTTCATAGATTTTTTTTACTCTGATTTGAGGTCATCTTCCTTTTTTTCATTCAATTGATTTAACCATTTATTGATGACTTTTATTATGAGAAATAAAAGTTCCATAGGATTGGGGGACATTTTTGTCTTCTCCACTTCATTCCCAGAACCTAGAATTATAAATGAGTTAACGGTAGCCTATGTTTAATCGTTAAGCAAATCCTTCAATAGAAGAGTCATGCTGAGGATATGTCAAAAAGAAAAGAAACACAAAGTATATTGGCTTTTCATCAGACTACACTCTGGTATTTTCCTTGAAGAAGTTAAGTAAGCTATCACTAGAAGGTTAAATGTTTAAGAATTCATTACCACCATTTCACACCCCCAGAAAAAGGTTAGTAAGACAAAGACACGTTAGAGTAAAGATCTCTTGCCTTCAAGTTGATAAAGAAGCAGATGTCCATTTTGCTCCCTCTAGACATGTCTACTCATACGTCAGCATAGTAGTAATTTGAAGAGCAGAGGTGAGCTAGAAAAGAGTGTATGCAAATGATTGAAAGATAAGCATTCAGGTAATAGGAGTGATGGAAACCTCAGATGGATCATGTTTTAAGGAATTTCAATGTTTGAGTCTAAGCCAACTTTAAAGAATAAAATCTGCAATAAAAATGGCACACAATAAGTTGACTGGGTTTAATAAATCACTAGCCAAGAAAATTGTGTCTTTAGCCACACATCTTTCTTGAAGTATTTCTTTTTAAAAAATATGTATGTATATATTTTGCCCTAGCTAGTTTGGAGTGGATAGAACTTAAGGGTCCCAGGTTCAATTCAGGTCAAGGGCACATACCTCAGTTGCAATCCTGAGCCCTATCCCTGGTCGGGGCGCTTGTTGGAGGCAACCAGTCGATGTGTCTCTCTCACATCACTGTTTCTCTCTCTCTGTCTCTCCCCCTCCCTTCCACTCTCTCTAAAAATCAATGGAAAAATATCCTCTGGTGAGGAATAACACAGAAATATTCTCAGGAAAGGAAGGGAGAGGGTGAGAGAGAGAAACATCAATGATGAGAGAAAATTCTCTACCAGCTGCCTCCTGGAGATCAAACCCGAAACTCAGGTTTGTATCCTGACCAGGAATTGAACTGTGGCCTCGTGGTTCATGGGTCAATACTCAAACACTGAGCCATATCAGCGGGGCTTGACGTGTTCCTGTCAATGCAAAGCACCATGTATAGGTCCTCCACACCCACGGTACCTTCAACTCTCTTCCTCACATGGCAGGAACTGGGCTTCATTTCCCAGGCTCTTTTGCCTGATGGGTTCTAGTTTCATTACATGAAGAGCGGGCACTCTTAAATTTGAAAAGGGCAATAGGGAAAGAAGCCATATTCTCTTCCAGCAGGTAGATATGGGGATACATAGAGTATGATAGAATTTTAATGGCTTCCCTGTGAGCTCCTGCAAATGCTGTATCTATACACCATCATCTTCAGCATCAAGTTAATTTGTTTGCATTTCTTGTGCTTCTGAAAGCAGCAATAGTTCACTTTCTGAGTGCCAGCAGTAGCTCTTCCTAATGTAATTATGTTAGTGGAAGTGCCTGCAGGAAGGAAAATGGGACAAGGTCTAGAAAGGCTGAGAAAGCCATTAGAGCAAGATGGTGTGACCCAGAGTTAAGGAGTGGGAAGGAAGGGTGGGTGGACGTGCTCTAGTCTGTCGGGCAGTGCAGGGAAGATTATAGTAAACAAATCAAAGCCAGCTATTTTGAGGAGCCTGGAGTTACCTAGGAATGAGCCTTCTGTAGCATTTCTGTGATAAATTTCAGAGGAGGCATCTAAGGCCCTTAGTCAGTTATGCTCCCAGACATTGGAAATCAGCCAGGCACATTCTTACAGACTTCACAAATAGTCACCCAATTCCCTGTGGTCTCATTTTCTTCATGTGACAAAGGGAAATACAAACGCCTACCCTATCTCACAGTGTCCCTCTGATGAGTCTGTGAGTGAATTCATGTCAAATTATTAAAAATGGACAACTTGCCATAGACAAGATGAAGGAAGCTAAAGGGTAGAATTAATGGGAAGGGAAAGCAGATAACTTTCAGATATGATCCAACATATTGTGGTGAAATAATTCTCAATGGAAAAACAAGAGATAGATTGAAACCAGTAAGTACTGCAGATGGTGCTCACTTTTATCAGTATCAAAGGTGTACTCACCAAGGTACAAAACAAGCAAAAACAACAACAACAAAACAACAAACGAACACACACACACACACACACACACACACACACACACACACACACACAGAAACAAAAACAAATAGGGGAAGTGCCCATGGATCTACTCCATGGTCTTGATCCCAAATCTCCCTTGGCTGACTCAGCATCTCAAACCAAGTAAGAAAAACTAAAGGAAAAGGTCAGTTCTCAGAATAGGTGTACCTCTTAAAACCATCAAGATCCCTGTTATGGACTTAATAGGTAATCTGTTTTAATAATTGTATTATCCTGCTCATTGTGAAAACGTAAGGCCCTTTCTATGTAACTGATAGCATAAATTATCCCCAGGAGAGGTATTTCTTTCAGAATATAATCCCAAACTCTGTGCTCCTCCCCTTTTTAAAGATAAAAAACAAAACAAAACAAAAAAACACCGAAAAGCCAAAACAAAAAAAAAATGTTGGCAAAAATTTTCCCTAAGAATTGATAGTCTAGTCTCACATCTACCAGCAGATTAAGAGAAATGATCAGTGAGCTTCCTCCTGGATCTCAGCACAACGTCCCATCAGGGAGAAAACTCTCTTGTTCTGTGGATGCTGTTGGGCACTGGGGATGGGTATTAACAAGGCGCAATGCAGTCAATCTGGTCACTGACCTCAGGCAAGGTTAGGATGCTTTCATGGCATTAAACAATAACCTTTCTCTGAGAAACCTTAAGCTATATTTCCTCTGATAGGAAATTAAAAATAGTAAAGCCAAGATTTATTAAGTATATCATTAGGAACATTGAGAATTGGTGTTTTATTTCTTTGTTAAAAGAAAAAAAAACCACAAAACTTTTCAACAGTAGTTTGCACAGTGATTGCCTTCTTTTTGCCTTATAACTTAGGATATGGAGCAGGCTTCATTTTTTTGCCTTGGCAGATAGTCACTTTTTTAAATAAATTTTCATCAGCTTTCAACATTTTATCCTTTTTATGCTTTCAGTGTTGTAAAATAACTTCAGAAAGTTCCATGATGTGACGTTTTGACAGTGTCACTTCCTCTGCATCTTTTTCATCACACTTTCCCCATTTATGTCTCTAAGTTGGCCTTCACTCAATTCCCCTGGCTGCATATGTGGGGTTTCTCAAGTGATGGCAGTGCCAACATCTCCAAGATCACCTATTTCTTTTATGACTCCTGATACATTTAATTAAAACTTCACTAACATCGTCATGTTTTCTGTATTTACTGAAGTTTCACATTTGTTGGCCTATTCTCCCTTTCGATTATCTATTTGTAAGTGTCATGTGAGTTATCATTAGGAGATAAGAAGGCAACACAGCTACATTCTTTACTGCCTGTGCATGCCAACTGAATAACAGATGTGTAGTAAGCAGTCACCAAGACACAACGTGTCATGACTTGTCCCCAATTATGGTGTACCTAGATATTTGTGGAATGACTAGTTAGCAGTGAAATTTGCACTTTATGCAATAACTCATAATTAATATACCATGACAACTGAAATTTAGATCATGTTGCGGGAGGGCTAGTATTAGCTAAACTAAAATAACGCAAACTGAAATGCACACACGTCAGGACTGTCAATGTGAAGACTGCCTCTGTTAGAAATAATGCTACTTTCCTAGAGTAATGAAATTGGATTTTCTCTGCTCTTTGGGGTCAGTGCTGTCCCAAGGAAATATAATGAGAGCCACAATTTCAAGTCACATATATAATTTCAAATATTTTAGTAGTCACTCCAAGTGAAAGGAGACAGGTAAAATTAATTTTCATAACATTTATTTAATACAATATGTTCAAAATATGATCACTAAGTTTGTAATTTCTATAAAAATATTAATGAGATCATCACATTCGTTCTCATTCTAAGTCCTTGAAGTTGAGAGCGCATTTTACACATAGGACTGTTCAGTGGAACTCAAGCCACATTTCCAGAGCCCAATCCACCTGTGGCTAGTGACTGGTTTGTTGGACAGCCTGGATGGAGACGCTGAATATTTAATAATGAGTTGCTTTTCCCTCTTTCTGTTGGATTTTCAGGAATGTAGGGTCAAACCTGTGGTCTGCTCCTTGTAAGTGTGTTTGAGTTGATGGCATGGATATTAGGAACTAGGTGCACTCTGGTTCTGGGGCACTATCTAACCTAATTTATTTTTCATTCTTTTTCATACTTATTTAAATTGATTGTATGTTGCTACATTTTATACATATTTATATATCATTCATATCCTTTTTCTAATACAGTGGTGCACAGTAAGAAAGTATACAAACAAAAAATTAAACAATTTATAGTAAACAAAATTTGGTCACCACGCAAAACATGTAAAACCTCAAAATGTTCATTTTTGTTGGACAGATATGCATATCAAAACATAACTCAGAATCTGTCATCATGAAAGGAAGCATCTTAGCCAGTATATTGATTAAAAATAAAGAGGAGAGAAAAAATAATAACTTAATTCCCACTTCCTTATTTTTGCTGTGCAAAATTGTAGTAAATGGGATATGACAATGAATGCTGCTGAGTAATTACATAAACAAAACATTCTTTTTTCCGCCTTAAGATACACAGAGTCTAGAGGAGCAGAGATTATTTTTTGAAGTTTTAAGGGTAATCAATATGTTATTCAACCAAACCTTTAAAGTCAGAAAGAACCCTGAAAGAGGGACGGTTTGAAGATAAAACATTTTAAATCCTGGTGATTGTGAGATTTCTTTTCCTGCCTGAGAAAATGTGGTGATATGTTCTTACCTGATGCATCACTTTATATGCATTATAAATTTATTGACAGCATACATGATTTTAATAGTTTTTCATTCAAATAAAAGTCTGTCTGTTTTTATACCCATCCAACAACAAGGTATAAATTTTATGTTATTTTAATTTCAAGCATTTTACAACTGAAGGTTTTGATCTACAAGCAGACTTGCTGGAGACAGAATTAGTCTAATGGGAGAATTACTGATTCATATAGCCAAATAATAATAAGGGCTTCAGGGACAATTGGTTCTGGTAACCCAAAAGAAATTGAACTTTGTGAGTTACTCTATTTACTCTATGCCTGTTTATTTGCTAACATCAGTTTTTGTTTAAATATTGGAGTCACAACTGTGAGCAGCTCTTAGCTCATGTTTTCCAGTGTTCAGTATCAGAAAGGCAATGATCCCTTTCTCTTAATACCAATTAAAATAAAATTTAGAAGAAACTCTGACTGCTGATTATGGCTTCGTGCTAATGCCTGGACGAATCACAGGAAAGCTTGCAGTCATCGCCCCATTTTGGGTTAGGGGATAAATAGTAGAGAGTGACCAGGGATAATGACACCTCTTACCTGGAGGTGTTTGAATGAGATGCGAACAGATCTCCAAAACCCAGAAGGAGAAGAAGGGCAAGGATGCTATTATTAGAAGAAAGATACAGTTGTGCAAATGTTTTTCACTGTAATGTTCAAATACAAGAATTTTCTTTCACATTTGCCCAGTTCTGTGCTAAGTAGAGACAGCTATCTCCTAACTAATGACTTAGGAATGTGTAAATAGCATTCTTTAGATTTTAGGTCTAGTATTTATACTAGAGAATACATAACATGACTAGATATGTTAGAAATTATTCAAACACAAACAACGAGGGTCCCTGAAACAATGGCTTAAATAAGGTAGTTTCTTTTTCACATAAAAAAATAATCAGACATAGACAAAACAAGACCAGCACGACAGCTTGTCTTCCTCAGGGGGACTCATTCCTTTCATCTTTCTGGCCCCACCATTCTAGCTTTTCTAAAGTCCCACTCCACAATTTCTGCTTAAGTTACTTGCTATACTTTGATCACATCATTACACCTAGCTTCGAAGGAACCTGGGGAATGATTAATTGTAACTGGACACATTGCTATACTAAAAAAAAAAAAAAATCATTATTCTATAACTAAGAAAGAATAGTTGATGGGTAGTGGGTGATCTGCGCCTCAATGAATATGCTAAGTTTCAAAACACTTAAAACATAAGATAGACCCTGAATGTATGAAGGATATCATTGTTTTAAAGCTAGTTTGCCTTTAAATACTCCAGATATATTCATATCTATCTGTCTACACATATGTGGATGTATGTATATGTAGACAGACAGATATAAATATATAGGTATAGATACATAGTAGGCCCTTGGAAGTAGAAGCAGATTTTTTATAATATTGACTAGAGGCCTGATTCATGAAATTCATGCATGGGTAGAGTCTCTAGGCCTGGCCAGTGATCAGGGCTGATCTGTGGGGCAACAGGTGGGGTGATCAGGGGCCCCCACTGACACCCGCCTTGGCCAGCCTGGTGCCACACACTTGTTGGAGCCAGTTGCCTCCCTCTGCAGGGTGACCAGTGGGGCTATTGGGGGGCCCCTGCTGGCACCCGCCTTGGCTGGCCTGGGGCCTGAGAGCTGGGGGCAGCTCCTGCATTGAGCGTTTGGCCCCTGGTGGTCAGTGTCTGTTAATGTGACCAGTCATTCCACCAGTTGTTCCTCTGTTGGGTTGATTTGCATATTAGCTTTTATTATATAGGATACTCATTTACCAAGTAATAAATGCACATGAAACAGTTGGAGTAGTCTATTTCTCTTTCTATATTTTGAAAAAAAATTAGTTGCTAACTCTCCATCTCATTAAGCTGTTAGAAATATAGATAGCAGCTTGAATAACAATTCAAACAAGTTTCTAAGTAATTTTAATGATATGATTTCAAAGTAAAAGGAAAAAAGCTAACCATTGAATTAGTCCTTTAATGTGTCATTCTTTTCCAGGCAGTAAAATAAATTAATGAGAATATCATCTGAAACAAGGAAAAAACTACCACATGCTTTATGATTATTCAATATCACATGTGTTTGTAATGCTTCATTCAAACTCTTATATCTTTTTTCATGTATTTAGAGATTTTCCTAGAGAATATGTTAATAATTTCATCTACTATTCAATTTTTATTAATAAAAAGAAATAACATAGGTTAGGCTTATGTGCATGCATACAAATCCTTTTGTTGATCTCTTCCCCTTCCTCTCACCCTCCTCTACCTTCCTTCTGAGGTTTGACGATCTGATCAATGCTTCTCTGTCCCTGGATCTGTTTTTGTTTATCAGTTTATGTTGTTCATTATATTCCACAAATGAGTGAGATCATGTGATATTTATCTTTCTCTGACTAGCTTATTTTGTCTTAGCATAATGCTCTCCAGGTCCATCCATGCTTTTGCAAATGGTAAGAATTCCTTCTTTTTTATAGCAGCGTAGTATTCCATTGTGTAGATGTACCATAGTTTTTAATCCACTCATCTGTTGATGGGCACTTAGGCTGTTTCCAAATCTTAAAATATGGCAAATTGTGCTGCTATGAACATAGGGCATGCATATAAGCCTAACCAATGGACACAGACACCGGGGTGGGGGTGGGGGGTGAGGACATCGGTGGGGGCAGCAATGGGGCGATAAGGACACATACATATGTAATACCTTAATCAATAAAGAAAAAAAGAAAATAAATAAATAAATAAATAAATAAATGAATAAATGAATGAAAGAAATAACATAGTTACTTAAAAATAATTATAAACACAGTGCTAAGATAAATAAATTGAGTTACCAAGCAGAAGCTTATTTTTTATCCTATCTCAACAGATAAATTAGATTTTATTCTTAAATATGAAGGGTTCTTAGCACAAATTATTGATATTATTATAAACTTTGCTATAGTATGTCTTGAAATACATTATGTTCCTCAGCCAAGTTGAAAGAAGCATTAGGGAAAGGGAAAAATTAATTCAATAAAAATTTCAGTGTGGCTAATTCCCCTTGTTAATGCATCACAAGTTGTGCTACTTTCACCCAATAGAAGCCCCTCAAGCAGCTTAATCAAGTTGTATTAATTGTATGTAGTAATATCTCTTTGTGTTGTTAGACTAATTCTATGATTTTATTCCTCATAAAGAATTTATATTCTCTTACCTCATTAGGGCTTTTCTTTTTTCTTCCTTCTAACATAGTAGCAAGTTTCCTTCCAGTCCCTATTTTTCTTCCAGAAATTGTTCTTAAAGTTGTGATCATTTCATTTTCACTGACCATATATTCACACATTGTATAAATGCTTCATTATTCATTTAGAAATAGCCCTATTGTTGAACATTTACACTGTTTCCAACATTTCACTATTAAAAATAATGTGAGTTGAATGTTGGTTACATATGGTTTATTCTCTTATGGAAGATTTCTCTAAATACCATTAATTCCTATTGTCATATAAATTCACATTTCAATCAGTATTAAATGAAAATATCTAATTCACTGGCCTAAAGAATGCTGATTTAAACATATTTATTACCTTTAATGCGCAGTATACTGTGTTTTAAGTTGAGGGTATATTTTATTTTAGGTTCCTGACTATATAAAGGGGAGGAACTGAGAATCATGACATTTTGTTAGTACTTTTGTTTTCAGTTTTTTAAATTGGGAAAGATCAACATTTAAAAAATGTTAATTGGAGTAAAATTTAATGGAGAGGTAGAGATAAGCAATGGTGTGGTGATAAATGTTCAACTTTCATTTTCCTGAAAGTTAAATAAAAAGTGCATACTTGCAGCATCTATGATTTACATTAGGTAAATACTCCCACTATAACCAATTAACATTAACTAGCTTTCAAAATTCCAGAATCATCCATCAGTTCTTTAGAGCCAATACAAGCTGGGTTCAGCAATGCAAGTAGATCATTAACATTACAGAGTCATATATATATATATGACATTTTAAAAGATAGTCATCTCTGATTTGTGGCACTATATTGTTTTGTAATTTCATCATGTTAACCATGGGATGATGTTTAATATTGTGTGGTATTGAAATGGTAACAGAAATATGTCTACCTCATGTTTAAAGAAAGACCAATCACCATGGGGTGAGATCTCTTAAAAAGGAATCACAAAGAAAAGGAATTCTATTTTTTAATCTGCTTCATATTCATATTATATGTACATATGTTGAATAAATTGTCATTACTCTATACATCTTACATCATACACACACACACACACATATATATATATATATATATATATATATATATATATATAAATTGTCATTACTCTATACATCTTACATCTATGGTAGAGATAAAAGAATTAATTCAATTGCTTTGGGAACCTGCACACAGTTTTCTAAGTATGCTCGCCATATATGAAAAGAAGGATTCATGCTATTTTTGGACTTAGTCAAAATATATAGCAAAATATCCACACATTCGTCTGTGCCATAGAATAACTCTCCCCATCATGTAGTAAGTTATAGCTAGATAATATTAAAGAATTGAGGTTACTATCTAGATAATTAAGTTCAAAATAGTACTTTGGCCTCTAGTATACAAATAACTATTCTCTAAATATTTTAATCACATGGATAAGTTTCTAAGCTCTCCAATGTGCTTATAATAAGTGTTTTTGAAAAATCATGTTTTAGTGAGTATTTTTCAAAGATCTAGTGGGACATCATTTTTAAATCTAAATAAAGTATTTCTAAATAATTAAAGCTTATTCTTTTCAATACATTGAAAGGCAGTATACCTTCAATGACTGAATCATATTTCTCATATCTAAGAATGAAACTTTAGAAACGCGATAAAACATGCTTATTTTTCTCTATTTTTTCCCATCACCACTTATCCCTCCTATATCCTTTTCCGTTTCCCCATACACTCCTCCCCCCGCCAAATCCCACACTGTTTTCCATGTTTGTGAGTTCTTTCTTTTTTTGCTTTTTTTGCTCAATCCCTCTATTCCTCCAACACGCCTCTCCCCATCCCTAGCTTTTTGTCTACTCTCTCTCTGTAAGTCTGTCTCTGTTTTGCTTCAGTTCAATGTGCTCATTAAACCCCACATATGAGTGAAATCATGTGACACTTGTCTTTCTCTGATGGGCTTATGTCACTTAGCATAATGTTCTTTTTTAACTGGATGGCTAATGTATAAGGAATGCACATTTTTCTTCAGCTGAAAAGTAGTTGATGAAATCAGTTGTTGAATAGTTGACATAAGGTTAAGATTTGCTGAGAGGGAAATGTTTTTGATGAGTGTACAATGGTATTTCCCGGCTATCTGAGGAGGATTGACTGAATAGCTCTGTACATGGATTTTAAAAATAACTAGATTTATATTCATTTTGGGAAAAAACACTCTCTCTCCCTGAGTGTTCAGTAATACCCAAGACTTACTTTGCATCTGATATTTTTAAAGTACCAAACTAATAGAATGATAGTGCTGCAAATTTGTATTCTCTAATTGTATCTTTTATTGCTCCTACTAAGGAGCACAACAAAATCAAATTATATTCTATTCCCTGTAAAACTCTTTTATGGAGAGGAAATTATTAGTAGGTGACCATTAGTAATTTAATTTTATTTCCAAGACTGAAAATTATTTAGTACTTTATAATGTTCTTGGAGTTTTCAGTGCAAATAGCTAGCTTATCATATATTAACACTCATGGAACTTTTTTTACAGTCTGGAAATCTGTTGCTTTAGGAAACAATCATGTCTACATCTGGTTTCTGTCTCATCAAAATGTACTTACTGGAAGAAGAATTTTCCTTGCATTAGCAAAATGTGGAATGTTCTAAAGCAATTTGAAGAAAGATGGTTCTTGTTTGAAAACAATTGTTGACAGGAAGAATGTTTGACATTTCTTTACCAAAGTAAAGGAGTTTTAACATGAACAACATGTTTTATTTGTAACAAATTTAATTACCAATGTTTTAAACTTTTCAATAAAACTTGTGAAGATTAAAAAATATGTTTGAGATTGTATGTAGATTGATAAGTTATATTTAATATATTTATAGATGCTGATATTTTACACTTAAATAATTATGTCTAACTGGACATTTCTTGGGAAAACATGTGCTTTACTGTTTTTCTGATTTGTTGGGCTAAGATAGCCATGAAATTTAAATTTTTAAAAAGCCCTTTACCAGAATATTTTTTAAAATGCAATTTTTTACTTAGGAGTAAAGTCCTTTAAATAGTACATTCTTTCCGTTTAAAAGATATAATTTAAAATATAAATGCCAATGGTAAAATTAGCCTGTTGGCTTGAATAAAGAGTGTGTCTTTACCTCAAAGCTGGATTGGCCAGAAAAGGCCTTCTCGATAGCAGGTTCATAACTCTTGGAGGAATCAGAGAAGAAAGGAATTGGGCACAAAAAGAGAATCCACAGGCCAAAGTTGAACACATATTCATTTTGTGGAGGGCTAGGACTTAACTTATAAAATTGAGGAAGCCTTTGATTACGTAAACAATATCAGGCCAATTTCTGTGGAAAAGTAAAATGCAAATAACAATATCTTTAGAAGGCAATAAAAGGCTTTATCTAGTTTCAACTTTGTTTTGTTAGACTGTTTCCGTCTCTCAAGTGGAACGTAACTGGGAAAAATAAATCTTGTCCTGTCTGTTAGATAGCTCCTATAATCCAGTTGATATTATGTCTGGGAAACAATGCTCAAGGCTTTTGAACATTCCATGCCCTGTTCCCTTAATAGACACTCAATAGATATCTGTTAAATTGAATTGCATTGAACTGAATTGTTCAGGTGAATAGAGTTCTCTTAGCCATTCCTTTTACAGTTTTTGTGTGTTTCTTTAATCCCCATCCGAGGATATTTTTCCATTGATTTTTAGAGAGTGTGGGAGGGAGGAGAAGAGACAGAGAGAGAGACAAACATGGATGTGAGAGAGATACATTGATTGGTTGCCTCCCTCACGCCCCGGTCCAGGGCTGGGATTGAGCCTGCAACCTAAGTATGTGTCCTTGACTGGAATTTAACCCAGGACCCTTTATTCTGAGGGCCAATACTCTATACACTGAGCCAAACCGGCTAGGGCTCATTTTACAGTTTTTCAAAAACCTATTCTAAAAATCTTCTAAGACTTAAACATTTATCACCAGTCTAATTGGGTTCAGAGAAGTTTTCTCATCCTTCCTATCTAATCAAAGAGAAACATGGTAATTGGCATACGACTGCTACCCTTCCCATTGGCTAATCAGGGCGATATGCAAATTAACTGCAAGCAAAGATGGCGGCAGGAAGCCAGGCAGCTTGAAACTAACATGAGGCTTGCTTGCTTCAGTGACGGAGGACTCCAACGTTCCCTGCCTGCAGCTGCAGGCCTCTGAGCTGGCAGTTTGAAACATAGTTACAAAAATAGAAGCTAAACAAAACCCCAGAGACCAGCTTTCAGCTAGCCAGGATCTCAGAACTGGAGTTGATACAGTGTTTTGATTGTAGAACTGAAATAAAACAGACACCTGCTCTCAGGAGCGGAGGCCTAAGAGCTGGAGCCTCAGAGCTAAAGCTGGCCCAGAATAAAAAAAGAAAAAAGAAAAAAAGAAGCAGTTGGGAGCTTCAGTCCCAGCCTGAAAACAGCCCTCAGCCCCTCACCCAGACTGGCCAGGCACCCCAGTGGGGACCCCCACCCTAAAGGGGGTGTGACCAGCTGCAAACAGCCATCATCCCCTCATCCAGGCTGGCCAGGCACCCCAGTGGGGACCCCCACCCTGATCCGGGACACCCTTCAGGGCAAACTAGCCAGCCCCCACCCATGCACCAGGCCTCTATTCTATATAGTAAAAGGGTAATATGCCTCCCAGACTGGGATCAGCGGAGCCCCGAGGTCTCCTGGCACCGGGATCAGCATGAGAGGGGGCAGGGCCCAAACCCCCTGATCGCCCTGTGGCTCTGTGTGTGACAGGGGGCGGGGCCACAACCTCCCTATCAGCCCTGCTCTATTCCTGACAGGGGAAGGCGCCCCAACCCCCTGATCGGCCCTGCTCTGTGCCTGATAGGGGGGAGCTCCCCAACCTCCTGATTGCCCTGTGGCTCTGTGTGTGACAGGGTGCAGCGCCCCAACCCCCCCACCCTACGGGAACTGCTCTATGTGAGACGGGGTAGAGCCATAACCTCCCCATCGGCCCTGCCCTGAGTGTGAGAGTGGTGGCGCCCCAACCCCCTGATCAGCCCTGCTCTGTGGGTGATAGAGGGCGGCGCCCCAACCCCCCCACCCCAAGGGCCCTGCTCTGTGTGTAATGGGGTAAAGCCATAACCTCCCCATCGGCCCTGCCCTGAGTGTGACAGTGGCAGTGCCCCAACCCCCTGATCGGCCCTGCTCTGTGCGTGACAGGGGGAGCTCCCCAACCCCCTGATTGACCCTGCTCTATGCGTGACAGGGGGCAGCGCCCCAACCCCCTGATTGGCCCTGCTCTGTGTGTGACGGGGTGGTGCCGCAACCTCCCCATCGATCCTGCCTTGAGTGTGACAGGGGGCGGTGCCCCAACCCCCCAATTGGCCCTACCCTGAGTGTGACTGAGGGTGGCATCACAACCTCCCAATCTCCCTGCTCTGTGCATGACAGGAGGTGGCGCCGCAACCTCCCCATCGACCCTGCCTTGAGTGTGACAGGGGGCGCTGCCCCAACCCCCCAATCGGCCCTACCCTGATCATGACTGAGGGTGGCATCACAACCTCCCAATCTCCCTGCTCTGTGCATGACAGGGGGCAGCGCCCCAATTCCCCAATCGTCCCTGCTCTGAGCCCGACCAGGGGCTCCACCTAGGGATTAGGCCTGCCCTCTGCCACCCGGGAGCAGGCCTAAGCCAGCAGGTCGTTATCTCCCGCGGGGTCCCAGACTGCAAAGGGCACAGGCCGGCTGAGGGACCCCCCCGCCCCCGAGTGCACAAATTTTTGTGCACCGAGCCTCTAGTGAATTCATAAATAGGCATTGCAAATAGTAGTCTTATCTCTAGGGGTTTACTGTCTTGCATTTAAATATCTAGTTTCTCTAGGATATTCTTTCCAATTTATTACATATTTTATTGTACTTATTTGTATTATAGAATTTATTTCAAGTACAATGTGTGTTATCATATGATACTAAATTCTAAGTCTCCCAGGATGAATTTGATAAGCTCTTTTTAAACTGGACCCCTATTAAAAATTGTGATCTGTGAGGTGCTGAGTCTATTGGTCTTCCAAAATTCAAGAAGGAGACACTGGGACGTGATGTCAAAGTAGAAAGAAGATACCATACGTTGGAAATACACCCTCTGGGATTATAGTAAACACTACATTAACGCTATTATTTTGACTGTGTGCCAATGTGTGTTCTTCCTAGTGCTTCAGATACATTCAAGATTAAACTACATGAGTGCTTCCCAATATTTTCATGTCATGGTCTACAGGAAGTGATAATATTCCTGTGGCACACTGGTGCAAACTGAAAAGAATTGAGGGCTTCTATATATACCTCAGAGGAAAAGAATATATATTCTTCACACTTTATATGCTTGAAATGAGATTAAAGTTGGCTGCTGCCAAGATCTGTACCTGTCAGGAGCTCTAACCACCCACTACCACCTTGCTCTCACAGTGCTTCTTGGGCTCCTTGAGAGCCCGTCCAGCATCTCATAAGATCCATTGTACACACTGGACAGCTGGGTCCTCTGTAGCTGCACCTGTGGCAAGTGGGCAGATGGGAGAGCCTCTCTTTGGCCTTGCTACTTTTATAGGGGGTAGCAAATTCCTTCATATTGCTTGTACCTGTTGGCTATGGGTTTTGTTTTTAGACTTTTCTGATCATGTAAATGATGTTATTTACAGAGAGACCTATAGCATCAGGGATCTCTCACTACCCAGGCTCTACCTTGTCTCAAAGGGGCAGAGGGGACCAGGTCTTGCAACATACCTGTAACCTTTTCATGGAACCCCATAAGGAAGATGTGAATTATTCAATGGCAGAATTTACATCGCGTCCTACTCTTCTGGACTTCATAGATTATAACAGTGAAGAAAATTTTGGGGGTCATTCAAATATACATTACCTGTAAGATGACATCAAGTCCCTGCACTTCAAGTAAATACAACTGTTATAGTAGGACAGTATATTGTATAACGCTTGGTTACATGAAGACAAATATATCCTTAACCATACAGACGCTTTAAAAAAGTTGTTTGCAGAAACACAACAAAATAAACCACATGAAATGCACTAATAAGCAATTTCAAATTTACTAATGACCAAAGTGTACATTTATCCTCTGAATTAGTGTGATGTCACTTTTGGAGAGTGGTCTAAAAGCTGGTTTTAGCTTTTGCTGTACACTGCAATAGCGTAGGTCCATTGTTTAAAAGACTAACTCTAGGGACTCTGATCCCAGAAACTGGTCATTGCTCTGCTGTGGGACTTGCACATAGGTATTATTTTAAAGCTTTCTAGGTGATTATGATGTGTAACCATATTTGGGAACCACTGCTTTGGACTTATCTGTTCTCTCTCTCTCTCTCAAACAGGAAATAACTGGATATTCTCACATCTCTTCCTTCCTTAAATTCTCAGCCACTCTGGCTCCAGGATCTTTTCTCCTCCATGTTCAAATTACACACATCTTCATTTTGCCTGGGGGTGCCTTTCTTTTTCTCAGAATCCTAGTTCTAACCAGCAGACACATAATCCCTTTAGGCCACATAGCTTATTGTACATATTGCAAGTGCTGCAGTGTGCTACATCCTACCAAAGGGAGCCCCCGTCCCACTCCACACACCTTGTTGTAAATAAGAAAATAGTGTTTCAAGTTTGAATTCTTGAAATATAATAAAATTGAAATAATGAGCTTTTATTCTTGCTCTTTCCTTAACTTGACCTAGAGTACCAGACTGGTTATCCAGTTCCTGAGGTGCTGGTAACAAACAGTAAGACACTAATTTAGATGCTCTTTTCTTTTTCTTCAAACATATATGCCTAAATCTCTGAAAATATAGGTGAAAATAAGAGGAGACTAGAGATGATCTCAAAGAAGAGCACAGCTTTTCATACACAGCTGTAGATGCTTCTGTAATACACAGATCAGATCTATAACAGAAATACAGTTGCCACACTTTCAAGACATCAGTTGTAGAAATCAAGCATTTAATGTCTGACTTTTGCTGAAATTTCACAATTCAACTCTCCTATGAAAGGGGTTGGTGTAGGAAAAGAAGGATAAAAGGAAGGAGGGAGGAGGAACGGTGGAAAGGAAGGAGAAAGGATTTATTGATTTTAAATGACCAAAAAGGATATGGTACATGGATTTGTTAAACCAAATTCTGCTAAACATTAAGATTATTGTTCTTTCAAATCCACATAAAAAACATTGGGCATAGTATTAAAAAAAAACAAACAGCACTGCATTTTTCTAGAGTATGGTAAATGTACACCAATAAAGTGTTTTATGTAGCCATGGAAACCATGCTCAAGCTCTCCAAATTATTTTCACATATTTTATTTTACAGTTTGCAAAAGCATTTATACTATTTATAAAAGGGGGACATGACACCGTCATGCACAGTGGAAGAAATAATAAAAATGTAGTGCTCTATACATGTATATGTACTTCATATTATAGCTGTGAAATGAATTCCAATGATGAAATTATGAAAAAATGGAGACACCAATCATCTCCTCACAAAGTTAATGTGATCCTGCCCTTATTTTCTTTAGGACAATAGTTTCAGAGCAGAGCAACTGATTTAAGGAAATTAAATTATTGTGCTTGAAGAACTATGTCTTCTGAATAAAATTATATAACACTTTTTTGTTTATGATTTGGGAGGAATATTAAGATACAAATACTGTCTATATGTGAAGGTTAAAAATACTGACCAGTTCTTAGTTCAATTTCATAGAGTGTATAGTTCTATATGCTTTATAAAGATTTTATACTTTCCAAATTTGGGAATATCTACTTTTCATAAGGTGAATAGCACGGTCGCCAGGCTTACTAGTTGGAGAGGACTTCTTTCCCACTTGTACTTTTGCATGTATGTTTTTTTTATTGCCATTACTTTTTGAAATTTTGATTTATTGAAAATGTTACCTTTGTAACAATATTTATTCTTGTGCTCTATCCTAAATAATAAGTTGAAAGGTAGAAAAAATGTGTAACTATAATGAATTATTTCAAGTATTGTCATTGTTGTCTCCATTTACAACTTTTTCTAACCTCAGAATTCAAATAGCCCCAGATGTTTGCTTTGAATAAAATGTCCAAATTCTTCTTATGTAGTCCTATATCTGTGCAATAGCATTGATAATTATGTGGAATTACTCTGCAAAGGTTGAAAAATAAACTCTTCAATAAGATTTCTACTATGGCATAAACCTTTCCATAGTCATTCTGAATTGTACTGCCATTTCCTTAAGAAAGAAAAGACAAAATGCCTCTCAGAAAAGTAATTGCTTGAAATGTAGGGAAAAAAATCATGTTTCATGTATTTCATGCCTTGCTTCTCTGTATGCAGGCACTTATTCCTTTCAAGCTGTCTTTGTTACTTTCATCATTCACTGTTACATACTGTGAAAACATTGCTTCATTTTTCTGATATTAGCATTATGCCTGGGAAATATTACAACATGGAACTAACTTAGATCTGCAGAGGCAGCTAATTAAAGATCATTGGAAATAACCCTAGTTTCCCTGAGAATGTCCACATCTATTTAAACTAGGAAGACAATTAGGGTATCTGTCTCTACCATGACGAATTGCTTACTAAATGTTTTGACAACACAGAGCAGCAGTTTCAGGATGGGGCTCCAGAGAATCATGTTGTCCAACCTGTAAAATCTCTGAACCTCTATTTTCTTCTTCCCATAATTAGAGAATTTGATTATATTATCTCTGAGGTCCTTTCCACCCATAATATTCTTTTTTTGATGAACATAAATCTTGGCTTATGTTTCTTATGGAAGCCTGAGGCACATTGACAGGCCTCTTTTATTACAGTGTTGAAGTTTGAAGACAGTCATATGGTTATCTCTACTGTCAATATTTTGAGGTCATTTAAAATATGTTGATTATAGAAATTTAGAAAGGCAAAATGTCTGAATAGAAAAAAAATTCTGGTAGAAAAAAAAAAGACAAAATACTTTGTTAAAACTTCCTTGAAAAGTACAAAGTAGAAAACAAAATAATAGGCTTCCAATATTTACTAATTATAAAGAATGAAGACACTCATCCTGAAGAGTTGATAAAGGATAATTTGTAGATGTAAGAAAATAGCCACAGTTTTTAAATCCATATTGATCAGACAGGAATGTTCTGGTGAGAGAAGATGCCTCAAAAGGTGAATAAGGGCCCTAACTGGTTTGGCTCAGTGGATAGAGTGTCGGCCTGTGGACTGAAGGGTCCCAGGTTCGATTCCAGTCAGGGGCATGTACCTTGGTTGCGGGCACATCCCCAGTGGGCCATGTGCAGGAGGCAGCTGATCTATGTCTCTCTCTCATCGATGTTTCTAACTCTCTATCCCTCTCCCTTTCTCTCTAAAAAATCAATAAAAATATATTTTTTAAAAAAGGTGAATAAGAGGATAAGAGAGTCAATGACAGATTCTAATTATATTTCACCAATCTATTTTTTTGTGCCTAATAGCATTTTCCCTATAATACTAAAAAAATAAAGCCCAAAATTAGTGAATTATTTTAAAGGATTCTTAGTGTATATACGCCTCTAATTATATATCCAGTATTAATAAAATGGGGACTATCTCATTAAAATTATATTTCAAAGACTTCCTCCCTCTCATCTCATGTTAGGGAGTGTACTCTAAGTTTAATTAAGTTGGAATAATCATATTGATCAAAAGTAGAATGTTTCTTTGGAAAAACAAACTTTCACACTTTTGTTTTCCTCAAAATTGTATTTGCCTAGAAAGCAAAAGATACAGTTAAGAACCAAAAGAGTTAGATAATTCCAGCCCGTATTTGCTGGCCAAAAATTATTAGACATTAATTTGCACATAGAAAATTTGCAGAATAAAAATAGGTGGTAGGTTTTGTGTGCTAACGTCTATTGACTCAGCAAATAATACATCTCCTTTTGTGTATTGATTTTTTTCTATCTGCATTCTGAAAAGGTGACTAAGCAATGTATGCAATGAATATAAAATTATCTAACTTATTTTTAAAAATGTATTTTTATTGATTTCAGAGAGGAAGAGAGAGGGATAGAAACATCAATGATGAGAGCGAATCATTGATTGGCTGCCTCATGCACACCCCCAACTGGGGATTGGGCCTGCAACCCAGTCATGTGTCCTGACTGACCGGGAATCAAACTGTGATCTCCTGGTTCATAGGTCAGTGCTCAACCACTGAGCCTCACTGGCCAGACTAACTTATTTAAACATAGTAAATTTACATGGCTAAGGTTTTCTATTACAAAACAAGCAAACAAACAAAAAGACAAAAAAATTTTCAAACTATTTTAATATGTCCTAAAACTAGATAAGAACTTGGGAGAAATGAATTCGAACATTTGCCATGTGATTCATTTGCCTCCACATGACTGGTGGTTGCCTCAGAGAAAAAAGGAATAGAATTGACTCAATCTGATTGCCTTGTAAGCATACTAATAGCTGACTCCCTATATAGACTAATAATATTTGCTCAGAGGAGACTCCTTATTTACAAGATATTTCTAGCAGAATGGCCCTAGTTTAGGTTTACTTGTTGGTAAAGGAACATGTAATCTATGGATTAATGAAATATGGTTCCCAGAAAAATGTTTCTTACACTATGTAACTCCCTAAGGCATACAATCGAAATATTTAAAAACCTGGAATATTCCCCATTGGTGAAACTGATCCATAAAACTCAGTTTAAAATAAGTCATGAGAGCCCTAGCCAGTTTGGCTCAGCGGATAGAGTGTCAGCCTGTGGACTGAAGGGTCCCGGTTCGATTCTGGTCAAGGGCACATGCCTTGGTTGCAGGCTGGGTCCTCAGTAGAGGACTTGCAGGAGGCAGCCGATCAATGATTCTCTCTCATTATTAATGTTTCTACCTATCTCCCTCCTTTCCTCTCTGAAATCAATAAAAATATATTTTAAAAAAATAAGTCATGGAAATGTACAGCATGATGACACCGCATTGCTAAGAAAGCAGATCTTAAAAGTTCTTGTCACACACAAAAATTGTACCTGTATGTTGACATATTAACTAGAACTACTGTGGTCATCATTTCACAATATTTACAAATATTAAATCATTACGTTGGAACCTGAAAAAAGGTAATGGTCTATGTCAGTTATACACCAATAAGAATGTCCTTAGTTTAGAAACCCTGTGTTCTTTCCTTGACTTCCTTCTAGTCCCACACTGGACTCTGAGAGCCCACAGGGAACCTTAGGACTCTTGTCTCCATTTCAGTTCACACTTCCTAGGTAAGTAATGGATTGACAGGATGACAGTTCTTTACATTTTAAGTTTTCTAGTGGTTCTTCTTTTTAAAGCAATCCCTTTAGTAAATTCATGGCCATACCAAAATCACACTTTTAATTTATGATTTTATTTTAAAGCTGAACGAGCAAATAGATTTGTCTTTTAAAGGCTAACATTAGAAAAAATTTAGATTTTTTGGAGTCCAATTTATAGGTCACTTTAGAAACAGTTGGGGGATTATTGTCTATGAAAATGTATCTTTATAATTAAATGATTGCTGTTAGCCTATGACTCAATATTCTAGTTGTATTTTATAGCTTAGTCTCTCCTTCCTTGAATTATGAATGTCCCTAAACCTGCAAGACAAGTAATCACATGTAAATGTTGAAAGGTAGAGAAGTTAAAAAAGGGTGTAACAAAAGTAGGTTTACAGTTGTTCATATGGAAAATAATGCAATAATTAATAGATAATAATACAAGAACAAACTGTGTTTCATGTACTCATAACTGTAAACCTACTTTGGCCATACCTTGTATAGTCTCTGACACTAGAAATTAGTTGAAAGCATTAAGAGAGACTCAAATCCTACTGAAAGGGCCGTCTCATATATGTGAATGTATATGTGAAAACAGTTTTATGTAAAATGAGAACTGATTTTGGAAATAGAGAGCAGGATAAAGCCAAATTAAAAGTATGTGTATAGGCATCAAAGTAGGCCAAAAGCTAAATATTTCTTTACAAAATAGCTGTTCAAAAATGATCTTGAACAAAATTATTTTGGAACAGTTATAGATAGATAGATAGATAGATAGATAGATAGATAGATAGATAGGTAGATAGATTTCAGAGAGGAAGAGAGAGAGGGGAAAGAGAGATAGAAACATCAGTGATGAGAGAGAATCATTGATTGGCTGCCTCCTGCACACTGTACACTGGGGATCGAGCCTGCAAACCCAGGACCCTTCAGTCTGCAGGCCGATGCTCCATTGCAGAGCCAAACTGGCTAGGGCTTATATACATTTTAAAAGTATAAGTAATGCACTAGAAATCAGAAGCTTCATATGTGAGACATAGCTCTATCATTTGCCCAGAAACATAAACTCAGAAAATCACTTGATCAGTCTCATATTAGTAGCCACTGTTCTTTCATGTTAAAAATGCGATCATTATACCTAACTTGGAAGTTAGTAACTTACGGTTTTTAAGTCTATATAAGTGTTTATTATTGGTGATGATATACTTCTGTAGTGATTATTATATAAATAGCAAACTCTCTATGCCTGCTACTAGAAAGCCTATAAACAATACAGAAAAAGCCAATCAATTAGTCAAAACATAATGCGTTTAGCAAATGGAGGCAGAGTGGGAAGCTATTTAACACCATTCAGTACTGTGCATGCCGAAAGAGCGATGGTTTTTTTAACCTGATAGTCTGGGATTAATGGAGATAAAAATATACAGAATTAAAGACAAAGGTTTTTTTAGAAATGCACAGAATAATCCAAATGAAAATTTAAAGTTATATTATTTTTCTGGTTAATTGCATCATTTGTATCTCATTCTGATTATACAGATAGGACATAGAGTTTGTTTTGCAGATAAGATTTTGTATAAGTTTAAAAGGGAGAATACCATTAAGAATTATATGACAGGAAATAGATGATATCACTAAGGAAGCAAAGGTTGCACAAATAGTATAAAATGTCATTCTTTATTAGTCTGCAGACTTGATAGAAAATATAACTAAAGATGACTTTTCTGAAATATTAAAATTTACATTATAAGTGTAATTTTAGAAACTCTTCATTAATTAACTTCTCTTCATTCAAGCTGTTCTCCAAATGTCTACTTTTATTTTGTGTATATTACCAATTATAATTAAAAAAAAGTCTTCTCTAAGAATGCAATTTATGCAAATATTAAAATCTTTAAATTTTCCCCCAAACCAAACTCTTAAGATATAAGGTCCTAGATTATGGTGACATTTATAGGAACTACAAATGAATTACTATAGACTATATTCTGACTTGTGATTATCAAATTAGTTCTATTTTACAGTTCCAGTCAGTGGCCATTAAAATCTCTTCACTGATCTTCCATGTCCAATGTTTCATTGTCTCACATGGTGTGCATAGTTCCTCAAAAACAAAGCATCAACAACATCTATTTCTGAGCAAGAAGGAGTAGGAGGAACCAGATTTGCATGCTCTCTAAAAGTAAATAAACACCAGAAAATATATATGATGCAACACTTTTCAAGACACTATGCATCTACACTAATAAAAGAGAAACATGGTAATTGGCGTACGACCGCTACCCTTTTCATTGGCTAATCAGCGAGATATGCAAATTAACTGTCAGCCGAGATGGCAGCTGGCAGCCAGGCAGCTTGAAACTAACATGAGACTTGCTTGCCTCAGTTACGGAGGAAACCAATGTTCCCTGCCTGCGGCTGCAGGCCTCTGAGCTGGCAGTTTAAAAACTATGTAACAAATCCGCCTGACTTCAGCCAGTAGATTTGCAACATTGTAAGCAAAGGCCAGAAACTTACTTTCAGCCCAGGAGGCCAAAGAGCTGGAGCCAAGCCTCAGAGCTAAAGCTGGCACAGAATAAAAAAAGAAAAAAAGGAGCAGTTGGGAGCTTCAGTCACCCCCAGCCTGAAAATAGCCCTCAGCCCCTCACTCAGACTGGCCAGGCACCCCAGTGGGGACCCCCACCCTGGAGGGTGTGTGACCAGCTGCAAACAGCCATCATCCACTCACCCAGGCTGGCCAGGCACCCCAATGGGGACCCCCACCCTGATCCAGGACACCCTTCAGGGCAAACCAGCCGGCCCCACCCATGCACCAGGCCTCTATTCTATATAGTAAAAGGGTAATATGCCTCCCAGCACTGGGATCAACAGAGCCGCGAGGCCTCCTGGCACCGGGATCAGCGTGACAGGGGGCAGCGCCCAAAGCCCAAACCCCCTGATTGCCCTGCGGCTCTGTGTGTGACAGGGGGCGGGGCCACAACCTCCCTATCGGCCCTGATCTGTTCGTGACAGGGGAAGGCGCCCCAACCCCCTGATCAGCCCTCCTTTGTGCCTGATAGGGGGGAGCTCTCCAACCCCGCGCCCCCCCCCCCCCCACGGGCCCTGCTCTGTGTGTAACGGGGTAGAGTCATAACCTCCCCATTGGCCCTGCAGTGAGTGTGAGAGTGGCGGCGCCCCAACCCCCTGATCGCCCCTGCTCTGTGGGTGATAGAGGGCCGTGCCCCAACCCCCTGATGGGCCCTGCTCTGTGAGTGACAGGGGGCAGTGCCCCAACCCCCTGATTGGCCCTGCTCTGTGCATGACAGGGGGTGGCGCCGCAACCTCCCCATCGACCCTTCCTTGAGTGTGACAGGGGACGGTGCCCCAACCCCCCAATCGGCCCTACCCTGATCATGACTGATGGTGGCATCATAACCTCCCAATCTCCCTGCTCTGTGCATGACAGGGGGCGGCACCCCAACTCCCCAATCGGCCCTGCCCTGAGCCCGACCAGGGGCTGCACCTAGGGATTGGGCCTGCCCTCTGCCACCCGGGAGCAGGCCTAAGCCTGGAGGTCGTTATCTCCTGAGGGGTCCCAGACTGCGAGAGGGCACAGGCCAGGCTGAGGGACCCCCAACCCCCCCCCCCCCCCTGAGTGCACAAATTTTTGTGCACTGGGCCTTTAGTTAGGTAATAAAGGCTAGTAGATTTTTAAAAAAATATTTTTATTGATTTCAATAAGGAAGGGAGAGGGAGTGAGAGACAGAAACATCAATGATGAGGGAGAATCATTGATTGGCTGCCTCCAGCATGCCCCACAAAGGGGATTGAGTCCATAACACAGGCATCTGCCCTGACCAGGAATTGAACTGTGATCTCCTGGTTCATAGGTTGATGCTCAACCAGAGCCTGACAAGGCTAGTAGATTTTTGAGAGGCAGGAAACACATGTGAGGAGCCCCACGTTTTCCCCCAGGTTACTACTAATACAAAGATTCTAGGTGATGGAGCCGAGAGGAGGAACCTAGCAGAGACTGATGGTCTCCCTGAATGGAGGAGATGAAACTGGGCATCTGAGCTGGTCGAGCCAACCCCAGTACACAGGACAGAGTATTTGAGAGGATACAGATAAACAGAGAGAACCATGTTGATCTGCAGAAGGTCTGTCTTCCTTGAATTTTGTGAGGAGTGCACTACAAACATGCATGAACCAGACAAAGAAACATCCAAAAGGTTAGAGTGGAATCTTCAGAACTTACACAGGGCAGGGGATATTTATTCCCGTCAGCTAAGATGGAAACTTTATGATTCATTGTCATTAGGAAGAGTACTCAGAAATATGTTAATTTTACAATAAAAACGATATCTAGCAAATCCTTAAATAAAGACCTGGATGTATCAAACTATTTCAAAGCAAATTAACTACATTCCTGAACAAAGCTCAAGAATATTTATAGAAAAGACAAAAATGTGCAGTATACAAAAGGGGAAAATCACAATGACTGGTATTTAATAAACATTACCAGTAATATAAAAAAAGTAAGAAAAACAATGCACAAAGAAAAGGGAAAAGAAACACAAAACAACCTATTAAAATTGACTCAGATAGGATACAGGTGAAGGAATTTATACACTGACATTAAGACATTTTTCATAACTGTATTCTTTGTGTTCAAGAAGCAATACAGAGATCAAGTAAGCAGAAACATGGAAGTGTTTTTGTTTTATTTTTTGTTAATCCTCACCCAAGGATATTTTTCCCATTGATTTTTATTGAGAGTGGAAGAGAGAGGGAAAGACAGAGGGAAACATTGATGTGAGAGAGACACATCGATTGGTTGCCTCCCGCATATGCCCCGACCACGGCCTGGCCAGGGAGGAGCCTGCAACCGAGGTATGTGCCCTTGACCGGAATCGAACCCGGGACCCTGCAGTCCACAGTCCAAAGCTCTATCTGCTGAGCCAAACTGGCTAGAGCAGAAGTGTTTAAAACAATACAAATTAAATATTTGAGTGAAAAATTCACTGGATTGGAGTAATAGTAGATTGCACATTGCAGAAGATTGATAAACATGAAGAGTTAGTTATAGAACCTATCCAAAGTGGAGAACACAGAGAAAGGAGATGGAAAAAATGTTGCCAGAGAACCACTGGGCTGTGGGACAATTTCAAGCAGCCTACACATACGACCTCAAGATAGAAGGGGAGATAAAAATTTAAAGTAATAATGCCCACAATTTCCCCAACCCGTAAAACCACAGATACAGTTTGCTCAATAAAGTCAAAGTGTCCAAAGATTTCTCTATTCTGGACTTCAATATGATCCAAAATTGAAAGTAAAATAAAATAAATAAAAAAACACGGAGAACACTACACCAAAGCAGATCATAAGCAAATTACATAAGAACAGTGATAAAGATAAAAATCTAAAAGCAGTCAGAGAAATGAGGTACCGTTTGTATAGAGGAAGAAAGATAAGAAGGAAAGCAGATTTCTCATGTGAACCAAGGCAAAGGAGGAGGTACTTGAATAAACTACCAACCTAAAATTCTATATTGGAAGCAAAATATCTTTCAAAAATGAGATTGGAATAAACACACATCCAGATATAAAGAGCTAAATCATGTGGGTAACTGAGTTCTCAATTACCTTTACTGGGTTCTTGTTTCATAGTTGAAAAAATAAGGTTAGGCTTCCTTCATAGTTAAAAAGCATCCAGATTTGAGCAACCTGGCCATAATTTGCAGTGAGTAATGAGGCTTGAATAAATGGTATCCTATTTGCTATGTGTCAGATGATTAATCAGTAAACAAAAATAAGTGTATTTAAAATTGCTGTTTGAAGGACTATAAAGTTGGGTGTCGTATTATGAAATGTTAATTACCCTTTTTGGGAATCAGTTTATGTAGAAAGACTATACTTTTCAATGCAGCTTTCCTCTCTATTCTGTGTGCCCCATATTACATGCTTGCTTTTTAGCCCTCTCTATTCTCCTCCCAACCCCCCCAAAAAGATGTTTTTTTCTCTCAATAATTTCCATGGCATAATTTTCTATATATAGATGCACACATACACACATATACATACACATGCACACACACTTTGAGTTCTATCTATTTTACTTTATCTCACCCTAAATAACATTCAATTGTGTGCTACAGGGTTTACTAAAGAAATAGGAAAAAAGATTACTTCTTGTTTTAAGGAAAATAAACTAAGAATTGGAAGTAAGTAAGGGATGTGGGAGTTATATTTTCTATGTATTTTATAAGCCCTTCCTTTTTTATGGTGAGACATTTTTATCACATCTTCCAATAATTTTCCCTGGGACATCAGTTAAGGATCCTGTCACAGGATGTGATTCAAGATATTAAGTAAAACAGCTTGATCTCTTACTTAGAACAAAGATTCATAAAAGATTGCCCAACCTTTAATAAATGTTCCCTCATTTCAAAGGTAAAGGATAGAATCATGACGCCAAGAATGCATTGTCCCAAGATAGGTCTCATTCTGATGTGGAGTAGTGACCACATCAAACATTTGGAATTTCATTTCAGAAACACACTAGTAATGAATGGCCATGTTATTTAACTTTTGTGATATTTTCTTTAGGTCTCAGCATAATTTCAAAATTCCATAACTCTTTTTTCTGTCATATCCTATCTAATAATAGACAAACATGGTAATTGACTGTACCTTCGCTACGCCTCCCATTGGCTCATCATCGAGATATGCAAATTAACCTCCAACAAAGATGGTTACTTTGCATACATAGACGTGAAGCAGCGGAACAAAGACTGAAGGCGGCTCCAGCTGGAGCAGTGAAGACTAAAGGAGGCTCTGGCCGGAGTGAAGGCCTGGGTCCCGGGTGCCGGAGGAAAACCAGTGCCGGCAGCCAGGGGAAGGGAAGGCCTATTGCATGAATCTTTTCGTGTAACCGGCCTCTAGTTTTTTAAATAATCTTGAAAAATTTGAAAGCATTTGGTTTGAAAATGGCCCCATATCATTTATTTAAAAATTCGGAATATTTTTCACATTCCCAGTCAGGGCACATGCCCGGGTTGTGGGGTCAATCCCCAGTAGGGGACATGCAGGAAGCAGCCGATCAATGATTCTCTCTCATCATTGATGTTTCTATCTCTCCCTTCCTCTCTGAAATCAATAAAAATATGTACTTTAAAAAATTTTATTTCTGAATTTTTCTACTGTTAATTCTATAAATGTCTGATGGATTTTTCTTGATAAGTCTTTCTATTACAGTTTATGTGGGGCTGTGACTGGTGCGGTACCTGCTTCCCTTGGTGCTGTGTGAGATACTGAGTACATATACATATCCAAAGCTCCTGATAGATCACCTCTGACAAAGCCAGATACAATGAATCCACAGAGAGCCAAAATCACATGCCAGAGAGACCAGTCTCAAACACCAAACTTGAAGAGTCAAATAAAAGATTGTAAGTCAGTTGTAGAACTAAAAGTTCAGCATCATCAGAAGATCCAGTTATAAAGATCAGTGTATCTCCCCAAAACTGCCTTAACTTGGTTAGAGGAACTCCCCTGTTCATACCACTCAATAGTCTTCTCTCCTACTCTGTTCTTCTCTCTCTCTCCCTCCCTCTGCACCCGCCCCCCTTTCTCTACCCCTAGTCCTTGATTTGAATTTGCATATATTTCCAATTATCATGTGATTTTGTATTTTCTGTTTATTTGTTTACCAAAAGACAGGGTTAATCATAGGCTTTAATTGGGGCCTACATGTAGAGTCAGGGTTGCAGTCTTGGTTTCCAGTTCAGTGCTTGGTAGAAGACTCACATTAAATGTTGTTGAATAAAAGAATAAATGATGGAAATGTTAAGATTGATACTTTCTGTTTAGAACACACTCATGTTACAAACAGATGATGTGGAATATTTGCCTATAAAATTATTCAAAACAGTGGTTCATGTGTGAAATTAAAATCTCTACTACCTGGTATTAAGATAGTTAATTATAATCCAATAACACTTTACCTTTGACATTTCCAAGCCTAAATATGTACAGTAATGAATAGTAAGACCTTTTAAATTTGTTTTTCACTCTAATGTTTATGCTTGTTATGCATATTAAATATGAGCTTTGGTCCTTGTGAGCTTAATTACCATACAAGTAATAGTAATGCTTAAATTGAATGATTTTTCATTACTAACCACTGCTGCAAACTGCTACATTAAAATATAAGAATCTATAGTACCTAATTTTTATAGTGGCAATGACAATAAATAATATTAATGATTTTTTCAATCCTTTAGGTTTCTACCTAAATTAATTATAAAAACAACTTTATTGATGTCTCTGACCTGAGAAAAGCAACAAACATTGCTTTACTCATCCTTTTATAAATTCTAAATTTAGAATTTCAATATGACACTACTATTACTAACTGTTCAAAATTAAAATGTTTGTGTTTGGGGAAGGCATAACTCACAAGAAATAGGACCATAAAATTATCTGTGGCTCCATTAAGCATGTTACGATATAGGTTTAACTCTTGCAACATTGAAAAAATGGAATTG
Organism: Myotis nattereri; assembly: GCF_964212035.1. Lineage (NCBI taxonomy): Eukaryota > Metazoa > Chordata > Mammalia > Chiroptera > Vespertilionidae > Myotis > Myotis nattereri. Next base: position 52,288,808 of record NC_138085.1, read on the forward strand.
GCACATGAATATGCATGTTAGAAAGACTAATATTGATTGAGTCTTTAATACAAGTTATCACTATTTCTGGGTGTTTTATATATTTATCCAACACCTTTCAAAACAAAGTTTGATAAAAGAATAATTTCCTTCCTTTTGGAGGTGAATAAACTGGGCACACTGACAATAAATAACTTGTTCAAAGACACATGGAATAAGAAAATAAGTCTTTATTATAAATAAAACCTAAGCTCTTTCCTTATCATTAGGCAAGAAAACAGCTACCAACTCTAGCAGCTAAAACTAGCATGTGATGGGAGGCATTGTCAGTGATAATTGGGACATCACAGGTGTTGAAACAGCACATCATAGAAAACAACAATGGTTTCACATATAAGGCCCAAATAATTTATACGCAGAAGTCTAATCTCATTCAAGTTAATGTCTGAAACACCAGTTACCACTCTTGTTGAGCCCAAAATTGGAAAGGCGAGAACATAAATATTTTCTGTTCCAATGAAGGTCAGGTAGTGGCCAATTATTGAGCCTCCACTGGCATTTCTTCTAATTGAGTAGCATTCAGTAACCAGACTTTTAAAAAATGCCCCAAAACACCATTTTGCAAGCCACCTCACTCTCTTCCTGTTCTCAACACACATTCTCTTAACTACACACATTTAAGTTGTGGAATAAAGGTGGATTTTACCAGACATTTTTATTTCTAGAGTCTAGGGTGCCTCTTTTAACAGAATATCTGAAAGCCTAATGTTTAGATACTGAAGATAAAGTGTAGTCTATAAGCAAGGAAAGCATGGGAGTTACCTGCCATATCACCATATGCTGCAGATAAGAAAGGACAATATTGCCAATGCCAAATCCCTGCATCCCTCAGCTAAACTTTGGGGACTATGGTGCACTAAATGGCAATTGTCCTTTCAAAGACTATGAAAAAGTTTTCATTAAACTTAATGTCCTTCTCATTTACCTATGGAATCTCAGGCTGCCCTGCCAATCCTTATCTTTCTTTGCATTCTCCTTCCATTACTTTCTCATATCATCCCTAAATTTCTTTACCTCTCTTTCTGAAACCTTTCCCTCTGGTCTCTGGAATTTGCATCCTATAAAGTCATCATGTCTACGTACAAAGTTCGTTCTCATAAACTCTCTTCTTGCCTGCAATGAAACAAGCTTCCTTGTTTTATCCCTGACTGCCCTCTCAAGGCCAGGATTATTTTTTTCTCCCATCCTAAAACATCTCAAGTTCAGGAGGTATTGCTGGTAACCTCCTGGCTTCCTACTACCTATTCCAGATGTTTTCTCCACCTTCTCTTTGACATTTGAATTATCTGCCTGTATCACTTTCACCTCTCAGTTTACTTTTGGGTAAATACTCATTTATTGAGAATTGGCTTCTGGTTTACAGATTCCCATTCCTTCTCTATTTTGTTATTTTCCTTGTTGACTTCAGCATCTAAGATAGATAATTCTTTCAATACTCAATATCAGTAATCATCAGGGAACTGCAAATCAAAACTACAATGAGATATCACTTCACATTTGTCAGGATGGCCATCATAAAAAAATATAAAAAATTAAAAAGATAAATTCTGGTGAAGGATATGAAAAAATTGGAAACTTTGCACATTGTTGGTGGAATACAGGATCGTACGGCCATGGTGGTAAGATAGTACAGAGTTTCTTCAAAAACATTAAAAATAGAACTATTATGTGCTTTAGTAATGCCACTTCTGAGAATTTATTCCAAGAATTGAAATGAGATCTTGAAGAAATATTAGCAAACCCATCTTCATTGCAACATACTCACAATAGCCAAGTTGTAGAAACAACCTAAAAGTACATGGACAAATGAATAAAGAAAATGTGGTATATATATATATATATATATATATATATATATATATATATATATATATATATAATGAAATATTATTTGGTCTTATAAAAGGAAGGAAATTCTCAATATGTGACTATATGGATGAAACTTGAGGACATTACACAAGTGAAATAAACCAATCAGAAAGACAAATACTACATGATTCCACTTATATGAGGTATCTGAAATAGTCAAGTTAATAGGATAAAAAATGAAATGCCTCTTATCAAGTACTGGGGGAGTTAGGGAGTTACTAATCTATGAGCATAAGGCTTCAGTTAAGCAAGCTGGTCTGCTGTTCAGCATTGTAACTATTTTCAATATTACTGTATTATACACTTAAATGTTATTACATAGGTAGATCTCATATTAAGTCTGCTTACCACAATAAAATAAAAATTTTAAAAAAGGTAAGAAAAACCTGAACAGTTTAAATATATATTTGATTTCAGAGAGGAAGGTAGAAGGAGAGAGAGATAGAAACATCAATGATGAGAGAGAATCATTGATTGGCTACCTCCTGCAGGCTCCCTATTAGGGAACAGGCCTGCAATCTGGGCATGTGCCCTGACTGGGAATTGAACTGTGACCTCCCAGTTCATAGGTCAATGCTTAACCAATGAACCACATCGGTTAGGCTGAGCAGTTTTATATTCACTAGAATTATTGAAAAGTCATTATATCATCTTATCTTAAAGAAAACTCCAGTCCCACACATGTAACAGTTAATTTTAACAAACATCCATGTATTTTTTCCAAAATAAATAATGCAATATGACTAAATTGACTTCAAAACAAGTATTGAATTTGACTTACATTAGAATATTGATTACTGCAAATCATTGCATTAGCACATTAAAGGATATAATTAATATATGACTATCTTAATATTGCAGAAAAGCATAATTCAAAATTCAGTATTCAATCTTAATAAAATTAGGGTTAAAATCTTAATAGCAAATTAGGAATAAAAGGAAATTTAGCCTTACTTAAGTAGTTATAGTAATCATACTTGATAGCAAACTGATGAAAGTAATTCTGTATAATGTGGGAATAAGGCAAGTTTACCCTACATGAACACTTTTATTCAATATCATATTGGATACCCTACAGGTATAAGGATTGTAAAAAGAAAAAAAAGTTTGTTTTTCTGAGGGGGTGGGGGACGGTACATAGAAGTGAATATGATTATCTGAATCAGAGATTAGCAAACATTTTATATAAAAAGCAAGATAGTAAATATTTCAGACTTTGCTATCCATATGGTCTCTGTTACAACTATTCATATATGTCGTAGAAGCAGCCAGGCACAATAAATAAACAAATGGGTATGGCTGTGTATCAGTAAAACTTTATTCACAAAACAAAGAGCAAACTGCATTTGGTCCAGGGGGCTGGAGTTTGTAACTCCTGCTCTCCGTAGTTGCCCACCCCCTAAATTTTGCATATACATTAGTAGAATTACTAAGAGAGATTAGTGAATTTTGAATACAAAACCAAAATACAAAAGTAATTGTATTTATCTAAACTAAGAAAAAATAGATAGAAATTATAATTTTAGCAACCAAAATATAATATACCAAAGAATAATTATGTCAAAAGATACACAAGGAGTTATAGGTCAAATGGTTAACTTTTATTGAAAACCATTAAAAAACACCTTAATTAGTGCATTTGTGTATTTTATTTATGGATTATATTTTAAAGTACAATAATACCTGTATCTCAAAAATTGAGCTACAAATGAGTAATAATTCTAATTTTTTAAAAATCACTTTTGTGGAAGTAATTTTATAAACAGTTCTATAATTTATGTGGGAAATCAAAGTCTCTAAAGGAGCCCGGATATTTAAGAATAAGAAAAGCAAGTGGGGTCCTTGTCTTATCAGATATTAAGAGTTATAATGCTGTATTAAACTTAGTATTGATGCAAGGGCTGACCAATGAAACAGAGTAGAATTCAGAAGCAAGCCCATAGGTATACAGAAAACATTTGTAACTAATCTAACATTGTATGTGATGGATGTAATGATGCATTATTGCTATCTAGCAGTATTTAGATTTAACATTAACAAATATAGTATTGTAGTAAAAGAGCTGTCCTTATTTCCATCAAGATCAATATTTATGGAAAGCTACATCAATCTGGATCTGAACTAAATGCAAATGATAAATTATGGGCAAAATCAAACTTTGGATAGAAAAGCGTGTCTTTATAATAAGCATAGCCAATGACATTTGCTGAATATATTGATAATGCATCCAAAATTAAGATGGATCATTTATGAAAACCACCAAATGTGCTTTAAAATCAATCAACCATTTATCACATCTCATTAATCAAATTGTGTTCCTTCTGTTAAGGGCTCTATGCCACATGCTTTGTGCTTTATCATCCCTTCAAAATGCTTAGACAGAAAAGCTCTGCATCAACATTACAACACCTCTGTGGCTGGGCAACAATCTCACCTCTGCAAGATTTCATCCCATCCCAATGGCAAGGCTTTTGTCTTACTCTGTTTACTTCTCTGTCCAAGAAAATTAATTACAATACATTAGAACACCTAGAAGACAGCCAGGATCATACTATTAGAAATTTGACCCACCAACAGTTACCAGGGGTGCCAAACAACATCTGATGGAAGCATCCCTTCCCTAATCCACCACTAATATTGGCAAATCCACGGTTGCCAACATATTTTGCAATTCTGCATTTTTTCATTTAAGTGATATTTAAATATTGAATGCTTTTCTGTAACTACTTTGCTTAAAAATATTAATTCTAGAAATACCATGCCTATTTTTATTACTATATAATAAAGTTGACAGACCTTTCTATTGCTTGAATTTTATCTCTTCAGACTCACCTTCACCTGAGCAAGTTCTGCCACTTTAATAGTGGGACAGGTTTGCTTTCCAACAATGAAATTCTCCTTGGTTTTTCCAATCCTAAACCCTGAGGAACAAGAATATATGCTTTTTAAAATTTCCAAATTTCACTTAAGACTCGATTTCCTTTGAATTTTCTCTTACATTATTAGGAGGAAATATGTGTATCTTTTGTGTGACAATATCATCCTTTCATCTGAAAACCACAAAAACTGTGTACCTTGCAATTAGTAAAGTTACTGAGGTTTGGTTGATACCAGATTAATGTTAGGGCTCTGTCCAGTTTAGAATTTAAAGCAAAATTACTTTCAATGTTATGGGCATAAGTCTAGCAATGATATTACCAGAATAGAATGCACCGAATCCAGGACTAGCCAGAAAAAGGAGTTCTTGTTAGATAGTGTGTTTGCATTGTTGATATTTAATCACCCCCTCTTTCACCATGTGAAACAGATTCCCCAGAGCTCAAGGTGATCCAGTCACTCCTTATAACAGTTACTGCTTCAGGGATGAATCATATATTCAAGCCTAAATTCATGGCAGTTTCTTATTTTGGCCCAGGTAACACAAAACATAGCAATCCTATTATGGCTGGGCGAAAGAAACCCCCTTTTGTCCTCAGTAAATATGAACAAATATCATGTTGGCCTAAAACTAGCAATAGTCCCCTTGCTTCTTTGAAAGAAGCCAGCACCCCAAAAGAAAAGAACATGGAGAAATGGTGTCTCAGCTTTAGAAATATGTAAAACAGTTAAACCCAGTGTTTTATCTATGGATGAGTCAATTGTGTGAGCCAATAGAAGAGTTCTTTACTCCACCTTCATTAGGGTTCTTTGTTACTTACAACATAAAGGATGATATTTATATAGAACATTTCTTAACAGTTTTGATATTTGGCACAACCAGAAAAGTTCATCTGGTGTTACAGACGAAAGAAAGATTCTAATATATTGTAATAAAAATGACAGTCACTCATTGGAGAGGAAAATGTTTCCTAAAGCTCTTGAAGTATGGGTAATTCATGTTCTAGCCCAAAATACAGTGGGTGAAGAGGATTTTCTCAGCTCTGTGTTTGACACTGTATTTTCTGCATAGAACATCTTTTATCTTTTCCTCAAGGATTTTAAAATGTTGCTTGGAATGTGGGCCACAGTTATCCTGTCATATAAAATATTTCAATGAGTTATAAACAATTTCAAAGAAAGATCTCTTCAACAAACAAAACAAAAATTAAACAAAACAAAAACATTTGGAAACATTTTTACCATGGTAATGCCTAAGATAAAGACAAAATGTCAACTGGTATTCAAATAGGATCCAAATTAAATTCTTTATTACACTCTGTTTACACTTCAAACATGAAATAAAAGTGTTTATTTAGCTAAAAGGCTCAGCCTTGATTATGTGTCATTATTGTCCATTATAGTTTCAACCGTGCTTGACTTTCATACACCTGCTAAAAAATGAATGTGTTATTTTGGCTATTACTACATGTAATCAGCTTAATTATTCTTTGAAGAATCTAAATATTTAATTTTCTACAAATAAAACAATAATTAAAAGCAATTCCTCAAATCCCTAATTCTTGACTTTCAGTTGGTATCGATATTAGCAAGCTCCACACCAATTGGCTGCAGCTCTTTTGGAACCTAATTATAATTTTATTTTCCTCTCTGCGAAGTGTTAACCTTGGCTACCAGAGGAGTGAGGTACTTACTGATACTGCAGAGCTTATTCCCTTCATTGTTTGATGAACTTTATAGCACTTACATGAACACTTACACTTATTTATTTTGAGAATCATTTTATAGTTGAATGTCAATAGAACGATATCAATGTTTTACTTGTGAAATGTGTAATAAATTTAGGAGTGCATAGAAAAGGGATAGGAGAGGATTTATGAGGTCAGGGAAACCCAGCCTAAATAGGACTTAAAGTTCTGATCAAGATAGTAAAAGCATTAGACTCACAGGAGAAAAAAGTTACCTATTCATCAACAGAGATCAATTTTTATCTTTCACTGGAGACTCCAAAAAGTTTTGTATAATTTTCTCCTCTGACACTGGTGGAAAACCTAGACACACAATCGCTAGTGTAAGGCATGTGGCTTCACAGAAGATGGTAAGTGGAGGCACCGTACTTACCAGTCATTTGTACTGGGAATAAGAGTGAGCAGAATATTTCCTCTGCCCAGGATCCCTTTCCTACTTTCCTAGTTAATTGTTATTTATTCTTCAGCTTTCAGAGATCATTCAGGATTTATATAAGCCCTCAGTAATATACTTCACAGCCCTCAGCAATGTCTTATATAATACATATCATCTTTTAGACTTAGACTTATTTCATATCATTATTTATTAATATTTGCCCACCCCATGTGCCATTAACAAAGCTGTAAGTACCAAGAGGACAAGGATCATGTCCATTTTGACCACTGTGTGTGTGTGTCTGTGTGTGTGTGTGTACTGTATAGAGGGTGTCCCCAAAAAATGTATACACACAGCTAATAGCTCAATTGATGTTTCTTTCTTTTCAGATTCAACCCATTGGGATTCATAATTATTCAAAGTGTGTATACATATAAAGCTTTATACATAACGGATACATATTTTCTGAAAGAAATGAATGATTAACTGACACAGAGACAATATCCCTGGACAGATCTGCTTTCCCTGAGACAGATGAAGGAGGATTCCTGAATATTATGGGAGGTTAAACATAAACGCAAATTCATGTTTTTAATAATATATTTTTAATTTTTCATTTAGAGTTGAGGTACAATATAGTTTCAGGTGTATAACCCAGTGATTGGACCTTTATGTAACTTACAAAGTGATCATCCTGATAAATCTTGTACCACATAACACCGTACGTAGTTATTGTAATATTATTGACTATGTTTCCTATGTTTTATTTTACATCCCCATGACTATTCTGTATCTGCTGATTTTTACTTTTTAAAATTCTTATTGTTGAAAGTATTACATATGTCCCCTTTATCACCCAGTGTCCTTTTCCAGCCGCCGCTACCCCCCAGGCCAGGCCTCCACCCCCCAATTGTCTGTGACCAGTGGTTAAGCTTATGTGCATATAAATTATTTGGTTGATCTCTTAACCTCCCTCCACCCCCAGCCCATCCTCCCCTGCCTTCCCTCTGAGGTTCAGTGGTCTGTTCTATATATCTGGATCTATTTTTGTTCATCAGTTTATGTTGCTCATTATATTCCACAAATGAGTGAGATCATGTGATATTTATCTTCCTCTGACTGGCTTATTTTGCTTAGCATAATGCTCTCCAAATTCTTGCCATGCCTGCTCAGACTATGTAAGAAATTAAGTATTGGTAGATAAGGGGATATGAGAGAATAGTATTGGGTGTATGGATTTTTTTATACATGAGAAGTCCAGGATTTCTCCATGCTTATGTATACCATCATAGAAAACAAACTTTTGATCTGTATTTTAGTATTATTTTCTAATCAAACTTCTTAAATTAACCATGGGGCCAAAGTACTTGTGGCAGAGAGTTTTTTTGTGTTCACTAAATCATTTTATCTTCCTTCTAGGAACGCAGCAATCTACATTTTCCAACCTTGTGCATTTAGGTCAGGGCCACACAATTACATTCCAACAAATGGAAAACGAATGAAATGAGCCCTATAAAAATATTTTTTTTTCTTTTTGCATCATCTTTTCTCCTCATTCAGGTCAGTCTTACAGGGCACATATAGAAGATAACAACAGCACAAATAGACACTGAGCCCCTGAGTGACTGAAGCAGAGCTTCTCATGCTTCTCTCTCACTGCAATCCCCTCAACTTGCCTTGCACACTGCCACAAGCAAGAAATGAACTTGTATTGTGTTAAGCCACAGAGTTTGGAATTGTGTGTTGCAACAATTAGGCACCCTAACTAATAGAGCACTGCACTTTGTTATCGCTACCAAAACTGCAGCAGTTAGGGACAAGTGGAGAGAGGTGAGGTACTTCTCTCAGCATCCTCGAAACAGTCACCAGGACAATATCAAAGGCCGTTGGGTATCACTGGTAATAGGATGGACTCTATTGACATATCTCATTTATCAGTCTCTTGTTGTAAGTGTTGGAGATAGGTGCTTATTGCTTTAATTTGTGATGCTCCCAAATTAGCCAGCACGGTGCTAGGCTTTTGGGGAATAATTAATGAATGCTCCATCACAGTGTGATTGAAAGGTGTGATATAGAGAAAACAAACAAACATGGATTCTAGAAGCAAAAAATCCTTGCCATGAGGCCTAATCTACCATAGATGGGCAGAAAGGGATATTTTGGCACACCCACAGAGCTGGCTGTGTAAGAAGGGATAGTTTATTGAGTATCTCTTGAGTTTTCTCATCTTCAAAAGGAATGTTCTAACTTCTTACTTGTCATAGGATTAAATGGAAGACATAATATTCTTCTCATTTAAAGGCTTAAAAAATTATCCAGAGTTATCTTTTTGTTTGGTTTGATTTTTGTTTATATGTTTCTAAAAACATAACAAAAAATAAACAATTCTTATGCATTGAGACAAATGTAGTTACAGAGCTCCTGCCTTCAGACTACATTTTTAATTCTTGACAGTATTACAGATGTCCCCCAAATTTACCCCTTAACCCTGCTCCTCCAAGGGCTTCACACACTATTGTCTGTTTCACTTTCCTTCTCTCAAACATATTCTAGCACCATGTATTTGTTCCTTAGACAAAGTCTGGAACTAAGAATATTATTCACTCCATCTTCTGATTAACATGATAGAATTGGAGCAAAAGTGTTATATATATATAGTGATTAAATGCCTCAATGTTTTGGTTTTTTAAAATATATTTTATTGATTTTTTTACAGAGAAGAAGTGAGAGGGATAGAGAGAAACATCTATCAGAGAGAAAGATTGATCAGCTGCCTCCTGCACACCCGCTACTGGGGTGCGCCTGCAACCAAGGTACATGCCCTTGACTAGAATCGAACCTGGGACCCTTCAGTCCACAGGCTGATGCTCTCTCCACTGAGCCAAACCAGTTAGGGCTTCAATGTTTATTCTAGATCAAATGTGACAAGAGACAAGTATAAAGCAAAACATTTAGTGGGTAGTCAGGCTATTTTACCCATTTTTAAAATAAGAGTTTAAATCTTTTAATGGAAATTTTATAATATATTAACAAAAGCAAAATGTTTACTTAAAAGATTCTCTCTTAAGTTAGTGATTCATTTCCTCTTTTCAACGAAAATTTTAAATGTTCAAACTTGATTTAAAACTAGCTTTTCCTATAGATGTGCATGTACATTTACACATGTTCACTATTATATTTTACAGTAAAATAATTTCCATGTAGTGAATAAATAGAACACTGAGATTTATAGTTGCCCAGAGTCAAGAGCCAAAGCATTTCAAAGTTTAGTTGATGAATTTGCAAAACCTGTGTGCCTTGTGAATGTGAGACCCTCAGGAATTTCAGTGGCCAACTTTACCTTGTTTTTCTCCCTTTTTTTCATTATGTTTGACATTTCTGAGGCCTTGCTTCATTACAGACAAGCAATCTATGGCAATAGACTGGGGAAATGAGACTTACAGTAGATATGGAGAAAGAAAGAGGTGAACAAAAATGAGCACCAAATTGGAATAGGGCAGCAATTTTCTACCTTTTCCATCTCATGGCACATATAAACTAATTACTAAAATTCTGCAGTACACCAAAAAATATATTTTTTTGCTGATTTGACAAAAAAATAAGTAAACTTTGATTCATGCAGACTGGACGATTGTTGTTGTGTTGGCTGTTGTCATTTTTTTTAAATTTGACAATCTAAGGGAAAAGAGGTCAGTGCCCCTGACATGTTATAAAAATTCGTACTGCACAGCAGTTGAAAATCGCTGCAATAGGGCTTTGAAGGTCCATCACCACTGTGTGATGTGTCCGAGTGAAATATGAGAGACCGCCAGAGAGGGCTCTTAGGATTCAAGAGAAAACAAATTTGTTTCATCTGTTACTCAAGATCAATAATCTGGTTCTGTGGCTAATACAAAAAGGAAATGACAAAATTGATAAAATATGCCACTTTTTCCTACATTCTATTGATGTACAGTGACAAGAGCCAAAAGGAAAGCTTTGCCTAACCAACAACTAAAATAATCTATAATAATAATAATAGTAGTAATAATAATAATGACCAATTTCTCCATCTCATTCTGCTCTTCAGAGAACCTGACTTGTGATGGGATACCTGGGAGGGAGCAGCAGCCACAAGATCAGGACGAGGTGAGTGAGCTGTAATTTTTCCTCCCCTTCAGGAACTGAGCAGGAGAAAATCCAGTGTCCAACTCCAGGGAGACCCCCAAAATGTCATTTTCTTAATGGATTTCTTATCACCTAGGATTATGATTTTATGATTTAGGATTATTATCACCTAGGCTCTATGATTTTTCCAGGTTCCATTGTTGATAGGGCTAAGGTGGATGAATCAGGTTAATCAAATTTACTAATTTGTAATCATGGATAATATAACTTTCTAACTATAAGACTCATGGGACAACCAGGATGAAATTTTCCTGTTACCTGATACTTTATTATATGGAATTAGTAAACTGAAGGCTTGAATAAAAACAAAAAAAAGGTGAGTACACTGGCAACTCAATTATTTCTAACCCACACAGACTGTAATTTTTTTTGTGAGTGTATTTACCTTCCCTAGTTGTGTAGTCTCTCCTGAGGTTACTGATAGATATATGCTGCTCGATTCTGGCTCTTTGGACTTTCATGGGTCTATATCAGTGGCTCCAAATGTAGGTTCATAAAAGAGGCACTAGGTTGGCTGCATAAAGATCTATTAAGGATCTGGTTATAATTACAATATTGAGACATCCACCCCCAACCTACCTTACCACAGTCTACAAATATGGAGCACTGGCATTTTTATATTTTCACTAGAGGCCTGGTGCACAAAATTTGTGCACTTAGGGGGCGGACGGTCCCTCAGCCCAGCCTGCACCCTCTTGCAGTCCAGGAGCCCTTGGGAGATGTCTGACTGACAGCCAGCAGTTGGACATCTTTAGTGCTACCACAGAGGTGGGAGAGGCTCTTGCTACTGCCGCTGCGCTCGCCAGCTGTAAGCCTGGCTTCTGGCTGAGCAGCTCTCCAACAACCCCCTAGGGGTCCCAGATTGTGAGAGGGTACAGACCAGGCCAAGGGACACCACCAGTGCATGATCGGGGCCAGGGAGCAACACGGGATGTTGGTCAGCCGGGGAGGGACCTTAGGAGGGCTCCAGGGCATGTCCAGCCTGTCTCACTCAGTCCCAATGGGCCGGGCCCCAACAACAAGCTAACCTACCGGTCAGAGCATCTGCCCCCTGGTGGTCAGTGCACTTCATAGTGAGCAGTTGAGTGGCCTTAGCATATCATTAGCATATTATGCTTTGATTGGTTGAACGGACGACCGGACAACCGGACACTTAGCATATTAGGCTTTTATTATATAAGATAATCCTCCCAGGACACACTCTCTAGACTGAAATCTAGTTATAAAGATATAGTTTGTTACAAGAGTAAAATGTCACTAGATTGATTTCCACACAGTAAATTTAAATCATATACCAGTGTATACTCACTGAGATTAAAACCAGGTCACTTCACCTTGGTATTGTGATAATAAGAGGTATTGATAGTTTCTAGACACTTTGTCCACATATTTCAATGTTTTTATTTCCTTTTAATATGGCTGATCATATCACTTGTGGCTAGATTTTAATAGATTTACTTCAGAATCCCTTTTCCAAGTATATAGTGGGAAATATTAGAGTAATAATCTGCTATTCTTTGAGTTAAAATTACACCTTAATGTTTCCAAAATTTTTCATATTAAGGTATAATGTATGTTATGTCCACAAGCCAGGTATTTTATTATGATTCATGATTTACAAAACAAAGGAACAGAACAAATCAGTAACAAATTGATTTGGGAACACTTCTACTTTTATTAGGATTAGAAGAAATACATTTCTCTGAGATTTTATTATTCAAAATTATAATTTAGAAATGTCACAAAGTTAAGTGACATATGCATTGTTGGAATATCTAGACCTGCATTTTCCAAGGGGAATCCCATGGTACACTCATCTTGCCGGATTCTCTGTCAAAAAGAAAAATGTTCCCATGGTAAAATACACTATGCTACCCTGGCTTGGAGGTTCATTTGCACATTAGCAAATTAAAGAATCTGAAAAATACTGCAAAAAAGGAACTTTTTTACTCAGCATTCCCTAGATATATTTGATGACAAAATATTTTTATCATCTTGGATGGAGTTGGGGTAGTTATGTGGTGGAGAAAATTTTAATAGTATGATAGGAATAAGCCATTATGTCTTTTCCAAAGTGGCCTTTGTATATTGTCACATGAAAATATTGATAATGTCCTAATGGTAGTTTAATGAGAACTTGGTAGTCAATTAAATCAAAGAATGATTTATATATCAAAGATTACAAAGTATTTAACTATTTTATTCATTATCACAAAAATCAATCTCACTCTTCATAAAATATATACAAATTTTTCTTTACCAACTACAAACATGAAATTTTAAAATTTATATTTAAGTAACTGAACAGTTTAGGTGAATTAAAAAAGGCAGTGTTCCTTGCAATTGTAAGGTTTCCCTAGGAAATCCAAATGAAATAGAAGTATAATTGAAGAAAATAAGCATAAATGATTCTGATAATACCATTATTACAGAATCATACAGAACAGTTTAACTGCCCTAAAAAGTCTCTGTGCTCTGCCTATTCATCTCACCCTTCTCTCTAATACCTGGCAACTTGTGATCTTTTTACTATCTTCATAGTTTTGCCTTTTTCAGAATGACCTATAGTTGGAATCATACAGTATGTTAGCTATTAGGATTGCCTTCTTTCACTTAGTAATATGCATTTAAGATTCTTTCATGTCTTTTCATGCCTTTTTATATCTCATTTCCCTTTAGTGCTAAATAATATTCTATTGTCTAGATGTATCACAGTTTATTTCTTCATTCATCTACTAAAGGACATCTTGGTTGCTTAATGAGTTAATCTCCACAGGCAGGAGGACCAGAGTAAATGGATATGATTAGGTTACTAAAGAGCCACCATATTATTTTTTACTTCTTTTGAAACTACATTCCTTTCCACATAAAAATAAATAATGAAAAAAATAAAGATTCTGTGAGTCTCATCTATAGCCTTATATGTACCCAAATAACAGATAATACGAACACACACACAAATATCACATTAGTAGCACAATATAAGTAGTATATTTATGCAATGCAATTTTAATTCCCTAAAGGTGTTACTGTCACAAGAAAATGTATTCTTCTTTCCCTTGCTTCTTGATGAGAGTGATGTATCTCTTTTGTGATTAAAGAGACACCAGAATGTTTCTTTAATAATTTAATCAAGTGATTAAAGAGTAGCCTTCATCTGACACTTCTAGCATTCTGTGATTTTTATCAAAGTCAAATTAGTCTTTGTTTACAGATTATAAGTAATATAATAAAATAAAACAAAAAATACTTGAGTCTCCGTCACCTAAATCATAACCTGTGCATACTATTTTTAAAATCCCTTAATGAAAAAATTTTAGACAAAATTTCTACTTGACAAACAATATTTGTTTATGCAAATGATAGTCATTAGATTTGGAATAGACATACATTTTTATAGTGTTTCTTTCAGGCAAACATTCACATGTCTAAAGTTTAAGATCTAATCAGTTTGATCTGACTGGTTTTGAGTCTAATTTTGAGAAATATGTTTCAATGCACACAAAAAATATAAACTGAAAGAATTTGTTAGCAAGAGTATACAAAAAATATGTACTTCTGGAAGATCACAACAAAATAGTTGTGAGGTTTATTTATTTTTTCATTTGAACCTTCATTCCAAACAGCCAAGACATGAAACATCATTGAGATAGTATCTTTTTCTAAGAAATTTTCAGTTCTAATAAAATATATTAAAGGATTCAGGGAAGACTTCTTTTGATTTCCTTTGTATTTGTACCTCTAAAAACAATAAATGTTGACAGTAAAGTTTATGCAAGATAGATATTTTGGGCCTAATTGCATAGTGAGAAGATTTGGATAGAATATCTGAGCCTATTTATTTGAGGGAAGTTTAGTGAAAACAATCAGGGAGTAATCTACTACAGGAAATTGAAATCCTTTTATAACTTTCCTCTTTACCCTCCCATCCCTTATCATTTCCTCCAGTGAGATGGAGAGGGAATAGAGCTACTTGGAACAAATTTAATGTTTAATGGAAACTTATTTTTGGTGAGAGATGAACTATACTATATAATAATTATCCTTTTATGAATAAAAGGAAGAAAAGAAGACAGGTTAGCAATAACCATCACCACTTTCTCATGTATCTGGCCTAATCATTGTCTCTTTTGATTAACTTTGATGTTCACTCTTACTTTTGCTCTCATTCTAAATTAATGAAATATGTCTTTTTCTCTTTCGTTTTTTCCTCTTTTTTCTCTCTTTCATTTTATTGATGGTTTTATTCAGATTATGAGGTGATGACATTTTTTTTACTATAAATCTATTTATTCTAGGAGAAGTGTGTAGTGGTTACCAGGATTCTGATTACAACTCCAGGAAATGGGAGAGAGGAGCATGAACACTAGAATCCACCTAATGAAGACTATAGCAGGAGTCTGAAAGGAAAACAAGATGGAGTTGTAGCAAGTGAAGCAGAGGAGCTAGACAAAGAGATAGCAAAACTGAAATAGTCAGCCAGATAGCCAGTTTGAAATGGCAAGAAGTTTTCATGTGACATTTGATGTTTATCAATTGCTAGAAGTTGCTTGGACTCTGGTGAAGAATATGAGGTTACAGCCAAGTTCAGCGGGATAGAGTCCTATGATTGATTAGATATCACTCTCATGGATATAAGAAGAGAGAGCCATGACAAATGTGCCTACTGTTCCTGATCCCTTACCTAAATAATGGGAGAATATATTATGGAGACCAAGTAGCATTCAGTTTTGCATATTGGAAGTAATTCTGATCAGGCTATAGTTCCCCGCCTTCTAACAGGTCGATGAGGTATCAATTCAGGAACAGTGGGAGTTAAAGCTCTAATTTCTGTGGAAGTGAGTTTTCTGAATGGAGACACAGTGAGAAATGACAAGTAAAGCTTACTATAGAAACTCCATACTATTACCCTAAGCCCCCTTAACACCGAGTGCCCAAATGGTATACTTCCATTGATTGATCACTGATAAAGGTTCAGGCTGGAGTCAGATATTTGATGTCTTGAAAGCATCCAGTAATATAAAGTCTTATTGATCAACAGAATGACAGAGCTTGGTGATCAGCATAAAAGATAAAATGTATTCAGTGGGGTGCCAAGTATTACTAGGACCGTGTTGCCAACCTTTAAGCATGATAGCTTACAGATTAGGTCTGGATAAATGATATTTCGGGAACATGTAAAGGGTGAAATGATGGGCAGCAGCCTCTCAAGTTACTTGAAACTGTGGCCAAGAACCAACTGGCATAGATGATGGGGTAATGTCACCAGAAACCTCTGCGAGTGGTCTTCAAAGTTTTAAAAATGGCACTTGAAATCTTTAATTGTGTTAACCAATGCCACCCCAATAAATGTAATTTAAAATGAAAAAAAATGTTGCTGGGCAACTGAAGACTCCGATGCAAGCCCTGGTGGGCTCTTTTTCACATACCATCTTAGAGAAAGCCCCCTTAGCCCTTCCTGCTGCATAGAGTCACACTGTGGCTAAGGGCTTGGTCTCTGAAGTCAGACAACCTTTGAGTCAAATACAAATTCCATCAGGTAGTACCCAGATGAACTTCTAACTGGTTAGATGATCTTTCTAAGCCTGAATTTCCTCCTATGCAAGAAGATAAACTCAGCAACTCAGCTTTGAAGATAAACATGATAACATATGAAAAGTGACTAAGACAGTATCTGACATAATAAGACCTCAGTTAAATATTAGATTTAAGACAAACAGACCTGGCCAGTTTTTCTCAGTAGTTAGAGCTTCGGCCTGAAGTTCCGATGGTTCAATTTCTAGTCCAGGGCAAGTACCTCTATTGCAGGTTCAATTCCCGATTTTGGTCAGGGCAGGTGCAGGAGGCAACCATGTTTCTCTCTCTATTTCTCTCTCTCCCCCCTCCTCCCTCCCTTCCACTCTTTAAAAAAAAAAATCAATGGAAAAAAATATCCTCTAGTGAGGATTAAAAACAAAACAAAACAAAACAAAACAAAACAAAAAGGAATTGCCCTCAGTTGCTGTGAATGTTTAGGTTCTTTATTTATGAGCACTGATGTACCTTATAAGCACATGAGATTGCTTCTGTTGGCTTTAGGCTAGGAAGCAGGGCCTGATGTGAGCTGAAGTTTAGCCTCATCACAACCATTCTAGGCCAGATCACACTCTTGTGAGGTACCCAGCATTTAGGAGGTGGCATCTCCAGAATTAAATCTGGATGTGATGGCAATAGTGCCCTTTCCCATTGTGGCTTCCAAAGCCAGCTTCCAAGAAGTAAATGTGTTTGAGGGCCACTAGATTCCCACATTATTAGAAACACCTTAAATCCTTGCCCCTAACTTTAGGACTAGACTGCCACAGGGTGAGATAAAGTAAACAAGGACTTTGGTAACTAGAAAAGAGAAGCTACCTACAGAAATTATAAACATTTCTCTCCCTTAAAGTGAATGTTTATATGGAAGAATCAAGCCTGGTAAATTTACAATGATTTGTCATTAAATCATGATGAAGCTTAAAATCCCCAGAGGTCATGCTTACCATTTCATCACACACATTGCTCATCATTTTCAGAATGCCTACATGGGCTCTAAAAAGTGGCCCATGTGTTCACATCTGTAAGTCCAGGAATGCAATCTACAGTTCCTGGTAGAGTTCTAAAGAGAACAATCAAGGACAAATCTCTTCTTCATTTCTTGAGCTTTTGCTCAAGACAAACAAATAACTCAAGACAAGCAAAGGACCCAAAACCTATAGGGTCAGACTGTGTCCTATTTCTCCTACAAGAGTAACAGAACTCAGAGGTCAATTAGTTCTAGGCTGGGATTCTAGGAGCTGCAGTGCAAGAAGATGATAAAAGAAAATTGACTGGCAAAATTAAAAAGCCCGGGTCCAACATCCAAATAAATCACCAGTCCGAAGAGGCCAGGCTGAGAGCATGAATTCATATGTGATTTCATGGGTGGCAATTAGAAGAGAACACAGTTGTTGAAAATGTTGGGTAGCATCAACACCACGTTTCCCATATCAAAACTCATGAGAGTTTCATTCCCAGTGTGGCATAACATAGCCAGAAAATATACACTTAACCTAAGTTGTAAGGACTTAGAAATGTGGTAATAGTATATACAGCTATGTCGAAAATCCCTTCTAATGAGGGAGTTCAACCTTTACCCATGTCCATGCTTACTTTATTTCACAATAATAATGAAGTTAGTGTGAAAGTCAAAACAAGCCTCCCATCCCTGCCAATGTTTCCCTTTTTCAAAAGGCCCCTGAATCTCTTTATCAAGCATGCCAAATTTGAATTGCAGAAAATAATTTCCACTAGCACTACATTATAAAAAGTACAACTACCAATGAACTGACTGTTACAAAATGTCACAAGATATGTGAGAAAACCACATGGTTGGGAACTCGACACCACATCATCGTTCTTGGTGACAAACCAATTCATTGTCGTCACTGTAGGATACCAGGCAAGCTTGTTCCATGTTATTTCTATCAATTTACGATGTAAAGTACAGTCACAGTACTCTGTCTAGGGGAGGGAATGAAGTAGATAAAATGCCAACTCAGGTGGGGCTCAGTCCTAATGACAAGTGCTGATTCAGCACACAAGAAAGCACTCTGCCATTAATTCCAGAACAATGAGACAGAACCACTCAAAATGTGTTATTACTAGTCCATTACACTATAACTTATAGTGATGAATAAAGCTGCATCAGAGTGGTTCTAATACTAGGTAGACTTAAATATCAAAATTATCCACTCAGACAATAACAAAGTCATCCACTCAGATGCAAATTTCCCTAGTTCTGTAATAGAAGGGTAACTAAAAGCCCCACATCATTCTTCACAGCTAACACTGAGATCTTAGAGAATGTTCTTTGTTGAGGTTTCAAACCAAGATAAAATATTAGGAGCTTTCAAAAACATTTTATTTATGAAACATCAGTCTGCAGAACAAAAAGTTGTTGAATTCCTGAAATATCTTTCAGCAGGAAAACGGACCAGAATTTGGAATACCACACAAAATTTTAAATGTTTATGTAACAATGGGAAGTCAAAATTCATTGTTTCAAAATTATCTCTATACTGTAGTAGCAAAAGAAATTCTCCTATATCCCAAATATTTGGTCTTTCAAATTGACACGTCATTGACTTCTTTATTCCTTTACTCAGTATCCCTTTATTCAACTGACTGGATATATAAAGTGGTAAGCTAAACCAGAATAGTCCCTGCCTTACTAGAGTTTACAACATAGAGAAGCAGACAGACATCCCTGAAAAAATTATAGTATCAAACATAAAATCATAAAATGGTGGCTGGCAAATGCTTTAGAAAAAAAGCAAGGACACTATGATATGAGACTCTAAAAGAGGGAGTTGGACCTATTCAGGAAGGTAGGGAAGATGGTACTGAAGAAGCAACACTTGAGCTATAATCTGGAGGATGGTCAGTTGGTCCCTGGTGTGGCTACAGCTGGACAGAGTTAGTTTGACTCTATGCTAAATCAACTTTTATATTATATTTCACCAAAGATTTTAGAAACTCCTTTTGGAGAAAGGTTTTTTTATAAAAGTAAACCAATCTTTCCAGTATGGTGACCAACCGTTCCTGTTTGTCTGGGACTCCTGGATTCACCATTGAAGTCCATATCTGGGGAAACCCCTCAGTATGGGGGACACCAGCACAGCTGGTCACTCTACCATAGTCCTAGAATTCCAGCTAAGCAGCAACTTACCCTGAGACTCTTGTGAGTGGAGACTGTATTTATTCATACATATTGTTACATTCCCACACCCACCTCTAGCACAGATGCTAATAATTAAGGAGAACTAAAGCAATGTTGTCATATTAAATTATGGAATCATATATCATTTGCAGATCATGCCTAAAATATAAGTCCACATTGAACAGGACTCTTCAGACTGTGAGGATCATATCCATGAACGTGAAAGTGTTTTACCTAACAGCATGCTTTCCACCACTAAACAAGAAGAGCACTCACTTACAAGGACAACAAGTAATAGCTTTGTTAGAGGTGGTATGGGATGAAGATTAAAGCAGCATTGCCTGCTTTCCCAACTCCCTTAAAAACCAATTCTTAAAAAGCAAACAAATAAGCAAAACATCTGTGTTTAGAGAGAAACTATAGACTTAGTTGGGGTACAGGCCTGTGAGCCATCTCAGGTCTGTGACCCAGGTATGAGGGTAGCCAATAATTCCTGGAAGCAGCATAATTGGAAAGCACCCCCTGTAAAGCAGATAAATCTAGGACTCCCCATTAAAGTCCAGGATGATGGAGAGTTAGGAGGGATTAAGCAAACATGGGGGAGGGAAGAGGCAGAGGAGTTTAGAACAATTTCTGAGTGCCAAGATCTGTGGAGGTTCATGACCCAATTTCCATGGTTTTAAGGTTGGGTGAACCAAGAAGTACTTAAGGGAGACAGCCTCAGAGTGAATACTTATCATTTTAAGTATGCCAAAGTGTTTTTGTTTGTTTTTTTATCAGTGTAATTTTAGTTTTATTTTTTTTTATTTTTTCAGAAGTTTAAACTGAAAAACTATTTCAGTTTAAACTGAGGATGTAGTTGCCAAGTGTTGTTTCCATCTATGTGTCTGATTCTGAGTAACCAATTTACACACAAACACAGTAGTACTTGTTAAAAACTGTTCAGGACACAGTACCCCAGAATAGGTACCTGCCTAGAATAACTTTTCTATAAATCTACCAAGGCACAGGTTCTCACATAAAGCAAGAAGCAGTGACTCACACAAGATGCAGTGTTGATTCCCAAATCTGTGTTAGCACCCATTGATGATTTTCCATCAGACCTCTGAGCTTCCCCTGATGGACAGACTGGGATTTTAAAGCAGAGAAAGTGTACATTAGCCAATAGCTGCTCTGGGGGTGGAGGACTAGTCATCATAAAGGTCATCACACTTTTGGTTTGTTTTTTGCTTGGTGAGAGGAACACTTTTCTAGTACAGCATCTTGGTTATTTCCTTAAGTGAAATGTTTATTCAGAATGGACATTCAAGACAATTAGAAAATAATTCTGCATAATAATGTGAGAGCCTGACTTCATTGTGGGTTTCTTGTATCATTGTAGGGATTATTATGAATTTGAATGGGGTGAAAGCATTTCTTTGGGAAAAGCAGGGGATGAGGAGTCTCAATTTGGGTGAAGTGAAGATCTCATGAGCCACCATCCTAACTTGGCTTTGTACATCTTTGTTAAATATCACCTTTGGTCTTAGCCACATTTTTATGGGAACTTTTGTACAACTGAATGGGCCTCCCATTCCTGAGCTAAGGAGACCGAGAAAGAAGGGCACCCCAACAGGAAAGCATGACCTTTGCTCAAGGAGAGTATTATATCAGCAAAGATATATTTAAGGATGTTTTTTAAAAATAATTATTGTTGAAAGTATTACATATGTCCCATTTTCCCCTACAATGGCCTCTTCTAGCCACCTCCCCTCCCCCCCGCCAGACCTTCACCACCCTACTGTCTATGTCCATGGGTTATGCGTATATGCATGCAAGTTCATTGGTTGATCTCTTCCCACCCTCTTCCACCTTCCCTCTGAGATTCCGCAATCTTTTCCATGCTTCTATACCTCTGGGTCTATTTTGTTAACAAAAAAACATAATAATGTTTTAGTATACCAAGTTTAAAAATTTGCCTCTGAGTGAAAAAGTTAACTGGGGCATCCCAAATAAGAGAAGCATGGCCATGATTAAATGGAATAGAACCCTGCTTGAAATTTGTTTGTTGTTCTTTCAGTTCTATAATGCTTCAACTTAAGCAAACACTCTCAATATATAGTTTTTACTTTTTGTTAAATAATGGTAAGTGTATATTTTATGAGTATGCAACTCCATGAATTCTCACAAATCACACATACCTATGTAGCCAACACTCAGAAAAGGATACAGAACTTTACCTTCCCATCACTGCCTTCTCATAAGCCACCATCCTAACTTGGCTTTGTTCATCTTTGTTAATTTTCTCTATTTGGTCTTAGCCATATTTTTTGGTTCTTTAGTCTAGGGCTAATGACTCCATTGGAGTGTAGCCTAGGGACAATTGTGCGGTTCTGGGGGAGCTGTGAGGGGGCAATACCTGAGACATAGCAGTGAGGTGTGGATCCATAGCATAGAGCACAGGTCAGCAAACCTGCTTTGTAAAGGGCCAGACGGTAAACATTTTTGGTTTGATGGGCCATCATGCCTTTGTTGAAATGCTCAATGAACGTCAGTGACTGCATTCCAGTAAAACTTTACTTGTTAAAATCAGGCATTACACCCTAGCTGGTTTGGCTCAGTGGATAGAGCATTGACCTGTGGACTGAAGGATCCCAGATTCTATTCTGGTCAAGGGCACATGACTGGGTTGCGGGTTTGATCCCCAGTGGGGGGCATGCAAGAGGCAACCGATCAATGATTCTCTCTCATCATTGATGTTTCTATCTATCCTCCCCTCTCCCTTCCTCTCTGAAATCAATAAAAATATATTAAAAATAAAATAAAATAAAAAATAAAATCAGGCATTGGGTTATACTTTGTTAACCCCTAGTGTAGAACAAGCAATATCTGTGGGATATGGGATAGTACATGAAGAGCATAAAAAATATCTTCTCCCATTCAGTGGGTTCTTTTCGTTTTATTATTGGTTTCCTGTGCTGTGAAAAAAACTTTTTGGTTTGATGTAGGTCCATATCTTTGTTTGTTTTTTTTCTTTTGTTTCCCTTGCCAGAGGAGATATATAGGATTTTCACTTAACCGTAGTGTTAAAAAATGTTTTCAGCTAACACTCACCATTTTTTGCTCCTACTGATGGGGGAAAATAATATACACTTGACTGTTTCTTGAAGCTACTTAGAAAAAAAAATGATACATGATGTACATTCATAAATGCTGAGTATGTAATTATTAAATAAAACGCTGGTAACTATTAAAAAAAAAACACTTCAAGAGGAAGACCATGTAAAATCCTGAATCTTGCTCTAAAAGGCAGTAAACTCATATATTGGCTATCTGGAACTCTACGAGGCAGCCTTATACTTATATTTGCTTATTTCTATCCTTGGTCTAGTTTCTAACTTTCAAAATAATGCAGAAGTCAGCAGCAAGTTTGGAAATATCCAGAAGCAAGACTATTTCTGTTATATTTAGCAACATTGCTTAAGGAAAGCACTCTGGATTTATTTTATAAATCTCAAATTCATTAAAAGCAAAGTTTTGCTCCAATAAAATAGTCTATTAGCAATGGAATTTGTATAAATCTTGAGTATTTCTACATTTGACAATTTAACCATTAATTTGAAGTCCATTATATTATGTATTGAAAAGAGAGACACAGTTAAACCTAGCAACACATTCCTTCCACTTTTTAAAGCCACTGGTCATTTTAACATGCTTCCATTCAATCTGTTTTCAAAAAGCTAATCTTGTTTTGGGACCCGATGAAATGGTTTCCACCATCTTTAACTCAATGTGTTAGATCCTTTATGGTCTTGGCAGAGGGTGTTATAATGTCTGCTACAGAAATACCAATCATGAGAGAGAATAGTGGAATTTCTGTGAACTTCCTGTTTAATCAAAGAATGCTTAACCTACTTAATTTGCTTTTTAGTATTCCTTCAGAAAACTATGAAAATATGTAGGGATATCTGAAAATTAATGTGCTTTGACAAAATTCAAACAACCATTGAACATTGCCTTACAACATTTATTGAGTATCCATTGAGTTAATTTTTGAGGTTATCTTTTACAACTGGGAAAATAGCCATATTATTTTCTTTGTCCACAGAACAGATTAAGCATCAGGTTTTTTGTTTTGTTTTGTTTGTTTTATTTTTTTGCCATAGCACTAAAAATCATAAGATTACCCCACCAGTATGTATGTCATCTTTGACTCTTCATTTTCTCTTTTCCTGTATTGAAAATATATGTACTATCTATATATTCTTCTTACTAACCCTACTATCTGCTCTCTACTCCCCCAAAATGTCACTTCTCAATTATATTATTGCAGTAGTCTCCTACCAGTTATCTTGCTTCTAAAATTATTCCCATTGCATTCTGTTTCACACAATAGCTGGAGAGAGACCTTTTTAAAACACAGACTAGATGTTGTGTTTTAAATCAGTTCAAAGCCCTCTCACAGCCTTCATTTCCTTCCTTATTTCATCTATATGTTCACACTTATTTTATATATAGTTTGTCTTTCCTATCAATTAGAATAAGTTCAGTGGAAGTAAGGAAAGTGGGTATGCAGGGAAGGAAAGGAAGGAGGGGTAGAAAAATCTCCCTAAATTATTAGATATAAACACATTCTTCTACTTATTTGACAATTTGTTATTTTGGGGATGCAATCTATGCTCATTATTACCCTATCAAAGGAATGAGTCCTTCACAGCTTCAAAGGATATGCATTTGAATGGGTTGAATTTAGCGTTCTGAGTAGAATGTGCTGCAATTGACACATTTGTTTTTTCTTGGTGGTAATTTTTAAGGACAAGAAAATGCTCACCTCCCCCTCCCTTCCAGACACACACACACAAGTCTTTCCCCAGGTAAACTTTGCCTCTGTCTTTAAGTTCACTGGTATTTTTAGACTACATGGAGACTCTAAAATCTTTCTTTTCTAATTCCAAGTTGATATCCATTGTCATGTTATGTGGAGCATATGGATTATATAACTACTATTATTCTAGAAAAAATAAATTAATGTAGTTGGTTCAGACTGCTATAAATATACCAATGGCTGGGTGTCTTATTAGGAAACACAAATTTATTTCTCACAGTTCTGGAGGCTGGGAAGTCTAAGATCAAGATAATGGAGGCTAATTTGGTTCCTGGTAAGAGCTCCTTTCCTATGTCTTCATATAGCAGAGAAGGGGGGGGGGGGGCTCTTTAGTGCCTCTTCTTATAATCATATAAAGGCACTAACCCACTTTTGAGTAGCTAACAAGGCTGGCTGGCCTTATTCACAATTTTCCAGAAACATAGAAATTGTCCCCTGGTAGTATGTTCAAAATGTTAACATTTTTCACTTAAGGCCTAATTACCTTCCAAAGGCCCATCACCAACTAGGACCACACTGGAGATTAGGGTGTCAAGACATGGATTTGTGGGGGAACACAAACATGGAGTCCATAACAGTGATCCACTGCAGATTCCAGGCAATAGGATAAAGCAGAATTATTTACTTAATCATTTCCAAAAAAAAAAAATATTAGTCGCTAAGCTCACTGCATTAAGGTAAAAAAAAAGCAAAATAATAAAGAATTGTATTTAATGTTTAAGACGTTAATTTTAAATCAGATTAGAACAAGCACAGCTCTATATACAGTAATCTCCCTTATCCACAGGGGTTTAAAGAACCCAAGTGAATGCCTAAAGCCATAGATAATACCACACCTTATATATAGTATTTTCTTTCCTATACATACATAGCTATGACAAAGCTTAATGTATAAATTAGGCCCAGAAAGAGATTAAGGGAAATCTCAAGAGACTGTAGGATACCAGCCTAGTAACATCACCAAGCTGGGAACCATCGCCATCTTTAGGTCTGAAGAGGTAGGAGTAGAGACAGGTTACTAATGATGGGGGTTAGGAGGGAGAGAGAGCACTTCGTGTAGATGCTCACCAGATAGAGCTGTGATCTTCCCTTAAGGATTCAGCCAGATAATGACAGAGCTATCATTGTGAGTTGGGGTAATAAATGTCCTGACCTCACTCTTCTCCCTCAGATCTCCTACCATAGTTCTCCACAGACAAAATATGATGTAGTCCACAGAGTTCAACTCCTGTGGCATAACTCAGAGCAGGGAAAGGTGGAGACTGAATTGGGAAGAATAAATGGGATAATTGTACCATATGGACCCAGTCAAATGCAATTAGAATTTGCATTGTCTATGATATTGAGCAAGTGAATACCCAAGTGTCAAATCATTGTTCATTCACTCAAATGAGCTTGAAAATTGTCAGGCACCCCATAAGTCACTGAAAAATGTGTGTGTGTGTGTGTGTGTGTGTGTGTGTGTGTGTGTGTGAGAGAGAGAGAGAGAGAAAGAGAGACATTATTACCTTCATTACCTTGTGAGTTTTTGTGTGTGAATAGCATAATTTGGAATAGCGGAATGGAATAAAATGGGGAGTAGCTAACAAGGCTGGCTGGCCTTATTCACGATTTTCCAGAAACATAGAAATTGTTCCCTGGTAGGATATTCAAAATACTAACATTTTTCACGAGTCAAGTGTTTGGTTCTCCCTGCCTGCAACTTAGAGCATTGTTGTCCCAAGTGGAATTCATTAGCTTAAAATAGAACCTTTGAGCCACATTGCTCGCTTCCATGAGCAAGCAATCCTGCTTTGTTTTGTCATAAATGCTTGAGGAGCAGTTAAACATCTGCAAGTTCAGATGATACTGAGAACAAATGATCCACAATAATCAGTAACTCCAGGCAAAGATAAATCCAAATTTGTATTATCTTTCCAGGAAATCAACATAAGCTAATCAAATCAATCCCTGAACTGTAGTAAATATTTAATGAATAATTAGGCTTTTTTGGTGTTGTGATGCATTAATGGCATGTGATTTCTAAAGGCTACAATTTCAGTATGCATTTTTCTTGAGACCTAAAATTAAATTGATATTGATATTTTTATTTTCATTTCAAAAAGAATATTAAACTTAGAATGAACTGTAAAAGGTATCAAGAAGGCATTTTAAAAACCATAAGTTAACAAATTCTGGGCCCTTAGAATTGTTTTCTTCCTAGAAATCAAAACTCAATAAATGTAATACTTGGTCAAAATAATCAGTGAGTGAATAGTGAAGGCAAGCTATCTGTGACTTCACAGAGCACATCGCAGTGTACATGTGCTGAAAGGACATTCATTGCCAGTGTATAGGCATCAGCAACCATGTAATCTGCTTCTCCATTACTTAAAGTCACTTTAGAAAAACCACCTCTACATTTTAATTTTTCTTTTCTTTTTAATTGATTTTTATAGAGAAGGAGGAAGGGAAGAGAGAGAGAGAGAGAGAGAGAGAGAGAGAGAGAGAGAGAGAGAGAACATAGATCAATTGCCTCTCACAATGGCCTTGACCAGGGATCAAACCCACAATCCAGGTATGTGCCCTGACCAGGAATGGAACCTGTCACCTTCTGATGCATAGAGGAAACTCCAACCATCTGAGCCACACCAGCCAGAGAAAACCACCTCCAGTTTTTGTCAGTCAAAATATTACATTGGATTTTTTTCTTCAGAATCAGGTAGTATGTGCGAAGATTAAAATCAATGCATTACTATCTTTCATAAATAAAAAAAATTGTTATATTCTCAGTTTAGTGATTCATTATTTTGTTTACTGTATTCAATAAGAAAAATAAGCATACAAGACTGTGCTGAGCGTCATAAAGTTATATATTTTATTTGTGATTACTATTTGATTTGTAAAGCTTTTTAATCTAGCCCTTGTGTTCTCCACCAGGACAAAATAGGTTTTTATATTTTAAAATTTATTATATTCTTCTATTCTAAACTTGATTCCTTACTTATATAGTGCAAATAGGCTCACTTAGATTTAATTTTAATGTATTTTTTTTCTTGCTTGCAAAACATTTATAAAAGCTTTGAACTAAAACAGAGATAAGAAGCTTGACCAAATTTTAATAGGCTCCCCCAAAATAATCTGAGCTTCCTAATATGACATATTAATATAGTAAGATAAATGGCTGTAATTGTATTGACCTGCTCACCTGTTAGAGCCATTTAAACTTGGTTGCCATGGAAAACCATGCTGAGAATGAAAAAGCAGGAGAAATCTAATTTAGTGCTAGGCTAGTCAGTGCCTCCAAGACTAGTTTCCACTCTCTTTTCCTTGGAATTGTTTGCTAGAGACCTCAGTTGTATCATATTTTCTCCAGAATAACACTTCAGAATGTTCTGCACACAAATATACATTTCCTCTCTTTGCTATTAAACAACTGTGTAATAAAGCACCCTCTTTGACATGAACAACAGACTATTTTGACTATTTACTTAACTCTACATATAATATTAGCAGAAAATTGCCATTTTGTGGTCTTTATATGTCTTGACTTCTCAGTAGAATTCAATACTGTTAACCACTCTAACTTAATGAGAGTCTCCTACTTTGATGTAGGTGCTGCTGTGCTCTCCTTTGGCATTTTTACAAGCTTGTCTCCTTGTACTGTCTTGGTAACTCAGAACTCAGACTTAACCCTCATCTTCTACCATTCAAAGGTTGTTTTTTCTCATGAGATGGTATCTCCACTGGCTTTGATTGGCACCCATATACTAATGATTTTCAAAACTTTATTTCTAGGATAGACAATTCTTCAGAACTCCAGGACTGCCTATTGCAACCTCTATATAAGCGTTCTACTGGGATAACTTAATGACCACATCTAAAACTAGGTATGGGTCTCTTTCCCAGTGTGCTGTACCTCAGGGAATACTATCAATTGGCATCCAATTATACAAGTCAGAAACCCTGGATGTATTCTGGAGTCCCTTTTCCCCCTCAAGGCCAATCCAGTAATCCACCCTGTTGACTCTTCCTTCAGAATTTATGCCATCTCTGTTTCTTTCTTTCCTCTCCCACTACTACCACCCTAGTGAAGACCACAACAATCCTTCTGCCATGCTTCCCTCTCTGATACTGTTGCAACAGCCTTTTAACTGGCTTCCTATATCTACTTCCAATAACTATTCAACCTATAGACTAGTTATTTAAAAATCATGAACCTGACCTAGCCAGTTTGGTTCATTGGAGAGAGCATCGGCCTGCGACTGAAAGGTCCAGGGTTCCATAGTGGTCAAGGGCACATGCCCGGGTTTCAGGCTCGATCCCCAGTAGGGGGCATGCAGGAGGCAGCCGACCAATGATTCTCTCTCATCCTTGATGTTTCTATCGCTCTCTCTTCCTCTCTGAAATCAATAAAAATCATGAACCTAAATTTATCAGACCGTACTGCCACTCCTTTATTGAAATAATCCATTGGCTTCCTACTGAGATTATGATGAAGACCAAAATTCTTGCTATGGTTTTCTAGATCTTATATGGTCTTGCTCCTTCCTCGTCCTTGTCCTCTCAGTTCTCTGCATTCTAGTCACACTGGCTTTTTAAGATCTTGAAGAACTGATGTCTCTTACATCACAGAATCTTTGGCCACTTTTCCTGGAATACTTCCTCTTCCCCTTGCATGTTTTTTCTTCATGTATCAGCTTATTAATAATCCTATCAGAGAAGACTTTCTTTTTGTAAGTGAGAAACATTATCAAAGTCTTTGCTGAAACAGGGATGAGAAATAAAGATTGCAGTACTTATACTCAACATGTTGCCATTGTGAGTTTAATTTTTCCAGCCTCAAAAATTAAGTTTAGGAAATGTCTATTCTTGCACAGGACTGCATATCTTACTAAATAATTTGCTTAGATTCTCGAAATTTAATATTTTAATATAGATGAAAAGATTACATTTGTAATAAGTGCAGTATACATTGGATATGGATGAATCATGTATTTTTTTCTAAGCAGAACTTGGTGTCGGAATGGAATGGAATGGAATGGAATGGAATAAAATATAATTAAAATGGTTTATGGTCTCACTCGGGAGACTGGAAGGTGGAAGGTGGAATCCTTCTAAAGGAGAGCTAAGTTGCTTAGAGAGGAGGTTATAACAGTCCCAGGCTTGGGAGTCAGAAGACCAGTGTAGTTTCTAATACTTACTTGGTAGACTTTGGCTAAATCACTATCTTTATACACCTTGGTTTTCCACTTGAAATAAGGGACATAAATTGGTTTTAATCAATTTCTTTATGGATATCCCTGTGTAAATTTCTTCATATTTCTAGTGTTTGTGGTTCACTGAGCATCTTGGACCTATGGGTTTATCGAATCTGGAAAAAACCTAACCATTATTTTTTCAAAGAATTTCTGTCCCTTTGGGCCTCCAATTACAAATTTTTACATTGCTTTAAGTTGTCCTACAACTTAATGATATTTTCATCATTTTCACCAGTCATTTCATTCTATTTTATTTTTCAATTACTTATATTATTCCTTTGTTCTCTCTATAATGTGACTTTTCCCTAGATACTTTCAATTTTTTTTTTATTGTTGATCTTCAGGAGTTTGACTGTGATGTACCAATTGTGGGTTTTGTTTTTTTTCTTATTTGTTTTTGTTTGTCCTTGTTTGTTTATTTTAATAATTAGCCTGTACAAAGCACACTGAGCTTTTTAGATTTTTTGTTTCATGTCTTCTGTTATTTTTCTGCATTATACATCCCTAAGAAGTAGCTACATTCTTTATTTAAACAACCATTAAACAACTGTGATGCTTTTCCTTTCCAAAAAATAAAAACGAAGAAGTTTCAAAGAAGAAGGTGGAAGAATAAACAAGTATTACCTATTATAGGATATTCTACAGCCAGCTCATTCCAACTGTAGATCAGTTTTATTTAGTAAAGATATATATATATATATATCTCCCAATGTATGAATGCTGTGCCCACCTTTCATCATCTCTGCAAGTGAAAATGTGATGCAGGGAAAATTTTCCATTTTTCATGGTAGCCAATTGCATTCCTAACAAGACAGAAACTAAATTCATGCTTCAAGTTCCCATCTAAAACTATAAGACAAAAGCGAATTGCCTTTTAATGTGGATGAATTTTATATCATTCCACATAATAGTCTTAAATTATAGTATACTACTCACAGGGGTAAAACTTTATCACAAAGTAGTGCCACTATAATAGTCCTTGTAAGGATAATACTAAAAACTAGCCTATAATTTTGCTATTATTTATACTTTTCCTTCAAGTAGCATATGGGATAAAAAAGAACTTTGGAAAGTGTAAAGTGGCATACACATTTAAGATGATAACTTTGTTGTTTCAAGTTCTAAGTACCCCACCCACATTCTGCTTTATACACCATCCACATTTTTTTCAGGTAATAACTGTTTGTCAACACTCAAGGTTACACCAAAGTAAATTTCTACAAGGAAAGTGTGTTTCATTTTATTTTACTGATTATATACATAAATTGAATTAGTTAGAAATTAATAAATCCCATATTCACTTAATGCAGTTTAGGTGGAACTACATTACTAATTCATGCCAAAAAATGTCTCTTATTGCAGTCGAAGAGAATTAGTCTCAAATGTCACACCTAACAGCATTAGCTCTCAAAATACCACAGTTGGTTAGGGAAATGAAATACATCACAGATGTTCACAGAATCTACCTAATCATTCCAACATTTTAATTCAAAAGAGAGAACAATTGGTTTCCTAAGGTGAAAGGCTTTTGGGAACAGGATGAACCTAATGAAATGCAAAATGTTTACTAATATTTAATAACCCAAACGTTCTCAACTCAGCTATAGCTAAGAATCAAGAAAAGGTCAGTTTTAACAGAATATCTGCCAGGTGCCTAATTGTTCTCCTCCAAGAGTTATTAAAAACCAATAAATATTGTTTAAATTGTAAAATTTAGAGAACTTCAAAGAACTTGAGAGACAATAGGAGATTTTCTTCTTGCAGTTTCATTTTATTAAAAACATTGCAAAGCAGAGGGAAAAATCAAAACACAGCATATAGACACTCAAAATTCCTATGGGTATAGCCTCCTGTGTCATTTTCAATTAGATAGCACAATCTGACCATTATGCAATTAAGTCAATAGTTTTTATTAATGTTAAAATCAGATTGACCCATCTATATATATAAAACCCTAATATGCAAATAGACCGAACGGCAGAACAGCAGAACAACCAAACAACTGGTCACTATGACGTGTGCTGACCACCAGGGGGCATACGTGGAACATGGCGGGCATTGGCCACAGTGGGATGGTAGAGCAGGTGAGCGGGGGCGCCAGACCAAGGCGAGGCACTGGTCACTGTCATCAGGGCGAGCCTCTGGTGGTTACTGAAAATTCTTTGCTCCTGCGTGCTGTGGTCCCACCAGGTGCTCACACCTGCTGCTGGCGCCTGCCCGCTCCCACCCGCTGCCAGTGCTGGTCCTCATCGCTCGGTGCTGTCAGCAGGTATGAGTGGTGGCTGCCAGCCCCAATTGCCCCTGAGAGCTTCTCCATCTCCCCCTGCTCCTGAGGGGTGACTAGGGCAGTAGCTGCAGCTCACACCTGCTGACGGTATTGGCCCTGCTTCACCCACTGCTGGCACCGGCCCCAGTCTCTCTGCACCGTCAGTGGATGTGAGCGGGCAGGCGCTGTCAGCGCATGGGAGCAGCAGCGGTGGCAGGGGCTGCCGGCAGACAGGGACCAGGAGCAACCGTGTGAGGGGCCAGGTGGGGGCAGGGAGGATGGGCTGAAACCTGACCCTGTGCCCACTGCAGCCTTGGGCCCACAGTTCCTTTCAGGGTGCACGAGTTTGTACACTGGGCCCCTAGTATATAGAGGTAGATATAATAAGTCAGTTTTCAAATGTCTCGAAACTATATTCCTACCAAATACAGAAAGTGTTCGGTAAATGTTAAAATAATACTATCATTATCTTTTGAATTTATGAAAACTTGACCCCTTGACTATATCATAGAGTTAAAATTTGGTCAAAATTTGTTTAATTTATGTAAGTGTTCACTGATTTCAGAAAAGAATGCCTGATAAAATTTACCTGATTCTTACTGGCAACTACTCAGTCTATAATAAGAAATATTGGCATATTGAATGATTTGCCAATCCTCCAAACTGCTTACAGTTATATAAGAAGAGCAGCAGTATAAAATTGTGGCTCAGAGGAAATAGCTCTGGACCCTGCATCTTCTTGGATAAACAGTTGAGGTAGGTGATCAGCTGATCTCAAACCTCCCATCCAGTTAGGTGATAAGGAAATTTAAGAGTGTGTTAGATCAGGATATTCTACCTACTCCAACAACCTGCTGATTGGTGTCATTCTTCAATCCGTTTCCATCTACCAGCCCAAATTATGTTTTATCATGAAGCTTAATGATCCCACTTTGCTATTAATGCGTCTTGGTGTACCTACTATTGCTTTTAGGATTAAATTTAAATGCTTACTATATTCTACAGGAACTATATAAAAGCATTCATGACTAAGGGTTATAGGCATAGTTTATGGAGCTAAATGGCCCAGATTAAAATTTTAGTTGTACCCTTTTCTAGCTGAATGAGTTGAGGACTTAGTTAAGCTATCTGAGTCTCAGATTAGCATAATAGTAGTAATGTCTGCCTTGTGGACTTGTTTTATGTTTTATTTTGGTTTTGTTTTAATCTTTTTAAATATATTTTTATTGATTTCAGAGAGGAGAGGGAGGGAGAGATAGAAACATCAATGATGAGAGAGAATCATTCATCAGCTGCCTCCTGCAGGCCCCTATTGGGGATGTGCCCTGACTTGGAATCAAACCCTGACCTCCTCCTTCATGGGTTAACACTTAACCACTGACCCACACCAGCCAGGCTAGCCTTGTTTTATTAAGTGAATCTATCTATCCAATCGATCTACAGATGAGAGATATGCATTCGCAATAATATTGCAAGAAGACTTGTTAGAACAGTACTTGGCACACATTAAGCATTTTTTAAGTTTTAGTTCTATACTTTTAATTGTTTTTATTATGTGTTATTCGTTTCTGTTTGCCTTTCTAATATTTTCTTTTTATTTCTTCCTTTCTTTCTTTCTCTTTCTTTTTTGGTTAACAGCGCTGTGCAGTTTTATTAACCATTCAAGTACAGCATCTGGTAAGATCAAGACAGAATTAGGATTTAAAAGTGAACTGATATTCAGCATCTAACAATTTACAAGAAGCCACTCCATACTCTTTCCACAAACATGTTTTCACAGAGCCAATACAGTGCTAACCATTGACCCAGCACACCAAGTGTACTGAAGTAGAAAAGATACAAGAAAACTAGCTACATTAGAAAGACTTTAGAAAAAGAGTAAAACATCTTCAGTTTCTCCCCTAAAACAACATCATACAGTCTGAATCTACCTATGGTCCTATAACAGCTTCTAGAATATTTGTCAGGAGGGCAAAAATAAAATGACACTGGCGAGTACAGTCTTTGGATATTTAGGAAGGTGAGGGAGAGAAAGTTAGTTCGCAAAATGAATTAGTCAGCCTCAGTCTCATCAGCAGGATCTTGGGATTCTTTGTGCTTCCCCAGTGTTCAATGCACCTCTCCATTCTCTTTGTTGGCTTCCATTCTGTGGGTCAGTTTTTCTGCTATCATTTCCTTGAAGTTCTCTTCTATTGCTTTCTGAAGCACCTCTTTCTCATGCTCTCCTTTCTCAGCAAGCTGCTTCATGACCTCCGCTTCATGGGACTTGCGTCTTTCTTCTGCAGCTTATAATTTCTACCGAATTTCCTCCAGGGAAAGATCCTTCTCCTTTGGTGGGGAAAGGGGAAATTCTGGGATGGATTATTTTGCTTGAGGGCTGAGAATC
The DNA here is from genome assembly GCF_964212035.1 of Myotis nattereri. Classification (NCBI taxonomy): domain Eukaryota; kingdom Metazoa; phylum Chordata; class Mammalia; order Chiroptera; family Vespertilionidae; genus Myotis; species Myotis nattereri. The sequence continues at coordinate 52,323,356 of NC_138085.1, forward strand.
AGCTCAAAAGCCTGGCCTGAAGCATGTTTCTTTCACCTGGGTATCAGAAGAAGCCATGGTGAACAGAAGATAAGAGCCTGGCAATATATTCTACACAACCCACTGGCAAGGGAAGTCTGCCCAGCCCCAGCTGCCTGGCCACACTGAGCACCAGCAGACCGAGAGCCCACAAAAGCGACAAACAGCAGCACGTGACCTCCCTGCAGGGCTCTGCATTGGCTCGCTGAGCTTTTCTCATGCCATTCTTAGGCCTTGCTATGCCCCGGTGACACAACATCTTTTTGCTTTTCAAATATACCATGTTTTTCCCTATTTCCTTTGCCTGAGGCACAGTCTCCCTCCTAGAGGCGGTTAACATCTCACCTTCAGTCTCATCTTCTATGATTCTTCCTCATGGAGGCCTTCCATGTTCTTTTCCTTCATAGAGTTTTTCAAAGTTATTATTATTCAACTACTTGTATGATTGTTTTATTTTTGTCTGTCTTACTGGCTGGACTGAAAACTCTCTTATGACTGGCACTGTAGTACCCCCCTGCTAAATGGATGAATGATTGAATGAAAGCCATCATATGGATATGTTTTGAATGAATAAATGAATGAATGAATGAAATAAAAGAGACATTTGTAAAGACGGTTACTTTAAGAGAAAAAAGCAGAGGCGACAAGAAAGATGGGATAAGCTTTTACATTAGCAAGCTTTGCCTAAGACAGTGGTTCTCAACCTTCCTAATGCCGCGACCCTTTAATACAGTTCCTCATGTTGTGGTGACCCCCCAACCATAAAATTATTTTCATTGCTACTTCATAACTGTAATTTTGCTACTATTATGAATCGTAATGTAAATATCTGATATGCAGGATGTATTTTCATTGTTACAAATTGAACATAATTAAAGCATAGTGATTAATCACAAAAACAATATGTAACTATATATGTGTTTTCCAATGGTCTTAGGCAATCCCTGTGAAAGGGTCATTCGACCCCCAAAGAGGTCGTGACCCACAGGTTGAGAACCGCTGACCTATGGCATCATCTTAGTGACCTACGAATATTCCCTGGACCCTCAAAGATCATTCTTGCCTTGATCCTACTAGGCTCTCATCCTGCTCCCCTAGTCCTGGACTTCTCTGACTCAGCTCTTCCCATCTGCTTAATCCTTTACTTAATCATTTAGCACCAACTCTGATTTCTGCATCCTAGAATTATTTTTCTCCCATTTCACTGGTAAACCTTTATGGACAGCATTTTTGCTCTAATACAGTCTAGCTGTTTACACCTTTGGCAATCTTGCACTTTGCTTTTGCTTGCACTTCCCATGTCTACATCTAATCTCTCTCTCTAGGGAAATCAGTTCCTCATGTACCAATACATATCCTGATAGCAAAAGGTACATGAGAATAATATCGGAGTTAGCAATCACAACCCAGCTAACAGGTCTAAGATAGGTGACATAATTATCAACCCAGAGGGCCAGCTTTTATTGACATTGGGACAGAAATTGAATCTGAACATGGACTTCCAGTGGAACATATGCGGTAGACTGAGAAATTGTGGAGGGGCTCATGTAGGTCAGGCTATGCCCCAGCAAGGGGCACAAAAGCACATGGAACACAACCTTTTTCTCCCTTATAAGTTGGTCTACAGCTGATCCTAAATATATCAACTTCAAGCTGTATATTGAGTAGGAAATCCATCTCTCTCATTGTCTGAAGCATATCTCAAATTTGACAGAAAATATAACACATGCATACAATTGTGTTAAGGGATCATTCCTGAAATTTTCAATTTCTAGTTATTTCTCATACTCAAGTGTCTGGAGAGTTTTGGGGCTCTATTATCATAAACTAGCCTGCCAGGTTTTGTACAAATGATTTTACTTTTTGTTTTTTAATATTAGAATTCTTGCCTAAGCCTTAGCAGCATAAAGTTCCTAATGTGAACTAAACCTATTCAAAGCCCGTTCCCAGACACTTTGACTCTATTGTTATTGGCGGAGTGCCCTCTGAGTCCCTACCTGTTACCAGAAGAAGTGGAGTTCTTGGGGTGCTGCTGGGAAAAGAATTTCCTGAGCCCCCCCGCCCCACTCCCAGGAGGAGGATGTATTGGGGAAAGCTTTATTGATTCTGTAAAATTAAGGGGGTTCTCTTTCAAGGTTCCATCTCCCTCCATCTCTCCATGGGAAAAGTCCAGTCTTGTCTTCAACAGGGTAAGAATTAAAGCCACTGCCCAGAGTTTCTGCTCCATATTAAAGTCCAGTCCAGTTATGGGTCATGGAGCAAGAGAGTGCAAGGCAGCAGAAGTGAAGCAAGAGAACAGGAACAAGAAAGAGAGAGAGAGTTCTTTGGGGATTATAACTAAGAGCTTAACCAATTAACCCTTCAGGATTTCATATACTTGCTTTGGCTCCACCCTTCTAGACAATGATCTTTGTTCCCCAGGCTAGACTGACAGGCAAGTACCTTCCCTATGTCACCCTGACTTCACTGCACAAGTGCCCATCTCCCCCTTTGTTGAACACCTTCCCCCAATCATTAACAAAGAATGGACCGGTGATTGCTTGGGGAGTGTGAAGGTGCAGCTTCCTGGTAAAGCTACCCAGGTGACCATGTTTATAATGTCTGGCCTCCCTTTGCTTTCTTCCCATTATTAATATTAATGACTAGCTAATTATGGTGATAAAACCATCACTTTGGCAAGCCACTTCATTTTTTCTGGTTCTTAATTGTTTTCTTTAAAGAAATAAAAACAAAGTTAACTACCTTAAATTATCATTGTGATGATTTGTGAAATTAATGAAATAACATTCTTAAAATTTCTGATTCAGGGCCTTCAGTACTAATTATAGTGGTATAATAAATGATGTTAGGTATCTTCAAGTAAATATATATTTGAGATTTGAGCCCAGACTAGACATATCATATTGAGAGGATGATAAGAATGGATTATGGAACTTTCAATACAATGAGAGATGTAAGACATATATAAAAAAATAGTAATACTAACAATAGTAGTTATACCTCATAGTAGTACTGAACCTTCAAAAACTTAGGGGCTACTTTTCTGCCTAGGATGGTTGAAAAAGATAGGATTTTGAACCTAATTATGGTAGCAGGAAACAGAAAAAATACAAAAATAAAGAAAATGCAAAATTAAACAACAGGTTAAATCAACATTGTGTAGAATAGTTGGTGCAGACTACCTTATCCAAAGAGGAAAATGAAAATTATGGCTAGGAAGCTTGGTTAGGCCCAGATTATGGGGGGTTTTGGAGGCCAGTTTAAGATATTTGGGTTTTATATACAGGTAATGGGTACCAGTGATGGTTTTTGAGTAGTGAAGAGGCATGTTCAGAAGTTGTTTTAAAAGATTAGACTTCTTATTAAAAAGAATAGTTGGAGAAGGAAATCACAATGAGGGGTGTTGTTAGAAAGTGGCAAGGCATAAATATCTGCATCATAATGGAAATAACAGTAATAGTGACAGTAAAATTGCCTGTTTCATTTTTTATCTGTATTAACTCAAGATAGCAAAGCATTTGAGAAAGTTTACACTCTCTTCCAAAGAGCCCAAGTGTCACATGGTTAGGCTGAGAGCAAGAACCTCTGTATCAGTAATAAAGAAGGAGAGAGCTACTGCCACAAAAATGACTCCTGTTTTGAATGACTTAATCTTCTAAGAGTGTTGTGCTGTTTACCTGTTATATTTTCAGAGACAACATCTTAGGTATTTGTACTTTATTGAGAATGAGGTAAATATTTCAACACATTTAGATGTTTTCCTCCTCTTTCAACAAAATAGCATAGGGACTTGATAACATGTTACTAAAAACTTGTCTGCTAGTTTGTGATTCTGTCCCCAAGAATTACCAAAAAAATTAACTTTTAAGTTGAGCACTGAAATTTAGGAAGAGAAAATAGCAGTATATATTTTGGGTGTGTCTCTCTTAGTGACTCAAAATACTTTGCAAAGATAATCTCAAATGTCCTTACAAGGAGGCAGATAGTAACTACCATCATTCTGTTTAGTGGATGTAGATGATCAGGTGTAGAGAAATGAAAGCCAAGCTTAGCTTCATACATTCAATAATTGAGTCATTTCAACACGTGTTCAATACACAGTAAGAATTGAGAGCTGCTGCCAAGTTACACTTTCAAGAATAGGGGGAGGAAAGTTATGTAATAACCAACCCATTCCTTGACTGCTCAGTGATGTTTCCTGCTTCCATTTTTTTTGAAAGATAGGAAGAATTGGTGGATGTAGAGGTGACTAAGCATTAGACCTCCTCTACATTTCCTTAGAAGTGTGGTTTTAAATAATTTGATCAGCCATTTATTGGCTCTCTGCAATATACTGTGCAATGATATTTACAGAGTAGTCTAGATTCCCTTAGCTTGAAAGCAGCATTATTACTATGTATTGAATGAGCACCAGGCACCAAGGTAGGTACTTGCTGGAAGATGCAAAGATAAATAATGATCAGTGTTGTAACTAACATGCTACAGGAGGTAGAAAAGTGAAAGGCACTTGCATTGGCCTGAGATAAATGAATGAGCTCTTTATGGAAGTATTAGTATGTTAGATAATGAAGGTTGAATGCTGTAGAATTTAAGAGTTGAATATAAAACTAGATATTGTATCCAATTGGCCTTGATAAAATACAGTCATGAATATATACCAATATATATTGAAAACCTACAAAATATTTTCTAATATATATACATATAGTTGGTTTTCTGTGTGTCTGTGTTTATTTAATTTATAATAATTGTATATTTTTATTCTTTTTAAAAATTTAAATTCTTTATTATTGAAAGTATTACATATGTCTCCTGTTTCCCCCATTGACCACTTCCTGGCTGCTCCCACTCCCCAGCACATGCCCTCACTCCCCTACTGTCTGTGTCCATTGTTATATGCATGCATACAAGTCCTTTGGTTGATCTCTTACCCTCAACCCCCACCCTGCTCTGCCTTCCCTCTGAGGTTTGATGGTCTGTTTGATCTTTCTATGTATCTGAATCTATTTTTGTTCATCAGTTTATGTTGTTCATTATGTTCCACAAATGAGTGAGATCATGTGATACTTATCCTTCTCTGACTGGCTTATTTCACTTAGCATAATGTTCTCCAGATCCATCCATGCTGTTGCAAATGGTAAGAGTTCTTTCTTTTTACAGCAGCATAGTATCCCATTGTGTAGATGTACCACTGGTTTTTAATCCACCCATCTGCTGATTAGGCACTTAAGCTGTTTCTAAATCTTAGCTATTGTAAATTGTGCTGCTGTCAACATAGGGGTGCATATATTCTTTCAGATTGGTGTTTCTGAGTTCTTAGGATATATTCCTAGAAGTGGGATTACTGGGTCAAATGGGAGTTCCATTTTAGTTTTTTGAGGAAACTCCATACTGTTTTCCACAGTGGCTGCACCAGTCTGCATTCCCACCAGCAGTGTACTAGGGTTCCTTTTTCTCCACATCCTCACCAGCACTTGTCCTTTGTTGATTTGTTGATGATAGCCATTCTGACAGGTGTGAGATGATGCCTCATTGTCATTTTGATTTGCATCTCTCAGATGATTAGTGACATTGAGCATTTTTTCATATGTCTCTTAGCCTTCTATATGTCCACTTTTGAGAAGTGTCTATGTGTGTGTGTGTGTTTTTCATTTTGTCAAGAACTTTAGTGATGTCAGAACTATCACAATCTCAATTTTATGGGTAATAAAAATCAAAATCAAAGAGGAGACAGTTATCACAATTATAAAATCAAATTGTCAAATAGAAATAATAATCCTATATAATAAAAGCCCAGTGACCAAACGGTGGAACGACCAGAATGACTGGTCAACCAGTTGCTATGATGCCCACTGACCGCCAGGGGGAAGATGCTCAATGCAGGAGCTGCCCTCTGGTGGTCAGTGCGCTCCAACAGTGGGAGTGCCGCTCGGCTGACTTGGGATGAGCAGTGCTCCCACAGCAGGAGCAGCCACTCAGAGGGCGGGTCCACAGTTGCTGGGCTGACCAGGATGAGTGGCGCTCCCACACTGAGCTGAATCCCCATAAGCCATGCCCCCACCAGTGCACAAATCCTGTGCACTGGGCCTCTAGTTTAGATATAAAACAACTCAGTTAAAATAATAATTTGAATATGAATATTTAAGATATGAATTCCAAAGCAAGTCTTTAAGATACATTTATGTTTCTATTCTATATTCTTTTCTTTATAGCCCAATCTCTAACTAGTTCTTCATTTTTATATCCTGGCTACTTTCAATAAAATGCATAAGGTAAATATCCAACCAATTAATTACGAGATGGCATGCATTAAAATGCAGTGAAGATGTTGTGATTTTTATTTGCATCTAAGTTCTCTTCAGTTTTCTAAACTTGTAACACATGCTTCTTGAAGTAATCCAGCCACCAATTTGTTTTTAACTCACACAAAGCAATGACAATTGAACTGTTTAATTATATAAATTGGTTACAACATTACATCTATGTAGACTGTAATTTGATTTCAGGTCCTATGTTGTTCTGGTATGTGGGGAGATTCTAGACAGAGGACATCAAGGAGGCTAGAATAAAGCCACTTTAATTTCTCATTGGTTAAAACTTATTCTTCATTGAATGATGCTGGGAGAAAATGGAATCTCTCTCGGGAATTTTAAAAAGAGGTATAAAAAGTGAGGTTTGTTGGGCTATCTCTATATATTAAAGGAAAATGAGGTATCTTTTCCACAAATATTTAAAATGAAAGGACCTAATAATGGTACCTGACAATTCTGTAATTGTATATTAATTATATTCATTGTGAATCTGCACCAGATCAATGAGTTGACGTTAAGCTATCTCTATCTCTGAGCCTTGTAATCCTCACGTAATTAGATTTACAAGGAAATTCTTCTAGGCAAAATTTTCAAGGTGAGGTGTGCATTATGCATCATACAATGAAAAAGAAACAGCAAGGGATGGGATTATGACTCCTTTGACTGATAACTAGCTATAGAGCCTTAGACCTTTACCTTACATTTTGAGTTTCATTTTTGTCATTTGTGATGCCAGGAGTTGAAATAAATTACTTTACATTATTATAGCTCCTATGATGTTTAAACATTACTGCTATAACTCAAAGAAATATATGTATTTTCATAAACGCAACAGATATTTTAAAAACACCACTGCTTTTCTACTTCTACAGTTGTGGGGCATATATTATTGCTATTAAAGCTTCAGAATCTCAAATATTCCCAGTTGAGCATTTGATCTTTAAAAATATTATAGCTTACTTCAAAGTATTTGATCAGCTAAAGAAACATACAGTTGAATATACAATGCACATACCCAGAGAGACATCGGAACTAGCTGTTGCTTGAAATACGTTTGATTAAAATTTCACACCTCATAGCTCATGAAGGAGACAGCCTTAAAATGGGCTTGGAATTAAGAAGTTCTTTAGAACGCTGAGCACACTTGATGACCCCAGCAGTGCGGTATAATGAATAGTCTTGATCTTGTTCAGGAGACTTAGGACCTAGTTCCTAGCAAAGGCTTAGCTTTCTCATCTGCAAAATAAATAAAATTTATTGGTCAACTACTATATGGTCACCACTGTACAAGAAGCATCACATGTCATTTCCTTTAACTCTTCAAAGCAGCATTAAAGGTCATGTTATTGGCCTCGCTATGCAAATGAGGAAACTAAGGCATGGAGATGTTTGAATCTTCAACTTAAGGGGCAGATCAGGATTTAGAACCAGTTCTATCTGAAACCAAAGTTCATGCTTTTCACCAGCACAGTATCCTAAGAAACAGTAAGAAATACCATGTATGAGAACAGATTGTGCATCACGAAGTGTTATGCAACTATAAAGTTTAATGACATTAGCCCATCTGATGTCTAGGCAGGACCGGCTCACTGCAGTGAGTTCTATCTCCCCAGTAGATTATTAGTTTTCATGGAAGCCTGCATCTGACTTTCTATTTCTTTTGTATTATACATCTCACAGAGCAAGAACTAAATTAGTGTTAATAACTAATTATACTATGCTGTTCCCACTCTTTCACATTTAACCTCAGCATCTATTCTACAGAATTAAAATCATCCAATGTAAGTCCTATCTAGAGTACAATCCTTGTAAAGTATAAAAATTTGGAAGAACATTAGGGTATCTTTGCTAAAATAGCAATACTTTATCTACATCTCATTATTATTTTTAATTATCTTCTTTATATTGGAGCTAAAGTTTCCTATTATAGAGGTTTAATGTCACAGGAAGCCAAGGGACTATTTAAAAAGAGGAAAATTAAGACATTGAGCTACTTTCCTGGTTTATTATACATTAAGGAGATATTCTATAGATCAAGGATTGTTAATTATTGTCATTATCCACATTTGACTTACTATGGCCTCTCTACCCAAAATATATTATTCTACTTAACTTTATAATACATTTTAGTTTTCAGAGATAGAGATAGTTTAAAATCAACAATTCCAAGAAATCCCTAAAAATATACCTCCATTTACATGTTACCTTTAAGAGATTTTTTTTTACTATCTCTTTAGGTGGAATTACTAAACAGGATATAAGAGATGAACGTTGTAAAATTATTAGATTGTTTGTCCGGAGCCAAAGAACTACTTTGTAAGATTTTTGTAAGAGGTAAAAGAGAGGCACCATATTCAGAGAAAGAATGGGGTCGAGGGATAGGGAAAAGAACGGAGCATGAAGAAGGAAGGAATTCTGGGGCAGATATTATTAAGATCTCAGACCTTATTTCACAATTCTTCATTTCATAGCACTTATGAATATTAATATAACTTGGCTCTCTGGTTTGAAAAACTCTATAGATGTCATGTCACACATACATTGGAATGAATCAGATAAACAGCAAAAACCTGATAATGAGGAGGAGGAGGAGGAGGAGGAGGAGGAGGAGGAGGAGGAGGAGGAGGAGGAGGAGGAGGAGGAGGGGGAGCCTGGAGGGAACACTGATGTAATGTTTCATTAATATTGCAGCCCATTGTTTTCAGAACATTCAACCTAGAGGTCATTCCTTTTCCCCAAAAATGTGAAAGTGGGATCTGTAGACTGGAATGCCTGAATAGCACAGAGCGATGATTACTTTCTAGGGCAGCCATAGCTTTTTTTTGCTGAGCATGTACTGGAGACGAGAAAATTTCTTCACTTCTAGCATCTCACATAACTTTAAAACAAGAAAATAGTAGGTAGAACCTTAGAAATATAGTTGAGAAATGGCAGAAAGAAACTGAATACAATCTGCAATCACTCTCCCAACCTAACATCTAACAGGGTGAAACTCAGAAAAGTTTCTTGAGATGATATCAAACCAGTACATTCTGCAGTAATACAAACAGGACCACAATGGCATCATTGGGACCTGATTGGTAAAGAGTGATTGAAAATGTTAGGTAAACAAGTATGTTTACTATTTAATAAAATTCTTCTCTACCCATACACACACTCATAAGTTGAATATTTAGCAAACCATGTGTTAGTCATACCATGATATACGTTTAGTCATCAAGTAATTCATTTGTAGGTGTGATGATTCTAAACTAAAAGAATTCTTCCAAGGCTGCTGCCTATACAAGGCCATATTCGTTGAGTTCACCATGAATTACAGCCTCAGTCAGTTTAAAAGATCCCAGAAAGGATTTGAAATACTATTTTTTCAGATCAAATACAAATATTTTGGGTCTAAAATATTATTATTTAAAGTTGATATAAAGGATGAGAGTTGCATGCCTTACCAATGGACCAATATACATATAGCATTTCAAGTTAATAATTAAAGATTCACAAATCTTTCTTCTGAACAAGTAAACAAAATCCCAACCAAAACAAAAGTAGTAAACATTTCTATAAAATCTTTATAATTTGATTTTGTTCATGTTACTATCTTAAGACATGAAAGCCAAAGCACAACCAGAAATTTTGAAATGCACTACTGCAAGAATCTTTATAGGGCCTGAAGGCATAAGTCAAATGCTAAAAAAGAAATGTTGGGCAAAGAATTTGCTATTGTTCTTCATGATTCTCTTCCTCGCTCACAATATATCCCTCACAATTTAATTACTAGGTAATCAGATGCAAGCGAAAGAGACTATACATTCATTTTTAAAATAAAGCACCTAATAACCAAATAGTTATCTTCCTGAGGGACAGCTTGGCTTCTTCTGCTCTACGGTTAGGTTTGATTCATTTGGGGATATATTCAACTTAAGGTGATGCAGAAATTTCAGATAACGATAATAGGCAATAAAAAGATGCTTCTTTATTATACTTTTTTTTTTAACTCTTTGTTGAGTTATCCCTAAGTTCCTCTATTCTACTCTCAAGTTTCTTAAAGGTCCTTATGATCATTTCTTTGAATTGTTGACCAGGCGAATTAAATTACTTATCTTCATTTTCTTAGGGGTTTTTTGTTTGTTTTGTTTTTGGAGACTTTAATTGCTCATTTGAGATTCTTCAGCCTTTTTATTTTATTTGACCTATGTTTGTTTATATGAATTAGATAAAATAGCTATCACTCCCAGTCTTAAAAAAGTTTCTTATGTTGAAGTGGCCTCTGTGTAGGGCTTTGTGTTGTGTGGCTTCCACAGGCCAGTAGGAGCCAAGCAGGTGCCTAAGACATCACATCTGGGGCACTGGTCCACTGAGCTGGAGGGGCACCAGGTCCGGAGATCAGGTGTGTGTAAGTAATGCCCTGTTGATCCTGTTTGCTGCCTTTGTTCCCGGCAGAAATAAGCTCTAAGTGTTGGGAACGTGCTGCAGTGACCTTCTCCCTGGATAGAACCTCTGCCCACCCCATGGAGGTGGAAGGAGACATAAACAGTGGGCTCCTCTGCAGTCCCTGGAGACTTAGCACAGCTCCCCAGCCTTCTCTCTCCCATTTGTTGTACTGAAAGTGGTCTTGTGAGGTAGCGACTTCTGTGTAGGCTTTCTGTCCCTGGTAGTTTGGGAAAGCTGGTTAGAGCATGGAAGGCACTTAGGATGCCTGGGGCACTGGCCTGCCTGCCAGGTGCCTGTGGTGATACCTTGTTGTTCCTGAGAGGTCCCTTTGTTCAGAGTCAACAGGTTCCAGGAAATGTAGCCAAATGCAGCCGTGATCTAGCAGCTAGGCCAAAGCTCCTGAACAGAGCTCCTGCAGGCCCTGAGAAGGTGGAGGGGACATAAACAATGGTGCTCACAGGCTCCTCTGGCCCACAGAGTTCCCAAGTCTCCCTGCGGGCTCCTGCAGCTTCCCAAAGCTGTTCATCCAGCTCTCAGTTGTCTCATAGGAGTAATTGCTCTCTATGTGTGGATATTTGAGTTTGTTCATGGGTAGGGGGCAAGTTCAGAGTCCTCTTATGACAATGACATCTTAGACTTCCCACTTATTCTACCTCTTCATTTTGTTATATATATTCAGTTTTATGATGGATGTTACTTTTCTTTTGCCTAAGGAAGTTCTTTTAACATTTCTTGCAGGGCAAGTCTCCTGTCAGTAAATTCCTTCAGTTTGTGTTTGAAAGATAATTACACTGGATATTTAATTCTAGGTTGGTGGGGCTTTTTTTTTTTTTTCTTTCAACACTCTCTTTTGCTTGCATACTTGCTGATGAGATCACCACTATAATTGTTATCTCTGTTCTGCTACAAATTTGGTTCCCCCTTTGCTTTTTTCACAATTTGTTTGTCTCTTTTTTCCCCTGCAATTTTAATATAATATGCCCAGGTGACATATTGTTTTTTATCCTGCTTTGAATTTTTTGAGCTTCTTGATCTCTAGTTTGGTGTCTGTCATTAATTTTGGAAAACTCTCAGTCATTATTACTTCAAATATTTTTATGCTAACTTCTTTATTTATTCTCCTCCTGGCATTATAATTATGTATATGTTACACTTTTGATATTATCGCAGAATTCATGAATACTTCATTCTGTTTTCTTAAAATTATTTTTACCCTGCACTTTAATCTGGGAAGTTTCTATTGACCAGTCTTCAAGATCACTGATTCTTTCCTTGTTTCTGTCAAGCCTACTGATGTTTCTATCAAAGGCATTCTTCATATTTGTTGTAGTATTTTTATGTATAGCATTTTCTTTTGATTCTTTCTTAGAGTTTCCATCTCTCTGCTTACATTACCCATCTGTTCTTATATTTTGCTCATTTTTTTCTATTCAATTCTCCAACACGTTATTAATAGTTATTCTAAATTCTCTTGATAATTCCCACATCTAAGTCACATCTGGATCTAGTTCTGATGATTGCTTTGTTTATTTAGACTTTGCTTTCCTTGACTTTTGGCATGCCTTGTAATTTTTTCCCTTAGAACCTGAACATGTTTATTCAGATAATAGAAGCTGGTGTAAATGGGCCTTTCGTGTGAGGTTTTATGTTAATCTAGATAGGAGTTGGGCTGTACAGCAGGTTCTAGAATAATGTCTTTGCATTCAAGGTCATTTCATTATAAAGTTGATAAGATGCCTTAGGAATTTAGCTCTTGTTTATTTCAGTTAGCCTATGGTAAAATTGGTTTTTTAATATATCCTTTTAAAGTCACAGAATGTATTGATAGTAAATGAGGATTTACTGTACTTAATGAATGATTTAGCTGCAGGTACTAGAGACTTTAACTTCTCTTATGCCCATGTTTTTATCTCTTCTTGACTGGGATTCCCCAAGTACTCATCTTCATCCCCAAGTACAACTCTTTCAGATGTAATCCACTGTTATTATACTGGATCTCTGAAGATGGGTGTTTAGAAGAAAAAAAATGTTCTATAATCTTCTTGTTACATCTCAGAGTTTTAGTGGGCTCAAAGGGCTCTGATCTTCACAAGTGTTTCTCAAGAAGTATAGTTCCTTTTCCCCCACTTCTTACTTCTTTCATTCACAGCAACATGCTATTGGTTTGAATAGGAGTACATTTATTTCCTTGAAGCCCTGATCCCTTTTGACTAATTTTTCCCCTTAGTTGAGACAAGAGGCTAGAGGCGGCTGAATTGGGAGGAATTCCCTCCTTCTGTCTGAAATAAGGCTCTGCTCAAACCTTTTCACTTAGAGAGTAGGCTTTTGTTATAGAGGAGGTTCTAGGCTCATTTCACAAATATTCCCTTCTCCCCTACCCTCCCAGAGCCACAAGAAAAAAACTTTTTTTTTTTTTTGGATTTTCACTGTGGGAATCTAGTAAGATTTATGGAGATAAAGCCAACAAAAGTTTGAGGCTCCCCTAAATTGCAGCATCAAGATTGTCACTCTATAGCCAGTCCACACTCAGTCTCCAACAGTTCGTCAAAATTACTATGGAAGTGTTGCTACCAAGTTATGGCTCCAGTGACTTCTCCTGGTTAGCAAATCCCAATCCTGACTCTTTGGATGCTCTTGTTTCTCCATATTTAGGGATGGCACTTTTCCCTGAGACCTTGGATCTCTGATGGGTCCAAGAAATGTCATTGATTTTCAGTTTTCTAGCCCTTTCTATTGTACTGTGAGTGATATCTTCTAAGCTCTTTACATGTTGGAGCTGAAACTTGATGTCCTGTCATACCATTTCTACTGTGTCTCTAGATATATTTTTGACTCATCTTAGAATTCAGTTCCTAAATTATCCTTTAGAACTCACCTCAAATGTCACCACTTCAATGAAATCTCTATTTTCCTGCCCACCTTACCCCCTTAAAGGGTTAATTGTGCTTTCCTGTGGCTCCCCTAATATCCAAAATATTATAACATATTTACTATAATATTTATTTTGTACTAATGTATATGTTTGCATTTTTCATGGTGACCTATGTATTTAACTCATCTCTGTATCCCAAATGTTTAGGACACACTCTCAATAAATATTCGTTTAATAGATAATTTCAATGTAATGGATTACAAGGCTTAAATCTATAAATCTCTCCATGGTTACAAAACCAGCCTCCCCATGACTTTTGGTCTAATTAACCATAACCCAATATGGCTTAATGAAACTTCATTCACCTGGATTTCTGTATTCCTTTCAATTAAAAACTTTTAACTATGTATATAGCTGTTTTTAGGTTATGCAAACTATTTGACATGAAGACAACTGAACTTATGTTTATATTCTTTCTCCCACCTTAGGTGATAATCCAAAAAAAAAGATTATAAAATGAAAGGTTTGATCATAACACAAGTAGCTTTTCGAAAAGCCGTGATGAATTTTTTAAAATATGGCATTTAATTATAATATAATTTACAATGCAAGCTGCCATACATCTAATGGTTTTATTTTGTATATTATATGGATATACTTTGTTTCATTTAAAACAAAGTATATCCATCTCTCGCTGTGTAGTGGGGCTTCTTGGTGGTTAGGACTGTGTTTTATCTCACCTTTCTCTTCTAAAGCACCAAACAGAATGACAGGTGGATATTAGGCACTCAGTGAGTCACTTTCATAAGTTGACATTAATCAATTAGCCTAATGTTCAAAATAAACCGTTTTCTCTTTTTTTAACAGTATCATAAAATTATTACTGAAATGCCATCTTACATTTGAAACTCTATTAGATGTCTTTATGCTAAGTAAGGCATCCCCTCTGACCTGCTAATGACTCTAAATAGAGTGTCAGTTTCTGAGCCTGTCCGTTGGGACCATCATCTGGGAACATGAAAGCATGACAGGCTTTATTGTAAAACACTGGGTGTATTCCCCACATACAAATGCTTTTCTACATTCAATTTCTCAATTGTTTCACAAATAAAAGCAGTGTTTTTCGTGAATCTGCCAATAGTTTACAATTTGAATTATTTATGGATGATTTAGGTCCTGGGATAATTTCCTGCTTGAATATTTCATGTAATTGACTGTAAATATGGAAGCAGAGAGAATTGTTGGGTTGATTTTTCTCATTCTGAAACAAATCTGTGCTTTCAGATTATATAACTTCCCTTAGGAATATCATGGAAATGAATGTGTTGAATTGCTACATCCAGCGACTGGAAGCTGCAGTTGGATAATGTTTTAAATGTTTTATTATTTTTTATATTTTGATATCTGCTTCTATTTATCTCAATTCCAGTCTCTATCACTCAGAAATTTCTGTCATTCATGTGTTTCCAGCAAGTTAGCAAGATTGATCTTGTAGGAAAGATTCACCAGAGTAGAGAGAACTTCAGTTGAGCAACATTTATGATTGATTTGTATTTAAAAAACAAGATGACCTCAATATACAAGTAACTATTAAAAATTTTCTAGCAAGGAAAAATCAAAATAATATAAAGATAAAATAAAATAACATAAAGAGGGGGGGAAAGCTTATTTGAACATAGAAAACCAAAAGACTATTTTGAAGACTTCAATTAATATTTCTAGTAGTATTTATTTCAACTGAATTCAGGTGGACTTCCAATTACAATCCTAATTGTTTCTTAGTCATGCCTCAATCCAAGCCCACATCCTTTTTCACATTTTGGAACCAGCACAGACGGCTCACCCTCCTTTTTCTTTTTTCTTTCCTTTTCTTCTCTTCTCTCTTCTTGCCTTCCCTTTTCTTTCTTGCTTTCTTTCATTTTCCTTTCTTTCTATCATTTTTTTGGATTGATTTAAATATTTTATTTAAAGAACTAGTATTATGAAGATGTATTTTATTGATAGGAAAAATATAAAGTATGCATGTTTAAAGATCACTTTGCATTGACATTATAATAAATAGATTTCTTAAAATAGCATGATTGGTTTTATAGTGCTACTAGTGAGATGCATTCTGCATAAATGTGGTTTTACATTCAAACCTGAGCATATTACCCTAACATCAAACAAAGGATAATAAAAAGTACAACTGTTAATGGTTTGAATTTTAATAGACCACATCTGATTTAGTAAAGAATAAGTTCTATTACTTATAGGAAAATAAATCAACATGTGTGTGAGTGTGCATGTATCTATATGTATGTGTGTGTGTGTGTGTGTGTGTGTGTGTGTGTGTGTATATAATTTTTAGCCTGGGTTCCAGGGACCTTCCTGGGCCCTATAAATAGGTCAGTATCTATATATATAAAAGCCTAAGCAACTGGCTGGTAGCTATGATGCTCAATGACCACCAGGGGCAGATGCTCAACACAGAAGCTGCCAAGTGATAGCAACTTTGGAGAGTGCCCTCTCACACCCCAGGATCCCTTGGGGGATGTCAGACTGCCAGTTTCAGCCGATCCCCACAGGCCAGGCTGAGGGACCCCACCTCCTAGAGCAGCGATGGCGAACCTTTTGAGCTTGGCGTGTCAGCATTTTGAAAAACCCTAACTTAACTCTGGTGCTGTGTCATATATAGAAATTTTTTGATATTTGCAACCATAGTAAAATAAAGATTTATATTTTTGATATTTATTTTATATATTTAAATGCCATTTAACAAAGAAAAACCAACCAAAAAATTGAGTTCGCGTGTCACCTCTGACACGCATGTCATAGGTTCGCCATCACTGTCCTAGAGGAACCCGCTCACTCCGCAAACACCCGTCAAGCCCCAGTGCTACCTCAGGTGTGGCCAACTAGGGAGGGACTGTGGGAGGTTGGCTCCAGGACGTGTCCAGCCACCCAGTCCTGCCCTGCCCAGTCCAGCCTCACCAGCCACCTTCTAATTAAATTCCTTTCAATGTGCACGAATCCGTGCACCGGGCCTCTAGTTTTAATATAAATGGCTTATGCTTTAATCCAATTTTTGCATGTATTTATAAAACATTATCCTGGATGTGGTCCACAGACTTCTCTAGGCTAAAAAAAAAGTTATTTGCACAAATTGGTGGCAAAATTAAAAATTCATTTTTGACTATCATGGAAACAAATAATGCATTGGCTTATTTTCTAAATAGAATTAACTAATTCATTCTCTAACTTTACCCTATAGATGCAGCATAATTATTATTGTTATTATTATTACTAGTAGCCCGGTGCACGAAATTTATGCACATTAAAAGGGAATTAATTGCTGTAACCGGTTTGGCTCAGTGGATAGAGCATCGGCTTGCAGACTCAAGGGTCCCAGGTTCGATTCTGGTCAAGGGCACATACCTTGGTTGCAGGCACATCCCCAGTGGGGAGTGTGCAGGAGGTAGCTGATCGATGTTTCTCTCTCATCAATGTTTCTAACTCTCTATTCTGTTGCCAACAATGACTTCTTTTGGCTTCAGAGGTACTTTGTTCCAATAGTTGGTCTTTAAACATATTCTCTCCTCCCTGCTGTAAGGGGCCAGGGTGAATAGGATTGCTAGCTGGCAGGCCCCTGACAGCAAACTGGCCACCTGTCAATTCCATGAGGAAAGGGGCTCCCTCCTCTCTCCTGTCAGGGTCTGGGGTACAGGAGAATGGGGTTCCTGGCTGGCAGGCCACTGACAGAAAGCTATCCAACAGCAGATTCTGTGAGGAACAGGACTCCTTCCTTTCTACTGTCAGGTCTAGTTTGAAGGTCGGCCATGCCCCCTGTTGGGCCAGACCCAGAGTTCTACCACACCGTGGTAGTTCTCCACCTCAGCAACCCAGGACTGACTGCTTCTGGGCACTCCTGGTGCTCTGAGGGTGGGTTCTTCCTTCAGGCCACACGGGAAACAGCTGGGGAGGGCGAAGCCCTTGGCAAAACAACTCAGGATTCAGTGGGTTCATGCTCCGAGGGCAGGTTCCTGCCTCAAACCCCACCTTCACCGGAAACAGCTCCAGGAAACAGCTTGGGGGAGGGCACAGCTGTTGCCAAGACAACCCCTGCAGGACTGACATCCTTCCACTTGGTTGAGCTTCTGGCTTGATGTTACACCCAAACAGCTCTGAAAAACAGCTTAGGGAGGGTGCAGCCCTTGGCAAAGCGACCCAAGATTCAATGGGTCCACGCTCCGAGGGTGGGATCCTGCCTCAAACCCCGCCCTTGCCGGAAACAGCTCTGGGAAACAGCTGGGGAGGGTGCAGCCCTTGGCAAAGCGGCCCAGGATTCAGTGGGTCCATGCTCCAAGGGCGGGTCCCTGCCTCAAACCCCATCCTCACCGGAAACAGCTCCGGGAAACAGCTCGGGGAGGGCACAGCAGTTGCCAAGACAACCCCTGCAGGACTGACTTCCTCTTGGTCAAGCTTCTGGCTTGAGGTTACACCCAAACAGCTCTGGAAAACAGCTCGGGGGAGGGCACAGCCATTGCCAAGACAACCCCTGCAGGACTGACTTCCTTCCACTTGGTCGCAGCGGTTCAGGTCGTGATGAACACCACCCATGGTTTTTATATAAGTAGATTATCAAATGTATGTATAGTCAGTAGACAGTGTCATGTTAGTTTCAGGTATACAATATTGTGATTTGACATTTGTATACCTTACAGTGTGATCACCACACTAAGTCTAGTAATCTTTTGACATCACAGTATTCTTGACTATATTCTTCTTTACCTTTTTCACCCAACCCCCCACCCACTGGCAACCACAAGTTTGATCTTTGTTTCTTTTAGTCTATTTTTATTTTGTTTTGTTTGTTCATTTGTTTTTATGTATATTCACATATAAGTGAAACCATATGGTATTTGCTTTTCTCTGCCTTATTTCACTTAGCATAATACCCTGTATTATATGGTCACAAATGGCAAGATTTCATTATTTTTTATTGCTGAGTAAGATATATATTACCCATTCATCTATCGATGAATACCTAGGTTGCTTCCATATCGTGGCTGTTATAAATAATGCTGCAAAGAACATAGGGATGCATATATCTTTTCAAATTAGTGTTTATGTTTTCTCCAGATAAATACCCAAAAGTGGAATTGCTAGGTCATATGGTAGATCTATTTTTAGTTTTTTGAGGAATGTGCATATTGTTTTTCATAGTGGCTGCACCAATCTGCATTCCCATCAACAGTGCCCCAGAGCCCTTTCTCCACATCCGCACCCATACTTGTTTTTTGATTTATTGATGACTAGTAGCCTGGTGCACGAAATTAGTGCACATTAAAAGGGAATTAACTGCCCTAACCGGTTTGGCTCAGTGGATAGAGCATCGGCCTGCGACTCAAGGGTTCCAGGTTCAGTTCTGGTCAAAGGCATGTACCTTGGTTGTGGGCACATCCTCAGTGGGGAGTGTGCAGGAGGCAGCTGATCGATGTTTTTCTCTCATTGATGTTTCTAACTCTCTATCCCTCTCCCTTCCTCTCTATAAGAAAATCAATAAAATATATTTTTAATAAAGGGAATTAATTATCAGAGATATTTTAATATTGCTATTTGCCCTTTCTCTATAATAGAAGTGTGAGAGATAAAAGGAAATTAGTAAAATGTATGTGAAAGTCATATATAAATTTATTAATAAATAAACAGTAACAAAAGGATATAACAACAACAGAGGCATGATATAAAGACAACAAAAACATGATATGAAAACAACAAAAACATGATATAAAAACAACAGTGATGCAACAATGACTGATAAAGTGATTAAGCTTATTCTAATATCTCCCTGTACACCACATTAAGAGTGAAAACACTTTCAGAATGCTTGACTAATTTCCCTTGTGATGAAGTACTTAGAACTTTAACTGTAACATCCCATGCTCTTCAAACTCGAGAGAAAGCAACATATAACTGACCATGTGCAAAAACGGGTTCAGGTAGGAATATGCCTACTCTGTCTAGAGTTTGTCCTTGTGATTTATTAATAGTCATCACAAATGCTGGCATCACAGGAAGCCGTCGTCGAATCAATTTAAATGGGAAGCCAGTGTCAGGTGGGGACAAATTAATTCTTGGAATCAGAACAGCCTCTCCCTCTGCAGATCCTGTTAATACTTCAGCTTTGATAATGTTAGGTAGTAATCTTTTGATAATAAATTTGGTACCATTACAAAGACCCCATTTACTATTGAGATTTCTCAATAGCATGATGATTGCACCCACTTTCAATTTTAATTTATGACACGGCATTCCCAAAGTAGTAATACTATTAAGAAATTCGATGGGAAAATTTTCCTTTTCAGCATCATCTGTGGAATCAATGGAATCATCACTCAAATATATGAAAATGGGATGGGGCCACAACATTAGTAACAAAGAAACAGAATTAAAACTTTATTGTGGGGAGCCGCTACAGTGTTTTGGACAGGTTCAAGCCTTGGACTGATGAGAGGGCACAGTCCTCTCATTGCCACGTGCAAGTCCCAGCTTGGAGGGCAGGGCCCTCCCAACAATAGCCAACAACTATAGTTGTAAGCTTGAACCTATGGTTCAAACAGGTGGCCCTATGTGCCTGAGTGATATAGGCTTGATAGAGTTCAGGTGCATGTAGTTGAGTAGGATTGAAACCCAGGAGAATGTTGTAAACATCTTGGTCACGCCCTAACTTTGCCTCATAGCATCTGCTATAAAATAAAGGCATGGCTGTGGGCATGGTAGCTGTCTCTCAGCGAAGCAACGTCCCACTGAGACCCGGCTTTCATTCTCTTGTCTGTCTTTTCTAAGCCTTTCAGCCACCCCACTCAGGTTCACCCCTGGCCATGCTGGCACATGGCACACTTTAGAAAGATCTGCCTCCACGCTCTGAGGGCAGGTTCCTGCCTAAAACCCCACCCTTACAGGAAACAGCTTTGGGAAACAGCTTGGGGGAGGGTGCAGCCATTGCCAAGACAACCCCTGCAGGACTGACTTCCTTCCACTTGGTCTCGGCGGTTCTTCTGGACGTGATGAACACCACCCATGGTTTTTATATAAGTAGGTAGCCATTCTGACATGTGTGAGGTGATATTTCATAGTGGTTTTTACTTGCATTTCCTTGATGATGTAATGTTGAGCATTTTTTTCATTTCTATTGCCCTCTGAATGGAATACATTTAACATGAATTTAGGGAACAGGTATGAATCTGTTTTAGCGCAGTGTGTCTCCTACTTTTCCTCAATGCCCACTCATTTGTTTTAGGTTAAGTCATTTCCAGTCTCCGTTAGCAGGCACATCTGTTCTTGTGTGGTTAATTCGTTACTTAATTTTATTCCTTAATAATATAGCAGTTTGTCTGATTAGCCACTGTCCTCTAGAAAATTATTTTTCAGTCGTGTGCCATGATCTATTTCTAGGCTATGAAATCAATTTAATAGGTCATGACTATCATTAATTTTTAGTCTAGACTAGATTAGACTAGACTAGGATAGAATATGATATGTCAATTCTATCAAATGAATTAAAGATAATTTGTAAAAAATTTGTGAGAGAGAGAGGGAGGTCAGGGAAGAGCTATATGTATGTGTACTGCATTAAAATATAAAAATACTTGGAAATGCCTGATAAATTATAATAGAGCTAAGGGAGAGTCAAGAAAATTTAGAATCAAATAGATAACTTAGGATATTGGAAGATAGGGAGAATAGCAGCTAAGGATTGGCAAAAATAATATCAAGTATTAATAATGATAAGTATTATTATATCTGATGTTTCTTGAATGTTTACTATGTACCAGCGACTGTTAGAAGAAATTTACAGGCTTCAACTCATTTAATGTTCCCAATGATACTTTCACTTGTGTATATAGTATTACTATTATCACTTTACTATTGAGAGAACTAACGTACAGATATACTTAGTAAGTTGGCCAACATTGTTAAGCTTGGTGAGCGGCAAATGTAGGCTCTCCAACCATAAAGTTTACGCTCTTAAACACTATAGTAAATTGAGCCCCATGTTAAATGGGATTGAAACATAAAGAAGAACAAGAATTGCCTACATCAAATTTATTTTTAGAGAGAAATATATACAACACTACTCTCTAAAATAATTGTCACACAGTGGACAGACATGCAAGCTCAGAGCATTCATGACCACAGTTACTATTGTAAATGAGGTTTTTTGCAGAAGGCTTTAAAACTGTCTGCAGGTTAATGAGCTTGATACAACACAATTGCAGGCTTGTGAAATAACTGCTGGCTGACTAGAGAGCTGCAAAATGTAGCTCCTCTAAAGTTGACATGTTGTACAACTCAGATTTCCCAATGTGTTGACTTTTAAAATGACAATGAGATTTAAGAACATTTATTCAAATGCTTTTAACTTTCTTCACAAAGGCGCCAAGCTCCTTAGTAATAAAAATAAAAATAAAATCACTTTTTCAAACTTCAGGCAGCTGAAGAAGGCTGCTGCTGCTGGTGCTGCCGCAGCAACCTGAAGTAAAGAGGAAGTGGATCAGCGATCCTTCCCTTAACATATACACACGCTGGAAAAATTATGCTTGCATCAACTGTTATACATAGACTAGAGGCCCAGTGCACAAATTCGTGCATGGGTGGGGTCTGTGGGATGTAATGCTGGAAGCTACAGCTTTTCCCCAGCTGGATCTACTTAGACTTTAAGGATGACCAAAAGAAAACCCACAACAGAACTGTTTTGCATTTCACGTGCCATGGTATGAAGTTGTTTATGTGTTGTTTGCAAATGTATATCAAGATGGGTGATGGCCCTTTAATGACTTTTGCATTCTTCCCAGGGCTCTGCCCTCAGTTTCCCAATATGATCTTCATGCCTGTTTGATTAAAAGTTTTTCTGTTTTTGAATGTCCTACCCTTCGATGTTGCTCCTGGCAGCCTGCGGGTCCTCTTTGCTGCGACTTTTAAAGAGAGATTGAAAGCTCACGTAATCTGCAAGTCACCCCAATTTCACAAAATCCCCACCCAGACTCTCTATATTCCTCAGCAAAGGGCTGCCATCCCCTAATGCTTAGGTTGCCCTTTTGGCTAACTTGGAAGGTCTCCTGGGGCTGCAGGCCATGGAGGGAGAATTCCCCACCTTGGCTGAAGTATTAGCAGAGCCCTCTGGAGACTCTAGTTGGGGGCAGAAGGGACTGATATTTATTTTCTTGTGCTTTCACTAAATGTACATGCACCAGGAAGCCAGGCAGTGATTTTGGGGTGTTGAGGGTTGAGTGGGGGTGGGACCGGCCAGGGTGAGGGGCCGCGGGTAGTTTGTTGGCCAGCCCAATCCCCGATCAGGGTAGGGGGTCCTGCTTGGGTGTGGGGGTGGCCAGGATGAGGGGCCCCGGTCATTCCTGTCATTCTAGTCATTCCAGTCATTCAGGTCATTCCGCTGTTGGTTGCTGGGCTTTTATTATATAGGATTCTTCGGAGATGACTAACAAACAGTCAAAGCAAGCCAAGGTGAAGTGACCAGAAGGTTTCAGAGTTCCTTACTTCAGCCTCATGGGAGCTGATTTTGTTCATCTCTCTGACATATGCTCTCTGTATATCAGAAAATATTGTTGATCACATCAAAGTCTTCATGAATCTAGCATGTGTTTTTTTCTTCATCAAATGTTCTAGTCTTTTTAGATCTTTGTCAGTGGTGTCACAGCTGAGTGAACAATTCCTAGTTTTCTGAATTTCCCTGGAGGGCTAAACTGTCAACATCTATGTTCATTATGGAACCTTAAACTTGGGAAAATAATCTGATTTTATATGTAAAATGAAGTCTCTTTAGATCTTTTAGTTTTCTGAATTTGTCACTGTGAATTTAGTTAGTGTAATTTTGCTAAAATGATTGTAAATCCCCCAATAAAATTTTCCTTTTGTTTTTCTTCCTTCCCTTTCTCCCTCATTCCTTCCTATTCTTCCTTCTTTTATTCTCTCCTTTTCTCTCTCTCTCTCTCTCTCTCTCTCTCTCTCTCTCTCTCTCTCTCTCTCTCTCTCATACCTGCCTTCACACACTCATTCTTCCTTTTTTCCAGTCTTGCAACATTTATTGAAATACTGCTATGTGCCAGACCCATGAGTATAACAGATGCAGATGTCCTTGCCTGTGAGAGATTGAAATCGACCTCTTGCTAGTCATTCTTAATCATGAAATAAGCAGCTCCCTTCATCAATTGCATTTTATGACATCACTTCTGCCCACCCTCTGACTCCTGCCCTTTCCACGTGCTTGGCTAATTTATGCTAGAGTGTTGCGTGTACCTGGTTGGGTTTATCCTGTTTCATATGCCCAGAAATGAGAATTAGCTAGATTATAACTTTGATTTTGCTTCAGAAGAATGAAAATTGATCTAAGTTTAATGGAAGAGACAATGAAGAAGGAAGGAAGGAATTCAGTCCAGCAGGATGATACTGAGGAGGCTAAATTTCTAGTCTTTAGCCTGCTGCGGTCCCTCATTACTGCCCGATTGCTTGAGGTCCTATGTGTCCTAGCAGGAGCATAAGCTTTGGCTGTATATTTTTAAAAGTTACTGAATGAATATTGCTGGTTATGTTGTCCCTTATCATTTTTCACCCCAGTCCATTATTTACACAATCATTAAAGTCAACTTTTAACCCACAAATCTGATTATGTTGCTCCACTGTCATTAACCTTCCTGTTTCTTCTGATTTCCTAAATTTAAAATGCAAAAGTTTACTAGCTTTGAGTGTTATGCACCCATAGTGTGATCCCTCCAAACTCTCCAGCATACACTCTATTCCAAATATACATTATGCTTATAGTTCCCCGAAGTTTCCATGTGATTGCATACCATAAATGAAGAAGAGGATCAAACTTTGATGAGCAGTCTCACATTTATCAATCTTTCAGATTATGCTATTTGAAACCAGAGGAATTTTTCTGAGCTTAGTTATATATATAATACACACACATGTATATATGTATTTATAGATTATACCTATAAGAGAGAGAGATCATACAATGTTTGTCTTTCTCTGACTTATTTCACATAGCTAATGCCCTCACAGTCCATCCATATTGTCACAAATAGCAAGATTTATTCTTTTTCTTTTTTATGACTGAATAATATTCTACTGCATACACATACATATACACACACAATGGAATATGTATGTGGTACACACACACACATACACATGCACAATTTCTTTATTCATTCATTCATTCATAGATACTTAGGTTGTTTACATACCTTGATTATTGTAGGATTTTTAAAAAATATTTTTTATTGACTTCAGAGAAGAAGGGAGAGGGAGAGAGATAGAAATATCAATGGTGAGAGAGAATCATTGATCAGCTGCCTCCTGCATGACTCCTACTGGGGATTAAGTCCACAACCCAGGCATGTGCCCTTGACCAAAATTGAACCCAGGACCCTTCAGTCCACAAGCTGAACCAAACCAGTCCACTATCAACTGAACCAAACCAGCTAGGGCATTGTATGATTTTTTAATGAAAGTAAAACATTACTCTGATAGACCATTCATATTTACTGGTTAGTACACTTTCCTTGTGGAGACATGAATTTAAAAATTATAATCTGACAGTAGCTTTAAAAGCATTACTGAATCCAGACAAGGAGAATGTAAATTTCAGCTTCACCCATTTCTCTACAGGTAAATTTTCCATTAAGATGTGAGGTCACATTCCTGAATATTTGTCTAAATGATCACTCTAATGTTGATTTTTTCCTATGCCATCATTTTTTTTTAGTTTTCAAGGCTGATTTTTTAAAATTAACATTCTCTGTATCAGTCAGGGCCCAGCCAGGATATTAAAACTACTCTATGTTTTTTAATAGAAGGAAATTTAAAACAGTTAATTGATTACATCGGTGATCATAGAAAGGAGAATCCTACAGAGGCATCAGCAGGATTAGCACTAGGAGGAAGTAGCCACCATTGTATGGCTAGGAGGTTACTGTTTCCAGAATCTGGAAGGGAGAGCCAGAAGCCAGAAGCTCAGCTGGAATGAGGTTTGACTGAAGGGAGATGAGTCACAGAAGAGTGGGACTCTGTCGAGGAGCCATGGAAGTGATGTAGTCACTGCTGAAAGATACTGCAGGAGGCAAAAAGAAAGCAGAGAAATGCATTGACTTCTCCCTATTCTCATCTCTGATCTTCCTCCAGTGCTTTGCAATGGTTGTACCTACTTGGGAGCCAGATAGCAGGGATGAAAATGAGGGCAAATAAGCATTGGCCAAAAAGTCATCTTTCTTTAGAAATGTTCAAACATTAAATTTCATTAGCAGGCAATTTGCATAATTAAATCTATTTAGGATTCTGCATTCCTTTCAAATTTGATCAGACTGATATATCTCTCATATTTTAGGGCCTCTATCAAATAAATTTTAAAGGCAATATACATAATGTTATGGGATGTTCAATACTGTTTTCTTCCCTATGAATGCATCCTACCCAGACCTGGAAGAAATACTTTCTTTGTTGTTGTTGTGTTTTTTGTTTGTTTGAGTCTGCGCATATGTTTAGATTCAAGAAAAGATCTTGCTTTTGGAATTAACATTCTGTTATCCATTCATGCTAATGGATTCTGATTCCTTTATTCAAGTTCTAAGAAGGGATCAAAGGAATATTAGTGGGAGGGCTGTTTATCAATGACTAGCTATCCAGACACTTCTGGTCAACCTCCCTGGCAGAGAGAAGTGGTCCAGCTGTGGCCATGATAACCTTAATCTTCACGGATTAGGGGTGGACATTAAAGTTAATTTTTAAACAGGGCTACTGAATTCAAAGGAGCTGCCTATTCATCAAGACTTGAGAGGAATAAAAAAGGGCCCACTGTCCTAACAATGGGCACTGTCCTACTGCTGATGAGATGAATTGACATGCTTAGACATTTATTTCTTTGACAATCTTTTCTTCATTGATAGAGTGAAAAGATGTAGATAGCATTATAATCACACTTTTCTACTATTCTTTAGTGAGAAGGCAAAAGGATAGCTTGTTTATATGGTATTTTCAAGAAAAAATATCAGTGTGCTTCTTTTGACACTTTATCATTATAGTTATGGAAAAGAAAATAGAATATTTAAAATTAGAACTGTTCATAATATCCTGGATGTATATAATTACTTCTCTTATAAGAGAAGGGTTAAAAGACTTTGAAGATTGCATACTTGCCCAGCTGGTATGGCTCATCAGTTGAGCGTTGGCCCAGGAACCAAGAGATCACAGGTTCAATTCCCAGTCAGGGCACATGTCCAGGTTGCAGGCTCAATCCCCAGTAGGGGCATGCAGGAGGCAGCCAATTGGTGATGTTCCTCTCATTGATGTTTCTATCTGTCTCTCCCTCTCCCTAAAAAAAAAATCAATACAAATCAATAAAGAGAAAAAGATTGCATACTTGAGGTTGTGGGTAGGGGGAAGGAAAGGAACATGGAACCTTAGAACAAGACAAAAGTGTGGTTCACAAATCAGCTCCGATTTATTTTAGGCCCTCAACAAGATAGAGAGCTTTCACTGAAAATGTGAATGTTATAGGTCACTAATTTATGCATGATAAAGTAAAGACTTTAAGTAGCAAGACTTTCTCTATGAAGGAAGCAGCATGAGACTCTGTTTAGTGCAAGCTCTTAGCTTATGGCAGACATCACTTTGAATAGCATCACCTCAAACAAAGGGGGAGGGTCAGGAAAGAGCAATATCTAGGGAACCAAGGGAAGCAGGGCCGCTGCCACCTTCAGCGAGCTCTAGTTGAACGTGTTTCTCTATTCAGCTTGTTAACTACAATCCCCAACCTTCACTTACAGGTTTTTATTCTGTCCTCCAACTATGAGACTTCCCTAATTCTTCCCCCACCCCATCCCGGGCTAAAATCCTCAATTCCTTTCCCAACTCTCCATCATGGTTTGCAGACCTTCCATCATCAATGAGCTAGAATAGTGATGGGGAGAGTGAAAAGAGGCCAGTCTTGAAGGGAACATGGCATTGTGTTCTTTCTGACAATAAAGCACTCCCAGTAGAAATATATGTCTGTATTATTAGAGACTACTCCTTTTTCTCCTTCAGTAAATTAGGACTAGATTAGCATTGTGGCTACCCAGGAGAGACAGGGTCATGCATTTCCTGCCTCCTACCAATCTTTGTCTCTACCCTGGATAAATAATTTATTTCTCAGCTATTAGGGAAAATTGGTTCACAATTAGTGTATAGTGGGAATTAGGAAAATCAATTCAATTCAGAACAATGATAAAGATGTATTTGGAACATACAAGTTCTTTTTATAATTATTTGTGCCTTTATAATTGAACTAGAAGCCCGGTGCACAAAAATTTGTGCACTCAGGGCGGGGGGGGGGGGGTTCCTCAGCCTGGCCTGTGCCCTCTCACAGTCTGGGATCCTTTGGGGGATGAACACCTTCTGGTTTAGGCCCACTCCCTGGGGAATTGGGCCTAAACTGGCAGTCAGACATCACTCTGGCAGCCCAGGAGCCCTCGGGGCATGTCCACTTGCCAGTGAGGAGCAGGCCTAAGCTGCAGTAGGACATCCTTAGCGCTGCTGGGTGTTTGCAGGCTGATCACAATCCCTTCAGGGTGGGAGTCCCCACTGTGGTGCCTGGCCAGCCTGGGTAAGGGGCTGATGGCTGTTTGCAGGCTGGTCAAGCCCCCCCAAATGGGGACCCTCACCCCATGGAGGTTTGGCTAGCCTGGGTGAGGGGCTGATGGCTGTTTTCAGGCTGCCCACACCCCCCTGGGGTGCCTGGCCAGTCTGGGTGAGGAGCTGAGGGCCATTTTCAGGCTGGCCAAGCCCCCCAGTGACGGAAGCTCCCAGCCTCTCCTTTTTTTCTTTTTTCTTTTTATTCTGGGATTTATTTACCTTCTATAATTGCAACTTTGTTGCCTTGAGAGGAGCTCAGAGCTGGCCAGGGTGGGCGGGAGGGAAGCCTCCTGCTCGCTCCAGCTCCATGGCCACGGCCGGCTGAAAGCAGGTATCTGGGGTCTATTTACCTTCTATAATTGAAACTTTGTTGTTTTGAGTGGAGCTCAGAGCCAGCTGGGAAGCTTGGCTTCATCACTGGAGAAACCAAGCCTCCTGCTTGCTTCAGCTCTGTGGCTTCAGGCTGCCATCTTGGTTGGGTTAATTTGCATATAGTCTCTCTTATTGGCTGGTGGGCATGGTTTAAGGCGTGGTGAATGTGTGGTCAATTTGCATGTTTGCCTTTTATTAGTGTAGATAATCAATAGCTAGATAAGATTAAAAAGTATAAAAGGCACTTGTGTTTGTTATAATTAAAAGTAACTAAATAATATGGTTGATTCTTATTAAGCTTTGAGACAAGTGGAATATAGGTAAATAAGGGTGTAAATTGTGTTCTCTGGCTACTAGTAGTAAATTGATAGAAACCACAAGAATATAAATGCAATATGCCATTAATTGTTTTTATAATAGATTTTTCATTATATCTAAAACTTTAAAAAGAATAATACCTTTCATGTCCAATGTACTTTATAGCTTACAAATCACACTCTTGGATATTTTTATTTGATCCTGAGAACAATTCTGCCAGGAAGGCACTTATTATTTTCCCAAACAGAGACTCTGAAGAGGTTGAATGCATTCACAACTATTTATCAAACTGGCAAGTAACAAATGAGAACTTGACACTGTGATTTCTTATTTCTGTGTGATGTTTGCACACCACACCACGCTACTAAGTCATTATATTAGTCAGGATAGACTAACTTTCAGTGATGCAGAACAAACAATATCTATCTGTCTGTGTATCTGTCTCACACTATCCACCCAGAGCTAGCTGGAGCTATGCTCTGTTTTTCTCAGTTCGGAAAACCATCCCAACAGAGAAGCCCTGGTCTGGCACATGGTCAGCATGATAGAGGGAAAGAGAACATGACAAAGCCCCTAGAGATTTTGAGAGCTTCTGCCTTGAATGACATAGTGCATGTATCTCCATACCATTGGTCAAAGTAGATCACACAAAGGTGGAGCTAGGAAAGAGAAAGCTGGAATATTTATAAATATCCTAATTATTATTATTATAGTTGTTAAAGGTCAAAATTGCAAAAGTAATAAAAAATTAGAAAAAATCATTTTTTGTTGTTAAAAATAAACAACAGTAAGTTTGCCTTTTACTCAAAGCTTACATATGAAATATTTTCTTCTTGTACTTTTTACTGAATTTCTTGGCAACACAGTACAGGAGTTTTCAAAGTGAAAGCTATTATAACTGGGCCTTTGAGATGCTCTGTGATCCAAGGTTAAATACGTTTTGAAATTCTACATACCATCACTTTCTTTGAGAATCACTGTAATGTTAGCATTTAAAGCCCAAGAAATCCTAATAAAGTCCAAACTCATTTGGAATCCTGATAAAGTCCAAACCAGGGGTGGGCAAACTTTTTGACTCGAGGGCCACAATGGGTTCTTAAACTGGACCGGAGGGCCGGAACAAAAGCATGGATGGAGTGTTTGTGTGAACTAATAGAAATCCAAAGTAAACAGCATTACATAAAAGGGTACGGTCTTTTATTTTTTTAGTTTTATTCCGGCCCGCAGGCCGTAGTTTGCCCACGGCTGGTCCAAACTGACTTCCTATGACCTGACGTCCACACGGGCTCCTTGGGAAATGCTGCCCTGAGTCCCTCTTTAATGTCCTCCTTCTCCTCAGTCCCAACATTCAATCCATCAGAAAGTCCCTTCAGACTTCTATTTTCCTGAGTTTTAGACCCCACAGGCTATAAAAATCATACTAAGTATGCACCATAGCAAGTGACACGTAGAAGGTAACCTTTCCACACCTCAGACTCTTCATTTTTAAAATGGGCTTAATAGTTGCTGTGAGGATAAAAAAAAATACATAACATATGCCAAGTACCTGACCCAATGGGCAGTTAATTTTGATTTTTCCTTATAGGTTCCTTTCTGATTTATTTACATGTTAGGAAAATAAGAGAATGGAAAAGATTTGCCATTGGCTTTTCTTATTGAACTAAAATGTCTTATTTGGTTGTTTCTGAAAAATAGCCAGCAAAACGGTGATAGAATGAACTGCCACGTGCTTTGACTGTGCTAATTTCTTATGCAGAACATTAGAGACAGAGAGCACTGAGCCAACAGAATATGGAAGTCATGATTTCAGACGTTAGCATGTGTCAAAGAGAGTGAAAGCTAAAGGACCTTTGTCAGCATGGCTGGCTGCCACTTTCCATAGTGAAGGCACATTTCCAAAATGTACCTTGAGCCATTCCCCAGAGCAGGAAATCAGAAACATCCCATTTTAACATCCTATTTAGATTTGCTCAACTCTAGTCTATCTTTCTTGGTAACAAGAAGAGAGAACTATTTGTCAGGATAAGGATTGCTTGTTAAAACTCATTTTTTTAGTGGATTTACCTTTGGGGCAGATTTAATGAAGAAGAGGCTGTTTATGGGAAAGGTGAGCAAGATAACAATCATAAGAGATAAAGGCAGCCACCACAATGGAGCAAAGTCAAAGTAATAAAAATAAATATAAGATAATGAAAATGTTATAAAGTAAAGCTTTTCTACTGTACCGCTTCCCAGGAGAGACAGGCCACATAATTACTTTCTGGATCCCAAACCTGACTTTTCCTTTTATTTTAATTTTTTGGAGGGGGGTGGGGGTGGGTCTCTGGCAAGTTATTTTTCATTCTGTGCCTTAGTTTTTACATGTATAAAAGAAAAAAATAAATTAGTAGATCAAGTGATAAACTCAAAACCATATGCCAAACAGTGATTTATACAACACTTGCTAATTCCCTTTGCTTTTTACTGTCTTTCATTAGAGTTCTGGAAATGATGCAGATGTGATGATATAGTTTCTGTCCTTGAGGAACTGACTGAAATGGATGCCAACCAAAAGTATGAAAAACCTTTCAAATAGATTAGACCAGAGATGCCTAGTATAAGAAGACAGAAGTTATAACACACATGTGTGGAGTAGTCACCAAGGTTCATCACAGTTCCTGGCACTTACTCCTTTCCAGTGAATATTGAATGGATGATGAGCCTGAAAGAGATATAGATCAAATGCTAAGTCATTTCTAATGAGGGAGCAATGATTTCTCTACATAAGGTTGGGCACCTAGGACATAGATTCAGACCAAGACGCATGTGCAGAAATATTATTAGAGAATGGTCTTGGGATTGACATGCACAGGGGAAGGGAAGGAAGCAGGATTGGGCAGAGAGAGAAATTGGGCTGTGACACATTCAGGACAGAATCTGGGAGCTCAGAAGCTGGAATAGGTTTCCAGGGCACCCTCCATTGACCAGACATGAAGGCTATTCTTGGGAAGTGCATATAACATCTAGCTGAGGGAAATTCCTGGATAGGGCTGACTACTGAAGGCTATCAGTAGTATTCAGCAATAAAGAGAATGGCCTTTAGTAGTGAAGACAGTGTCTACTTCTACAGTCACCCCTTGTTCTGATTAGAGCTCCTCCTTCCTGTGTCTCTTGGAACACCTACTCCAGGATATTGGTGCACCTCTTTTCCTCTGGAAATGTATAATAGGAACGTCAGGGAGATGAATACAGACTCTGTTACTGCAGCTTTTTTTTTAAGATCACAAATAATATTCATCATGTCTTTCTTCTTTACCCATTCAATCTTCTCCTCACCATCAACTGGAACCTCTGCTGTGCTCAATAATGGCATGCCTGCTGATGTGACCCAGAATCTCACTTCTGAGGCATCTGGGCTTCTGGTCACCAAGTTCTGAGTCTGTGACTGTTACATTTGTCTATTTAACATCAAAACTGGATGAATATGTATCTAGAGAGTGCTAAGTGGATTGCCCAACTGTCAAAATACATTCTTCTCTTCCCCCATTACATAAATAAACCTTTTCTTCTTTTTTTAATTAAAAAATTTTTTTGGTTAATCCTCATCCGAGGATATTTTTTACATTGATTTTAGAGTGGAAGGGAAAGGGAGAGAAACATTGATCCCAATCTAGTCAGGGATCAAACCTGCAACTGAGGTACGTACCCTTAACTGGAATTAAACCCACGACCCTCAGTCTGTGGGCCACGGCTCCAACCACTGAGCCAAACAGACTAGAGCATAGCCTTCTCTTTTTCTAATGACCAGCTGTGCCAGGATAGTGGCTTTTCTTGCCTACAGGTCCTTGGACATAATATGGATCCTGAGATGCTCTGGTAGCAGCCATATTTTAAAATTTAACATTTGCTCCAAGCCAGCAGTGAGCAGATTTGTAGGAAGGGAAGCAAAATTTTCCCCAGTGGCCCACCTTATTTCCCCTGGATCCACGTATTCTACCTACTGAGGACATGACATCACTTGATGGCCACTCTTTACAGTGTATAATGGACCCTGGAGAATGGCACTCCATTTCAACAGTTTGATCTTTGAGTTGGAGTCTCAGCTGTGCCATCAATAGGCCCTTCTATTTGCTATGTCAGGTTAGCAGCCTATGGTTGCTGAGATTTGTGATGGGACCAGTGGATCTTACAGAGATGTGCCTCCTGCCTACCTCCTCTGCTGTAAAGTGGGTTCTTTGTTCTGACAGAGTGTTATGTGGGATTCGGTCAGTGAGTCAGATACTTTGTAAGCCCTTGGATGGTGGTGCAGGCAGAAGACCTGCTCGTAGCAACAGCACCATCCTATGTGGGATATGTATCTGCTCCAGCCAAATGAATCACTGTCTCTTCCAGGATGAACGAAGTTTAGTGTGATTAACTTGCTCTCGAGTGGTCTGGTGCTATTAACCCAACAGACAGAAGAAATTGAGGGAGGATGGTTTAGGGAGGGGAGGGGCGGGGAGGTGAGGTGACAGACAGAATGGTCAGGTTTCAGCACAATCAAAATGAGAGGATTTTAGGGACCAAAAAGATCCTGAAGATCACCTAATTCAATTATTTCCTTTTATATAAACTAGGTCTAAAGCTCAGAATAAAACCAAGTTCCAAGACTCTTGATTATCATCCCAATCTCCATTTTTAGCTCTTATCTTAATGCCTCTGATGCCTGTTTTGTGCATGTGTGTATGTGTTTTGGGGTGGTTGTTTTTTTTGTTTGTTTGTTTGTTTTGGGGTTTTTTGTCTAAACCTTAGTTGAGAGAGATGCACTGAGTTATTTTTTGGCAGGTTGCTGGTGAAATTCATGCTACAACCAATTTAAGGTTTAGATATTTTTCCTGCATGCACATTACCATGAGAACACAAGAAACTGTGAGATATGATCTGCAATCATACATCAAGCTAGAAATATTGCACAAAGGTAGTTTGTGAAGTGAAAATGAAAGTATTGGTGGTGCTATGTTTGACAAAAAACAAACATTTTTCCCTCCTCGTTCCCTGCTGAAGCGGCAGGCTGTTTGCTGCATAATAAAAAGTGACCCTTTGAAGCCAGCAGTGCTAGCCTTCTCAAACTTGATAACAATATTCATTTGCTTTATCACCAGACTGGACTTAAAGGAAAGTATAATTCAGACATAAAGAAACCAGCTAAATGATTCCCAGGTTCTTCCTGTTTCTGCCTTACCTGCCAGGATTTTTGGCATGGCATCAAAGAGCCCTGCATACCCCAGCCCAGATGCTTGTCTAGAGAATGGATGTTTTAAAAAGGTTGCCCTCTTAGCTGAGTGATAAATGAAGACTATCTGGCAGTGCCATCCTCATGCTCACATTAAAATTACAATGAATAGATGAGCATGTGAGGACAGGTATATGTAATGTACATTTGTATTTCTTTGTCCTCCAAGATTCCACTCCTGCTTCTTCTGATATTAGAACTGCAATTCCCTTTGGGGAAATTATGTCTTTCATATTATGTGTAGTCTGGGTATTGCTCCCTATTGATGTATTCTGTACAGTAGGTTGATGCATAACTTAGGCTCAGCCAAAGAGACTCTCTCCCAAATTGTAATCTTCAGTGGCATGATACAGGAAGGAAAAATGAATGGAGTTGATTCATATAAGAGGCTGACTCATTCTAGCACAGTGTTGTCCAATAGATATTTCTGCCAATAGGGAAATATTATACATCTGTGCTATCTAATAAAATAGCCACTAGCCATGTGGGACTACTGAGCACTTGAAGTGTGGCTAGAATAACTGAATAAGTGGATTTTTAGTTGTATTTAATTTTAATTACTCAAAATGTTAAATAGCCACATTTTCATAGTAGCTCCTATAAGAGACACCCAGAGGAGAGACATAGAGAGATAAGGGAAGACATTTGAAGATAGAAATTGGAGTTATGCCTCCACAAGTCAAGGAATGCCTGGAGTAAGCAGAAGCTGGAAGAGGCAAGAATGGATTCTCCCCTACAAACTTCATGGGGAGCATGGCCCTACCAACACTTTACTTTCAGATTTCTGCCTCCAGAATTGTGAGATAATATATTGAGGTTGTTTTAAGCCATCATATTTGTGGCAATTTATTGAAATCTTGGTAATGTTCAAGTTCACTAATTTTTATGGGTGAATCATATCACCATTTATCCAGGAAGAGCACAACCGTGGAATTGACTTGGTTACCTCCATCTCAATCCCAAATGGTTTCTAGATTTTACCACCCCTTTATCAAATCAGAAAATTCTGAAAGGAGTAAGGATAAAAAGTATCACTGGGTGGCACTGAAATGATCACATCTTTGTGGAAACCTGGGGTGTTTCCCCTGCTATATTTAAACAGATTGCTTTGATCAAAATATTGTTGGACTAGTGCCAAATTTATTTATTGTTTTAGACATGCTACAACCTCAAGCATAATCTCAGATTTAAATTACATCATGCTTTATCCTTCATGCCATACAATTTGTACATTTTATTCTCAGAACTATATTCTAGGAAGAAGTCTTCAGATTCTCATTAGATTTTATTGACTCCTTTCAACATTTACTTTCAGAAAGTTTGATTGTCTTCTTTCTCAGTTCATAAGGCATTTAAGTAGCTAGTTGCAATGACTCATAGGGGTATACACTGACAAACCATAGCCTAATATTGAGAGAAAAGGCAGCTATGAAATAGATACAGAAAAGCAATATTCAGTAGTCTAGAGCCATTTAAAGCAGGCCCTAATCATCCTAATCATTCTACATCCCTCAACAATCTACAGTACTGCAATGAGTGCTTATTAAAGTGATTTAATCATAAAAAAGACTTAGGTTATGCTCCATATATTTTATTTAAGAGACTAGAAAACATTTTTAAGACTGTCACAAACTCGTCAATTTAAAAAACAGTATTTGAAAGGACAAGTCATACTTATGTGGATAATTCTCCTCAGTGGATAACACTCCAAGAGCTCCAGGAACAATAGGCTTGCCAGGTGTGAACCTTGAGGTTCTCAAGACAAAGAAGTCAGGGTATTGCCCTGGCCAATGTGGCTCAATGGCTTTACCCCGTGTGCCAGGAGGTTGCTGGTTGATTCCTGGTCAGGGTGCATACCTGGATTGTGGGCTCACCCCCCAGCAGTGGGGTGTGCAGAAGGCAGCCAATCATGTATTGCTCTCACATTGATGCTTCTCTCTCTCCCTCTCCTTTCCCCTCTCTATAAAAAAATAAAACATTAGGTTATCATATCAAACTGGAATATATATTATGATTTGAGACATAAGTAGGAATTCACTGATTGATGAGTCTCTCTCTCTCTCTCTCTCTCTCTCTCTCTCTCTCTCTTCCTCTCTCTCTCTCTCTCTCTCTCTCTCTCTCTCTCTCTCTATCTCTCTCTCTCTCTCTCTGTCTCTCTCTCTCTCTCTCTCTCTCTCTCACACACACACACACACACACACACACACACACACACACACTCCAATACATGTAGAGATATCATTCAGGACCACATCTCTGGGGTGTGGAAGCCTTGAAGCAAAAGCAATCTTGTGTATATCTCTCTTTATCCTATCACAAAGACAGTCAGGCTAAGGTCTAAGGTTGCATTATGAAATCATTTGTTCTTGGTTTCAGCCACTTGGCTTACATTGTATCTACAGGAACCATGCTGCCTCCTTTTCTCTCTCAAGGTCATTCCTCTCCTTTATTGACTCCAGATGTTATTTATATTCTTTCAAATACTGCAATCTCAACCCCCAATAAAAAAAAAAGGAAGCTCTGAAAGAAAGCATCAATCTAAGTTTACCTGAAACATAATGCAACATTATTATCTTTACCTCTAATCACAGCTTTGTCCCATTAAAGGAACCTCAGACAATAAATGAAGAAGTTGAACTTTTGGAAGAGTTGGGAGAGTTAAGTGTTGAGAAATTTCATATTACCCACCTGGCTGACAAGCAAACAGCAGCTTGGGGGTAAAGACTGAGTCCTCTAGTCTTTAACTGGATGTGTTAGAACATTGAATATTCCATTACTGTCATTACTGTACCTGTAATGCTGGCGAGGGTGGAGCGCTTATGTATCTGTGGTGTTAGGAAAATCGTGGATGCAGATCTGATAAGGCCGTTTCTGCATTTGATGGTTTGGGCTCATACTCCTTAAGAAGTTACATTTCTCTTCAACTATGAGAAAAATACATAAATAAATATTAAAAATGAAATCTTGAGAAATTTTTATTCTCTTCAGTACATTCATAGTTTTAAAAGCCTTTGCTTATACAGCCGTCTGTTGCCATTCAGACTAGTGTGTATCTGAGGTTTGCTTCCTTGTAATGACGCTTGCTGTCCCTTGTGAGGCACTTTCGCCTGATCATTTGTTCACCTCTCAGTTTTCACCTTAGAGGCATAACAGGGAAAACTGCTTGCTTCCCAGAGAGTGCTTAAAAAATAGTTGTGATATAGTCATTTATTTTTTGTTGTTTCAATTCCACCTATAAGTGAAATTATTTATCTTACTCTGACTTATTTCACTTAGCATAATACCCTTGAGGTCTAGCCATAATAACAAAAAAAAACCCCTTAAAAATATAATTTTTCCTGAGTCACCAGAATAATTAAACCAGCGCTTGGTTATCTAGTTTGTCTAAATATTATTTCCTTTTAATGGAACTAACTTCAATGAATGAAGGAATATATTAAGTCAACTATTTATTCAACAAATATGTATTGATTGCCTAATATGTGCCAAATGTCCTGGTAGCAAAAGAAATACAAAAGGGAACAAAACAGATGACAATCTCTGCCCTTATGGATCTTCTATTATAGTGAAGGCAAATACCCAATAAACAAACAAATATTTTACATACAGTCAAATTATTAAATATTTACTGAATATTTGGCACATCTCCATATTTGCAAAGTGCTGTGATACTTAAAAGTTGATATATCAATGGTCATTTTCCTTAAAATTTGAGGTCTCTCTTAACTCAAAAGAGCTAAGGGTGAAACAATTAGAAAATCAATACAATTTATGACATTTATAACAAGTATAAAAGGAATTAAGGGAATAGCATGGAGAAATAATATGCCCCTGAGAGGAGTAAAGCAACTGGCCTCTGTTTCATGATTGATAGTTATTACTGGAGCTGGAAACAAGGTGTTGGACCCATACACAGTATTTGGGCAAGGTGGCCGGAGGGAAACATGTGCCAAGAGGGCCGGCAGCAGCAAAGGCACAGAGTGGAAAGAAAACAGGATGTGAAAAGAGGTCTCAAGATCTCAGGTTTTTCATGTTTCAGATTTGAAGCAGATAAAACCAAGATCATTCTTAAAGACTCTTCTAACATCAAAATGTATTATTCCTTTTCAAAGAAATATCCTTCCCATTACATACTCTTCAAGTTGGATGAAGCAGATTTTTCCACTCAATCAAAGTATATTTTTGGAAGGCAATTTTCTATTTCTACAACTCTGATCTCTCTTTGAAACTTCTGCCTCCCTTACTTTTTGGAGAAAAATGTCACCTGAAGTTTTTATTTTACCTTCAACCTATTATGTCTAAAGCAAATTCACTATTTTCCTTCTTAAATGAGTTTTTTTTAGGGTATATTTGTAGACATCATTATTCTCCCAGATGCGAAGGTTGAACACTTTGAAGCCATCCTTGCTGCTTTTATTTTTTATTCTCCCTTTTCTGGGAGTAGCAAGTCAATAGTATCTTATGCATTTGCTGTTCCATTCTACTGTTCCCAGACTAAAACAGAACCTCGTTACTTCATGT
Source organism: Myotis nattereri (assembly GCF_964212035.1). NCBI lineage: Eukaryota > Metazoa > Chordata > Mammalia > Chiroptera > Vespertilionidae > Myotis > Myotis nattereri. The sequence continues at coordinate 52,362,120 of NC_138085.1, forward strand.
TTGGATGACTTTAATAATCTCATAGTTAAGTTTCTACATCCATTTCGGTTCATCATAGAATATTAGACAGCAGAACCTCTCTCTCTCTCTCTCTCTCTCTCTCTCTCTCTCTCTCTCTCTATATATATATATATATATATATATATATATATATATATATATATATAAAAATTACTGTCAACCAAAAGTGATACAGGATAAGGAAAGGCTACCAAGGTATCAATGGCATTTTCTTTATGTTTTATATCTGCCTTAAGAACAAGGATTTTGTCTGTGTTGTTCACTACTCTGTCTGCGGACCTGGAACAATGCTCTCCTGGACAGACTCTAAGATTCCTGTCCTGTCCCATGGCATTTTGATCCACTCTCCTTGACTGTGGACAAGACCTGTGATTTATAGCCAAGGTGATGAGATGTCATTTCCATGATGGAAGATTGTAACTTCCATCTTGCTAACAGACTCTATGAACTCTTCCCATTGCTGGCTGGGATAAAGCATGCTGCCATATGGATAGACCCACACGGCAAGGAAATAAGGGCAGTCTCTGGTCCACAGCCACCAAGTTGCTAAGGCCTTTATCTGGCAGCTCATGAAGATCTGAATCCTGCTGATAGGGAGCTTCCCCAGTCAAGCCTCAGATGAGACCCAAGCCCTGGTCAATGCCTTGATTGCAGCCTAGTAAGAAACAATGAAGCAGAGAACCCAGTAACACTATGTTGGAACGCCTGATCTAAAGAAACTGTGAGATAATAAATGTGTGTGGTTTAAGGCTGTTGAATTCATGTTAGTTTTTTATACATTAATAAATAATGCAAATGTCTTATAGCCATTCAATAATTAATAAACATGTCATTTGAAGAAAATGAGTAAAAAATGAGTAAAATAACCTCTTTATATCATTATACATTAATATTCTCTACATACATTAAATAAATATTTCCTAAAAATACTTCTTAACAGTTCAGAAAACTAAATTAATTTTGAAACTTGAACCTTCAGTCTCAAGGCATTTTCTCCAGTGTTCAGTAATAATGATGTGGGGAATGAGGTAGGCTCAGTTACTGCTTTTGAGTCTTGGTTGTTGTTTGAAGGCTAAAATCTCTGCTGTCTTTGAACATATTTAATTAAAAGTGTGATCTATACTTTAGTACACTAGTTAATTAAACCTATGTGTATAGACAAAAGGTGAACTCTCCTTTTATTTTCTCAAAGAGATTTTGAAGTTCCAAAGTCATTTTTCCCATAATTCTTGAGGAGGATGCTTAATTAAATTTGTATTGTTTTCAAATATCCTCATCACCAACAGCACATTGCACCATAGTGCTGGACATGCAGAAGGAAAATCAAATTATAAATGGAAATGTTGCAAATATACATTAAAAATTAAATCCTATAGAAGCTACTTTACTTGCAAAAGATTAATGTCAGAAGATATACCTTAATATTTCATATCTCCTATAAAATATTTAAAAATCACAGTTCTCTTCTCTTGGGAAGAAGATAAAGTTTCAACATCCACCAAATATAGCAACATATGGAGAGTAGATATTTTATCATAAGCATTAAAGGGGCATATCAGGAGGCAATATGTTCATTATCAGATTGGAAGTAGTAGTTATTGTATAGTGCTGAGAAAGTTTCCAAATGCTGATGTTTAAGTGAAGGAAATGAGAACTTGACTTATTAAATTTTTGCCCAAGGCCAAATTTATTAAAGGATTGAACTATATTCTTCAATTTATGTCCACCTCAAATATTAGATGCTAATTATCTATCCCATATGAGAAGGTAGATTAAAGAGCTTTTACAAATGTTTTTATACAGCAAAAAGACAAAGTTGGCAGTTCCAGGTCTGTCCAAAACAAAAATCTAAAAATTTTAGGACTTCAGCTCCAATAGTTCACTGGGTATATCGTAGGAATGTCTGTCTTGACCTACAGTTGTGGGATCTCTGTAATTGATGAGTGTGGTCTTTGGCAAGTTTCTTAGTATGTAAAGTTCTAGTATGCTTCTGCAGTGCACATTGCCCAGACAGATCATTATGAAGTTTCTAGTTTTTCTGTTCCCTAAACGGTTTCTACCAGGAGCCTTTCAATTCTTACCAGGTTAGATGACTTACTTCCTGGCGAGGCTATCTCAGTTCCTGGCCAGGATAAAATTCATAATTGTTTTCTTTAATTTTTTTTTAAGTCACATTTGTTTACTTAACCTTTTGCTCATTTTCAGCTTGTATATAGCTTAGTGTATAATTTCAGGTGAAACATGACACTTCTTTAGAAAACCTGTCCATCTAAACCCAATAAAAACATGTAGTTACTAGGTGTTTGTATGTGTTGGGGGGAGGGGGCTTTATGTTACTATTACCTTTTATATAAAAAGATAAGGACATATACAATATTACTTTGAATTTCTTTTTTAGCACTGGAGATTAGTTGAAAAAAAAAAACTATGAAGTTTTAGAATCAGAAAGGGCCTTAGAAATGACTCAATCCAATCTCTTTGTCTCTTAACTAAGAAGGTTTTCAGTGGCCCAAATTCATTTAGTAAAATATTCAGAATAACATTAACACCTGTTAGAACCTAAATCTCCTATATACCCCATCTCTATCATTTTTCTGTATGCTAATATTCTTGGGTCATTGCCATTTAAACTCCTCTTGACCTCACCTGCCCCTAGTCCACGGCCCCTCGTTTTATCCCACATTCTGTGGTAACTCACCTTGCATGATGGCACCTTGTCCCCTGCCTGCCCTCTGCATCTCTTGCCTCTGCCCTTGGGGCTCCGTAGTTTCCACAGAGGTGTGAACTGCCACAGGGTACACTGGGCACCTATGCATATGCAACCCTGCAATTGAACTTTTGACTGATGGAAATTGGGAGATGGTGGATGTGTTCTTAGTCCTTCTCCTCCTGGACAGACTTGAAATGCAGTAGTAAATATGCCCTCTTAGAAGGCAGACCTCCTAGATCAAGCAAGCAAGTCCTGCTGGATTTCAAGAAGTGACCAGCTCAGTAATACTTTGTTCTATTTACTCTCCTTCCTTCAGTACCTCATTTTCTGTTTCCTTCCTGCCTGCCTCCTCGGGATTTCTCTCACCAATAAAGAACTAACATAGAAATTTTTGCCTTAAGCTATACTTCTAGAAAAACTAAGCTAATATACAACCACATGCCTCAGACGTACAGGGTGAGGCAAAAGTAGGTTTACAACTGTGAGTACACAAAACACAGAGTTTAATTTTGTATTATTATTTATTATTGTCCATAGGAACAATTGTAAACCTACTTTTGCCCCACTCTGTATATATCTACTTCTTATGCTTGTACTGATTTTTTTTTTCCTTATCTGAGTGGGGAACTCCTGATCATCCTTCAAGTCCTAGTTCACTGTGTTCTGTAAAGCTTGATCCACTCAAGCAGAATTAATCATTTGGGTCTATTGTTGTATTTACCTAATGTTTCACAATGCTATGTGTTACTGATTAAACATGAACTACTTGAGAGCCATGTCCTATGCTTCTTTGGATTCCCTACACCATGAATGAACTCAACATTGTTTTATGGAATGAATGAGTTAATTAAAATTTACTATTAAGACCATGTACTAATTTAGTGGTTTGTGTGAATGCAGAAAAATGTCTGAGCTGAAGATTTATACTGCATAAATACTTTTTATGTAATTATATGTGCCTGTTATGTATTTATATATCATAGTGAATATCCAAAAAAAATTATTTACTTATACATTTTACCTGTTTAGCTATCTGCCTTCTACCTCCTTGTCTTTCTATTGTCTGTATATAATATCCTTTGAAGATGAGAAAGAGAACAGTTGAGTGCCATTGATGAAGACATAGAACATGAGGTTGCTTGGTACCTATGCATCAAAGTCAAAACATTTTACTATGTTCAAAGTCAAAACATTGTAATCTTCGGAGAGATGATTTTTATTGCTTTAGTTAGGAAGTGAGCCTGCACTTCTCTTTTGTTTGAGTCCAGTGTGTTTTGGTTCTGACAGAGATTTTGTTGTTATAATGGTCTCACTGCAGTACTTAAGCTAGAAATAGCAAGTCTGAGAAATGACATCATTTTCCCCAGAAACTGAAATGACAATAAAGAATTTTCATTTGTAGCTAAAATACTTGGAGTTTCAAGTCAATACTGGATTTCTGACCACATATTAATTTGTTCTCAGATTCTTCTCTAATATATCCCTCTGTTCCAACCTCCATAACTACCTCGTGTAATTGTTACTGTTCTGATCTGTAGGTGTCACCTCTCATGTTTGTGCCACAAGCTACTTGCTGGTCCAAAGCCAGTCGTTGCATAACTCCCATAGGATGACAGACATGTCCACCCATATCCACTTTGTTAATTAAAATCATCCAGGGCTTCATAAGTTACGGGCATATGATGCTTCTCATCTCTCACCTTTCTTTCAAATTTATCCTTCAGGCTTTTGCCTCCAAAATCATCAAAAAAAAGGCATCAAATCCTGAGTGCTTCACAAGTACAAGAACTTGGGTTTCTGTGTTCTAAAAAACAATAACCACTTATTATATTACTAGAAATGTTCAGAAAATATACAATGATAATTTTGCATCCATTTGAAAATAAACTATCAGCATGTAATTATTCCCTATTGAGTTTATTTCTAATGTGAATATATTATTTATGGGTAAGAATAAATGGAAGAAAATCACTCCTTGGTTGTTCCATTTACCTCTTTATGATTTATTCAAATTATTTAATTTAGTACTTTTATTTTAAGGTATGTACATTCAGATAATGCAACCTGGAAAATACCTACATTCTATTTGTCCAAAACATTTATTTAAAATGAATTAAAGCTCTTGAAGGCTTTATTATATTTGGTCTGCATTATACCTTTAAGAGATTTCCCAGCTTCTGTCAAAGTGCCTAATGTTTCTTGTTCTGAGTTTGATGTAAAACTCCATAAAAGAACTCTAGGAGCATGTGGGCAGTCTCCATACTGCCAAACATAAGTGATTAAATTATAGCGATTTATTTTAAGCTTATAAGTCCATGTGTCATTCATTTTTCTGTTCAATAATGGTACTTTAAGCAAATGATATATGAGTAGATTGATCATTTAACTAATTAAAATAATTAAAAAGGAGACATATAAGTTTAGGAAAACCAACCTTAAAGTTGCATAGTAAGACCTGCAGATTTTTATCTGCATTTCCTATACTCTAAAATGCTAAAACCATAGCACATATGATGGCAGTGAGCAAGACTTGTTTGTTAAAGTAATCTACCTGCCAAACATGACCTGTCCTGTTTTTTACTTTCTTTTTTTAAAAAAAAAATATATTTAGGGGCACAGGCTGTGGGCTTCTCAGACAGATTAGGTCCAAGATAGGAAGTGCCTGGGCAAGCAATGAAAAAGCTCTGGAATTGGTTGGCTTGATGACTCTCAGGCTCAAATCTGGTACTAGTAGTACAATGGGACAATGAGGACGTGGGCATTGAGCTGTTTAAATTCAATGGCAAAAAGAGGAAGAGGAGTACACATACTTAAGGAGAGCATGTTACTTCTTATCTTAGGTCCTCCATTTCACAGATAAGATGAAACCAATTTAAAAAATGTCAAGATTTAGCCAACCAGTGTAACTCAGTGGTCGAGCATGGACCTATGGACCAAGAGTTCATGCCCCCGTGGTAGGATTGATCCGTGGTGGGGTCACGAAGGAGGCAGCTGATCAGTGATTATCTCTCATCATTGATGTTTCCATTTCTCTCTCCCTCTCCCTTCCTCCCTCAAATCAATTAGGCTCGATCTCCAGCCCTGGTTTGGTATGTGTAGGAGGCAACAAATCAATGTGTCTCTCTCAGATCAATGTTTCTCTCTTTCTGTCTCCTTCCCTCATACTATCTCTAAAAATCAATGGAAAAATATCCTTGTGTGAGGATTAAAGAATAAATAAAAAACAAAACAAGCAAACAAAAAAAAAAAGCATGTCAGGTTTAATGTTGTCATTTATGGACATTTCCTTATCCTTTTCTCTGGTATATTCTCCTACATGCCATATTCTGCCCTATGTTCCTGGTAAATTCTTTCCTCAGGGAATGGGGGCTGGAAGGTCTTCTGCATCATAAGCTGTTAAGCAGCATCCCTAATTTCTACTCATTTTAGATTCCAGGAGCACAAGCCTCCTCTACCCCAGTTATGACAACCAAAAATGTCTCTGGATATTACCAAATATCCCTTGAGGGGCCAAATTGCCTGTTGTTGAGAATCACTGTGCTAAAAGCAAAAGTTTAGAAACTGCCTTAAATATGGTGATGCTAGCTGTTCTTCTCAAACCTCAGTAACTCAATGCAATAAACACTTATTTTTTTTCTCACTTTAATCAGGTAAAAAAGCTTTCCATAATGTAATTATGATCTAAGGAACTAAGACCCCCATATTTCACCAATCGACCTTCCTTGGGGATGGAAAAGAAGACCAAGGGAAAACCTGTCCAGTTCTTTACTGCTTTGGATAAGAATTAATGCACATTGTACCCCTTTACATTCCACTGAGAAAAGTAGTCATTGGCTTTGCCTAGATGAGCATAAACTGGGAAATCTAGTTCCTAGATAGGCATTCATATAGCGGCAATGATTCTATCTTTTTAAAAAGGAACAAAACATAAGTATTTGGGGGCAAAGTGGGGGATAGTTTTTTTCTTCTCCATGTACCCCCTGAGTTTGGGCTGCTGACAGATTTGGGAGAGAAAGTAAACTGAGGTGTCACTGAACAGAAGATATTTTAAGGCATTAACCCTGAAGAAAAGGGGGGGAAATCTCAGAAACCTACAGATATAGTTCCATAATTAGATGAATTATAAACATTATTTTTGAGATATTTAAATTCTGTGTTGCATATTCCTTTAACCTGAATTATACAATAGTGTGGGTTTAGAAGAACAAAAGTCCAGATTTTTATTTTGACTGTCCTCACTGGCTTGTGATTTGGGGCTAAACACTGAACTTCCCAACATGCGTGTTCTGCATGTCAAATAGGCATAAAACCACATCTCTTAACTTTCTTATGGAGGATTGAAATGAGAGGGAGTGTACAACTGTATTTGAAAAAAAAATTATTCTATCAAACTTCAAAATATCATAATTAGATCTCACTACTTATTATGGGTCATTGTGTGGGGCTGGTGATTGAGTCAGATATTGGTCCACTGTCAGGTAGCTATAGGGATTCTGAATTACCTGAAGACAAGGAGGCTGAGAGGATGCATGGTAATCTTGTGCGCCCAGTGAACATTTGGACATATCTGTGGAGATCCTAGTCAGTCTATATAAAAGGAACCACCTCTTTTATGTAAGGACAATGAAGGCCTCTGTGACAATAGTTGAACTATACAGAAGATAAACTTTTGTCAACCATAATATTCTCAGTAACCAACAGTTAGATTTTAATTTTGAATATTGGATACCTCAGTAATGTCTTTGTTACAAGGCTCTCAAGGGAGCTATCCGTGGTTCTGGTGATCTATTCCTGACTTTTCTGCATCACAAGGCCAGTATTCCTATTCTTTTTTTAAAATATATTTTTATTGATTTCAGAGAGGAAGGGAGAGATAGAAACATAAATGATGAGAGAAAATCATTGATCAGCTGCCTCCTGAATGCCCCCTACTGGGAATCGAGCCCACAACCCTGACTTGACTAGAATCTAATCTGGAACCCTTCAGTCTGCAGGTCTACACTCTATCCACTGAGTCAAACCAGCTAGGGCCAGTATTCCTATTTTTAACCCAATATTTTCCTTGAACATTGTCCTCCTGATTGTAACTAACCTTAACGTTGCTGTCCTTTAGCCTGAGGAGGGGTGGTGGAGGATTAAAGAAGACAGACAAGAGAATACAGCTGGGGCTAGGTCAGATCACTATGCCTGGATGAGGAAACAATGATCCAGCCTGCAAGCCGAAGCTTTATTTTATAGTCAGAGCACACACAACAAAACAAGAGAAGTGGTCAACATGGTTACAATGTTCTTGTGAGTTTCACCTTATTTTGGCAGCACTTGCTGCACCTCCCACAGCCCATTAGCTACCTAGGAAAGAACTAGGGAAGACTATAAGGTCAAGCTTAATTATGCTAGGAGGGCTCTGCCTTCCAAGCTGGGACTTGTTTGTGGCCCTGCCACAGGTCAGTCCGAGGATTGACCTTATAGTTGCTCCCTACACATTTTTATAACATTGTCTGAGAAAAGGTCAGCCAGATGCAATGCAAATAAAATGTGTGTCAGGTAAATGATAACTCTGACAGTTTATCCATATTTCATTTCCTTGAAAGTACCTGATTAAACCTAACTTTTATGAGAGTTAGGCTATTTGCACCTGAAACATGTGTTTTTTTTTATAGTTTAAAAAATATCTCTAGTTTTCTTGCTGCTGTATTTGATTCTGATTCTGTAGCAAAAAAGGACTTCCCAGTCAGCTCCAATGCTGCAATTCTCCCTGATCAATATGCTTCAAGCTGGTTTATTTGTTCTCTAAGTAGATAATATACCAGGATTTCGTGAGTCCATTTAAAAACCTGCACGAGAGGATGTACAAGAGTCTTATTTGTTTACAAATATTTCTCTAAGCACATCAGCCTTCTGCTTGTGCCCTCAATAACATTTTGAAAGATGCCTTAACCAAGCCTCAACCCATCTAATCAATTAGGAAAATATATGTTTTACAAGTAAAAATAGGATTTCTTATTGATCAAAATGGAGAGTTCTCTGAAAAATATTTAGCAAAGATACAAAGTAATAGCCCTGGCCAGTGTTCTCAATGGTTAGAGCATTGGCCTATGCACCCAAGTGTCTCAGGTTCGATTCCCGGTCAATGGCAAGTACCTGGGTTGCAGGGCCATCCCTGGCCTTAGTTGGGGCACATGTGGGAGGCAATCAATGGATGTGTCTTTCTTACATCTCTCTCTCTCTCTCTCTCTCTCTCTCTCTCTCTCTCTCTCTTGCCTTCCCCCCACCCTTCCTCCCTTCCTCCCTTCCTCCCTTCCTCCCTTCCTCCCTTCCTCACTTCCTCTCTTCCACTCTCTCTAAAAATCAATGGAAAAAATATCCTCAGGTGAAGATGAACAACAACAAAAAAATACACAAAGTAATATAAAGCCCTTTTCAAATGTATTAATTAAAATGATTTTTGCAATAAACATGAAATCTGTCTTCTTGCTTGATACAGATAGAGACCTTTTGATTTGTGTCACAGGGACAATGTGGGATGTAGTATACTAAGCAATCTCTCAGAGTACGTGCCTGAAATTTAAGAAACTCAGAAATAAAGAATATCTACCAGCAAATCACTTTTATTTGACACCTGAACAGTGAACATAGAGATCTGATAGATTTGAAGTTAGCATGTGAATGTGAAAAATATCATTTTTGTAAGTGCATAGGGAAACATTGTTTTGTGACATGGTGATGATCTATTGAAGAAAGTAACCACTGTACCAGAAAGACTTTCTTTCATGTATATATTCGCTGGGGGCAGAGCTTGACAGCTGTTTCATTTAGGGAAAAAACACCATTAATGCTGAAATTCTTAAACTTCAACTGCAACTGGCTTTTAGAGTCAAGCGTGGGCCCAGTTTGAGCTCATATTAGTACAAAGACCCCACAGCTCTCTGAGCCAGCCTGCTTCACAGAAGCCATAGAAGCTGTAAAATGTGGCTTTATTCTGGAGCTGGCTTTGATCAGAAATAATTTATGTCACATAAAAAATAATTTGACAAGCTTCCTATGTTCTATGCTTGTACAGCCATGATAGCTCATCGCCGTGGAATTATCTGTGGCATGGACTGGGTCCTCAAGACCTGCTCAATTAGTGTTTTTTCTTACAAGGCGCTCAATCCCCTGGAAAGCAGGAAGATGTACTGCTCAAAGTGTATCCTGAGACAAAGCCTGAAAAAGCATACCTCACAACAAACGCTAATACTAAGATGTCATTAACTCATTCTTCAGGGGGCAATGTTTAAAAGATGTTTTTCCCCCACAGGCTTTGGTTTCCTTAGTAGCAAAGGGATGGTCTCTTCCCTGTCTGGGCTCTAATATCCTCTTGGCTGGGAACCGATGTGAAAAGTCCCATTGCTACCCCTGACCAAGGGGCCTGTGAGCACTGAGCACTTTGCATTCTCCTGGCTGGCAGCTGTTAAAGCAAGGCCAGGTTTCCTGCTCTTCTTCTCACAGTTGGACTCCAACTTAAGATTCACAGAACAAACTGTAGGCGGCAACAGCAATCAGGTCTTGCATTTCTGTACTGGCCTTTGCCTGAGGCACCCATTTTTGTCAACATCTACCTTTCACCTCCTCTGAATATCCAGGAGGGAAAAAATACAGTAGATCCTAAATGAGTTCATCAAAATTCAAAGGGAGTTGTCAGGAAAAGTAGTTTGTCAAAAAAAAAAAGGGGGGGTGGTGGTGGTGGGGGGAGCTGGAATAAGAGTTTATTTGCAAAATGAAAACGTTACCCTGGCTTTCACTTTCCAGGAAAATGTGTGAAGTGCTGTTTTCTCTGACTGGCACACCAAACCTTAAACAAAAGTGGAGAATTGAAACTATTGTCTAAATATTAAAGGTAGTGGTATCAAATGGAGTTTTTATATCACACGCAAACTATTTTGTATGTGCATATACGTATGATTCTTGTTCATTCCTTTGTTGTACTCCCTTTATGTATCAGGCTCAGAGGGATATATTCTTTAGCAAGCAGTCAGAGCCACTCTGATTACAGAAAAAAATAAATTTCTGCTAAAAAATGAGAGACAGGAGTGCTGTTCTGAGAACCTGCAGCTCTCAGGCGACATTGGGAGACACTGGCAGCTCCGCTCTCCCCTCATACCTGCAAGTCTCCTGTCTGCCATGCCAGAGAGCAAGAGCATGAGCAAGGGGCAGGTGAAATGCACACACCTAGACAGGTAAAGGGAGCATGCAGTCACAATGGGGTAGCTATGCAATGGGCATGGAGTCCACTAGTCCAGTGCTTCTCAGTGTTGCTCGAGGCCTGCCTGGCAGAATCACTTCTCCTCCCTACTGAGTCAGCCTCCATGGGGCTGTGATTTTTGCCTACACATGGAGGTTGCCAATGGCTGACTCTAATCTAATATTTCTTAGTGATATTGACTTAACATGGTTGCCTCCGCATCACTCTCAGCAGCATCACAACAGCTAGGTTTTATTGAGAATGTATCCTGTGGGATCCTGTGCTTTGCATGCTTTATGTTCTTTAACCTTCACACCAATTCTATGAATTAGGATCGTATACGGTAGTGTAAGTAAAAGGACATCAGGCTAGAGAACTCAGGAACTTTCTCAAGGTCACAACAGTCAGGAAGCCATAGAGTCAGAATCCAATCCCTCTGACTATGGAGCTCTCACTCTTGATTGAGTACTTTGTAGATAAAAATCTTTAAAAAGAATTTTGCTTTCTGTGGAGACTCTAAAATAGTGCCAATGAATAGGAAATGTTTTAGAGGGAAAATGCAATTAACTCAAATACTTGACAGATAGTCTAATCTCATCTAGTCTATTGTATTAACAGAAATACTGGAGTCAGCCACAAGTTAGAAGAAAGGCGCATGGGGATGTAGAACACGAATAAGATGAGCATATAGAAACTTGAAATCTGCATAGACCAATGTCAAGTGAAAAATAGTGAAAGGTCTTGTGGGTGATTATGTAAAATAACTTCTGTTTGAAATTTTAAATTCTTCTCATTTCCTAATGATTCTTTCATTCTCATTCTTCTTAAGTTTCACCCCTTTTTCTGAAAGTATCTGGAATATTGCTACATCACAGGGTTAGTATTTTAAAAATATTTATATTGGATTATAAACTAACCTTACTTCCCTGAGATAATCCGTGTACAGGAGATATAGCACAACATGGTTCAAAGGAGTCATGGATGAATATTAACATAATTTTGATCTAGTTCTTTCTATAGAGCTGCCCTCTGTTTAAGAAACTTACGCTCTTTTATAATATACTAGAGGCCCAGTGCACAAAATTCATGCACTTGGGAGTTGAGGGGGGGATCTGTTAACCTGGCCTATACCCTCTTGCAGTTCGGGAGCCCTCGGGGGATGTCCAACTGACAGCTTAGGCCTGCTCCCTGGGCCTTAGCGCTGCTGCAGCAGGGGAGGCTCCCACCACTGCCGCTGTGCTCGCCAGCTGTGAGCCAAGCTTCTGGCTGAGCATCACTCCCCCTGTGGGAGCACACTGACCATCAGGGAGCAGCTCCTGCATTGAGCGCCTTCCCCCGGTGGTCAGTGCACATCATAGCAACCAGTCGTTCTGCTGTTCAATTTGCATGTTAGCCTTTTATTATATAGGAATAGAGGCCCGACCAGCTCAGGGGAGGGACAGCAGGAGGTTGGCTGGCCACAGGAGTTTGACTATGGGAGCACACTGACCACCAGGGGGCAGCTCCTGTGTTGAGCATCTGCCCCCTGGTGGTCAGTGTACGTCATAGCGACCAGTCATTCAGTCAACCAGTCGTAATGGTGGCTTAGGCTTTTATATATACTAGTACAGATATGACATCATCCATACAGGGTCATTATAGAGCTCTGCTATAAGTCCTCCATGTTGTTCCACAGCTTTAGTAGCCAAAGCCCTAAATTTTGTTGAGTGCCAGAGAAAGTGGTTGCAAAATTTAGTTGGCAGTTGTAGATGTTCCAGTTCTTTGAAAAAGTGCATTCTATTGGCATGGATCACACAGGATACTCCTTGAAAAAAAGGGTTTCATGATCACAAACATTTGGGAATTGTTATATAAGATACTCGGTCCCATGCAAGTTTATAAAACACACAATTTAGTGTACTAAAATCTTTGGAAAATCCTTTGTTCAATTAACTTTAGGTTTGCCAAATCCAGGGTCTCACAAATTTATTTTATATCGAACTCTTTCTGAGCATATCTCTTACTACCAATTAGAATTAATATCCAAGAAATACCTGAAAGGAGATACTGTGTTGTTATTTTTATATAATTGAGAAGTTTTTTGTTGGGATTATAGTGCTACCTCCCCCCCTCTCTTTCCAGTGCTGGCTTTTATTTGAGAGGCCATCTTGGTAGCTTTCAGATCTATCATCATGTCTCAATGGAGAAGAGGCTCCTTACACCTATCATGTCAATAATAAAACTATATTTTAGGTGAAAATTTTATTCAGGGGATGTATGAATGAAGCATTTATAAATATTAAGGGGGATCATGGAGATTATCATGAGAAGATGCTAAGAGACTTTCAATGTGTGCTTTGATAATAATTGCTGTATTAAAAATTGATCTGTATTGAGATGAGCTGCAGTCATAAACCCAAAATTAAATATTATATAGATGTTAGCACTGTGGATGTGCAAGTCAGAAATAAGTAGCTTCAAATCATAATTCTCCATAGTCTTATATGCCTCGGAACAACACACCTAACCTTATTTATAAAATGTGGATGGGAATGCCTAAATTATAGGATGTATAGAAGATGTGGATGTCTCCTTTATATAACATCTCAATAAACAGAATTACAGAAGTATAAATAAAAAGTTAATGGAACTAGCTGATATTTTACAACACAAGCATATTTTTCTTTTGTGTGTGTATAAAACATGTTTTATTATATTAGAAATATAAATTGTTTTTGCATGATACTAAATACCCAGATGAAAAACTAAAACAAAATTAACCAATCATCACTGATTAGATAAACATACAGATGTTTGGCATTGAATAGATGAGACATCTGGCTCATGAATAGAATTTTTTACTTTTCATATGCAAGTCTGGATGACACTAGTTGGTGTATATTTCTACAAATTTTTCCCCCCAAAGTAACAGGCATATGAGTCATTTAAAAGAAAGATATAGAATAGGGAATACATTTCAATTTTAGGTGAATTTTAATCTTGCCATTAATTATTATTCTCCATTTTCACACTATTCAATTTACTCAGTAATCATTTTGAACCTTTTATATAGCAAACGTGCATTAGGCAATATGGATTTTACAACAAACACACAAACCCTAGCTGGAGATAGGACACATTTGAAAGAAGAAAGCAAATGTTTGAAATAATAAAAAATTAGCATCAACATTGAAGGAGCACCGGGGTGCCAGAGGCACACAAGTGGGCCCCCTCCACCTCTCCCAGCTAGAGGACCTAGAGAGGAAAAAAACATCTTGGAAGACTTCCAAGAGAAAGATGATATTGGAATAGAGGAATAAAAACAAATAGCTGTGTACCAGGTGAATGAGGAGGTGAAGGTCATTCAAGCAGGTCATGGGTTTACCCCTGAAGCTTAGGAGCTACAAGTAGAGTGTTTTACAGATGAGACAGTGAGGATAGATTCTGAATGGCTTTCTTTTATAGTCAATGTGGTGACAAGGTGATGCAGAATGTGAGGGCAGTAGTGTGAAGGGTGGACTGTTGAATAATTAAATGATATATGGCTTTGTTTATAGTATCAATTATTTTGTGATAGAAATATTTCTGGCTGGAATCCCAAACATTGAACTCATTCCTAACTGTCAACTCTGTTATACCTGACCTTGGGATTTCTGTACTAATATCGCTGTTATGTGGAACTAGAAGGTGATCCCCATCATCAGAATTCAGAGCCCAAGCCTCAGTGTCATTTCAATTGCTCTTTGGAGCAAAGGAGATTTGAATTTTGTCAAGAGCTTGGCTAGAGCTGTTAACACACAACTTTGAATTAGAAGCAAAGCTAAACATTTTTTAAAATAATATCTCAATTATAGTTGACATACAATTTTTTTCAGGTGTACAGCATAGTGATTAGACAACATTTATATAACTTTTAGAGTGATCACCTCGATAAGTCTAGTACCTATTTGACACCGTACATAGTTATTATGAAATGATTAACTATATTCTCTATGCTATACTTTATATACAGCCAATAAAAGGCCAGAGCTTTGCAACCTTCCACAGCAAGATCTGAGCTGTAATCTCAAATATGATTTCATGTCTTTAGTGACAGAATCTGAAATAATTCTTATTTTTCTGATACCAAGATATCTTGACTCCACTTTATACTAACAATATCTGTTATTAATCTCAAAATCAACCTTACTGTGTTTTATAGCTTAACCAACATGAAAAATTAAAATGATAGTGTTTTGTTTATTGAAGGCTAATGGTAAATTTTAATATCTGGTAAATCTAGTTTACTCTCATAACTCATGTTTTTCTTTCCAATGCTTTTCTTTATAACTTCTATTACACTTAAAATTCATACTAAATGCTTTAGCATATACTTCTAAAAAGAGAAAATTTTTCATGTGTGCAAAGTCATAATACCAGCATTAAACACAATTCCTACCTATTATCTAATATCTAGTTCATATTGAAATGTCCTGGGTTGCACCCCAAATTATACTAAGAGATTTCATACTTAATAGAAAGAAGACAAAAATAAGTGAGGATATAGAAAACTTGAGCAACACTATGAACTTTGCCTAATAGTTATTTTGAGAACCCTCCCCTCAATAATAGCAAGACACACATTCTTTTCAAATGCACAGAGAACTTCTACCAAGATAGACCATATCATTGGCATAATGCATGTTGCAATAAAAAGTATTCAGATCATTCAAATCCATTATATAACAAACATGGGGTTATATTATATTAGAGGCCCAGTGCACAAAAATTCATGCACTTGGGGAGGAGGGTCCCTCAGCCAGGCCTACGCCCTCTCACAGTCCTGGACCCCTCAGGGGATGTCCACCTGCCAGCTTAGGCCCACTTTCCAGGGTATCAGGCCTAAACTGAAAATCAGACATCTCTCTGGCAGCCCGGGAGCCCTTGGGGGATATCCAACTGACAGCTTAGGCCCAGTCCCTGGGGAGCAGGCCTAAGCTGTCAGTTGGACATCCTTAGAGCTGCCACAGAGGCGGGAGAGGCTACTGCCACCGCCGCTATGCTCACAGCTGTCAGCCCGGCTGAGCGTAGCTCCCCCTGTGGGAGTGCACTGACCACCAGGGGCAGCTCCTGAATTGAGTGTCTTCCCCCTGGTGGTCAGTGTGCATCATAGCGACCGGTCATTCCCCATTGTTCCGCCATTAGGGTCAGTTTTCATATTGACCTTATTATATAGGATAAGAGAAAGAGATCTGTAAAAATCCCAAACAAAATAAAACAGCAAACTGTAAATAGCACTTGGATCAAGGAACAAATCAAAAGGAAAAATAGAAATTATTGAGGACTGAATAAAATGTAAAACAAGACATACAGAATTATTGGGATGCAGGTAAGGTAGTGCTAGAGGAAATATAGAGCTTTAAACACTTACATTAGTAAAAACCAATGATGAATCTCAGATTAATTACCTAACCTTCCTTCTTGAGACATTAGGAAAAAAGAACAAATTTAACCCAAAGTAAGCAGGAGAAAAGAAATGACAAAGATAAAAACAAATTTAAAACATGGAAAACTGAAAACCAAGGGAGAAAAAGCAGTAACATTGAAAGCTGATTCTTTGAGAAGATCAATAAACTTGATCAAGCCTTCAGCCAGATTGATCAGGAAAAAGGAGAGATGTTACCAATACCAAGATGAGAAAGGGAGCAATGTCATAGATCCTACAGACCTGCAAAGGACAATAAGGAAAATTTATAAGCAACATTTCACCAACAATATGAAAACTTAGATGAAATAGACAAATTTCTTAAAGAATGCAAACTACCAAATCTCAAGAAGAATTGAATTTGTAGTTAAAAAACATTTTCATTCAGAAAACTTCCAGCCAAATAACTTCACTGATAAATTCTATTAAACATTACAAAGAATAGGCATTACCAGTGATACCAACACCTAGAACATTTGGCACACAGTAATTATGTAATAAATGTTAATTGAATTAATATTAACATATAATTAACATAAATATATTTTTAATCTCTCTTTGTACATACATCTTATATGTACAAACAGGTATGTGCCATCAAGTTTTTATGTAGGGGCTGATATTTGGTTAGAAATTTCTACAGATTCAAAAAGAGTATTTCTTAGATTCAATACTGAAATATACACCTACCTTTTTAATTTCAAAGAAAGGAGAGATTACACACTGGGATTGCACTTTGCTCTCTCTATATTATTATATTATCAAATTGCTTATAGTGTGTGTGTGTGTATTCTTAACAAGTTGCAGAATCACATCTGACCCAAATAGGAACACTGACCCAATTTCATGGCACATTTAACAAAACCAATTCTATCACCCTGGTATATTTTTGGGCTCCAACAAAGGAGACATAATGATACACATATAAATAATTTGGGATATTTGATTACTTTGCTTTTTATCCCAGTCATGCTCTGCTTCAAAGTTTATCTATGTAATAGCAACTGACTTGGTGTGATAGTTTCTGAAAGTTTCTCTTCTTTTCTGTTACCTTTTCAAAGCAACTCTTGCTAAGGTCATTTAAACAGATGTCAATTTTAATAAACCACAAATATGTTCCCAGGGTACAACTGAAGACATCAATTATAAATGTTCACTAAATTTTACAGTGAACTAGCACTGGTCAATCTCAATATAATAATATAAAGATTATTGTAAAAATATCCTATATAATAAAAGGCTAATATGCAAATAGACTGAAAGGCAGAACAACCAAAACAAGTGAACAACCAAACAAGCAAGTGGTCGCTATGACATGCACTGACCACCAGGGAGCGTGTGTAGAACATGGCGGGCGTTGGGCGCAGTGGGATGATGGAGCAGGTGAGTGGGGGTGCCAGACCAAGGCAGGGCACTGGTCGCTGTCATCGGGGCGAGCCACTGGTGGTTACTGAAAATTCTTTGCTCCCCTGTGCCACATTCCCACCGGCGCTCGCACCTGCTGCCAGCCCTGGAGCCACCGCTCACGCCCACTGCCAGCACTGGCCCTGTTCGCACCTGCAGCCAGCGCCAGAGCCACTGCTTGCACCCACTGCTGGTGCGTGGCGCCGGTCCCCATCACTTGGTACCATCAGTGGGTGTGAGTGGTGGCTGCCAGCCCTGATCACCCCAGAGGGCTTCTCCACTCCCCGCCTGCTCTTGAGAGGCAATCGGTTCAGCTGCCGCCACTCGCACTCACTGTTGGCACCTGTCCCAATCACCATTCCATGCTGTTAGCGGGTTTGATATAATATAATATAATATAATATAATATAATATAATATAATATAATAAACATAACATAATGTAATATAATTAATAATATAATTAATATAATATAAATAATAATATAAAATTTATTGGAAAAATCAGGTGATTTCCTTTCTAATATAACTTTTAAAATATGAAATAGGGATTGGAATATTAGCACTGAATTTTTTTGATTTGTGCTAGCAGATGAGATTGGAGTTGTACTTAGATTATATGATATCATTTTATTATATAAAATTGAGTACAGTGCTGATTCATATTTCATCAGCTTATAAGGAAGACTACAACACAACAACCTCAGTTATTTAAACTTCCCTGTATCCACACCCTTTGCCATGTGGTGTTGCTATTCCTCTAAAATCAGAGACAGCACCAATTTTCCACCCCTTATAATGGGGCAAGCTTTGTACCTTGATTTGGCCCATAATTACAATCCTAGCATCAAAACAAATTGTGTATTTTCAGTTGCTCGTTATTGACCTCTTCTCTGGCTATGATAATGGCCATGATGGTGAAAGACATGGATAGATCCCTGTTGCCCCTCACCTCAGACAAGGCCATTGTCAATATGCCAATAGACAGTCCATCCCCACACAAGTGAAAGAGCCAAGCTCAGATGAGCAGAGCTCTCTAGCTCCTGAGGGAACCCACCTGAGACAAGCTGGGCCTCGTCCAGATCAGTAAACTCTGAGATAAAGAAAAGTTGTGTTGTATGCCACTGAGATTTTGATGATTGTTTGCCACACCACTATAATTTTTAAACTTTCATTTTGAAACCAGTATAAATTTTAAATTTACATAAGAATTGTAAAGATTGTGCAGAGTTACCCTTCAGTAAGCTTCTCCTAATGTTAACATCTCAAGTAACCATGTTGCATTTACCCAAACTAAAAATGTAACGTTGGCACAAGACTTGATTCATATTGTACCAATTTTTCCACTAATGTTCTTTCTCTGTTCCATGTCAATCCAAGATATGCCATTGTGTTCAGTCCTCATTTATTATTATTTAGCAGGTGACCTCTTGGAGGCAGTTAATTGTACAAGGGATAAACATCTGCCTGTTCCCTCTTTGTAGTTAAAGTTAAGGCGGTGCTTCTCAAACTTTAATGTGCGTATGAATTACCAGGGATCTTGTTAAAATGCAGGTTCACAGTCAGTAATTTTAGGGTGGGACCAGAGATTCTGCTTTGCTAACAAGCCCTCCAGTGATATTAATGCTATTGTTGATCCATGGACCATACCCGGGATTGCAAGGACCTAAAACACTGTGATTAGGTAGTCTGAGTGCTAGTAAGGAGTTAGTACCAGATTTAGCTTTCCAGCAGCCCAGTCTTGTGGCTGACAATTTGAGGAGATAGGAACTGGGGAACTTGCAGAGCATTGTGCTAAGAAAGAAGATACAGCCCATGTAAAGCCTCTAAGATCACACAGCTTGATCACACAGAGAAAGGGAGATGGAGAGTCCTAGATGATAATGAACATCCCAGGAATCCAGCTATTAGAAATGAGTCAATAAATCCCACGCACACTCTTACAGCTCTATATTTTCATTATAACCCCACTTTTATTTACATTATCATTAATGGGGTTCTTTTTCTTCCTTCTAAACAACCTTATTTAGACCCATATAAGAATAATACACCCCAATAATACAGTGTGGCAAGAAAAAGAGGAAAGAAAAGATAAAATAAAATACCTCTGGGAATATATGGACCTAGAACTATAAATGGATCTTCTCTTTAAAACTTATTATAATTTCTATTCATGCGACACCTTTCTCCAGAAGTTCAAAGTACTTCAGACAAAAAAGAGATTCCTTCAAAATCAAATGGTATTTTATCATCTAAAGTTTTATAAAATCATTAGAATTTATAATACCAGTCTAGTGTTGTTGTTTTTTTTTTTGTTAACTCAGTATTCCTATTAAGATGATGTGTGGCTGTGTAGTAGAACTGAAATCACAGCCACAGTTTGCCTCTAAGGTAGAAGCATAGACCAGATAGTCCCTCAGAATTGTATCTCTTGTTCCTATTATAAGATAAAATGGACAGACATTATGACATGTTAAGTAGGCTTTGATCATGTATTTTCTAAGTGAGAGCCATAAAACAACATGTGATCTCAGGTACCTGATATCTTTTCTAGGCTCTGCCATAATATTAGTGAGCAGAGAGATCACTATTTGGTCCCCTCCCACCTGGAAACTCCCTGTCAATTATTATCTGTACCATTTCCTCCCTTCCTTCCTCCCTTCCTCCCTTCCTTCCTTCCTTCCTTCCTTCCTTCCTTCCTTCCTTCCTTCC
This sequence comes from Myotis nattereri, assembly GCF_964212035.1. Taxonomy (NCBI): domain Eukaryota; kingdom Metazoa; phylum Chordata; class Mammalia; order Chiroptera; family Vespertilionidae; genus Myotis; species Myotis nattereri. The sequence goes on from NC_138085.1 coordinate 52,382,630, forward strand.
TTCCTCCCTCCCTCCCTCCCTCCCTCCCTCCCTTCCTTCCTTCCTTCCTTCCTTCCTTCCTTCCTTCCTTCCGCCCTTCCTCCCTTCCTTCTTTCCTTCCTTCCTTCCCTTCCTTCTTTCCTTCCTTCCTTCCTCCCTTCCTCCCTCCCTTCCTTCCTTCTTTCCTTCCTCCCTTCCTTCCTTCCTTCCTTCTTTCCTTCCTCCCTTCCTTCCTTCTTTCCTTCCTCCCTTCCTCCCTTCCTTCCTTCCTTCCTTCCTTCCTTCCTCTTCCTCTCTCCCACCCTTCTTTCCTCCTCCCCGCTCTCTCTCCCTTCCTCCTTCCTCCCTTTCTCTCTTTCAATAAGCATTGATCAAAAGCATATATATTTCTATGAAGTAAGTAAAGAATCAACACCACAAGCCCATTACAAATTTGAAAAGCATCACTTTTTCTCTAAGCAATTTGGACTACTTATGATTTCCTCTCTCCTGTGGTGATAAACAAAGTGAATGTGCTTATGGACTCTTCCAAACTAAGGAACCTCTTTCTGATTCTTTTTAAAATAAGTTAATATTGCTAATGAGCTTATATGTAGATTCTGGCATTTCTTCCTACTATTATAGGAAATAGTCAATATTATTTATATCATATATCATATGTAGTGTAATATGTGATTCATACAGGTATACATTTATATAGAGTGTTTTTTTATCTTTATTGTTGAAAGTATTACATATGTCCCTTTTTTTTTCCCGCCATTGACCCCTGCTGGCCCACCCCTACCACCCCCAGGCCTTCACCACACTATTGTCTGTGTCTATGGGTCATGCATATATGCATACAAATTCTTTGGTTAATCTCTTCCCACCCAGCCACCCCCACCTTTCCTCTGATATATAGTGTTTTTAATTGTGTGTTTATTTCACAATTTAAATCTGAGTTTGCAGGACTCTTATTTTCACATTTGTTTACCCAAGCATTTGGGATTTGGACCTACAATCAGCATTGTTTTCTACCCTTTTTCTTATTTTCTACTCTTGTGCATCATCTTATCTTATATTTCACAGTACAAATCTGGCCTGAGGGCGCAGGTGACTACCTCATGTGAGCTCTAAATGTCCAGTTGGTCATTGGAAGGTCTATTTCTATTTGTTTTTTATTATATTTCTCTTTATGATCTGTAGAATACAGCTTTGAGCTCTTTTTCCCAATGTTGCCTTGTATAAACCTGGGGAATTTGAATAATACATTCATACATATTCATATTCCTACAGGTACACTTCCTAAGTATACCTAGAATGAGTTGCATTTCTTATCAAAACTTGATCGTGATTCAGTGTTGAACTCACTGCTAATATTGTGTCTGAGTATGCAAATGTTAAGTTGATGTGTCACATAAACTCATCTTTCAGCCACAGGGTCACATTGACATAAATAAGTGTTAACAGCTGCATTGTTAGAAATCAGGGCTCCAACATGGAAAGATGATAATAGAAGCTGTTTGAAATGAGGTCATGAAATATCAATTTAAAATGCAGTCTGCCAGATAGGTGACACTGCTTCTGCTTTCTGTCAGAGAGAAGATATTGATAATCTTCTCTATTTTCCATGTATGTTTTTCAAATATGAGAGTTTTCATCAAAGTCTCCTAAGGCATTTTCCCCTGATTTAATAATCTTATTTCTCAGCCCTTTGAAAAATGATAACTTTCATTGTGATTGTTTATTCCAAAGCATATTTTATCAGACTGGGTCATGTTTTTGAATAACTAAGGCATTTTATTTATTTATTCCATAAAGCACCCATTATTTTTTTTCTCCTGTAGCATAAGGTCCTAGTCTAAGACTCTTTAAGATTTCCTGAAGATATAATTGAGAATTGCTGGGGCCATGAAGCCAATTACTCTCTGAGAGCAGCCTGAGCACTGTTAGCGGTTTCGAAGTCAGCAAGCATGCTACTATCTCTTTAAAACAATGGGGATCCTGTATTTCTACATTTTGATACTCAGACTTTTTCTTTTTTTAATTTCAACTCTTCTGGAGCAATAATTGACAAACAGAATAGCATGATATTTAAAGCATACACCATGATGATTTGATATATGAATACATTGTAAAAGTATTCCCCCATCTAGTTTATTAACACATCCATCACCTCACATGATTTTCTTTCTTTCTTTCTTTCTTTCTTTCTTTCTTTCTTTCTTTCTTTCTTTCTTTCTTTCTTTCTTTCTTTCTTCCTTCCTTCCTTCCTTCCTTCCTTCCTTCCTTCCTTCCTTCCTTCCTTTCTCTTTCTTTCTTTCTTTCTTTCTTTCTTTCTTTCTTTCTTTCTTTCTTTCTTTCTTTCTTTCATCTTTTAGGACATTTAAGTTCTATTATCTTAGCAAATTTCAATTATACAATACAGCATTATCAACTATGTCACCATGTTATACATTAGATCCTCAGACCTTATTCATCCAATAGCTGAAAGTTTGCACCCTTTTACCAATGTCTCCCTATTTCCCCCACTCCCAGCCCCTACTCTCTATTTCTACAAGTTTGATTGTGTGTGTTTTTTATGATTCCACATGTAAGTGATACTGATACTCAAGCATGTTTTCAATCCTCAATGAACGCTTTGATTGCCTACCTTTCCTGGACAGTTGAAAGCGTATTTATTGACAAGTCAAATTTAATCCGCTTATAATGGTAGATGAGTAGGCCATCATGGTATGCATCTTAAACCTTATTCATAGGTCTGGTTTGTCCCCACCCTTGTTTTTTGTTCTTTCAATTTTTCTTTTTCTAGAAATAATCTTGTGTAATTTTTTTTATATTTCTTCTCTGCAACAGGAGAAAGAAAATAACTAAATAAAATATGTTAGAATATTATTCAAAATTGTGTTTACTGTACAAATATGTATATTCATAGCAGAATATTAGGAGGGAAATAAATATATTTTGTTAGAATGGCAAAAATAAAAAATCCGCTTATAAACAACTGTGGTTAGATGCATAATTCCACATCGTAACCTTCATTTTTAAAAAGTCATTATTGAGTGTCTATGGAAGGCCTGGTCTGGTCAGAAAAATTTGTTAGTAGTAAGCAATATTCACTCACTTCTCTGAATAAAGAAGCCTTCTTAAACATGGCCCAATGTGGCCTAGCTGGCTCACTGCTAAAGGATCAAAGACCCAACGTGTGGTGAAAATAGTTGTGTGAAGGGGAGCAGCTTTGTTTTGGTGACAGACAGCCTACTATGCCAGCTCTTTTCCCTACTTCACAGCTTCCTCTTTTTTCATCTTCTGTGCTCAGAAACCTTCCCTTTTGGTTGAAACCAGTATATCAATTTTGCGTTCAGAAAAATAAAGCATTGGAGAGGTTGTATGCAGCAGTGGTTAAGAATGCGGAGTTTGAAGAGAGGCAGTTTGGGATTAAATCCTGAGTCTGTTACTTAGCAGCTAGGTAAATTCATTAACCTCTGTCTTGGTTTACTCTTCAGTTCTGTAAACTGGCCAGCTCATTGGATTTTGTGATGATTAAACAATAAATCCATTTGAGGGCCAATCATATAATAAGTATTCGATGAATGTTAGCCATTATCATTATATTCATCTTTTACAAATTACTGTAATATTAACTTTTGTTAAATTTATGAGGGACATGTGGACATTAAATCTTATCTGTAATGAGGTCATGTGATGTTTATTCAAGCATTAGGAAGTCAGATAGAGTATTTTAGAAAATTGCCAGGTTCCTGCTATTTGACAAATCTTTAATGAGGTGACATAACTATGTATCTCATTTAATTCTCATCAGATCAAGAGGAATCACTAAAGTGATTTTTGCATATTTTCAAAGCAGACAGTAACTCTATTAATTTTAGGTCATGGTCACTGGGGAAGACCCTCAATATAGGATTTGAATTGGTTAGCATTTATATTCCTCTAGGTTACTTTCACCATAATTACTATCTATAGATTTTTAAAGCTACTCCCCTTAACCCTTCACTTTGTAAGTGACTTCCTGCTGTTTTGGACTCAGGAGTGTTTAAGTCCCACATTTAAATGGTGAAACATTTATTTGTGACAAATGCCATATGTCTAGAATTCTTGTGCCTGTTGAAGAGAGGCCTTGTAGGACCTGACAGGTGGCATGTCTGCATATGGGTTGTTCTGGCATGATCATTCATAATGATTCTCAAAGGGAGTATGGGTAATTTACCTGTCAAAGGTCCTTCTTATTAGGGAAGAAGCTCACAATATTAAATGTTGGATCAGACAGTGTTTTCAGGGGCTATATCTCAATTTTAAATGCAAACAACTTAAATATCTGTTTTGGTTGGCAGTGTCACCTTTCATATTTGCAGATGATATGGCTGACTCAGATTCACATCTCATTCAATCTTCATTATAGCCCTGAGTCAATTATTAGGGTCCACATATTATTATGACCCATGTACTCTCCACCATGCCTCATATTCAGTGTCACATTATCCCACTTTGCCTCAAATATGACTCTCCCCTCAGATATTAATTTATAAAATACCAATTGTAAGAAAATATTCATATATATTTACATTTATATTCCTTTTGGTTACATAAATATATATAACATATATAATATAATATATATAGCATATATACAATATAACATATATAATATGATTAATATAATATAATATAATATAATATAATATAATATAATATAATACTTACATATATATATATATATCCTATGTAATAAAAGCCTAACATGCTAAGTGTCCAGTTGTCTGGTCAGCTGTTCAACCAATCAAAGCGATATGCTAAGGCCACTCAACTGCTCACTATGATGTGCACTGACCACCAGGGGGCAGACAGTCGACCGGTCAGCCAGTTGCTATGATGTGCACTGACCACCAAGGGGCAGGTGCTCTGACCGGTAGGTTAGCTTCTGCTGGGATCTAGCCAATTGGGATTGAGCAAGACAGGCCAGACATACCCTGGAGCGCTACTGTGGTCCCTCAGCCTGGACTGTGCCCTCTCGCAATCCAGGACCCCTCGGGAGATGTCGGAGAGCCAGTTTCGGCCGATCCAGCAGGCGAGGCCAAGGGACCCCACTGGTGCACGAATTCGTGCACCAGGCTTCTAGTATATATATGAATCAAGTAAGAGGGAGGTGTTTTGTGATGGGGAAGTACTTGCGTGCAGCCCTGCTTTGTCACAGAGCACAGCGTATCTAGTCAAATGAGGTTGGCTCCATAGACCAGCTCTGTTTAAGGGTCTAGCTCAGTATTTTCCAGAGTGTATTCTGGAGAACAAAACTAGTTTTGTTGCTGTTGTTTTAACTGTCAGACTTCTCAAAATGTTTATTTTTACTAACATATATATATATTTATAAGTCTTCAGGGGAAAGACATAATTTTCAACATTGCCCAAATTTATTTAGTCACAGAATATCTTTTTTCACAAAAACACAAAATAACTTATGGAACTAAGGCTTTATACAATGTACTCCTGGAGAAAACTACTATTAAATTAGGAGGGAGGAAGATAGAGCCTCAGTGAGGCCTAAATATTATATTTCATTGATTATGAAAGTGAGGATAAACATCACTTCACCCACTGTAATTACTTGGGTAAAATAATGCTAACTAGCAACACAGCTGTTTTTTAGTGTTTGAGTTTTATTCACTTTTACCGTGATGTTATAGAGCCAAGGCCAGTTACTACCATGACTTCCTTCACTTCTGAATTGCTATTATTTTTAATTTGATCTTCCAATCCATTTTCCTTCTTTTGTCCAACTTCTCGCTTTGCTCCTGATCTGGCAAGATGGGGAGGTTAGCTCTTGTAGACACATCCCTGTCTTAGCCATGCATTCTGGCTACTCCTGCTCACTTCCTTCCACAATGCCCCCAACCCCATACACATCAAATTTCAGCATTTAGCTCTTTGGCTGTTTATCTCCAGTTCTATCACTTTAATCCACTCACCTTACTTCCACCTCCTTCAGATCAAATGACCAAATATAGTAGTAAGTTATTTTTCTTTACAATGTAGAGAGATCTTTTATTGTTAGTGTTTAAAAATTCACCTTCAACTCTTTTTTTTGTTTGTTTTCATGTAAATTTTGAGTTTCCTAGTTTTATTTAACTGCAGAGAATTAAATATAGAGAAAGAGTAGAAAAAGACCTTTAAATAACTGTCTGTTTTCTTGTTTAGCATATCTAAAGTCTATCCTTCCTTAATAAAGCTCCAGAATGATGGATTAAGTTGAGGGACAGGAACACAGGGGTATTGTGAGGTGAGGGCAGTGAGAGTAAAATGAGAGGTGTGCCACAGGTGGTTCCTACTAGTTCAGCAGAGCCAGTGGGTAGATTGCCATGAATTGTGAAAACTGGTTGTTAGAGTCTTAATAAAACTTAAAATATATAAATTAATGATTAAATAAATTATATTAAAAGCAAAGGTAATAAATACTTAAAACTCACCACTTTCTAATTATTTTACTACATGTTATTATTACCATATGATCAAGGTTACTTATGACTGTTTTCTTGGTGGAAATATATAGAATAATGCACTATTTTGCATCTCCTCCCGATATCATGGTCAGTTTAGTGGCTTGAAATTAGCCATGCGGGAGTACTCATATCACAGAGACAAAAAGTGTTACACATCAAGGCTCAACTTGTTTTATTGATCATCTAAACCAGAAATTGGCAAACTTTTTCTGCACCTGTGACCTGTGTATCAAACTATTTACCAGTGTGGAGTCCTCCCAGATTTAGTCCAGGAACCCAAGTTTGCTGATCTCTAGTCTAAAGTTATGAAAATAATGCTGAAATGTTTATAATCCATTTCCAAATTAAAAATATGTTATACCTGCGTCTATTACTTTGTGAGTCATACATAAATATTTCAGCATTCAAAAACTATTATGCCATTAGGCAAAAAAAAAAAAAAAAGCCACTCACATCACTGATGAGCAAGTGACGTTCTTATACACATTCTTTGTTTCACTTCCATGTCACTCTGTAATGTAAATGAAAATATCATCCAACATTTGGGTCAGAACTACACTTGTTTGTCAATTACAATAACAGATTGGCTATGGACACCAGAATTTGGCAAAAAATTGACCAGAACATTCTATGAGAATCATCTGGTTATATGAAATTGTGTGCTATATTATTTTTATTATTTGTAAATTGTGCACTACACATTCTTTATCTTGATAAAGGATTTTATGTATTGGAAGGCATATATGCATATTTTTTTTCCTGAAGAGTTTTTGTTAAACATTTATCAGTTCACCATTGAGGAAAAAATGAAATCACATGTGGCAGCAATGGGCAGTCGCCATGGAAAAGGAATAAGGCAGGCCGTCCTCTAGAGCCCTCAGGAGGAAAAGGAAGAGGGTGCTTAGGAAAACATGTTTTTTTTTAAACAAGGACTCTGGATCCCCTTCTAGATTAAGGAGGGGTGTGGGACCATCTTGTTCTTAGCAGGCCAAGGTGAATGTTTTGTTGTTACTTCAGAAAATGAAAGCACCAAATGCAACACTTGGCCTTGAGGTAACTTGTCCCAGAGTTCTCAACTTAGTTTCAATATGAAAAATACTCTAAGCACCTAATAGACAACTTATGTGTTTTGGGGTAACATATCTAACATAAAATATTCTGGATTTTAAATGATTTAAGCAAATTCTTTCTTATACACAGCATGCATTAGAGAGTGCACTGTTTCTTTTGTGATGATTGTCTTCAATGCTGACTTCTTTTTCAGAACTCTACTTATTAGGACATCAGTTTCTCTTCACAGCTTCAATTAAAGTGCTGTATGGACATTTATCAATATTGCATTACACAGCAGCTCTGGGGTTTCTGCATGTTGATGATCCATGGTGCATAGTACTTGAATGCACAAATTTAATCCTAGGCCAACTTCCTTGTCTCTGACCAATTTTGCATAATGGTGTTCAGGATTGTGTGAGCTCAGGCACTGCCAATATATATTATCTTTTAAACCCTGAATATAGAGAATTATTCTTATTGCCTCAAAAATGTTATCTATCCTCAAATCAAATATCAATGATTTTTCATTTTTATTGGATTGCTGTTTGGATTATTCATCCTCCATCTTTTTTTTTTTTTTTTCCAATCTCACTCAAAGTTCCCCTCTCCTATAAAGATTATTCAGAATTGACTATGCTACTATTCAACTATCCATCACAATGTCTGGGTTCTTTCCCAGTACCTGATTAGCATCACTTGAAAAACAGAGCCTACATATTTGCCCCTCTTCCCCTCCTGAATAATAGCACCTCCAGTTTCAGAAGGAACCATTTGAAATTATCTGTGCACGTTTTTCACCTAGAGTGTTGTTGCTCGGAGGTAGCAATGGCAGCAGTCTAGCTCCCTAGAGACTTGGTAAGAGAAGTTTAAAAAGTGTGAATGGTGTTTGCTTCAGGTAAATAAAATGAAGGGCACTTTCCATAGTGTTGTTTATAATAAAAATTAAAATGTTCTGTACTAAATGGCTAGTTCAGTAAAAAACAGTACATACAAATGAAACACTGAGCAATAAAATAAATTTAAATAAAATGTAAGAAAAAGACAAAGATATATTTAGTGAAGATATTTAGTGAAACATAATGGAGTTAAGTTATATAGACACACTGATATTATTTATATATATATTGGAGGTCCGGTGCATGAAATTCGTGCATGGGATTGGGGGTAGTTGTGTGTCCCTCAGTCCAGCCTGCACCCTCTCCAATCTGGGATCCCTTAAGGCAGTGGTTGGCAAACCACGGCTCGTGAGCCACATGCGGCTCTTTGGCCCCTTGAGTGTGGCTCTTCCACAAAATACCACATACGAGCGTGAACGTACAGTGTGATTAAAACTTCGTGGCCCATGTGCAGAAGTTGGTTTTCAGCCTGGGCGAGTCTATTTTGAAGAAGTGGCATTAGAAGAAGTGGGGGGTTTCGGTCAGTCGGGCAACAGGAGACGCGACACAGGCGGGCCACGGGATACGCAGCACGGGGGAGGCGCGCACGATTCATGCACGAGTTGAGTGAGCCAGTCAGTCAGCAGTCTCATGTGCAGTGGTTAGTGCTAGTCGCATCCACAAATGGTGCTCTGGTGACAAAAGTACCTACTCGAAGCATAAAACTACCTGTATTTTTCCAACCAGTTGCAAATCCTACAGGTATTTTTGTCATCAATTTAAGAATTCTAATTCTTTTGTGTTGGTGGCTTTATTATTATAAAATGAAACATTTTTTTAGGTACCCTGTTTGAGATGGCTACAAAGAAGCAAAGAAAAACAGAAGACGAAAACTGTGAATTTAAAGTTGAATGTACCTACCTATATAGTTTAAGTTTAAAATATTTGGCTCTCAAAAGAAATTTCAATCATTGTACTGTTGATATTTGGCTCTGTTGACTAATGAGTTTGCTGACCACTGCCTTAAGGGATGTCCGACTGCCCGTTATCGGGCCTAAACGGGCAGTCGGACATCCCTCTCATAATCTAGGACTGCTGGCTCCCAACCGCTCACCTGCCTGCCTGCCTGATTGCCCCTAACCACTCCCCTGCCAGCCCAATTGCCCCTAACTGCCCTCCCCTGCTGGCCTGGTCACCTCTAACTTCCCTCCCCTGTCGGCCTGGTCATCCCCAACTGCCCTCCCCTGTTGGCCTGGTCGCCCACAACTGCCCTCCCCTGCTGGCCATCTTGTGTCCACATGGGGGCCGCCATCTTGTGTGTTAGAGTGATGGTCAATTTGCATGTTACCTCTTTATTAGATAGGATGTTATGTCTGAATAAAAAGATTAAAAACACATTGAATAATAATTTTCGAGTGGTAGGATTATGGGAGATTTTAATTTTTTCTTTGTTCTTTTCTATAGTTTTCAACTTTCTATAATGGTCTTGTTTATTTTTGTAGTCAGAATCTAAAATGTCATTACTACAATAAAAAGAAATTTCCAAAACCAAATAACAGCCTGCTCCCTGACAGACCCCTCATTTGCTGAAAAGAAGAGGAAGTCTGATTAAACTGATCAAATCTCTTTATGTGCTTTTATGGAACCATGGATTCTTTACAATACAGAAAGGCATTTGTTCTGAGTTTTGAGGAAACAGAAATAAAAAAGAGGAAGGAGGCAAAGATCATAAAATATTGACAAGGCAAATGCCATTGCATTGATTGAGCCATAACTGCATTTCAGTAGTAAAATAGCTAGGAAAATGTGGGAACTTTTATGACCAACATGAGCCATACTCATACAGTCTAACATTCTGATTAAAAGTTGGAAAAGGAAAGGGCACAGTCCATCACCCACCATAACCAAATCTTCCCAGTGGCTTCAGGAAAAGAACTGGCATCCAGAGTTGGGACTATAAGCCATGATATTTTCTTTCTCTTGGACTTCCTGTTTCTTTTCCTATTTCTCCCTCATGAGTCCTACTCTATCCTCCACTTATTTGTGCTCAATCTGACAAATCGGTTTTATGCTGTGCCCACATCACCAAGTGTAATCCCCCCTCATTGTTCACATCCTTCAACATAGTGAAAGTGTAATTAAGCCATAAGAAAAGGAAATGTCTCTCTTACAGAGGAGATCCCAACATCTCATAGCATAATCTGTGCTCACCATGATATTAGAAAACGTCTTCAGAATAGAGATGAGGGTGGTGAGGGATGAAGGGGATAAAAGGAAGAGAGCTCTATTTTGCCACCTGATAGAAATGGGAAGAACACACGGGGCCACACAGGAATGGACATCTCGCTGTTTTGCAATTGAGAAAAGTGGAGATCTGAACCTTGGTAGAAGGATTACTTCATGAAAAAGGAGATGTGAGTGGATGACATTTGCTATCCTTTGCTTCTGATCCCAGGCTCCTATAACCTTGACTTAACCCCTTTTGGGGACCTGAAAAACATTCCTCCTGAGAACATTTTTTTTCGAGTATTTGCTAATTCTTCTTTAAAAAAAATATTTTATCCTGCTATGGCCAGGTGGCCCTGTTGGTTGGTGTTTTCCTGTACACCAAAAGGTTGTGGTTCAATTCCCAGTCAGGGTACATACCTAGGTTGCAGGTTCGATCCCTGGTCAGGGCGAATATGATTGATGTTTCTCTCTTCCATCGATGTTCCTCTCTCTTTCTTTCCCTTCCTATCTCTCCAAAGTCAGTAAAACCATATCCTTGGTGAGGATTACATTTTCTTAAAAATGTATCTTGTCCTGTCTTGGTGAGCAAGCTATATATTTATTTCTCAAAGATCATCTCTATAAGAAACATTTGATATTATTAAGAATTCATTGTTGGACTCCTGTTTTTAGAAAGGTATGATTTTTATTGATTTTATTGCTGCAGCTGGATTGATTTTAAAAATTAGAATGTCTTCTGGTTAATGCAAAGGCTAATGATGACTAAATCTAATGATCTTTTAGCAAATGTTCCTATACACCTATTACATCTCTAAGGTTAAAGGTGAGTGATGTGATAGTAAGTAGTAAAGGCGGACTGTCTGTCCTCTTCATCCACATTCCATTATTATATTTTAAAAGCCATATAAAAATAAAGACAATCTCTGAGAGAATATATAAGGAGACCATTCTCTCTGGTCTTAGTTGCTGCTAATTTAAACTTAAAACTTTGCTTGCCTGTAAGTCTAGCAAAAATAGTAATCTCATTTCCAGCCCAGCTCACAATGAGTGTTGGGAAGTTGAACATGTCTCCCTTGCAACTCCCATCAGGATTTTGGGAGGGTGTGGACCATCTTCTGCTTTAAAGGATGACGTGAGCTCTGAGATTAGCATTGACCTTTAGATACTTTCATGAAGCAGATGAACAGTGGGTCAGGATGGTAAGTTTTATACTCACTGGTCATCGAAATTTGAATGATGATTTATTTCAACTGAGAGGGATAATAAAAAGCTATTCTCTTTTTGGTTAGTCACACTCCTTCCATTATTACCAACTTTCAGACTAAAATAATTTGTGATTTTCACCCAATGTGCTGATTTTTATGTCATATATTATGCAACAGCAACTTTTAGGCTTAGCTATTGGTTTTTATTCTCATCCTCTATCCCTTTTTTTTTGTCTAAAAACCAACTTTTGTCTTTAAGTTTTGTTTTTTATCCACATGCCTTCCTCTCTCTGAATTTTTTCTTCCAGGGTTGACCACTTAGTTGTTTGTTTTTTTTTCCATAAAATGTCTAAGTAAATATTCTTAGCCCTAGGCATCCTTATGCATGTTTTTATTTTGTTCTCACACTTGTATACTAGTTTTAAATTGTTTTTCTCAGACCCTTGAAAATAAGATTCCATAGTTTTCTAGAGACTAGTGTTACCGATAAGAAATGATCATGCCAACTTGATCCTCATATATACAGAGATAAGTTTTTATTTTTTTAGGGGAGCTTTGACTTTTTCCCTTCTATTTAGATTTTTGAAACTTCACCACCATATGCCTTAGAGCAGGTTTGTTTTGCACGGATGCTACATACAAATTTCAGACTTGGGTTTTTATTCATACACAGGATTTGACTTTATTGTTTGTTATTGTTTCCGTTCCATTTCCTCTGTATATTCATTCTGAAACTCATCATTGAAACCACTGAACCAAACCTCTCTTTGTCTCAGTTTTCCTCTCATATTTATCCTCCTACAGGCCTCCCTCAATTTTCCATGGGGGAGGATGTGGTGCAGGTGTCAGTGAGTCCTTGGGATTGACTTCTCTTATATATATTGATTGATTGATTTCAGAGAGGAAGGGAGAGGAAGAGAGAGATAGAAATATCAATGATGAGAGAGAATCATTGATCAGCTGCCTCCTGCATACCCCACACTGGGAATGAAACCCACAGCCCGAGCATGTTCTCTGACTGGGAATCAAACCGTGACCTCCTTGTTCATGGGTCGATGCTCAACCACTGAGCAACACTGGCTGGGCTGATTTTCCTTCTTAGTGTGAGAGCGCTTGGTCCCTCCACAAGCTGTAAGCCACCTGGGATGACTGTGGTGCCTGGGTCTTCTCCCATGTCGGAACTGGTATTTCACAGAATACCAGTCCTTTATGACTTTCTGTCTTTCAGAGACTGCTCTCCTCTCTCAGCTCCCCCTACCCCCAAACACCCCATCATCAGAAGAGCTACAGGTTTTCAAGCAGCAATTCTCAGGGCATCCATCGGGGGGCAGCAGACACTGCTGCCATCCCCTGGGCTTGGAACTCAGCAGTTCTGAATGCAGTTCATCTTGTTATCATGCCGGCGTCATGGATTTGTGGACTCAGAGCTTGGAATTTCTCAAATGCTTCATTGAACCTCTGATGTTTAGGCCTATATTTTCTCTCTGCTTGATTCCAGGCCCATGCTCTAAACCAGGTACTGGCAAATTAAGGTCTGTAGGTTACATTTGACCAGCTGCCTGTCTTTGTTTTTGCTTTTTTAACTCCCCATGAACTAAGAATAGATTTTACATTTTTTAATTGATTACCTTTTAAATCGTTATGTGAGTACCTATATAATATCCTCAATCTTGATTCATGGCCCTACAAAGCCCAAAACATTTACTATCTAGCCCTTTAAAAAAAAAAATTGTGCCAACTCCATCGAGTCTAACCACCAGGCTGTAATTCACACACTTCTGCATTTTATTATAAGTTGCAATTAGTTGGGCTTAGCTCTCTGTTAGCAGTTGAGACATGTAGTGGGAAATGCTGCATTAGGATACACCACTGAGTCTAGAGAACAAACACAGGCAATTTGTAACTTTTATTGCTTCTTCTTCCCATTTGTTCCTCCCTCATAAATAAGGTCTTAATAGGCTGTGTGGGCTTTTTTTTTAACTATTAGCATGAATTGATGAAATGTCTCCTTCTCTCTTCACCCCTTTCTAAGTGCGCTGTTTTCCTAAGGAAATAGTAAAAGGATTGCACAGAGACAGGAAATCTGAAAACAAATCAAGAATTCTGCGTCAGGACTCAGCAATTCTCCTGGGGGCAGAAGCCCTGAACAGTAGGACATATCTAGCCCAGAGTATAGAGCAGGCCTTCTCTCTGGGCATTACTTTGCAGATTGGCATCGTCATACCAACGCCTTCATCACAGGCAACGCCCACATCATGGGCAGAGGAGTGTTTGCTAATCATGCAGTTAGGGCAGAGGCAATGGTTTATAAAGAATATTTTAACGTATCACGGATCATACTTTCATGGAAAGCTGATAGCTATTTGATATTGGCAAGTCTGATTAAATAAGTTTGAAAAATTCTTGGTTAAATAAAATTCACTATTATTTTTTTACTCAGAAGTTTTCCTAGAGCTCATAATATGCTAATATCTATTATCCATCCCTAAGTGGAGTATGCGGCACACAGTGTTTTCTAAAGTTAACTAGATGATGAACTTGGTTTTTTGTTTTGTTGTTTTTGTTTTTGATTTTTGGTTTGTGCATTTGGTTACATGATTTGTGCTCCAGGGAACACAGTTTGGGAAACTTTGGGGAACATAATCTAGTGCCCTTCTCCACTAGAAGCTTCTTCTGCCCAGTGGATCATAGTAGTTGATTAGAGTCAGCACATCATTTCTCCTGGATATTGTAGAACAATATTTATAAATCCCCATTCTGCCATTCCTATTTTCTATTTTTGATTCCATGCAAATGACCAGCCTTCTGTGTGCATTTGACATATTGTCGTTCTTGTCCATTCCAATATACTTTTATAATCACAAAATATTCAAGTTGACAAATCATGGCTCATCGCTTTTCTTCTCAGTTTAACTGTCTAATGCACACTCAGAAGTTACCTTAACTGAGTCATCCTGGTCTCACTAAATCACAATGTAACATAGTGTCAGTTAGCTCTTACCATGCTGGTGAGTTTCTGCTCACTTAGATCTAAGAGGCATTCAACAAACTGGTAGTTAGGTTGGGATGTTTATAACACCTTGCAGGTAGGTGTACAACCTTTTGGTAACTGACCACATTGTTCATCTACAACATTAAGTGTCACCCAATATCAAACGACAGCGCTTATTTTTGAAGTTCTATTTTACATTCTGCCCAGGATTCTGCTCATTGTCTGAAATGAATTTTGATGGTTTTGTTTTTTAAAAACAACCTCCCGATATAGAAAGTTACTGAATTCTTTAAATAAAGATTAGTCTCACCTGCCCCAACGACCTTTAGCCACCTTGCCCCCTCCTCTGTGTGGAAGAAATCGGCATGCCCAGTTTACAGCAGGGCTTCAAAAACGATAGCAATTTCCTTGTGCACATCAATTTCTCCGTGCGGATGGGCAGTCTGTCTCTATAATCAGATCTGTCAGCTCTTTGCAAAACAACTGGAAAGTGGTCTTACTCGTGTGGAAATGCAATAGCGACTTGTCACTCCCTCTTGGCGGCACAGGCCCAGCTGTCAGTGTGGTGTCCTGTGTCCCTGTGTCGTGGTGCTGCAGTGGGCTGGATCCCTGCCTGAAGAGAAGCTGTTGCATTGGGCCACTTTGCCCACGCTTACAGAATTCATGTTCTACCCAGGGCTGTCCCTCTCCTGACTGACTTTTATTTTATTTTTTTTAATATATTTTTTTGATTTTTTACAGAGAGGAAGGGAGAGAGATAGAGAGTTAGAAACATCGATGAGAGAGAAACATCGACCAGCCGCCTCCTGCACACCCCCCACTGGGGATGTGCCCCCAACCCAGGTACATGCCCTTGACCGGAATCGAACCTGGGACCCTTCAGTCCGCAGGCCGACACTCTATCCACTGAGCCAAACCGGTTTCGGCCTGACTTTTAGAAAATGAAGTTGCCAAGCCCTGGTTGTTTTAGTGCAGGGGTCCTCAAACTACAGCCCGCGAGCCACATGCAAATACAAATATTGTATTTGTTCCCGTTTTGTTTTTTTACTTCAAAATAAGTTATGTGCAGTGTGCATAGGAATTTGTTCATAGTTGTTGTTTTTTAAAACTATAGTCCAGCCCTCCAACTGAGGGACAGTGAACTGGCCCCCTGTTTAAAAAGTTTGAGGACCCCTGGTTTAGTGTGTCAGTAACTAGTGCAATTCTGGCATCAGAAATCACACAATGAAAACCAATTAATGAAGGCAATCCAAGATTGGTAATATATCCATTATGATTTTTCTCATACTTGAAAAATGTGGTACCCTGTTTTACTGAGTTGTATGCTAAGACTCTATCATTCTACTAGAGATTGTACCAAATGACAAAACTAAGATTTCTTTTTTTACAAGAAATTCAAAATGTATCCCAGGCAGTCATTCTCTCAAACATTAGATGCCAGCTAATTGATTTTTAAATTTTTTACTTCATTACACTTTATACCTCAGTGTATTTTTGTACCTTCTCACATTTTGTAGAGACAAGATATCAGATTTTAGCTTTTAGTAGAACTCTTCAGTATATCAATTCCTGTTAACACAGCTGTTAAATATTGAGATTATGCTGCATGTAAAATGGAATGGATTTTCAAAGTAAATTAAATCCCTGAATGAATGTGGGTGTATCTTTCCACATGAAGGAAGAAATGTTAAGAGAGTTGCACATATAAGCAGATCTTGTGGAAATAAACTGAATTGTCTATGGAGCAGTCATAGTGCAATGCAGTAACCCTATCTTTCTCAAGTGCCTTAAAAAGTAAAATATATTTTAGTTCAAGTTCAAACATGAAAGACAAAAATCTAGATTTTGAAAATATAATGGTTTTGTCTGACAATCAGTCAGTTGTCTTTGCTTTAAAAGTGCATCTATGTTGGTCTAGAGTTGAATGCATCCAGAGTAGTCCTCATTCATTCTTCCAAACAGGAGAGAAAAATTAGGTTGAAGTAAGTAATATCTAAATATCAATTATTACACTTTAATTAACTGGCTGTGGATATAATTTATGGATTGACAGGATTCACATACAACTTTTATAATAGGAATATAGTATTCTTCTATTAAACCTATATTGTTTATTGCACTCCTAAAGAAAAAGGTAGCCCTAGCTAGTTTGGCTCAGTGGATAGAGCATCGGCCTTGGGACTGAAGGGTCCCAGGTTCGATTCTGGTAAAGGGCATGTACCTTGATTGCAGGCACATCCTCAGTAGTGGGTGTGCAGGAGGCAGCTGATTGATGTTTCTCTCTCATCAATGTTTTTAACTCTCTATCCCTCTCCCTTCCTCTCTGTAAAAAATCAATAAAATATATTTTAAAAAGAAAGAAAGAAAAAGGTAGGTTTTAAACTCATATCTCCTAGTTCTCCCCTGTTTGCCCAATTTTCTTTTCTTTGAAGAGAAAACAGAATGTAAGAAAAAAACCTTAAGCAATGTGAAAGAATAGAATGACTCCCCCAATTTTCAATTTCAGTTTGGAGAAAAACATCATATATAATTCATATTCTCATCAAATCATATTGCACCAAAAAAACTTTATGAAGCATTTTCATTTTCACATATTTCTTAATACTATGAAAATACTCATGAAAATATTTTGTCGTGTGTGCTTGGGGCAGTATTCGGTAATTCAGGGGAGTGAGACAATGGAATAGAAGGCACAGGGAGGGTTATCTGGTATTTAAGATATAAAACTTACTAGGGTAAAAATACTTGGAAATCCTTCAATCCTTTCACAGGGGGAAACCTATAGGGAATATTATTTTGTGTGATTCAAAACACAAATGAATATAATTAAAATTGAGGACTTGAGGTGGAGTGATCAGAGCCAGGGGAGATAAGACCATTAAAGAGATAAACGTGCTAATAAAAAGAAAAATAGGAAGGTGGGTACATCAGATCTGTCAGCTCTTTGCAAAAGAACTGGAAAGTGGTCTTATTCCAGTCAGAGGAATGGCCAAGAGGAGGTGTTGACAAATTATGACTGTGGGCTAAATCTGGCAAGTGGACAATATTTGTATGACCACAGTGAGGGATAGTTTTTACTTTTTAAAGCTTTGTTTTAAAAATATAAAAAGGAATATAAGATAGAGAATATATGGCCCAGAACCCAAAATATATTATCTGACCTTTTACAGAACAAGTGATTTGACCCTTGGCCTAGAGCCGTGGTCGGCAAACTGCGGCTCACAAGCCACATGCGGCTCTTTGGCCCCTTGAGGGTGGCTCTTCCTAAGCCTTAGGAGTACCCTAATTAAGTTAATAACAATGTACCTACCTATATAGTTTAAGTTAAAAAAATTTGGCTCTCAAAGGAAATTTCAATCGTTGTACTGTTGATATTTGGCTCTGTTGACTAATGAGTTTGCCGACCACTGGTCTAGAGTAACTGCCTTCAAACTTTCTGTGTCAATGAAAATGTTTCATGTACATATTTTCTTAAATATAATTTTATTGATTTCTGAGAGGGAGGAAGAAGGGGAGAGAGAGATAGAAACATCAATGATGAGAGAGAATCACCTATCAGCTGCCTCCTAAATGCCCCACACTGGGGATCAAGCCCACAAGCGGGGCACATGCCCTGACCTGGAATGGAACTGTGACCTCCTAGTTCATAGATCGATGCACAACCACTGAGCCATGCCATCTGGGCAATTACTGAGCACTTAAAAATGTGGTTCGTGTGACTGAAGAACTGAATTCTTAATTTCATTCAATTTAAAGTTAAATCACTACAAGTGGCTGGTGGTTACCATTTAGGACAGCACAATTCTAGCCAACTGTGAAGGTATGGGCCATTTTACATAAAAGCAAAGGTTCCAGACTAATTCTTATTCCATACTCTAGTGCAGCTATTCTATTGATGTTAGCTCTGAAATAAGCTGGGAGTAACAGGACACCAAACTGAGAGTGAGGGGTATTATTCGGAAGCTTGAAAAGTCTTGGCAGGAGGAAGTGGCAGGAAGACAATTTCTGGAGAGTTTCTGTACCAGGAGTACAGTCTAAGTTCTAACTGTGATGGCCAGAATCCTTCTGTTTCCAAAACATATGCTAAGAGTCCAGAATTAAAGATCTGATCTGGAGGAATGGAAAACAGGTCAGTGTTTAGACTACAGCATAGAGACACTGCAGTGTCAGACAAAGGGTGAATCACGAGGAGGAATCTGTTGGTAATAGAAGAAGGCCACAAACTTGATTCAAATGTTCAGAAATAGGATTGGCAGGAAAAGGGTGGACAAATAGACCTTTCAAGGGAACTGCTCCTTCTTCCTGGAGCACCGGCGTTCTGATGGGAGGAGGTTTTATGCAATGGATAAATGTTGGTGCCCAAGAAACTCTGGCACAGGATACCCACATGGATTTTAGAAGTGGGTAGGAGCAGGGAGTACCTTGACACTCTGCCCCATTCCTTCATGGAGCAAGGGTAGAGTGGCCAGGTAAAATGCAGTATACTCAGTTGAATTTGAACTTTACATAAATAACAAATACTGTTAAAATGTAAGTATAGCTAACATATTATGTGGGACATACTTATATTAAAGGAAAATTTGTTGTTTATCCCAAATTCAAGTTTAACTAGGCACCCTATATTTTTCTTTGCCAACTCTAGCAATGCTAGGTAAGGGCTATGGACACTGGCTGCTGACCTTCTTAATGGTTCCATGGAAGAGTGGGAGTTTATTAGGGCCTCCCTCCAAATGTCTAGAATCAGACTGGGGTTGACACTTATTAGACATATGCTTTTAACCACATTACTTAAACTCCCTTAGCCTCTGTTCTTGTTAGTTTAGAGCAAAGAAATTCACCCAGTGAGAGTTATGTCTCTCCTTCCATGAATAACAAAATGTTAGAAGTACATGGGGCATTACTTATCTTCTGTCTAATGCTCTCCTTTTTAGAGGTAGCAGACCTTAAAAGATGAGGTGACTTTTCCAAGAATCTAGATTTCTACCTGTGATGACATGGCTATTCCTAGAATCTGGGTATCTTGCCTCTCTGTTCGATGCTTTTATTCTCTATGCTCTACTATCTTCTTTTATCTTCAAACAACGCAGGAAATAATGTATATTAATGTGCTTTGTAAATTTTAATATGTGAAATATAAATGTGTAGGATGTTGTTCCTAGACTGATATCAGAGCATAGAAATCACCTCCCTAATTATGCTAATTTGAAATCCTCCTTCTGGCAAAATGTTTAAGTATCAGCACATCAGGAGTCCAAAGTATTAATCTTCTTGGATTATTTTTGAAAAGCACAACTGTTAAAATAAGAGCACAGTTATCAAAACAAGTTACCAATTCTAGATATTTTAAAATCGGGCCCCATGGGAAACCAGCCCAAACTAGTTGACAAAGGAAACATCCTTAGGTGCACACAAACCAGCTTTATGCATTCCGTTGTTGACAACTCAGGCTAGACGTACAACTTGTATATTGCTGTCTACCTTGCAGGAGACAGCTTGTTATTGCAAGGCATGTCACATCCCCGCCAATGTTTATAGCTGCTCTGCCATGGCGGCAGTGACAGGCTGGCAAGGTTGCTGCTCTTTTGTACCATCACAGTGGACTATACCCTCTTCTTCCTATAATTGACTCATTTTGGCTCAATTAAGAGTTTGAGAAATTTTAATATTACATCTAGATGTATTACTACTGAATGGTACAACTAGTTCGTTGCCTTTGAATATGTTTGAGATGTCCTCTTCATTGTGGGTTGGTTTTATTTTTATATAGCTAAATGTGTTAGACATGCAAATGAAATTTTGCCTGAGGAATTTAGAATGGAAATATTTTAAGATATGTAAAGCTTTTAATCCAAGAAATTATTTTGGAAATAAAAGGATCTTCCCTCCTGTGTGCTTATTATTTGCTAAAAACTCTAAATGCCTCACATAAATGCCATGAATTTATTCACAAAGACTTAACACCATCCAAAAGACTCTTAATTTCTTTTTTTTTTTAATTTTTTTATTGCTTAAAGTATTACAAAGGGTATTACATATGTGTCCATTTTATCCCCCCGCCCTAGACAGTCCCCCAGCCTCCCCTATCCCCCAGTGTCTTATGTCCATTGGTTATACTTATACGCATGCATACAAGTCCTTTAGTTGATCTCTTACCCCCCTCCCTCCTGCCCCACAACCCTCCCCGGCCTTCCCACTGCAGTTTGACAATCTGTTTGAGGCAGCTCTGCCTCTGAATCTATTATTGTTCAAAAGTTTATAATGGTCTCTATTATCCATGAATGAGTGAGATCATGTGGTATTTTTCCTTCATTGGCTGGCTTATTTCACTTAGCATAATGCTCTCCAGTTCCATCCATGACGTTGCAAATGGTAAGAGTTCCTTCCTTTTTAGAGCAGCATAGTATTCCATCGTGTAGATGTACCACAGTTTTCTAATCCATTCATCTACTGATGGGCACTTAGGCTGTTTCCAGATCTTAGTTATGGTGAATTGTGCTGCTATGAACATAGGGGTGCATATATCCTTTCTGATTGGTGTTTCTGGTTTCTTGGGATATATTCCTAGAAGTGGGATCACAGGGTCAAATGGGAGTTCCATTTTCAGTTTTTTAAGGAAACTCCATACTGTCTTCCATAGTGGCTGCACCAGTCTGCATTCCCACCAGCAGTGCACAAGTGTTCCTTTTTCTCCACATCCTCTCCAGCACTTGTCGTTTGCTGATTTGTTGATGATAGCCAGTCTGACAGGTGTGAGATGGTACCTCATTGTTGTTTTGATTTGCATCTCTCGGATGATTAGTGACTTTGAGCATGTTTTCATATGTCTCTTGGCTTTCTGAATGTCCTCTTTTGAAAGGTGTCTATTTAGGTCCTTTGCCCATTTTTTGATTGGATTGTTTATCTTCCTTTTGTTAAGTTGTATGAGTTCCCTATAGATTTTGGAGATTAGGCCCTTATCAGATATGACATTGGCAAATATGTTTTCCCACACAGTGGGTTTTCTCGTTGTTTTGTTGATGGTTTCTTTTGCTGTGCAGAAGCTTTTTATTTTGATGTAGTCCCATTTGTTCATTTTCTCTTTAGTTTCAAGTGCCCTAGGAGCTGTATCAGTGAAGAAATTGCTTCGGCATATGTCTGAGATTTTGTTGCCTTTGGATTCTTCTAGAATTTTTATGGTTTCCTGTCGTACATTTAAGTCCTTTATCCATTTTGAGTTTATTTTTGTGTATGGTGTAAGTTGGTGGTCTAGTTTCATTTTCTTGCATATATCTGTCCAATTTTCCCAACACCATTTATTGAAGAGACTATCTTGGCTCCATTGTATGTTCTTGCCTCCTTTGTCAAATATTAATTGAGCATATTGGTTCGGGCCGATTTCTGGGCTCTCTATTCTATTCCATTGATCTATATGCCTATTCTTGTGCCAGTACCAGGCAGTTTTGAGAACAGTGGCTTTGTAATACAACTTGATATCTGGTATTGAGATCCCACCTACTTTGTTCTTTTTCAGGATTGCTGCAGCTATTCGGGGTCTTTTTTTATTCCAGATGAATTTTTGGAGAGTTCGTTCTAGATCTCTGAAGTATGCCGTTGGTATTTTAATGGGAAGTGCATTGAATTTATAGATTGCTTTGGGTAGTATGGACATTTTAATGATGTTGATTCTACCAATCCATGAACACGGTATGTTCTTCCATCTGTTTATGTCTTCCTCTATATCTTTTTTCAACGTCCTGTAGTTTTCTGAGTAGAGGTCTTTTACCTCTTTAGTTAAGATTATTCCTAGGTAGCTTAGTTTTTTTGGTGCGATGGTAAACGGGATTGTTTTTATAATCTCTCTTTCTGAAAGTTCACTATTGGTGTATAGAAATGCCTCAGATTTCTTGGGGTTAATTTTGTATCCTGCTACATTGCCAAATTCATGTATTAAGTCTAGTAGCTTTTTGATGGAGTCTCTAGGGTTTTGTATGTATAATATCATGTCGTCTGCAAATAAGGACAGTTTTACTTCCTCTTTTCCAATTTGGATGCCTTTTATTTCTTCTTCTTGCCGAATTGCAATGGCTAACACTTCCAGTACTATGTTGAACAGGAGTGGTGAGAGGGGGCATCCCTGTCTTGTTCCTGTTCTTAGGGGAAATGGTGTAAGTTTTTGTCCATTGAGAATGATGTTGGCTGTGGGCCTGTCATATATGGCTTTTATTATGTTGAGGTATGATCCTTCTACTCCCACCTTGCTGAGAGTTTTTATCAAAAATGGGTGTTGAATTTTGTCAAATGCTTTTTCTGCATCAATTGATATGACCATGTGGTTTTTTTCTTTCAATTTGTTTATGTGACGTATCACGTTTATTGATTTGCGGATATTGTACCATCCTTGCATCCCTGGGATAAATCCTACTTGGTCATGGTGTATGATCTTTCTGATGTACTGCTGGATCCGATTTGCTAAGATTTTGTTGAGGATTTTGGCATCTATGTTCATGAGGGATATTGGCCTGTAATTCTCTTTCATTGTGTTGTCTTTACCTGGTTTTGGTATTAGGGTGATGCTGGCTTCATAGAATGAGCTTGGAAATGTTCCTTCCTCTTGAATTTTTTGTAGTAGTCTGAGGAGGATAGGTTTTAGTTCTTCCTTGAATGTTTGGTAAAACTCCCCTGTGAAGCCGTCTGGTCCTGGGCTTTTGTTTGCTGGAAGCTTTTTGATGACTGCTTCAATTTCTTCCATAGTTATTGGCCTGTTGAGATTTTTAGATTCTTCCTGATTGAGTTTTGGAATGTTGTATTTTTCTAGGAATTTCTCCATTTCCTCCAGGTTGTCTAGTTTGCTGGAGTAGAGCTGTCCATAGTATTTTTTAACAATCATTTGTATTTCTGTGGGGTCTGTTGTTATTTCACCTCTTTCATTTCTGATTTTGTTTATTTGGGTCCTCTCTCTTTGCTTCTTGGTGAGTCTGGCTAGAGGTTTGTCAATCTTGTTTATCCTTTCGAAGAACCAGCTCTTGGTTTCATTGATTTTCTGTATTATTTTTTTGGTCTCTATGTTACTTATTTCTGCTCTAATCTTTATTATCTCCTTCCTTCTGCTCACTCTGGGGTTTTCTTGTTGCTCTCTTTCTAATTCTTTGAGTTGTAGAGTTAGCTGATTTACTACCATTTTTTCTTGTTTTTTGAGATAGGCCTGTAGAGCTATAAACTTCCCTCTCAGGACTGCTTTCATTGTGTCCCATAGGTTTTGGATTGTTGTGTTTTCATTGTCATTAGTTTCCAGGATGTTTTGAATTTCTTCTTTGATTTCATTGGTAACCCAATCAATATTTAATAGCATGCTATTCAGCTTCCAGGTGTTTGAGTATTTTGGGTTGTTTTTATTGCAGTTTATTTCTAATATTATGCCATCGTGATCTGCGAAGACGCTTTTTATGATTTCAATCTTCTTGAATTTGGGGATACTTTGCTTGTGACCCAATATATGGTCTATTTTTGAATATGTGTCATGAGCACTTGAGTAGAATGTATATTCCGTGGCACTGGGGTGAAGTGTTCTGAAGATGTCTATTAAGTCCATCTGATCTAGTGAGTCATTTAGTATTGCTGTATCTTTGCTGATTGTTTGTCTAGAGGACTTATCCAGTGATGACAGTGGTGTATTAAAGTCCCCTACTATGATTGTATTGTTGTCGATTTCTCCTTTGATATCTTCCAGAAGATTTTTTATGTATTTGGGTGCTCCTGCATTGGGTGCATATATGTTTATCAGGGTTATATCTTCTTGTTGTATTGATCCTTTTAGTATTATGAAGTGGCCTTCCGTATCTCTTGTTATGGCCTTCACTTTGAGGTCTATTTTGTCCGATATAAGTATTGCTACCCCAGCTTTCTTTTCTTTTCCATTAGCCTGAAAGATAGTTTTCCATCCCTTCACTTTCAGTCTGTGTGAGTCCTTTCTAATGAGGTGGGTCTCTTGTAGACAGCAAATGTATGGGTCATGATTTTTTATCCATTCAGCCACTCGATATCTTTTGGTTGGAGCATTTAGCCCGTTTACATTTAAAGTTATTATTGAAAGGTACTTGTTTGTAGCCATTTCTTTTTTTGTGTGTGTGGCTGATTTCTTTCTGGGATTTTTATTTCTTCTTTTTACACCAGTCCCTTTAGCATTTCTTGCATTGCTGGCTTGGTGGTGATAAACTCCCTTAGCCTTTTTTTGTCTGTGAAGCTTCTTATTTCCCCTTCAATTTTGAATGATAGCCTTGCTGGATAGAGTATTCTTGGATTCAGTCCTTTGCTTTGCATCACTTTGTAAATTTCCGTCCATTCTTTTCTGGCCTGATGTGTTTCTGTTGAGAAATCATTTGATAATCTAATGGGAGATCCCTTGTATGTAACTTTCCGTCTCTCTCTTGCAGCCTGTAAGATTCTCTCTTTGTCCTGAACATTTGCCATGGTAATTATGATGTGTCTTGGTGTGGGTCTTTTCGGGTTCACCTTGCTTGGGACTCTCTGGGCTTGTGTGACTTTTTTCTTCCCCACCTCAGGGAAGTTTTCTGATATTATTTCTTCCAATAGGTTTTCTAATCCTTATTCCTCTTTCTGTTGTTCTGGCACCCCTATTATCCGTATGTTGTTTCGTTTCATGTTGTCCCAAAGCTCCCTTAGGCTCTCCTCCTGTCTTTTAATTTTTTTCTCCAACTGAAGTACAGTTTGGGTGTGTTTTGCTTCCCTGTCTTCTAATTCACTAATTCGGTCTTCCGCTTCTCCTAGTCTACTGTTGATACTTTCAATGGTGTTCTTTATTGCAGCTATATCGCACTTCATTTCTTCTTGGGTCTTACTTAAGTTGTCGATTTTTTCATCTGTTTCTTCTTGCTTCTTGGATAAGTTGTCGATTTTTTCCTCCATCCGGTGTATGCACTCTAGGACCCTTATTCTGAATTCTTTTTCTGAAAAAGACTCTTAATTTCTTATAAAACTTCTCTTAAGATCAATTTCCTTGTTGTTCTCTCTAACGAAACATTTTATATTTTCACAGAAGTCTAGAATCTACAGTTTCCATCTGTCTTGAATTTTGACTGATAAGGGTTTACTTTTCTGAACCTAAGTACCTTGTTAGAAAGATGCTCCTAGAATTCTGAGCTGTACTGATGACATTTGGGATATACCCTTTGCATCCTACTGGTGGCAGGGCAAAGTCTTTAAGCAGAACTGCCTCGTCTATTATTTTTTATTAATCTATTACAATAAGTTTTCCTGTGGAGTGTGTTTTGTTCCTTAGAGGACATATGAGTGTTTAAGCACACCAGGTAAAGAACCACATACACATCACTAGGCTTCAATCTGCTATAGAAACAAATTGGGGCTATGTCACTTTGGGTTTATGGCTATTATTTGACTCTCACAATAACCTATTGTAATCTAATCATTTTATTGAGCAACATTATTTGAATTGATGAAATACTTGCTTACTTGATTGGTTAAACCAGTGCTTTAAGCCTGATAACTTTGGAGCTCTATAACATTAGAGTTGGTGGGCTAGGGTTAAGATTAGCATTATTAGTGCTTGGGAAACTTGCAAAAGCATACAGATTAGAACTTTGTTTGGAAGGAGTAAGATCTTACTCATCCTTTAAGTAGAATGTCATGGGACTTTTGTTTGGTATTCTTATGATTTACCCCTCTCTTCTCCTTCCCTACCCCAAATACATTTTGACCACTCTTCTTAACTGGATCATTGCAAGATCCCTCTAAATTTCCTATCTCCATTCAGGGTCTGTACCTGTAAAATCAATTAAGTGCCCCTTCTCATGTCTCTGAAAAAGGAAAGGGGTATGTGGTCTTATGATTGATTCTTTCAAGTAATGATAAGCATTCATCCCAAACTTTTTTCAGAAGCAAATGAACTAAAAGTAGCTTATAATCAGAAAGCACTTGATGTTCCTGAGTTTCATGGAGTACTGATTTTTACATTGTTTTTCACAAACTTCCATAGAAGGGCTCTTTGAAAGCTGATAGGACCGTGTTTGGTGTTTTATTCAAAGCTAGCTCTGTCTTCAGGAGGAACGAGGGTTCCACAGACAGAAAAGGAATCACTTCTAGTGCCAAGGTTGCAAACTCTGCAGTAGATGATTGAGGTATTACAGACACTGTCTTTCTTTTGTAGATAAAGAAACTAAGAATTAGTGTTATTTAATGTAAAGCTCTTAAGAGGAGTGGAAAATGCTGTTATATAATGATGACTAATGCAATGCAAAAGGATTATTTTGGCATAATGATGATTTTTTTTCCTTGCAGTTTTGTAACAGTTTCCTAGCTATTAAATAACTATGTCAGCGAAGTTGTATTTGATTAGACTTTCAAAATAACTTAAAATAGTTCATTGTTTTTGCTCCATTTTCAAATGAAACCTCTAATTTCTGTGTCTTCAATGAAAGTGATTTCACCCACTGTTAATTATTTGCAATGCACCACAATCTATCCAGTCACCCAAGAGAATCCTGAAGTCAGACTCATCTACCCCAACTTTCTCACTATCAAATTACTACCCAAATCTGTGGATCTCCTCTGGGATTTCCCTTGCATCTGTCCCCTCCCCTTTATCAACACTGCAACCACACCCTGAGGCCCCAATTTTCTCTGGGCTGGATAGCACAACAGGCCCCACACTATCTTCTGGTCTTGGATCTTCCCACAATCTTATTTATTCTCTTCATTGCAACCACGGCATTTTTCCAAATGAAAATGTGAGCACTTCACTCTCCCCATACAAACTTCCCTGTTGCCCTATAGCCTTCAGTCTTAAATCTAAGCTCCTCAGAATGTCATGCAAGGCTCCTCAGCTTCATTCAGTAGCTCCCCTTTCCAGCTGCATCTTTCACTCTTTATTCCCTTATACGTTCAGACGGAGAATTTTTGAACAATTTATAGTTTCAAGATCCTCTCCTGTTTCTGTGCTTTTTCTCAAGCTAATTCCTCTTCCCAAAACATTTTCCCCCAGCTACTTGGTCTCATACCCCTTGACCTTGCTAACTTCTTTTCATTTTTCAAAGCCCTCCCAAGCAAGAGATGAATCACTCCTCTGGGAAGAGATGAAAATTGCTCCCTTTTCTGTCTTGTGGTCTTTTACTCGGTGCTCTGGAGTCAGGTCACCTAGGATCAAATCCTAACATCATCTTTTACTAGCTATATTGCCTTAGATACGTTATTTTCTTTCCCTGTGCCTCATCTGAGGCTTTGTATTTAAAGTAAGAATGCTTTCATCATTGAGTATTATTAGGATACAATAAAAAAATAGGACTTGGAGGGCAAACACAGCATTTTATTTATCTATCCTCAGAAGTTGCTCTAAAACCAGGAACATAGTAGACAGTAGGTGTGAAGTGCTTTACAAGAGCAGAATGCTGTGTAAGTCTGTGGCAATATTATTCCACCATGAGAAAGAAAGCACAAGGGGAATTCAAAATTAGAGATGACTCGAGGAGAGTTAACATCAGTATTGGTTTAGATTTTAAGATGTACCTTGTTTAGGCTAATATCAAACTATGATTCAACTTGGGACTTAAGTGACCCTAATGTTAGAAAACAGTGTTCTGATGGGTAATAGTAAAAAAATAAAATCCATAATTTACATTTTGTATTGACTAACACAAAGTTCATCAACTTTCACAAGACATCCAACTGGTGAATATGAACGCCCCACTGCACCCCTAAATGCCTGACCCCTTACATTCCTTTTGCCAGGGCCACATTCCTGGTGCCAGTCTTGCTTGGCACTCCGAGCTGTTGTACTAATTAATATACCTCGATTCACATGTGTTAACGGACTTTTCGAGACTGAAGATTGTCAGAGACTATGAGATTAAGAATAAAATCATACTCTACTTAAGATGAAGCTCCTTATCAATTCTTTAAGGGAGGCAGGGAGATTGGCGATATGCAGCAGCTCTAAAAATAGTTCTTGAATCATTCACATAACAGATTGAATTTGGTGGGATTATTTGATTTTTATGAAAATCAAAGGCAATGACTTTTAAATAGTAATAATAACATTGATAACAATAGCAATAAAAATAAGAGGAAAAACATCCTGACAGTGTTTTAATAGCATATGCATTTTTTAACTCCAAGAAAATCTAGTGATGTACCTGTAATTTTATATTAAATTGCAAAGAAAAGAAAAACCCTGAAAATTTGCTATTGGCCTGAGGCACATTCGTGCATTTCAAGCTGTTTTGGATTTTTGCCTCAAGGAGAGAGATTATATAATTTGGGATGTGAAAGGTTGTCCAGTGCATTTGCTGTGACAGGATTGCACAGACGAGCACTAAACTGGCCAATAGGAAATTTTGCAGACAGAACGAACCTTGTTTTACAATCAATTGCTACAATTTTCTGGCTTGGCAATGCTACGAAGTTCCAATATTAATGTGAGGCAAATGATATGAGTAGATTACAGAGAGAGAGAGAGAGAGAGAGAGAGAGAGAGAGAGAGAGAGAGAGAGAGACTCCTGTTGACAGTAAGTAAAGACAACATATGATTTTGGGGGCTCACATACCACATGGCTGATTAATCTTCAAGCTCATTTCATGTCAAAAAACAGAGCCAAGTGGGAACAGTCCCTTCCAAATGCAGACAGTCACACAGAAGCCAACAATCCAATGCAATATTATCTCATTAAGCAAAGCTGTTTCCTCTGATCAATGTTCTTGAATAAAATAAAATGATGTTCAATTTTTTAAAAAATATATAAACTGGTGAAATTCAAGAAAGCTGTTGGCATACATTCAGCCTACACCATACCATTGCTTCCTCAGCATGAGCTGTTTTCAAGAAAAATAGCAATGGCACTAATTAATACTCATTACTCATTATGCTTTATTCTTTTAATTTTTTTGGCCTTACCAATATGTACTGTTCAAGTTAAATACTTGCTTCAGGACTAGAGAAATTTTTCAGCTCAGCCCTAACACATGCTATTTTCCTATCAGTGTAAGAAGGAAAAGGAAGAAAAAAATGGGATGTACTTAAGCCTCAGGGCATAAACTTCTTAAAGATTTAGTGTTTTGTTATGGGATTTATTTCAACATTATTTTCTATATTGTATAGTTATTATAAATAGGCAACACTGAAGTTATTATCATTGCTACTATTCTTATTATTGGTACTATCTTTGGTATTGTTCTATTACTATATTGGTACTATTCACAGTATTTTTAATATATGGTACCCTCTGTGTTTAAAAACCATCAATGACTCTTCATTGCCCACTGTGTTAAGAATAAGATTTTCTATTTGGGGAATTGAATTTTCACAAATAATTCAGTCTAATCCTCCCTCGCCAGCCTCTTCTTATATTATTCCTTTGTCAGATTCCCACTAACTACACCAATCAAACTACATTCTAAGTGTCTCAGTTTATGGGCCATTCTTTACTTATGCTTGGCCTTTCCATTTTTAGTTTCTTTGACCTGCCAAACTCCTTATGTATAAATAATTTCTTCAACTTTGCAATCCATATAGAATTTTATACTTTTGTTAATATTATGCTTTCATAAAAGATAGCTTCTCTCTCTATATATATATATACTTGTGACTGCTTAGTGTCCAACACAATTTATCATATTAGACTTGAAATATTTGGCAAATCAAAGCATCTAATGGGTTAAAAACATTTTATACCCTTTATAAGGAGAAGTATGTGTATCAATTAATGCATTTTCATGGTTTTTATATATTTGCATAATGTAAATACTTACATGTGGTTATAGCAGCCATATTTTTCTGGTATATACCTCAGAGCATTCTCCTGGAACCTGCATATTTTAAGTCTCTCTAAATTTTGTAACTGATATTCTGATTTACTTTAATATTTTATCATGGTTTTCAGCATACACCTTATAAGGACTGCTGAATCAAAATTGATCACCTGACAGCCATAGTGAGGGCTTGGGATTGGGTGGAAAATTTTGTCCCAGCAACTGCTAGTCAGTTTTACAAGTGGCAATTCCAATCTCTATCAGACTATAAACATGGCTTTTTCTCCATATCTGGTCTAGGTTGAAACTATGACAACTTCCACAGACAGAAGTTTAATATGAAGGACTTGTAATTTTGCTGTCTTAGCATTTAGTGTTAGTTTCTTTTTCCCTCAGGTCTTTACCACAAGATACAGCAAACCCGTTGTATCTTGTGAGATCCTCCTTGTGCTCTGTGAGATCCTCCTTAACGTAAACACTGTTCAACACCTAACTCTTAACTTTGCCCTCTATGTTAAGTGAATTCAATGCGCTCTATTCCTAACACAATCAGTACAATTCTGTTTAAATAGAATTAGTCATTGCACCTTTGTTTACATAATGCAGAGTCCCTATTAAAGTAAACTCTTGTGGCCCCACTGGTTTGGCTGAGTGGATAGAACATCAACCCGTGGACTGAAGGGTCCTAGGTTCAATTCTGGTCAAGGGCATGTACCTCGGTTTTAGCGTCCTAGTCCAGGTTGGGGCACATGCAGGAGGCAGCCAATCAATGTGTCTCTCTCACATTGATGTTTCTCTCTCTCTCTCTCTCTCTCTCTCTCTCTCTCTCTCTCTCCCTCTCCCCCTCTCTCTTTCTCTTCCACTCTCTAAAAATCATTGGAAAAATATCCTCAGGTGAGGATTAACAATAACAACAACAAAGTAAACCCGTGTGTATCTAAGGGTGTATGACACTGAACTGCAAATACTGTATGTATGTTACAAATATTCATACACATAATATCCTAGCAGAAAAGTCTGATTCACATACCAGATTCTGTTGAGAAACTTCAATGGATGAGGAGAATTAAGGGGCAGGAGTTTATAAATATTGATTCCTCCGGAGACACATAACAATGATATACCTTGATTGATGGTATAGAAATAGGTATAACAGAAATTGTACTCTTTTCTTATTATTCTTCTTTTCCTCCAAACACTCAGAGAAATAAATAACCGTTATGTTGAAAACTAGCAAACACAGCCTGTGTTCCTGAGGTTTCATTGCCATTTTATGATTGAACCTGGGCTATTTTTCATGTAAATATTCCTAAAATGGAGCTCTATATGGAGTAACACCTCCAAGATGGCTGAGCAGCATTTAGTACATTTCCTCTCCGAGACACAGAAAGGAGTTCTGTTTGGAACCGTTTATTTCCACATGACTGGTTTACGTATTTGAGCATTAGGACCTTATTGCTCTCTGAGAAAGAAATTACTCTGAAGATAAATAAGATGAATCAGTATGAGATGGTTTCAATGGTATAAGCAAGGAAATAGCCTTTATTATTAGTATTTATTCAGAAAGCCATTTGGAGTTTTATAGCCAACTTCTGCCATAACCTCCCCCCACTCCCCACCCCCCAAAAAAAGGAAAAAAGAGGAATTATGGGATAGAGTACTTCCCTACAGAAAGACTGTCTATTCTTTTGGGAATTCTAACCCTCACAATGCATTCTCTCCAATACAGTCCAGCAGCTTCCAGGATATCTCTAACTAACAATTTTCTGATGGCAGTTTACATTTATCAGCAATTGCTATGAGAACCCAAGATTGAGAAAAGCATAAAACTAGGGATATAATACTTCTTGTGATTGCTAGATTAATCCATAACATGAGGGATTATGTCTTCATGACTTCTCTTCTCAAACTCATGCATGTTTTAGGAGAAAAATTAATAAAACAAAATAAAGATCATGCAAGTTGGAAAAGTTCTTCAGAATAGGAATCAATTATGTTATGATTATGGAGGTAAAAGGTGTAGGGGGTGCTGCATTAACGTACATGGAACCAGTTGTTATGTCCAAGCACACCCAATAAGTTAAGGGTTATATTAAACAAAGTTTGGTCACTTTTTCTCAAGTAGGCTTTATTGGTGTTGAAAAGTGAAAAAAGATTGATACTAGGAGCAAATCAGCCCCTTGGCAGAACCTCACAGTATTTGAACACAGAAGAGAATCTTGTTTTCAGCTTTGCTACCCTAGAATTATTTTTTCTTCCAGGGCACACAGTTTTAGAGAAACTGACAGAGGCTAAACAAAGTTAGAGGGAACTAATATGTAAATTAGCCCAATCTAAGGATTTACAAAAGGCAGTCAGTATTACTTCTTATAGAATTGATATTTATATTTGCTCCATAAGACAATCTCTATACATATTGGGGTATTTGGGAGGCAAACTCAATAGTCAGAAGTTGGTTGTGGAGAATGTCATTAGAGGTCATTTGTCTTAAGAGCTGTTTCATTCATTTGATGAAAATAATCATGACAACAAAATCTGATAAAAACTATTCCCATCCTAATATATAAAAACCCTAGGTCCATCATGACCAGAGGCCTGACCAACTGGAAGTCAGTCCTGTAGTCAGCGTTGGGTTGCCGTGGTGACCCAGCACTGACTGCTGAGGGGGCTGCGAATCAGGCCCGGAGAGAGGCCTGAAGAGAGAAGCAGGATCTGATCCATAGCCTATGTGGCAGCTGTTGATCAGCACTTGCCTCTCTCTTTCTCTCCATGCCAGGCCAGCAGCCACACCTTCATTTCTCTCCAGGCCTCCACACCTTTCTGATCAGGCCCCATTGATAGGCCCAGAGACACTGACTGGAATAGACACTGACCAATTAGAACCAAATCTCGGTGAAGTATGAGGAGCCAATGGCTGCCTAGGAGGCGGAGCTACTGACTGGCATAGAAACTGACCACTCAGAACCAAATCTGGATCAACTGTGAGGAGCCAATGGCTGCTTAGGAGGCGGAGCTTTTGACGCTGACTAGCATAGAAACTGACCAATCAGAACTAAATTGACTGGGAGAGGAGGGCAGTTGGGGGCGAGATCAGGCCTGCAGGGGAGGGCAGTTAGAGTTGATCAGGCAGGCAGAGGCAGTTAGGGGTGATCAGGCTGGCAGGGGAGGGCAGTTGGGAGCAGCCAGGCCGGCAGGGGAGGGCAGTTGGGGGTGAGATCAGGACAGCAGGGGAGGGCAGTTGGAGGTGAGATCAGGCAGGCAGACAGAGGCAATTAGGGGCGATCAGGCAGGCAGAGAGGTAAGGGGTGATCAGGAAGGCAGGCAGGTGAGCAGTTAGGAGCCAATAGTCCCAGATTGCGAGAGGGAAGTCCGACTGCTGGTTTAGACTGACAGTCAGACATCCCCCAAGGGGTCCCTGATTGGAGAGGGTGTGGGCTGGGCTGAGGGAACCCCGCCCCCCCCACTCCGTGCACAAATTTCATGCACCAGGCCACTAGTTTATATATATAAAAGGCTAAGTGACTGACCATATGTACGTCTGACTGTCCAGTACATATGATGCGCACTGACAATTTAAAAATAAACGTTGACTTGTGCATCCATGATGCATATAAAGCTCTCGCTGACGCCAATCTAGACAGAGTAGGAATATTCCTACCTGAACCCTTTTTGGCCAATGGTCAATTATATATTGCTTTCTCTTGAGTTTGAAGAGCATGTGATGTTAAAGTTGGAGATACTTCATCACAAGGGAAATTAGTAGAGCACTCTGAAAGTGTTTTTACGCTTAATGTGGTATACAGGGAGATATTAGAATAAGTTTAATCAATTTATCAGTCATTGTTTTTATCAATGTTGTTTTTAGATCATGTTTTTATTGTTTTTATATCATATTTTGTGGCTTTATATCATGCTTTTGTTGTTTTTATATCATGTCTTTGTTGTGTTATGTCATGTTATTATTTATTTATTAATCAATTTATATATTATTTTCATATACATTTTACTAATTTTCTTTCATCTCTGACATTTCTATTATAGAGAAAGGGCGACCAGTGATATTAAAATATTTCTTCTAATTAATTTCCTTTCAATGTGCACAAATCTGTGCACTGGGCCACTAGTCCTTTTATAATTACCATCTCAAAGGACAGGCCTTTGAGTGTCTTTTGGATAAACAGTTGGATGAAATCTCACTTTTTGCTCACGGATTTCTAGGATCCTTGCATATATCTAAACTTTTGTTAATATTAATAGGATTGTTCAGCCTTTTTTCCTTTTCTCCAAAATCTGTATTTAATTATAATTTTATGAAAAAAAGTAAGCATAAATAAAAATGTAGCAAATATAACAAAATGTAGAAAATATAACAGATACCCATAATATATCAATCTTCCCACTGAAGTAAATTATAATATTTTGTGATATTTGCCATAAAATGTAGATTTTGAGTAGATTTCTTCTGTCAAATTAAGGAAGTTCTTTACTATTTCTTGTTTGCTAACAATTTTTATCCTGAATGAACCAATCATTTTTCCATTTATGTATTCAAGAGGTTTGGCACAATGTATTCAAGAGGTTTTTTGTGTTTTTGTGTGGTTTTTTACTATTATGAATTTGATTGGCTCCTAATTAGAAGGTTTACTGCTATTTCAGTGTGTTTAAATGTATATCTTTTGCATAAATGTATATATTCTGATCCTGGATTACATATTCATTGTAGAGCAGGTTGGAAATCTTCCTTTTGTTTTGTAGTCTTCATATTATATAAACTTCATCTGTTTCTTAGAAGTTGAGGTTTGGGAAATGTTTTCTTAAAGTTTTGTGGCCTAAGCCTTTGGGAAGGTTATGTGTGCATATGTCTGTATGTATGTGCAACAGGTTGGATAGGTGGTTGGATAGGTGGTTGTGGATGAACTATGAACTAGGGATATGGAATTTTATTGATTATTGACGCATCTTTATTACTTAAAATTCTTCTAAAGTCAATTTAACAAATGCTTATGTATTTTAATTGTTTATTTAATCTAAGTTGTCAAATTTATTGATATGAATCCTTCACATCATTTTTGTTTTTAATCTTTACTTTGTAGATACCTAAGTTTTTAAACTATAAATTGATTATTTATACCTTTTCTGATTTTACTAGAAATATCTATATTTTATAAGTATTAACAAAACTTTTGGTTTTATTAATTTCTTTAGTGTTTATGTTTTCAATTATTTCTGTTTTATGTAAAAGTTTAGTATTTTATTTTCTCTGGGTTTATTCTGTTATTTTACTAACTCTTTGAGTTGAATGTCTAACTTATTTTAATATTTTTATTATATAATGGGTGCATTTAAGATTTTACCTTACTTCTGATTAAGACTTTACCCATTTTTTTTATATTATACATTTGATTCTGCTTAGGTCTTTAAGTTCTAAAGTATGTTGTGATTTTTGTTGTAATTTCCTCATTTATATTTGTATTAGGAGTTTATTTTTATCTCTGTCTAAAAATTTTATGAACATTTTAAGAATTGCCAATTTCTAATGTAATTCGATAATGCAAAGTTAAAAAACAGTGTGACATTTATTCTTCAACATTTGCTATTTGGATGATCTTGAACACTGTGGACCAGAAGACAGATTTGAAGCTATGTAAACAGTTAGGTACAAAGACAATCTGCATTCTGAAGGTTAACATAATTTAGTTTCTGGTCCAATCCAGAATGCAACATTGAACTTTTCTCTCCTCTTTAGAAAAATAACATTTTTTTCCAAGTAGTTTTTACTTACTATCAGGGTGAAGAAGTATAGTTGGGATATAGATAAGTACTGTATAAAGTGGAAGAGAGTGAGCTTTAAGCACCAGGCGGTCTTGATTCAAATCCAGCTTTGATAATAGGGCATTGGGCAAGTAACTTCAAATCTCAATGTTTGCTCTTTATTTTATCAATACGGAGCTTACACAGTTTTCATCATCATCTACTCTTGTAGAAATACATGCAGTGATTCATACATTGGTAGAACAACTGTGTGGAAAGATCATTTTACTAGGTGAGAAGGTGGGCCTTGTTATGGCTTTGTGGTCTCTCCCTGTGTGATATTATGGCGATATCAGAATTTGAAATGGCTACTTTCCTAGACCAGGTACATACTTTCTAATAAAATTTGCTAGAAGACTTCAAAAGGCAATTTTCTCTCTACTTTGATATTTAATAAAGTGGTAGGAAATGAGTTTGGTGTTTGTTTTTTTCCCCACTGTTGGTTACCTAAAATACTGAAATCTGCAGTGCTGTAAGTTTCCCTTTGGGCAGCCATGAAATTAACTATGTTTTTCTCACATATGAAGCAATATGGTGATGGTCCATTAGCTTTGGTTTCATCAGCATCTATTGCTATTTTGGGAATCTGTCTCTCCCCAACCCCAGATGGGGCACAGGACTGTGAGTTCTGAGTCTCTGAGATGCTGGTGGTACTATGGAAACCTGAGCGGCTGACAGACGTACCAGTTCACTTATAGGGCCTCTGCAGTGCACTCATGTTCCTGTGAGACAGCCCAGGCCATGCTGGTCCAAGGCCCAGGAGCCCACAGCTGTGGCTGATTAGCTAGTGTGTTCTCTGAGACAATCCCAGAGACACTGAGGTGGGTGGAAGTGTGCATATTCAAAATGTGGGCACTTAAATGTTTCTCAGTGACCTCCCATTGAGGGTATAAGGCAAAGTAAGGAAGCATTTTCTTCCCTTTTTCATGGGTAGCCCCACTCTGTGCCTAAAGAGGGGAATAGATCTTAGTCGTTTCCTTGGTTTCAGAAAAAGAAATTGTCATGAGTTTGCCATATTTTTTGTGGTTGCTTTAAATAGTTGTTTTTGAAGTTCTGTGGGTATTTGCCTATCTTGGCAGATTCCACATCAGAAAGCATATGTCACTCAAAAATAGCGAGACCACAAATGCTTGAACTTTTTTCTAAGTGACTTATTTTAGTGCATTTCATTTATAAATATAATACTAAGGTTTTTATAGTCTCAAGAATGCACTATTTTTTTGTGGAATATGGAGAGCAGAAATCAACCAGTTTTTCTGAGGTGAAGATTTATCTATGTCTTTTTTTTCCTATGGCTTTGAAAGTAATTTTTTAAATTATTTTTTATATATTTTATTGATTTTTTACAGAGAAGAAGGGAGAGGGATAGAGAGTTAGAAACATCGATGAGAGAGATCGATCAGCTGCTTCCTGCATGCCCTTCCCGGGGATGTGCCCGCAACCAGGGTACATGCCCTTGACCGGAATCGAACCCTGGACCCTTGAGTCCGCAGGCCGACGCTCTATCCACCGAGCCAAACCGGTTCGGCAATTTTTTTATCCTCAAGAAAATGTATTATGAACAGCAGGATTGTGAGGCCCCAGTAGAGATCGTGTGTGAGCAAATACGTCTTCATTTGTTGTTTTATAACAAGCCTTGCTCTCAGCAGCGGGCAGAGAATTCCTGCTCAACCAAATGTTGCCTTTGCACAATCATTCTTAGCTTCCAAGTGATCAAAAGGACATTGCATATTCATTTCAAATGTGTTATTTGACTTACTGTGACTAGAGACATACCCAACTATGAATTTTTAAATTCATGGATTATTTTTAAAAATTTGCCAATTCTTTTAGAAAAAAAAACAAACACCAACTTGTGAAATAGAGAAAGTATTGAGCTCTGAAAGATAGGATGGGGAGAAGTAGAAGGAAAAAAGAAGTGAGTGAGTGTTCTCTGTAGTCAATGTATTTGTCTTAGAGAAATAATCCTGAAGGGGAAAGAAATGTGGCTTACCTTAAGCCCATGAAAGGTGTCCAGATTTTATCTAATATTAAAACTCATCACAGGTGCCAGGTGGCTGTCAGGATTCTGAGATAATATTAACTTTCATTTCATGGCAGTGCTCTGCCAATACTGGTTTTACATTTAACAGAGTCCAGTTCTTCATCTCACCTTCAGAGCCCCTGAATTCCAGGTTTATTGATCTGGTGTCAATCAAACATGCTTTATTATCTGAGCCCTTGCCTCCCCTAACTGTCTACAGTCCCTGAGAGAGGGCACTGTTAACCCTGAAGGCCAGGTGTAACTGGGCCAGTGTGGGTGGGGCATGAGTGCTCATTGAGAGAGTTCTTGGTCGTGGAGCTTCTAGGTCCTGGTGCTCACCTGCAATGCCAGTAAGTGTGCCAGAAAGAGATCCTTAAAGCGGCACAGGCCTCAGGAGGGGGTGGAAGTAGTGATTCCAATGCTGGGGAAGATGACAGAACTGCTTTTTTTCCCCAGTGATATTGCAATATTGGTGTTTTATTTAAAAAGTGAACACAGGCCCAAACCGGTTTGGCTCAGTGGATAGAGCGTCGGCCTGCGGACTGAAAGGTCCCAGGTTTGATGCCGGTCAAGGGCATGTACCTGGGTTGCGAGCACATCCCCGGTGGGAGATGTGCAGGAGGCAGCTGATCGATGTTTCTCTCTCATCAATGTTTCTAACTCTCTATCTCTCTCCTTTCCTCTCTGTAAAAAAACAATAAAATATATAAAAAAAAGTGAACACAGTTTATTTAACAAATTATCAAATTTCATTACTTCATGCTTCCCAAATGGTAACTTTTGAATAAAATGTATGTAATTCAAGTTATAAGAAATAAGAGTCAAGCAAACATGCCATTTAAATATAAATTACTGGACACTGAGTGGCATCTCTGGGCTCTGCTGTTTATTTGGACTCCATTCCCCTCCATCCTGGCATGAATGAGATCATTTCGGAGTGTGGACAGTCAAATTTGCCTCAAATATCTTCCAGTCATTGAGTTCCCCAGTGGAGTTGTCACTGCTATTGCCTCTGGGTAACTTGTCTACTCTGGCCAGAGAGTCTGGTTTTAGCAGATTCGATTGTTTTGCTTGCTGTCTCCAAAGAAGTGAAGGTGAGGCATTTGCCTGTGCAGTGGACTCCTCCAGCTAGAGGAGTCCCTCCCAGGACTTTTGTGGGAGGCAGGATAACAAATATTGAAGGTGGTAAGTGACCAAGAGGAGCAGGAATGGCTTGCATTGATGATGTCAGGAAAGGGGGCTGGGCAGGAAGCGGGAGAAGAGGTTATTAGAGACAGATAAAAATAACCAGAAGTTGCTGACCAATGTCTCAAACATTTGCATGACCGCAACAAAAGTACCAATGTTTCAGTTTTTAAAAATAGCAACGTAAAAGGTTGTGGTTTTCAGTCATGGCTGCACATTGGGAAGCTTTCAAAATATTGAGGCTTGGGTGGCCCCTCTCCTCAGGGATACTGATTCAATTATTTTGAGTTGTGTGGCTCTCTCTTCAAACATATAAAACCTTCCCAGGAGATTCCATCATGCAGCCAGTGTTACCAACTGCCGTTGTAAGTGAATATCAGGATTTTGAAAATCAGTATTACAATCATGAAATGGAAAGTGCAGCTGTTACCTTTATTTTAACCAAAGAAAAACAGGCTCATTTTTAAAGAGCATCTTCCAGGTGCCAGGCATGGTGCTGAGTAGTTATATTTCCTTTTCTCATTTTCATAGTAATACTCTAAAGTGAGGATGTGAATCCTATTTAAAAGATGAAGAAAGAGGAGCTTAGGAAGGAGAAATAATGTGCCCAAGATGACGCTGTCTGCGGAGGTAAAGCTAGCAGCTAGGACTCAACCCAGGTTTATGTGATTTGTCTGGTCCAGTCTACAACCCAGGCATATGCCCTGACCAGGAATCAAACCATGACCTCCTGGTTCATAGGTCAATGCTCAACCACTGAGTCATGCTGGCCAGACTTTTCTTAATTTTTCTTTAAGACCTAATTGTAAAGTGTAATTTACTGTGGATTGCTTGAAGACCTTCTTTTGTGCCTTATATTTAGGGATAAGAAAAAAACCTGTATGTTCTAATTAATATAATCTGTAAGATTGCTCAAAATCAGGGATCAGCAAATTATAACCTACTCTCTGTTTTGCATGGCCTCGAGGTAAGAATGGTCTTTACATTTTTATATGGTTGAAAAAAAATAAAGAAGGTTATTTCATGATCCATGAAAATGATATGAAATTCAATGTTTGTTGACCACAAATAAAGTTTTATTGAGAGATAGTTACGCTCATTTATTTATGTATGACCTCTGGCTGCTTTCACATGACAGCAGCAAAATTGAATAATGGTGAGACTGAGACCATTTTGGCAACATAGCCTAAAATACCTACTATTTAGCTATTTACACACAAAAAATTTTTAACTTCTGCTCTATAGTAAAACCTGATAGAAAATCTTAATGTACAAAACTGACATATAGTGTAGAGAATGTTTATTCACCTTTAAAATTTTATAACAACAAAAAACAATTTGCAAGATTCTTTGAAGGCATGAGCTACACAATGCATTTAAGCATTGGTTTAAAAGTCATTAGGTAACCCTGAGGGTTGGTGCTTAGATAAATGTAAATTGAAAACACTATGAATCATTAGTCCCAAAAGATGAGTCATAGAAAAAGGTAAAACTTTTGCAAATGATTTCACTAGCAATTCATGATTAAATATAATGACTCCATTCATTTTTAGCTTTACTTGTAAATTAAGTAAATAACTGAATAGTTTTTTTCTGCTTTTGTTCTAAATTTTTAGTTCCAAAATTTCTATTTTTAAAGAATATTGGTATATTCATCAATGTTTTGAAAAATCTACCAACTTAGTGATACATTATCTTTGTTGTAGCAGCTATACCATGTGTTCCTTGGCTCACATGCATCAGAATCATCGTGGATGCTTATTTTAAATACAGATTCCAGGGTCCCAGACCAGACCTATGGGTTTAAAACCTCAGAGGACAGGATTCTGCCTTTCAACAAGCTTCCAAGGTGAACCTCATGCACGCTGTAGAGTAATACTCCCAGGCCATCTCATGCAAGAGAATATTCATGATCCCTCCTATGAACAAAGATTTAGAAGGACAGGCAAGCAAAGTGTAGAGATTCCTGCACAGAAATAGAACAATATCATGTCTATATTCCCAGGGCATATGATTGAAAGCAAACATGGAAACCATGATGTTATGGGAAGCAGATTCATCCAAGTAGACTGAGAAATAATAGAAATGAGGAATCTCATTAAAAGAATGGAAATGAGGATGGATTGCTGGTAGGTTTTTGTTTGGTTTGGTTTTGTGTGTGTTGTTGTTTGTTTTGCTTCATCAGAATATGATGGATTCCTTCCTGACATCCCGTCTTCATCCTAGAAATGGCCAAGTGTGACAGGAAGTTTTCATGTTCTCCTTCATCTCCACTCTCCATCACCTTCCATCCAGTCTGTCTCCATCACCTTCCATCTAGTCTGTCTCTGTCTGAGGAGGCTGCACTATATGGAATGCATCAAGAGACTGTGGAACCAACTCGGGCTAGCTGGGTCTTTGAACTCAAAGTCATTGCTCTGCTCGAGGTGGCCTTTTCTACGCAATACTCACTACCAACGTCTGTCACATGCTTATGATCCATCCCTTTGGGTCTGAGGCTAGTAAGAGTTCCATGGTTGCAAACCCCAGGTTAACTGCAAAATCCTTTATGTTCCTCTACAACGTGCCCGCATGTTTATATATTCTAAACTCTCTTTGAATTATTCTAATTTAACTAGGACATCTATATCTTGTTTGGACTCAACGGAAACAGCAGCAAATGTGTACAGGTAGGATCCAGAGGAGAGGGACATCATCTCCTCGGTGAGCAGAAGTTTAGTTTATCAGATAGACAACCCTCGCACATTCTGTTACCCCTGCCTAAGATACCTGTAAATTGATTACTCCTGGTCATTTTAGAAGACTTACCTTTAATGTCAACTTCTA
Source organism: Myotis nattereri (assembly GCF_964212035.1). NCBI lineage: Eukaryota > Metazoa > Chordata > Mammalia > Chiroptera > Vespertilionidae > Myotis > Myotis nattereri. Next base: position 52,425,052 of record NC_138085.1, read on the forward strand.
GATATGCCTTAAATGGCTTACCAAAATTAAATTAGTTCCCCCTTTTTTAACTTCTTATAATATAGTTGACTTTTCTTTAATTGAACTCATGCATGTTATAACAATTTATCTTTTAATACCTGTGTGTATCTCTCACACTGGACCTTGATCCATGGAAGAGCTTTGACTATTTTGTGTTTAACACCTGCCCTTTGCAAGTGTTCATTCAATTTTTATTGAGTAGGTGAATGAGTAAAATATAATTATCCTAGAAAATTTTACTATTACCCTTTTCCCCCTGGGAATACCTATGACATATATGAACTACATATATAACTTGCTATTTTCTGTGTGTCCATACACTCACAGCCTTTCATGTGACCAGTTATGCCAATGCCCAGAGAGATCTCTAAGTCTCAGGTGAATGGTTCTACTTGTCTTCCAGAAGCTGGTCTAGTATTTGAAACATTTGCTACAAGAAAGGAGGCAGGAACCTATCAAACAAATTTTCAATAATTGAAAAGTAATAATAAATCATACAAAGTAAGAACAATTACATGGTGTATATAGGACTGGTGCTGGGTTAAACTCAGTGAGTGCTCATTTACATTTTTCTAGCAAATGGGAAAAAAGAACCACTGGATTCCCCCATTCCCCTTTCCTTCTCTCCAAAGAATTTCTAACCAGAAACATTAGCAGGAATCTATCTATAGTTAAAGGCTTACCCTTAGGGAATTAGAGGTCCAGCCATTTAATTTTTTTGGTGTTAAATTTAACAAAAACTGCAAATTTTCATTTGCTAGTGGAATTGTCTTTCTAGAAACTTAGTAATATTTCCTAAATGAGTACTTCATGGACTAGATGAAAAGAAAAAAATTAAGCACTCCAAATATTTAGAGATAGAGCAACTAGTAAGAACGTCTCTTGAAACTCCTTATAATGTAAATTTCACTTTCTTTATGGCCTAAGACTTTGGGGGACAGAAATGTGAATAAGTTGTCCCTACAAGTCCATAAGTGATATTAGTCTTTCTTCCATTTCCATTCTCCATTTCCTCCATTCTCAGTCCTTACCCCATTTCAGTTATCCCCTTCATGGAACCAAATGTCTGGCTGGCCCCAAGGACTCATCTCTTTCTCTTCTTATAAAGGACTGCAGTTGGTGCAGTATTTCTTGCCAGCTGCCCCTTCAGCTGAGAAATGCAGATAATACCCTTCTCCAAGTCATCACAAGTCTAGAGACAATGTTTCTGTATCACATCAAATGCCACTGTGAAGAACAGAAAATCAATCAAAACCTTCCTACATTAGATTTCAGGAATCAAGAAAAAACTATTCAGGTTCTCTCTACCAATTTGCTAATATTTGAAATTCTTTTGTTAAAGACTTAAATTTAGTATTATAGGCTCTGTTCAAAAACAGTTTCCCTGTGTGAGGTAATGCATAGCACATTTTTATCATTTAGATTTCAATGGGAATAATACTGTCAGATGTATTTTGAAAGTACATGTTTATAGATATCTACTGGGAGCAAGAAAGCATGAGGATCCTTTAATAAGCAGAGAGGAGCAGAAAGGGGACATCTTGCTCTGAATATAAGTATCATCTACTTTTGCCTAGATATATCCCTTACTTTAGTCTCAATTTCAACTAACATTGTTACATTTTGTCAAATATAAAAAGCCTTGCAAGTAAAAAAATATGAAATGAATTTTGTCTGACTATGACTAAGTCATAGAAGCATTTACCTCATTATTAATAACCTATAATGTATATTTATATTAAATAACTAATATAAAAATGCATAATGTTTATACCTCTCTCCATCCTATATAATAAAAGGGTAATATGCAAATCGACTGAACAGCAGAACAACCAGTTGCTATGATGTGCACTGACCACCAGAGGGCAGACACTCAATGCAGGAGCTGCCCCCTAGTGGTCAGTGCACTCCCACAGGGGTAGCGCCCTGAGCTGGGCTCATGGCTGGTGAGCGCAGTGGCGGTGGCAGTAGCCTCTCCCGCCTTTGCTGCACTGCTAAGGATGTCTGACTGATGGCTTAGGCCCAGGAAGCGGGCCTAATCCATCAGGTGGACATCTCCTGAGGGCTTCAGGACTGCGAGAGGGTGCAGGCCAGGCTGAGGAGGGCCCCTCCCCGCCCTCAAGTGCACGAGTTTTCGTGCACCGGGCATATATATAGTTAAAACAGTACATGAGTACCCTTAACGTAAGTTAAAACAGTACATGGGTTCAGCATTATCCAAGGCAGTAGGATTTATAGGCAAGTAAGAACTCAACAGTATGTGTTACTTGGTACCATTACCCTTCAGAAATGCAAACATGGAACATGTATTAAGCACTTCAAAATTTGTGCCTCCATCTAGTGGTAACTGACAGAGATAATGTTTTTTCAATTGTTTGATTTTATAGGCACTGGGAGAAGATAAACAGAGAAGTTCTTGGTCAGCCAGCATCCATGACCAATTCAATTATATTTTATTGAGGAATAGAAAGTACAAAGAAAGGCTAGACATGCAGTCGGCAAAGTGACACCAAGGAACCTGGCCCATGTACAGTAGAACAGGCAAAAATTATTCAGGTTGGGACTGCCAGGGCTCCAAGCAGTATTTACTAGTATATACGGGAAATCTCATAGGACTAAAGGATGGGTGGTTTATTTGAACAGAAGGAATAAGGTCAGGGAGTTACCCCATTTACTCTCCTTGCTAAGAGCATCGGCTAATGCCCATCCTTCATCATGGCTTCCCAGAGTCAATCTTCATGATGACAAAGAATGTTTCTGTGAGAAGTCATTTTGGGATATGAAAGAATTCCTTAATTTTTAAAGTGAAATCCTAGTGATTAGGAATCTCAATAAAACTTAATCTTAAACACATATGAAGTAAAGGATACTATCTACTTCCAGACTCAGAAGCTTTCAGGGAGAAATGCTTAGTGGAGAGGGTAACTTTTAAAAAAATGTCTAAGTTCCCTGTCTCCCATTTTCTCAAGCCCTTCTTATATAAATTCCTTCCAGGATAAGGTAGGACAAGTTCCTGAAAGAGATAACCTAGGATTCCTTCTTAATGCAAAAAAAAAAAAATATAAACCTGGTTCCATTTTATCTTTTTTAATGTGATAAAAGAAAGAATTGCTTAAATTTCTCAAATATCAAATTTATCAAAAAGTGAGCTTCTATCAACTATGGATAGGAGAAACTAGTATGCTCATAACTATGACTGACCATAACATTTATAAATTTGTATAATTAAATTTTATCCTGTTATTTTTGAGTTACCTCAGTGGTGGAAGAATCTAATAGAGAACTTACATATGCTGTTCCTTAGGCTTCTCCTGCTCTTGAAGAGGACAATGACCTGAAAATACCATTTCTCAAAGAACTTCTCACAGATTCCATATACAACTAGGACAATTTCTAATTTTTTATCTTATTTTTAAATTTCTGTCTTAAACCATCAATATTTTGATTCTTGACTTGAGTTTGCTTATTTAGTTTCTCACAATATAATAGTGATAATGGCGGTAGTCCAATTTTTCTTTGAAAAATACTTCATTCATGTATTCTTTCTTTCACTAATTCTGATTTAAATAAAAGCATTCTTTCTGGATTCAAATTGTTTTTGGCTCTAGCACATAGCTTTGCTGCCTATGCATTTATTTATCAAATGCTTATTTGTTATCTATCATGTCTGAAGTTAGGAGCTGAGGATGCAGTTATAATTTTGGACTAGGTAGGAAGGACTTTGTAGGAGTTGTGTCTTCAAAAATATTTATGCTGGCTGGTGGCTCAGTTGATTGGAATGTCATCCTGTATACCAGAAGGCTGGGGGTTCTGTTACCAGTCAGGACACATACCTAGGTAGTAGGTTCCATCCCTGGTCTGGGCACAAATGGAAGACAAATGATCTGTCTTCCTCTCTTTTTCTCTCCTGTCTCTCTCTCTCTCTCTCTCTCTCTCTCTCTCTCTCTCTCTCTCTCTCTCTCGAAAAGCATATCCCCAGGTGGAATTCACACACACACACACACACACACACACACACACACACACACACAGAGAGACGTGTGTGTGTGTGTGTGTGTGTGTGTGTGTGTATGCCAAGTGCCAGTCCTTTAAGTTCAGGAAGAATTTCTTCAAGGAGCTAGCTCTCTTTCTTTTTGTAGTTGTAACTTATCCTCCCTGCAGGATTCTGCCTGCTATAGAAGCAGCATTCCCTACCAGCTCTTACCTAACCAATTCGGTCATTTTGAGAGTAGATCACACTGTTATAAAACACACCCCTAAGCCTGAGGGGTAGCCAAGTGGAGCTGTTCACGAAGATTATAGAGGGAATTTAGGCACTTAGTCTGGGATGTCCACATGGCATCTGTGAGGCCACTGAGGCTGGATACAGCCTGGTTAGGAAATAAAAGATCATGAACAAAGGCCACCAGCCAGGGGTGATCAATAGCTCTCTGTGCTATCAAGCTGAGGATCACATAAAGTAGGATTTTATTGGGCAGTCTAGTAGCTCTATTTACAACTTTAAAATATTCACATAGATGTTATGTTGACTCCATTTATTCTCTTGCCCCCGCCCCTGAAAAGGTTTAGGATGGGCCTGTTGATGCCCTCCCCTGCTCTGCTGGGCACTGCTGCCTCTCACCAGCCCCCTGGCCCTGCTGCTCTTCCTTGGCTGCTCTTGCTGCTTCTCTGAACCAGGGTGTTTACCTTGGTTCTTCTTAGGAAGGGCTGGAACCCTCCTGGTATTTGGGAAGCACGCTTGGCTCCAGGTCTGTCTTTAGTGTTCTCACCTTTCAGAGGGGAGCCCAGGCAACTGTGTGTGCTCTGAAGTTTGGAAGATACATGGAGTGAAATACCTTTCTGTTTGAATATACAGACTTCACGGGACTCAGGTTCCAAAGACAGAAGACAAATTCCCACAACAGATAGTAGCACACTGTGAGGAAATCAAAGTTAAGTAATTTGCCTAAAGACGTATAGAAATAAGTGGCAGAGCTACGCTTGGATCTGTGTTTCTGATATCAAATCTAGGGCTCTGTATGTGATCCCAGGCTGGCACTTGGTTTTATTTATCAGCACTTAATTACTTCCTTTTGAATTATTCTCTAATTGTTTTACTCATGTTTATTTGACTTGTCTCTTAGGACTGTAAACATCTGAGGGCAAAATCAAACATTTCCAGGGTATTATTTCACCCAGAGCACAGAGAATCATGCTGAGAAAATAGCAGATGCTCAGGATAAATTGTTGAATAGCATAAGCCTGGTCTTTGGGATAATAATCTGCTCTATCAAACATCAAAAGGCTTCAGAGTCAGAAAAACCTAATACAATTCCCTGCAACACCACTTAGTATTTGTGGGGTCTTAGACAAATTGCTTAATCTAATAACTGGTTTGTTCAAGCATAGTAAAAAAAAAATGTACCTAATGGAATGATTAGGATAATTCAAGGTAAAATGTAGAAAGAATGTTAATATGCTCTTAATAGATATACTAGCTAGCATCATCATTACTTTCTAATCAAATTTCAGAAATTGCCTGACATATTACATTTTGCCTTTTCACTAAAGAGTCCATTTGCCTGATAGCCAGGGACAAGAACTCACTTTATACATGGTATATGTGTTAGCAAGCAGCTGGCCCACTAACTCCATGAATATTTAAATGCTGTTTATAGCTCCAATGGATCTATTTCTTTATTAACATCAGTGATAAAAATTTAGTAGAAACCAGGGTATGTTGCATAGAATCCAATGGATCAGGAAGAGCTAAGCATCTTCATTTCTGGACATAGTGGACATGGGCTCAGGTGGGCTGAGCTGGCATGAACAGGAGATCTATAGCCACAACTTCGGCTTCAGCCCACTCCGTTTTACAAGGAAAACCTTCAGCAATACCCAGGGGCATTATCTATAGCACGGTGCCACCCACCTTTTGTCCTTTAGTAAACACCTTCTCGGGATTTAAAATATAAAACCATGATTCTCTTTTATCTAAAAACTTAGTCCTTGTTTCCTATTTTTTTGAGGAAGAAGTTACAAAAACTCTTTTTATTATAAATGAGATCCATAGGGGTCCATTTCATCATCTCATCATATCTCTTGAAATTAACACTTGTATAACACCTCAAAGTCTTTAAAAAGAAGCACTGTTTAAAGATAAATGTTCCTGCATTTCTACTGTGTAATATGTATTAGATTTGTTTGAAAGTTCCTTTAGGACAGAATCCCTGCGTTTTTCCCATTACATATAGCTCATTGCTTAAATACATGCTGTGAAAACCATGGCAGGCAAATGATCCCCGGACCCCTCCCCATCATGCTTGTAATTTTCCACCAAACATCAAATATTTTATATTTCTTACAGGCCACAGACAGGCCACCTGCCAGTTAAGAAACCTATTGAAAGAATTGACTGCAGTTCAGCATCTATCTGTCAGCTCCAGGTATATTGTGCAAAATAAAAGGCTTAGGTAGTCAGCAGACAGGGAAAGTAGAAACGTCTTTGTTTGTTGGCAGAAATAAAATGTGTCTTGTCATAGGTGTTGCTACCACGTATTAATCACCCCGGCTGGGGAACATGGTGCTCTGTGCTATAAATATTGATAGATTGCCCTGCACTGACTTGAGAGCTCAGTATTGATACAGACTTTTATAAAGGATGCTCAGGTGTTCTCTACCCTCCTTTTGGATGCTTTGCAATCTATGCATCACCAACTAATTAATTCCCTATTCAGTCCCCAAAAGTCTAAAAAAACCTTCCATGTATTTCAGGAATACAGTTGAATCCCCTCTCTCTTTTCCCCTGAACACCTAATCCTTTTATCTTTTCCACTATATATAGTGTTTGACAGCAGCCACAGCTTCTGCTGGCTGGCTGCCTGTCTGGTGGAGTGAAAGGTTGTCTGGCATCGGCTGCTGGTAAGCAAACATCCAGGCCATTTCAGCTGCAGGGACAGAATTTTGTGCTTGTGATGCTATTTTCATTTCAGGGGACACTTTCCAGTCATCACGTTGACAGTCTTTCTCAAAGTTGCATGCAGACCACAAGAACATTGTTCTGTTCTGAAGATGGAGCAAATATTGGTGCTCACAATGGCAAAATGCCAGTTGTCTTATAGCACATATATTGTTTCACAATTGTTTGCCAATCCTTGCTAATCACAAGACCAGACTGAAGTCAAAATAGGTTCCCATCATACAATAATAAGGATTAGTTGTTTAAGCAGACTATATTGTGAACTCTGTCTGCAATAATATATGTATATTTTCATCCAACAAACATTTAGCATCCAAAATACATCAGATACTATTCTCAGTACTTTTGCATATAATGATGAGCAAGTGAGGAAGACAGACAAGGTTCCCATAATACGATCTCCAATTAAATTTTTTAAAAAAGGAGCACATCAGTTATAAAGTTTATTCAGAACATTAAAATAGAACAGGAGACTGGCATTTACTATAGATTGGTAGTCTGCCATAGTCCAAAGTGTAAACCTTTAAAAGTTGCCAGCAGCTTGCAGAAGGTGTAAGAGATGGGCCCAAGCAGCATGTATAGCTAATGCAAAGGCTTTCGTGTGGGAATGTGTGGCATTTTGAGGAACAGTTTGGTAAATAACTTTGTGTATTTTTTTTAATATTAAATGACAAGAGAGGCAAAGCTGACTGAGGCTATGTGAAAAGAGAATGGGGGACCTCAAAGAAACTGGGTGGAAGTAATTCTTTAGATACATTTCACAAAAAATAACTTTAAGAACGTCTATAACGAGGACTAAGATCACCCAGTCTTATTTGAGATGAGGATTTTGTTGGTCCTCTATCTGAAAAGCCTATCCCAGTACCTTACTTTGGATAAAAGCCCATATGCCTTGGAAAGCAGTAATAATCCCTCGTTGGTATCCTTTTTTAGTGCGTGGCAGTTGAAGAAACTAATAAATATTGGGTGTTCAGATATTATAGATGATATCAGTGAGTAAACAAAAGTGAAAAATCTGACTCTTTATCCCAATTTGGAAATGTAGAGGAGTTGGAAAGATATGTAGAATGTTGTGTCTTAATCTGTACCATTTTGTCATTCTGAAGAACTTGGAGAGAGAAATGTTTAAGGAAGAAAGAGGCTTATGATTGAGAATATTACTTAAAATTTCTCTTAGATCTTTATTTTACAATATTTGGAAATGAACATGCCATGAGGGAGACTGATGAATTGTAGTAACTAGGCTAACTAATTTGACTTTCTTTTGTGGTCTCATAGTAGTAAATATGCTTATTCCCGGAGGACTAAATATTTTGTAATGAACAGTAGAACATGCTTCAGATTATCCCCTCAGGGAAGCATACATTTAAAAATAGGTCATATTGGCCCTGGCTGGTGTGGCTCAGTTGGTTGGATGTTGTCCCATGCACCCAAAAGGTCATTGTTTTGATCCCCAGTTAGGACACATGCCTGGGTGCAGGCTCCATCCCCAGTGAGAGGGCCTACAGGAGGTAGCCAATTAATGTTTCTCTCTCTCTCTCTCAGTCTCTCTTTCTCACTTCCTTCCCCTTTCTCTAAAATCAAATTTTTAAAAAAAAATTTTAAAAATAGGTCATATTTACTGAATTTGTTTGACTTTATTTATAAAGGGAGATTTTATTTCAGGCAATTTTGGGGGTTTCAATATTTTTCCTGGACCTAACCTATCACATTCTCCCTAAATATTTCTGCAAATCATGACTATTATATTTGGGGAGAAATTCCTTTAAGAAATGGTCTGAGAAATGCAATTAGTCTTTTTTAGTTAGGGAAGTCGCTCAGGGGATTTTCTGTAATCAAGGTTTGATAAGACAACTGAAGAAAAGTTTTTACATTTAAATGACAAGTGACAGCTTAAGAAAGACAGCTTAGATCCCTATGCCTATCTGTAGTAGCGTAAAGCACAGAAAGATAAAATAATTCTGACTGAAGGCCATATTAAGGAACCTGGCTAAGGTGGGGACTAGATTATAGAGTCTGATCACAGGCGTTATGCAGAAAATGAATTTCATAGATAAAATGTGAATTGTACAAAGCAGTCTATCCAACACGGGAAGAACCTCACAGTACTTACAGATTTCATTTGGAAGAAGTTAAAAATATTGGGGTATTTCAATTTAAGTGGCCCGATGAATGGCAATAAGGTAAAAATATTTGGTATCAGGCATTTTGTTTGTTCTGTTTGTTTGTTTGTTTGTTTTTGTTGTTGCTGTTAATCCTCACCCTAGGATATTTTTTCTATTGATTTTTAGAGAGAAGTGGAGGGGAGGCAGGGGGAGATGAAGACAGAGAGAAACATTGATGTGAGAGAGACACATCAGTTGGTTGCCACCCACAGGTACCCTGATCCAGGGGCTGGGGATAGTCTGCATTAAGGTCTGTGCCCTTGACCAGGAATTGAACTGAGACCCTTTGGTCAGTGGGCAGTTGTGCTAACCACTGAGTGAAATTGGCCAGGGTAATATCAGGTAGTTTTATTGAAATAAAATTATACTATTTTTTTTCAAGAACTTTAGCAAAACAATAGGAATTTCAATTAATTGCATTCTTTGCAAAACACAGTGTTTCAGTTCTGCATTGGTAAGGCACTAAACATTTGTGAATATTTTCAGCCTCTGCTGAATTTTGATTAAAAAGAGAAGAATGGGCATTTTGATACTTTTTATGTTTTTTTTTCTTCAGCCTTCTGAACTTTCCAAAATAGAACTGTCAATTGAATTGTCTTTTCTAGTTGAAGGGCCTGTACCTGAAGAAATATGACAAAATGAGCAAAACAAGGTCCCTGCCCTTAATATGTTCAATCTAGAGGTAGACCTGGAGTCAACCAAGCAGACCTGAAGAGTACAATACCTGAAATGAAGGAATTGACAGCAAATTAGCTAATACAGAAAAACAGATGAGTGACCTGGAAGACAGACTAGTGTAAATCACTAATCAGAGCAGCAGAAAGAAAAAGAGATTGTTATAAAGTAAGGATAGTTTAAGGGACCTCTATAACATCACGCATTTAAACATTCACATTATGGGGATCCAGGAGATGAAGAAATAGAAAGAATCAGAAACTTTATTTAAAGAAATAATGGCTCAAAACTTTCCTAACCTAGGAATGGAAATAGACATAAAGGTCCAGGAAGCACAGAGTTCCAAACAAGATGAACCCAAAGAGACCCACACCAAGACATATTGTAATTAAAAGGGCAAAAGTTAAAGATAAAGAAACAACCTTTAAGGAAGTAAGAGGAAAAAATGAGTTATATGCAAAGGAAACCTCATCATAAGTCTATCAGATGATTTCCAAGGAGAAACTTTATAGGTCAAAAGAGAATAGTGGGATATTTTTTAAGTGTGGAAAGAAAGGAACCTAGAATAATTTACTCAGCAAGGTTATCATTCAGAATTGAAGGAGAGAGAGAATTTCCCTTACAAGTAAATACTAAAAGCTTCCATCATCATTTAACCAGCTTTACAGGAAATATTGAAGGGTCTTCTTTAAGCAAAAATGGACTGGCCATAACCATAAATAAGAAAATATGAGAAATGGAAAAAAAATATCACCAATATAGCCAAATATAAAGATAGCGAATCAGACATAAAAACCTATTATGAAAGTCAAAAGAGAAAGTATTAAACTCCATTCAAACTGCAATAAGTAGTTAGGAGATACATACAACATGATCTAAAACATGACATTAAAAACAGAAAGCATGGAGGGGTGTATGAAATGCAATCTTTATAATATATTTAAACTTAAATGCCTATCAGCTTAAAATAGACTGCTATAGATATGGAATGATGTATAAACCTTACAGTAACCAAAAACCAACAAAAGATATACAAAGAAGAAATAGAAAGGGACCCAAGCAAAACACAAAGAAAATTATCCAATCACAAGGGAAGAGCTCAAAAGAAGAAAAAAGGAACAGAGGAGAATTATTAAAAAAAAATTTTAAATGGTAATAAGTGCATACTTATCAACAATTACTTTATTTCTAATACGTTTTTACTGATTTTTTTTTTTAGAGAGAGAGGGAGCGAGAAATAGAAACATTGATTGGCTGCCTCTGCATGCCCCCTACTTGGGATCAAGCCTGCAACCAGGGCATGTGCCTTGACTGGTAATTGAACCAGTGACCTCTTCAACAATTACTTTAAATGTAAATGAATTATTTGAAGGAAACTCCATACTGTTTTCCACAGGGGCTGCACCAGTCTTTATTCCCACCAGCAGTGCACTAGGGTCTGCAGCTTTCTTCAATACACAATCAGGGTAGAAATTTGCTTTCAGTCTTTGGTTGGAGACTATAATCTAATCTAGTTTTCTACTCCTAACAAAAGCCTGCTTTTGGTAATTTAAAACTGTCATAAACCCTTCTGGAATGGCACAGTTGTTTGCTTTTTGTCCCATGCATCAGCAGGTCACCAGATCCATTCCTCGTCAGGGCACATGCCCTAGTTTCAGGCCCAATCCCCAGTGGGAGGCAGCATGCAGGAGACAGTTGATCAATGTTTCTCTCTCTCTCTCTCATCAGTGTTTCTATCTCTCTCTCCCTCTCCCTTCCTTTCTCTGAAATTAATAAAAATATTTTTTAATTAGAAATATTTTTAACAACTCTCATTAAAACTGTCATAAATTAGATATCAAGAACTTTCCCTATAAGCTTGCCTAATACAATCACCTTCATTTGGTTGCATTATATGTTTAACCAGGTAGCATCTCATGAAATGACCGAGAGTTTCCTGTAAATCCCAGCATAATGTCCATTGGTCAAACAGGATTTCTTCTATGCAATCCCAAATGAAAAATTAAGTCTAGAAGTTATAATTGGAAAATCTTCATCTCATGTAATTAAACGGTGAGTTTCCCACCACACTTCTCACTATGAGTGTAAACTTACCATGTTTTTGCCTTTTATCTGGCTCTCAGGAAGTCCAGAGGCAGGTTCCCAAGTTCAGTCATGTAAACATCATTACCCACCATGGCTGGTACCTTTAATTCCTGTGGGGTGTTTGTTTTTGTTTTTTTCAGTTATTATTTTCCTTACCTGATTTATTAATCTCCATTCCAGTGCCCTCCTTTTGTATACTTAATACATAGTTTTAAAAGAATTTATAGTGTAAATTCAGGAATTTTTAAAACTTAATATTCAGGCTGCCTTTATCAAGTGACTGTCAAGCCACAGGAGCAGAACTAAGGGAATTCCAAATCAACCACAGTAAACGCAAAGCAAAACAAAAAGCCAGTGCGGCCATGAATTGAGGGGTTCTATTTCCTTTCTACATTTGCTTATGTTACCAAACCTTTCATGTAAAGTTTGGAATAAATCATCTATTTTCAATACAGTTAATTTTCATTTACAGTCACACAGAGATTTACATAATAAGTTAAAAATTACCTAAATTATTGTTTCCTCTGGTGGATAAAGTCAAGCATAGCTCTCATTTTTTCCTCAGATGGTATAACTATTCTTAAAATCTTAGCATGAGGCTTTTATAAAGAGACATCTTTGCAGATAAATATACATTCACTTTTTCCTCACGGGGTGCTCTTCAACTCACAGCAGGGACCCTGATTTCTTTTATCTTGAGCAAAGTTTCTTTAGCTCCCAAAGGGAAGATGGTGCAAGTTGAAGCCAAGGTACTATGATTAATGAACACATCTTTTTCCATGTTACAACTCAAAATTGGCATTTCTATCAGATAAACTGTATTCAACTCACGAGGAAGAATTGGGCTTGAAAAAAGATTTTTATAAAGCAAAGAAGTCAAATTGGTTCAGTTGGTGGTTAAAATTCTGGGCAGGCGAGCAAAGAGAACAAAGAGACTCTGATTTTTGTATGTGTGCTCTTCCCTTCTATATTCTTTGTCTTAAAATTATTCAGGAAATTTACTTGCAACAATTTGGTGTCATTAAGGGACTGAGAGCAGGCACTAAGAATCAGTCAGTTCCTTTCCCTTCCAATGAAGAGCTCCCTATGTGTGGATTATTGCACAAGTTTTCCCTCCTGTATTTACTGCTCTAATGGCATGAACCATTTGCTAACGTCTCACTTAACAGACATGAGCAGCAGCAGTGGTAAATTTAGGCTCACACCGTGTGTTGTGTCTTGCTGATATTGTTCAAAGAATCATATTCTGGACATCATTCAATTCATCACAGCAGCAGTAGAGACTATAAGGGGAAAGAGAGTAGGAGATGACTTTGGTACCCAATGTGATTGGTACCTACTTGATTCCTATCTTGATTATGTCTTCCCTTTTAAGAAAAATAATCAGAGTAGAAAATAAAGAGAAAGAATGCCCAGAAGGTTGAAAACTGACAAGCATATTCCTAAGGATTTCTGTATTTCAGTAATAAGGCTTGCTTATCTATCTTAGGTAATTCACTAAGTCTACTTAAAAGCAACAAAACTTACCACTTTGACTACTTTCATCTTTCCTTAAATGTCATAAATGAGGCCTCCCCCCCATAGCAGCCTATATAACAGCGGTTCTCAACCTGTGGGTCGCGATCCCTTTGGGGGTTGAATGACCCTTTCACAGGGTTCGCCTAAGACCATCGGAAAACACATATATAATTACATATTGTTTTTGTGATTCATCACTATGCTTTAATTATGTTCAATTTGTAACACTGAAATTGGGGGTCACCACAACATGAGGAACTGTATTAAAGGGTCGCGGCATTAGGAAGGTTGAGAACCACTGCTATATAAGATTACAGCCTCACCCCCAGTCTTGTTTCCTCATTCTGTGCTCCATTTTTCCCATAGTAATCACCTTTTTACACACTACCATATCATTTGCTTTTTATTTATTAGGTTGAGTGTAGAATATACGCTCATGAGGTCAGTGACCTTTTTTGGTCCGTCAATGTGCCCCAAGTGCCAAAACAGTGCCTGGAATGTGGTAGGTTTCCAAAGATATTTTTTGATGAATAAATTGATTATTGTGGTCTTAAAATAGATTTTTTAAAATTTCTACTGCAAAATAACAATTCAAATTATTTAATGTAGCAGATGAAGGAGCAAAGTATGTCTAAAAAATTTCATTGGGCTTGGATTTAGATTAAACCTTCCTAGTGACCAAAAGCAAAGAAACTAAACTGATAACAGCAAAAACAAAATGCCATAAAAACTAATAAACAACAAGGGATGACAAAATTCTTCCTTGATATATTTTTTTTTTATCACAACTGTTGATTTACATTGTAAACTCTTCCACTGAAAATGATTTTCATGGCAACATGTCCAGTTTCTAGTTTATTATATGAACTCATTAAAAACAACATCAGAAACATCCCCAAAACCACAGAAATTCAGAAAAAAATAAATAAAACTTTATAGCATGCATATAATTTATATATAACTATAAATAAGAAAGTACATATGAAGCTATACATTATTTTCACTTTAATATTAAGAACTAATGCTTTAAAAAATACTACGGTCTAAATTTTTTTGCAACCAGCATTTGAAATTAAATACTCATAGCATACTAACACTTTATATGCAAGTGTTAACTTATTATGTCGGATCTGATTTCCTACAGAAAGACTTCAATCGCGAGTGAAAGAGCAATGGCATCGGCAGGGATCTTCTTTAATTACTATTTCTTTCACAATCTAAAGGGACTCTATGTTTCGTGAAGCAACAACACTTTATTTTGACAATTGTTTGAATTATCATAAACAATAGGAGGCTCTTACACATTGCACTTATGGTTTTGGGGAAGCAATCTGTTGAGAAATACATTTTGTATAGTTTCAATAGAATTCAGTGGGGCCACTACAAAAGAGAAAATAAAAGGGTTTAATAGAAGATAGAAAAGTCACTTCATATTTAAAGTAATGCTTTTGCTCTTTGATCCAACTAGAGACTCCCATCTCTTTATATTCCAGTCTTCTCACCTGGAATGAACCTCTTTTTTCACTGCTAAGTCAAGTCTTCTTGACTTTTTAATCATCCTTTAATGTTTTCTAAACAATGAAATAATTCATTCACCAATCAATTAATTAATTAAAATAATAATATGGGGGGGGGTGTTTGTTTTGTGTGTACACATGCATTGAGTTTTGGAACAAATATTGTGAAGGCTCCTGTCTCTCTCTCTCTCCACATGAAATTTTTCTTGGAAGTATGTGGCAGGTCATATCAATTACTCTATGATGACAGGCTGCAATGCCACTTCTCACGCCTGTCACCCAATTAGAACTAAGTAAGGTAGGATTTGGCGCTCTCGTTTGTATGTATGGGGCTTTCTCTGCTACACAAAAGCAGCCTGCATTGAATTATAATTCCTCATAAGAGTTTGATCTTTCCCCTTCTCACCCTCAACCCTTCCACTACCGTCGGATTAGAGTACATGGCAGCTGGGGCAGCAGGCAAAAGTAAGCAGGAGGCACCACACTATGCATAAGACTTGGTTAATGTGTCAAGCTTGCTGTGATTGGTTCATTCTTGCCTTAACAATGATGTTATTAATCTAAGTTCAGGGGCTCTGACTGAGTCTGAATGGACTACAGTGGATACATGAGCCTTGTGAATTTGTACAAACATTTTGTGGGAATATGAATTTAACTAGAGGCTTTCAAAATGCCCCAAAGGCCAATAACCATGGCAGATTACCTTTCTGTCACCTCATGAAAATATATGTCTAGTTTGCCCACCCCATCAGTTTTATAGGCTTGAATAACTGAATTCTATAATTTTTGGTTCAAACTGAAATTACTCTCCACTTCTACCCTACTCCTAACACCACATCAGTACAAAGTACTTGGTAGGTAGCTAGCTAGCTACAGCAGGAGATAATATGTGAAAATATTTAGGAGTACTCTTTTTTTTTTTTTTTTCATGGTCCACTTTACATTTTTTTTTCTTTTTTTTTTTATTGCTTAAAGTATTACAAAGGGTATTACATATGTGTCCATTTTATCCCCCCGCCCTAGACAGTCCCCCAGCCTCCCCTATCCCCCAGTGTCTTATGTCCATTGGTTATGCTTATATGCATGCATACAAGTCCTTTAGTTGATCTCTTACCCCCCTACCTCCTGCCCCCCAACCCTCCCCGGCCTTCCCGCTGCAGTTTGACAATCTGTTTGAGGCAGCTCTGCCTCTGTATCTATTATTGTTCAAAAGTTTATAATGGTCTCTATTATCCATGAATGAGTGAGATCATGTGGTATTTTTCCTTCATTGACTGGGTTATTTCCCTTAGCATAATGCTCTCCAGTTCCATCCATGACGTTGCAAATGGTAAGAGTTCCTTCCTTTTTAGAGCAGCATAGTATTCCATCATGTAGATGTACCACAGTTTTCTAATCCATTCATCTACTGATGGGCACTTAGGCTGTTTCCAGATCTTAGCTATGGTGAATTGTGCTGCTATGAACATAGGGGTGCATATATCCTTTCTGATTGGTGTTTCTGGTTTCTTGGGATATATTCCTAGGAGTGGATCACAGGGTCAAATGGGAGTTCCATTTTCAGTTTTTTAAGGAAACTCCATACTGTCTTCCATAGTGGCTGCACCAGTCTGCATTCCCACCAGCAGGGCACAAGTGTTCCTTTTTCTCCACATCCTCTCCAGCACTTGTCGTTTGTTGATTTGTTGATGATAGCCAGTCTGACAGGTGTGAGATGGTACCCACTGTGTGGGAAAACATATTTGCCAATGTCATATCTGATAAGGGCCTAATCTCCAAAATTTATAGGGAACTCATACAACTCAACAAAAGGAAGATAAACAATCCAATCAAAAAATGGGCAAAGGACCTAAATAGACACCTTTCAAAAGAGGACATTCAGAAAGCCAAGAGACATATGAAAACATGCTCAAAGTCACTAATCATCCGAGAGATGCAAATCAAAACAACAAGGAGTACTCTTTTGGAGGTAGGCAAAGCTAGACTTAAGTACCAACTGTACCACTTTCTACCTAAGTAGTGTTGGCCAAGGTACATAGCATATCTAAGCCTAAGTTATAAAATGGATATAAGAAGTGTACCTATCTCATACTTCTGATTGTGAAGAATCTGAAAAATGTATGCAAAAGTACATGCTTGGATCTCATGGTAAAGTGCACACTTCAGAGTAAAAATAAATACTTAAAAACATATTGATGGACTCATTGACCGATTCACCCCTTCTATCTCTCCCCTGCCTCTTCCATATCCTCAGTAATACTGAAAAGACAGAGAAGAAATAACAGCAAAAGACTGGATCCAGATAGAAAATGCTCTCCTGCACCTACAAAGCTTTCCGGTCCTCCCACATGAAGCAGAAAAAGAGACTCTGGGGACTGAGCGCTAGATATTTAGAAACACATTTATGCTTTATCTGCCTTTTACAAACTCAGGTTCCCTAGATTGGGCCCCTCTTTATTTCAACCATTTGTACTGTAAAATGTTATTCATAATGGATTGTACACACATTTAGGGCAAAAATAGAGTTTAATTTAGCTTGTTTTGCAGCATTTTCTTATATTAAGATTTAAACAACAGTCACTGGGTTCCCATACTGTGGGAGGTACATATAAGCATTAAATATTACTAAGTGTTAATAAGTATTCAAATATTTCTAGAATAAAAGTAAATGAGGTCATTTTCCTGGTTGATAACCATTAATTTTTTGTTTAATTTATCTTTATTGTTGAAAGTATTACAAATGTCCCCTTTTTTCCCATTGACCCCCTACATCCCCACACCCGCCCCTCTCTGGCCTCACCACATTATTGTCTGTGTCCATGGGTTATGCATGTATGCATACAAATTCCCCAGTTAATCTCTCACCATCTACCCTCCCCACCCCAGCCTTCCCTCTGAGATTCCTCAGCCTGTTCCATGCTTCTGTGTCTCTGGATCTGTTTTGTTTATCAGTTTATTTTGTTCCTTAGATTCCACGTATGAGTGAGATCATGTGATGCTTATCTTTCTCTGACCAATAGCCATTACTTTTTAAAGACAGGCTCTTCTTTAAATGTCAGCATCATTGGGGAGCCCAGGTGTCTCTGTGCTTAAGAGAACTGGAAGGAGATGTTTCCAGCTGATGGTTCCAGCTTCCATACTCAACTGTTTAATGGGCAGCTCTCCAGGCCAAGCACTCTATGTCCTTGTGCTGTGGCCAGTGGCAGGTGTCTCAGCCTGGCCACAGAATTCCACTGCACCTTCAGGTCTGAGACACCTTGATTGCAGATAGTTGGCGGAGAGTTAAAAAAAAACAAGTCTTATGATTAAGGAAGAAAATTATTTTCCAGCTGGAATGAAGTGGGAAACTTTCTTCACCTGACTGATCCCACTAGCATGTTACATGGAATCGCATCCTGTAAGTCGGCTCCCTTGGTACCATCCACCTCTTTCTTAGTCTATACCTTTATCTTCCCCAGATCCTCACAGCTGTTCCTGTGAGGATCTGGGGAAGATAAAGACCCACATATGAGCTCAATTCTAGGTGGAGTTCCTCACAGAGGGAGGAAGTATATCAGTCCTACCGCAGTTAGGCCCAGCCTTTACCACTTGAGTGACACAAATCTGTAGCAATCAGATCCAGAGTTTCATAACGCAGGGGCACGCCTCTGGACCTGTTCCATAGGGCCACACTTTAGTTGAGATTTCCCATGTTTGATACCATATCTCCCTCTAGAACTGAAAGCTATAGTTGATGGTCAGCTTCTAGTTCAATAGTTCCTCTGAAGTAGGTTTTCATTGTAATGTAATTTGGTACTATGTTGTAAAAAGTTTGAACATGTTGGGTTGAATTTAGACTAGATATAAATTAGATTTAACTCCAGGTTTTATTTATTCAGGAGATTGGAGAATAAGGATAGTTCAGTCTTCTATTTTAGTAAATGTGCCTTTTTTATATGGATTTGATTCTGTTAGAAGAGAGTCACTACAGATTTTGATTAGGTAATATGTAATGGACCAGGATAATACTACAAGGTTCAGTTTAGTTTAAATAGCTAGATGGGGACTTTTAATACAAATGGTTAGAGGCAGTTCTTCTCTGTCCTTCTTTGCTTTCGAGCCTCTACTGGCATCACAGATGCATGGCATCAAATGATTGGGACACTGCACATTCTTCATCAGGCAGGCCTGGTACTATGAGGCTATAAAGACATCTATACCTTGAAAATTCAGTCGTAGAATAAAAAGAAATAGATGTCTTTCATATGAAAGGGTTGCCTTTTTTCAAGGAGCAAGTACCTGGTGTTCTTCCTGAATTTTTGCTTTTTTGGTAAAATGTTGCTAGAAGAGGTAAAGACTTTCTCTGTTCTCCAAAGGATTCCACTTGTGCTTCTATTGCTAGCAAAAATCAAAAGACTGACTCCCAAGAATCACAATAAGAAGCATAAGCATGGTAAATGACCTCTGGCGTGTCAGAGTGTCATTCTTTGGGAAGCCACAGATTGAGAGAATCACTACAGAGCAGGGCAGAAGCTGAGCCACAGTGTCTGCCATTTACCTTCTTCAGATGGTCCTCTTGGCAGCAGATGAGGCATAGGTGAGCTGAGGGCCTCTAGGGACACAGAGTACCCCAGTTCCGATGCTCTGTTGGATCCCACATGCAAAATCAAAAGGTGAGGGAATCATAACTCTTTGTCTAGGCCTTCCAGCTTGGCTTATGAAGCATCTTGAGAGCCTCTGGGATTTCCTAGTGCAATGTTAAGGCTCTCAGCCTAAGCTAAGAATCAGAACTGAGAACGTACAAAGAACTTTTTGGTCACGAAGTTGCTGATTTATTCCAAGAAGAACCCACCAGGAAAGGCTGGCGCCTAAAGTCAGTGGTTCTTAAATGCTCATGTGCAGAAGAAACACCTGATTCATTTTTCAAAATAGGCCTCACAGCCAGAGAAGCTGGTATCTCTGGTTCACGGCCCACAAATATGTAGTTTGAATAAGCACCCTGAGTGATTCTGACCTGACAATCGAGAACCAGTTTGGGAACCACTAAAACAAACAAACAACAAAAAAAAACCCAAATGCTTAGGGTTTCAATGGCCTCATTTCTCATGGTGTAGGTGACCATTCTGGGGGAAAAAATATTGTTTTTGATACAGATAATGGAGGACATAGCTCTGAGACTATCCCCAGAAGATTATCAACCTGCAAACTGTTTTATGACACTCGAAACAAGCACAAGTTGGTAATGTCATGGGAGGAATGGTATTATAGACGTTGGGCATTTTCTGCTACTGAGCTGTCTTCCTGAGGAGCTCTCCATCACTGGACATGGAAAAGTGGCCCAAACTAAGAGTCAGGAGACTTAGTGTGAAATTGAGTAAGTCATTTTATTTTTCTGAGTCCTAGTTTCCTTGTATATAAAATTAGAAGGTTGGGCCCTGACTGGTTTGGCTTAGTGGATAGAGTTTCAGCCTATGGATTAAAGAGTCCTGGGTTTGATTCCAGTCAGGGGCACATGACTGGGTTGTGGGCTCAATCCCTGGCAGGGGGCATGCAGGAGGCAGAAGATCAATGATTCTCGCTCATCATCGATGCTTCTATCTCTCTCCCCCTCTCCCTTCTTCTCTGAAATCAATAAAAATATATTTTTTAAAATAAAATAAAACTAGAAGGTTGGTGCAGATAATTTTAAGATTCTTTTAAATTTTGAGTTGAGTGTGTGAGCATGTTTATCTTCCTTTAGTGAATTTTTCTGAGTGCCTATAAAAGAGAGAGTGATGGCACTGATATCCCTACATTATTACCATGCCATTGTTGTCATTGTCATCATTTTCTTCCTTAAACAAGAAACTGCATATAATTTTATGAGGTCAAAAAATGACCTCATAGAAGGTAAAGCAGCAAAATCATTATTTGTTTTAGATTAAGCAAATCCCCATCAACTGTTTAACATTTTATTCCCCTATTCCAATTTGATGACATATATTTTTGTTGTTGTTGTTGTGGATATGGTTACCATAATCCTATGTGTTCAGACTGTGGCAGAATATAGTAGGGAACAGCATAATATAATTCCTTAACATGTGGACTCTGATCTGGAGGTACCAATGTAACTCATGGAGAGCCTATCAGGGTCCTTTTTTGGAGTTGGTATTATCAACAACAAAAAGATGCTTATGATGACTGTCTATCACGAAGAAAGAGTATGCCTTAAAATGAAACAAACATGGAAGTAATGAAGAGAGAGAGGGAGGGAGAGACCTGATGATTACTCTGGGCCTGACCCTGGCTCACCCCTTGATGTTCCCAACAATGTGAACCTGCCAGTTCCCTTTTTAGCCCAAGCCAGGTGAACAGAATATCTGTCTCAGAGAGTTCCAGTACAAATCACTTCACAGTTTTGACAAGAATTGGCTCTCCACAGGGCAGTAACAATAGAATGTTTTCTTCAGAGTTATCTTGAATAGGCTGCCTCTCTTAACAGAAAAGTTCTTAGGTAACATTGTTCATCCACAAACTATTTGCTTTGTAGTCATTTTTCTATGGTCTGTTCCTCACAATGATCCTGCTCCTGGTGGATTGAAAGCTCATCAGGTGCATTCCAGATTTAGACCCAGAACAGCTCAATTTGGGGCCTGAGAGCTGTTCCTATCCACTGTCATTCTTTTCAGCCAAGGTGGCTCCCTCCGTTTAATGCGGCCTTGTCACCGGTGCTTGTATAAAAGGTGGAGGAGAGCAGACTCCGAAGCAGAGCAGTCATACATCTAATGATCAGAAGCCCTCCCTGACCTGTCCAACTTCCTCTACAGAGGAACCCAGTGCTGACCTTGTTTGGATCCGGGACTAAAATAATACATCAGGGGCCTTTCTCTGGGAATAGAAAGAGACATACTATTTGTGGCTAGATAGAGCTAATTACATGTTTTTGAAGAACACTGAAAACTGTTTTTTGAGGAATTTAACCCAATCCCTCACAGGCAGCCCGGTGCTGGAGTGGGTGTGCCCTATTCCTGGGGACTGAATGAGAGAGGCATGGTTCAGCTTTCTAAGCAGTCCAAGCCAGCAAGAGCCATAGAGTAAATGTCAGACTGAGAAGTGGTTCTTACCAGGGGGCAGACGCAATGTCTGGAGATATTTTGGTTGTCACATGGGGAGGGGGTTGCTACTGCCATTAGTGAGTAGAGGCCAGAGATGCAGCCTAGCATTTAACAGTGCACAGGACAGTCCCTACAAATACCTGGTCCTAAATTTGACTAGTGCTGCAGTAGAGAAACTGGGTTAAAGTCAATAGTGACACCTGGAAAAGTGGGGTGATTAAAGACAGACAGATATGTTTTTTTCAGAGTCAGATGTAGGATTAACCAAGGAGCAAGTGAGAGTTTGTACTAGTACTTAGGGGAAGAAAGTGTTAAAAGGTGTACAGATTAGGAACCCAGAGGGCCTATAATGCATGAGGCTTCTGTGTTGGCTGTTCTTGTGTTGGAAGGTCGAGCTCACATAGATGTCTAGATAGACTTTCTTTCATTGTTTTCTTCACAGTTAACATGCTGAAGTAATTCATACCAAGGTAATTCATACTAAGGTAATTCAATGACGTTATTGCAGCAAGGACGTCTTTATTCCTTCCTATATCCTCAGCGTCTAGCACAGAGTAAACTCAGTAAATGGCTATCAATTGACTGAAAATAAAAGGAATGATACTTCATTCTTTCTGCAAAAAACATCCATTTTTACATATAAATATTAGGATATTTACATATGTACATGCATAGGTATTGTTTTACACACATACTTTGAAGGCATAAAATCTGAGCTAACCAACTGTGCATTTATTAACTTTTGAATCTTTATACGTTGTTTGCTTAGATTTAAAATTACTGCTTTATGCAGTTGTTTTTTAAGTAAGGTAGGAGGAAAACACTCTTATGCTGTCCTTTATACTTAACTACGTAATTCTCTTTACTGTTGCTCTTTATTTCTTCATGATAATTCAAATTACAGTCTACTGTTCTTCTTTTCAGTCTGAAGGAATCCCTTTAGTGATTTTTGTAAATCAGGTTTTCTATTGATGAATTATTTCAGTTTTTGTTTATCTGGGGAATTCTTAATTTCTTATTAATTTGTGAAAATATACTTTTACTGGATATAGAATTCTTGGTTGATAGTCTTTCTTTCTGCATTTTGAATATGTCATCCCACTGCCTTCTGGCATGCATGGTTTATGATGAGAAATCAGCTAATAATGAGTAGCTTCTCTCTTACTACTTTCAAGATTCTTTCTTTGTCTTTGATGTTGACAGCTTGATCATAATGATCATGCATGGAGTTTGTTGAGCTTCCTGAAAACATAAATTAATGTTTTTCATCAAGTTTGAAGTATTTTAGCCCATTACTTCTTCAAGTATTCTCTGCCCTTTTTTCTCTCCTGTTCTTCTGAGACCCCTATTATGAGCTTGTTTGTAAACTTTATGATCTCTGAGGCTTTCTTTTTTCTTCATATTAATTTTCCTTCTGTTTTTCGGGCTGGGTAATCTCAGTTAACCTATCTTTAAGTTCAATGGTTCTTTTTTTCTCATGGTTCTGTGGAAGCTGTTGCTACATACATAATAACTAGATACACCATCTTTAGGATAAACATTTACTGTTTGAGAATTTCCTCTCATATAGAAAGTCATCTATTAGAATGACAATGTATTTGCTTGTGAAAATGTTGCAGCACAGTCTAAAAGTGGAATAATTGAGTTTCAGATTTCTAGCTTAACCTCATTCATTTTATAGACATAAAGCAGAAAAACAGATTAATTTACTTTTCAACAGAATTAGTTGCATAATAATGCTCTGGGGTGTTAGGATCTGCTTAATTCAAAGGAAGTAAACAATTTTGTCACAATGGGATTAGTGGTGCTAGGAGTAATTCTAATTTCTTTCCCCTATTATACTATCAGTGGCATCTAGGTCTGTTCATAAAGAGAGACTTTTATAGGATTATGTCAGGAGATTTAATTTAATATGGGAAAGGGGGGCAGGAGAAGATTAACCAAAGAACTTATATGCATATATGCATAACCCATGGACACAGACAATAGTGCTGTAAAGACCTGGGGGGGTGGGGGGCGGGCGGGGCGTGGGAGGAAGGGGTGGAAGGGGTCAATGGAGGTAAAAAGGGGATATCTATAATACTTTAAATAGTAAAGATAACTTTTTAAAAAGATGGAATAAAGAGAGATTTTTTTTTTATTATAATTCAGTCTAATTTGGTGAGGGAAAGTTCTTAATTCCACAATCATAAGAGCTGATGAATTTAGAAGGCATAATAAAATAGAAACTTACCACTTTGCAACCCCTTGTGAACTAAGATATAGGCACAGATCAACAATAAATGCTACTGCATTCTAGAGGGTTTGGGTCTTAGGATCTAAATCATGGACATCTATGAAAATCAACTAATTTGTCTGATGAGATGTCTAGAGGTGACAAATACTTGGGGTGTAGGTCCAGTTGAATAGTAATAGATTTTGAGTTTGGATTTGCCATATAAAGAGAATGGTATCCAGAGGATAAAAAGAATTCTGCTCAGAGTTACATAAGACTTGGTATTAAAATCAGACCTCCGGTTCAGTATTTATGCCATCTTATCACATAATTTTTACTTTAAGAAGATTTGATGAAACAGAATTCTAGTTCCTACAGAGAAATTGAATGGGCCTTTGGAGGTTGTTATAATAGAAATCTCAGAACTTGTTGCTTTTTGGGACTAAGTTTAAAGGAAAGAGAATTTCCTCAATGCCTTGGACATAATATACTATTTTGTGACCAAAGGGAAGTGATTTTCATCTTCAAATGACTCTATGACTAGCTACGGGGGCGTAAGATCTCTTTAGGAAAAATTTTTGTCCTTAACTCATTGCTGGCCAAACTGGGCCATCAGGGCTCATTCTTTGTCATCCCTACTCTTATCTTGGCTACAGAGGATGCAGAGGTAAAGCTATCTTCTGCAGAATTTTCAGGAACTTTGTCCAGCAAAGAGGGCTGGGGTTGACTTGCCTCAAGGATAAGAATTCACAATTTAACACCCTCACCCCAGGTTTCATGGCCATCCCTGGTTCAGGCTCCTTGAAGACTGACTTGTCATTAGACCTGACAGGGCAGGTGCTGTAGAAGAAAGGGGATGACCGGGAGTCGGCTCTGCTGCTTTTTATCATTATTTTGTGCCTCTGAAGCTCTACAATGGGGAGATTAACATCTAAAATGTTGTGATGGTTAAACAAGATAATATATGTAAACACCTAAACATTTGTTTGGTATGTATGTATAACAGAATAGTTTTTCCCTCTAGCCTCATAACATATCAACTTGTGGAAGTTGTTTAATTCTCTCCTCCATTTCTAAAAGCAAAGCAAGGAAGCAGTTTGTTTCAAACCTTCTCAGAATGGGAATACTTTCAGTAGATTTTTTTCTTTGATAAGGATATAGCTCAGTATTGTCCTGATTATGTTGGCAGTTTTCTAGTTGGCATCAGGGATGACTAGAGAACAAAGACAGAAAGAAGGGAAGAGAACACCAAGGAGTTTAAATCTGTGATACAATCAGGGATCTCAGTGAGAAATAAGAGAAGGGTCAGGGCTCAGGCCCAAGCACAACGTCCCATCACTCCTTCAGTAATTATTTACTGAGCCCTTCTCATGGCCTAACCACTGGATGGACTTGGCACTGGAGCTATAGTCACAAACCAGTTATAGTTTGTAATAGTTTAATTGCTAAATTGACCCCTCTTCCCACTTCTCTCTATATCTACACCCTTTGCAATAGGACCTCCTCTCCCATAAGTGGAGAATAATTTTCCACCCCTTGAATCAAACTTGCTTAGGCCAACAGAATGAAAAAAAAATAATGATGTACTAGTGAGTACCAAGCCTAAGCTTCAAGAGACCATGCTCTCATTCCTTGTTCTTTTGTAATCCTGCCTGGGCACTCAGTGCTGGGGAATGAGAGAGCACGTTGGGAGATAAAAGGGGCCCCAGCTCATTGCTAGTGAACTTTCAGAGCAGAGCTCCTGATTATAGATCCCTAGCATGGTCCAGCTGAGATCTGAATTGTTCAGTGGCTTGTAGATTCATGTGCTGAAGTTTTAAGCTACTAAGTTTTGAGGTGGTTTTTTTAAGCAGCAAGAGCAAGCTGATTTAGAGTTCCTGACCTCAAGAAGCTTAGAATCCTATAGGTGCAAATTCTGGTTTGCAGAAAAAGAAAACCTTGCCAGACACTCTCTGAAGACAATGTAAAGCCATAGTACTTCCCTGATGTAATGGCTCAAGGGCCAGAAGGTCAGGTGTGACCAAGCCAAGGAAGCATGTGAAGGATGATTAAAGCTTTATTCTTCTGTTATGTGGACAGGAGGCAGAGAAGTGCTCTAGAAGAAGGAAATGGCAGAGCATGTCACATTATTAAATGTCCTTCGGTGTGTGCTTGGTAATATTCTTGCAACAAAATGGTCTCCATGAGCATCATTTGAGAACTGTGGCCCAGGTCTCTGCAGCCCAGAGGTTCCATGGAGTGATCTCTGCTGCCTCTAGTATAAGTCAGACCTCAAGACCTGGAAACTTTCTTTCTGAGCTTTCTTTAAGAATTTTAAGTGCTGTGGCAAGTTCTTGTTTGAAAGAAAACAAAATATTTTACATTAATTTGTGAGGTGGTATATTTTGAGCCTTGTGATAGCTCAACATAAATACCAACGCTATGCCAAACATGGTCTGATTCCCTTATACTACGCCAGATACTGTAACTCTCTCTAATTCATGAAATTGGGTCAAGTAGACTTCCAGGGAGTGCTGTGCAAAACCTCTTATAATGCCACAGTCCATTGTGATAAGTAAAGTACAGATAATAAGCAAATGGCTGATGGAAGCTTGAGAAGATTTTCTTTTATGGGGATTTTTATTTTGCATAGTTTTTGTTGTTGAAGGATTTGGCCAATATACCAATTTCAAGGCTTATATTTCTCTTTCACTGGAATGTGAAATTGCTTCTACTATGTCCAAAAATTACTATTACTGCTACTATTACTACTATTACACACACACACTTACCTGCTCTTTAACACAATTACATGCCTTACACTGTGCTGTATACATATGATTTCATTTGTCCTCATGATAAACTTTTGAGATTGGTATAGTATTATTATCCTCATTTTGCATGAGGAAATTGATGTTTAGAACAATTTAGGAAGTTGCTTAGAATTACATAGCGAACAAGAGCATGAACCTATATGTGAAGTCAGGATTCCTAGGTCCAAATCCAGTTTCCTTTTAATGATTCTGCTGTCTTCTCTGTAAAACAGAGATGGGATATCTCTCTTACCATCCTCATAAGGCAGAATGAAGAGTCAAATTATATAAATGTTTTAAAATACCATTTGAACATAGTGCATTAAATGAGCCTGACAAGAGACTTGAAAAAAGATCATTAAGGGGAGAACAGAGATGAAGAGAGAAAAAAGGAGGAGGTACCAATAATACAAAGACTGTACTAACTGAGCATATTTTATCTGTCAGACACTCTTCTAAGCACTGAAAATGCAGTGGAGGCAAAGATAGACAAGATTCCTGCCTTCATGGAACATTTAAGCCAGACTGTAAATAATTAAATGGGATACTTAACAATTGTGACAAATTCTTTGAATACTGTGGGTATGGTGATGTGATCAAGACCAACTGACGGGGCCAACTTTAAAAGAGATGACTGCTTAGGCCAGAGGACTTGAGCCTCATAAAAACGTTTCCTTCATAATAAGAATAATGATGATGTCCATTTTTTAATAGCTTACCACCACTTTCTTTTTGAAGTCCTCTACTCTCCTTTTTTTGACTCCTCAGTTTCATACTTATTTGAATTTCCGCTCTCTCTTAGCCACCTTAACTGGTATCTCTTCCTCCACCCAACCTTTACACAGTGGTGAACTTCAGGAACATGTCTATGTGGACTCTTTAATTTCATCTTCAAATCTATTTTCCAAATTTCAGAAAATAAGTCTCAAACCTGGAGTCATCCTGACACTTCCCACTCCCTCACTTTTATATCCAACCCATCAGTGTCCTGCCCATTCCAGCTCCTCAGGTTATCCTCACTCCTCCTGTGCTCTGAATTCATTAGATGACAGTGACACATCTCTTCCCTGGACACCTGCAGTTGTTCCCCAAATGGCCCCCTGCTTCTTTTCTTGCTCTCCTTCGCATCCCCTTAAAAGTATAAACCAGATCATGTTACTACTCTGTTTGAAGTCATGTAAATGGTTTCCTTCGTAAATGCTTTCCTTCGTACTAAGATCAAAGTGAACCTCCTCATGATGGTTTCAAAGATCCTATATCATCCAGCTCCTGACTATCCCTCTTACTTCATCTTCTATCACTTTCTCTCCTGCTCACCATACTCAGCCAATTTCCTAGTTTCCTTTCAAGGAAAAGTTCACAACAGTCTTCTATTTCTGTGCCTGGTCCTCTCATGCTTAAAGAGACTGTCATCTCCTTAGAGAAGTCTGACTGGAATGATCTAGCTAATGCAGACCATTCCCTCATTCTGAATTCCAGCACTATTTGCTTATTTCATAGAATTGCTTATGACTTGTTCAATTACGAGTATACTGTCTTGCTTCCCTATTAGTTATAAAATCCTTGAGAGCAGATACCACAACTGTGTTGTTTACTAGTTTCTTCCTAACATTGGCCATAATGTCTGGTATATAACTATGCCAATAACTGTATGTTGAATGAGTGAAAGAGTAGAAGGCTTACTGTATGCCAGTCACCATCCCAAGCAGTTGGTATTACCATTTTCAGCCCTCAAAAGTTTCACTGTGGTAGGTACCAATATGACTCTCAATTTGTAGATGAGGGAATAGAGGCATTTAAGTGAGCTCCTTAATGACACATGGTTAGTAAGTAACAGAGATGGAACCTCAACCCTGGTCTTCTTAATTCCAGAGCTCAGAATCCTTGCCATTGTATTGCTTTCATAGTCTATCAACTTTGAGACACTAGTTTGCATGGGTTACTTCTTTCTTTCTTTTGCTTTTCGATCTAAATTTCTGAAATCCTTGAAAGTTTTTCTCCTATATTCTTCAAGGTGACTTCCCCAAGCAGAATATATGCCTATACATGTGGATGGATGGTTACAGTAAAATGTCTTAAATGTTATGTGCAAATAACCACCTTGGAAGCTTACCCTTTTGATCTAACTTTCTTTTTGAAGTCCTCTCTCAAAGATGTGTGTTACTGGGGAAGGTTGACCAAAACCACAGCACTATATGTATTATTCATTGAGAGTCTAGTAGATTTCGGTCATGGAACCATGACTCACGTTATTTATAATCCTCACTCTGACTTAAATGAAGTATGTATTTTCATTCTCATTTCACAGTTGAGAAATCAGACTCAGAGTAGCTAAGAAATGATTTTAATGTTGCACAGCTAGTAAGTACTAAAGCCAGGTTTTGCCTCTAGTTTTTGTCAGAATTCAAAGTAAATACTCTCTGCAATATTGTGATATATGTTACCTTGCATCTCTCTATCTGCCAAAGTTTTCTAAAAATGTGTGTACATGTTAAAATATAGAAATATAAATATCTTTTTCCCCTCATTTTCCAGCTGAAGTATTTTGAAGGCTATTTTTCCACATGTTTTTATTGTCTGTTTCTTTATGTCAGATTACAAGTATCAAAAT
Source organism: Myotis nattereri (assembly GCF_964212035.1). Taxonomy (NCBI): domain Eukaryota; kingdom Metazoa; phylum Chordata; class Mammalia; order Chiroptera; family Vespertilionidae; genus Myotis; species Myotis nattereri. Next base: position 52,454,682 of record NC_138085.1, read on the forward strand.
CAATCAGACAGATCAGGATTGCAAACTTTTCTGTAAAGAGCCAGATAGTAAATATTTCATGCTTTATGGACCATATGTCTCTGTCACAACTACGCAATTCTGCTGCTATGGGCCAAAAGCTTCCGCAGATAATTTGAAAACCCATAAGCTTTTCTGTGTCCCGATAACATTTTATTGACACCCAAATTTTAATTTTTATAAATTGTTATATGTCATGCAATAATGTTCTTTATTTTCAACTATTTTAAAATGTAAAAATTGCTCTTAGCTATACAAAAGCAGGCAGTGGGTCTAATTTGGTCTGCGGGTCATAGATTTCAACCCCTGAGCTACATCAATATTCTGTAGGCTCCAGGGTAGTTTCAACTTTTTAAATTTTTCTTAAAATTCTAAATGCTCTTGGATGTGTTTTAAAACCCTTAACTCACCAATTAAGTGGATACTGAATTAAAGCACATGATTATATTAATTTGTTCTTCACTTGTAAAGGGGTACAAAGCAATATAGAGGTAAATATTGTAGTGATTAAAATTCAATTATAGTATCATTGTCAATGCTATCTACTGCTTAGAAGAGTCACATCAATGAATTCACAACATTTATATAATACCCTTTTCACAGAGTCCTTTTACCTTTTCAATAAAACCTTTGAATAGAAAATAAATGTCAATGAAAGTAAGTAGAATAAAAAGTTGAATGGCTATTAAAATTAGAAATGTCACAATGGTGCCTGGCTGGCATGGCTCAGTGGTTGAGCACTGACCTATGAACCAGGAGGTCATGGTTTGATTCCTGGTCAGGGCACTTGCCCAGGTTGTGGGCTCTATCCCCAGTGTGAAGCATGTAGGAAGCAGCGGATCCATGATTCTCTCTCATCTTTGATGTTTCTCTCTCTAGCTCCATTTCCTTTACCTCTCTGAAATTAATTTTTTTAAAATTTCACAATGGAGACAATTGGATTTGGTGAAGTCAACTAGATCTCATATTGTCTTTAGCTTCTTTGCTAGCAAGGATTTGATTCTTGGACTGCATTTCTTTTCTCTAGATGTTTGTATCTACAGAATGGTTTACCTTTAAAGAGATGGAGATTTTAACTTCTGGTGAGAAAGTTTCTAGCTGAGCCTAAGCCAAGGTTCAGTCTGGCTGTGTCCATGAACTGGAGCTCTATCTAAGCATTGCCCAGGCTACACTGAAGGAGCCAATTGGCTTGGCAGGTAGGTGGAAAGCACCCTGACTAGGAAGAGTGTCATATCAGAGAAAATGGAGAAAAGGGAATGCAAACTGCTGCCTCTTCCAATCCAGGAACACCTGAAGTTTATGCCTGAGTCTTAACAAGAGAACATGTTCCTCTACAAGTATGCAAAATACAATATGGTTTAGCCCCTTGAGACATGAGGTAAAGACTATATGCTTTACCACATGCAAGGTCTTCAACTTGAAGAATACCAAGAACTGGTGGGCAGAGCGGTAGTCCCACGGAGGCCATGTGCAGCAGTAGCAGCTGCAGGCACAAGCTCTGCCCTCCAGCAGCTCTGAGGGTAGCAGACATCCCCAGAGAAACAAAAGGATGAAAAGAAAGACTTCAAAGTGAGCCCATGTTGGGTCACCCAAATCTCCCAGAAGCTATTGGGTGAGATGACAGAGGCACCCCTGTTAAGTATCTGTAGGTGACAAGACAGATTCATTGAGTAAAAATAACTGATGTGATATCATTTAAATCCATAGGCTGGAATGGGTCAAAAGGTAAACAAGGAAGCACAAACCAGGAGTAACTTTTGAGCTAGGTAGTAGAAAACTTTCAAATAAAAAGACAATGTTTTTCCAGAGGATTTGCATTTACATAGACTGGCCATGATTAGTTTTGAGCTTTGTAGAATTTCTTCATATTTGAATTTGGACAATAATAGTACTTACCTTACAGAATCTTTAGGGGAATTAAATTATATCATACTTATGAAGTTCTGAGCATAGTTCCTGAACCTGATGATGTTTCATCAAAGCTAATTCTCACTCTTATTATTAGTTACTATTATTACTATTAGCATCAGTGATAATATTTTTGCATATACGGTCCAAACTGATGCAGAGGATAACTAGTGTCTGTCAAAACCTTATCCACGAGTTTGGAGACATTGTTTCTAGGCAGTCAATTGAAAGAAAAAAAAAAAAAAACTTGGCCTAGGTGAGTATCAGAATTCTTGTCTAATAGGCAATCATATGAAATCAGACATTCTCAACCTCATGCTACATCTCTTCACCAGACACATTATTTTCAGATTATGATGTTTACAAGTCTGAATTCCCTGAGTTAATAATATCTCTTACCTTCCAAGTGCCTCCAATTACTCTCTTTAATTATTATAGTTAGACACAGGCAGTGAAGAGGAGTTGAGCAAACCACATTTTCCAAAGGGAGAAGTTGGTCAGAAAATGTTAACTAAAATAGGATGTTCATAAAATAGTCAGGACAGGCCGAAACCGGTTTGGCTCAGTGGATATAGCGTTGGCCTGCGGACTGAAAGGTCCCAGGTTCGATTCCGGTCAAGGGCATGTACCTGGGTTGCGGGCATATCCCAAGTAGGAGATGTGCAGGAGGCAGCTGATCAATGTTTCTCTCTCATCGATGTTTCTAACTCTCTATCTCTCTCCCTTCCTCTCTGTAAAAAATCAATAAAATATATATTAAAAAAATAGTCAGGACAGATTTCTATGAGACTAGTGAGCCCAGCAGGGCATTCTGAAAGCTGGCAGATCAGTAACTTCCTCTTGGACACCATTAACATACCTGTTGCCTTTGTGCCAATGCCGAGGAACTAATCTCCGCTTGTTGCTGGTATAGAATTTACATTTTCCTCTCTTTCCAATGGTTTGTCTTCATTTCCAACCTTATTGAGACATCCAAGTTTATACCATTCTTGAATTTTATTTTTAATTGGTTTTGAAATTATTTTTTAAATTTTGATACTATGTTCATTATAGAAAGCTTAAAAAATGCACAAAAATCTTCCATAATCCCAAACCTCAACAATAATATGATCATGTCACATTCTTAATCTGTTTTTCATATGAAAGATTATTATGATATATAATGTATCTTTCATAACAAAATGGTATCATGTGTACATATTTTTTCCCCTGCATGCTGCTTACTTTTCTTACTGACTTATATTATGGTACTTAATGAACCACAATATTTCTGCACCATTTAATATTCTTCCAGAGCATGATCATTTTCATGGCTACATTATATGAATGTATCATAATTTATTAACCAATCCCCTATTTTGACATTTAGGTTTTTCAAAATTTTTCACTATAGTGACTAATGTTTGAATGAAGACTTTTGTAGATAAATATTTGCACATCCTTGATTATTTCCTTTTAATAAATGTCTGGAAGTGAATTTTTTAAAGAAAGTGTATGTATACATCTAAGGTATTATTTCAAAAATGTTTCATGGGAAGATTAAATCAACATACATCTCCTCAAATATCACATAAGCATTTGCTGCCTCACACCCTTATTAATACTGGTAACTATAATTTTTAATTATCAATTTGATAGGCAGTAAATGTTATTTTAATGTTTATGCTATTTTTATTTTCACTTTGGTTACTGATGAGACAGGTTTTACTTTCCTCATCTGATTATCATTTTTATTTCTTCCTTTGTATATTGTTAAGCTGGGTTCTCTGATCATTTTGTAATTGTATTAATTTTATTATAATCTGCATGAGTTTTTAAATGTAGTAGCTGCTGTTTGTCTGATATCTTACAATAAAATACATATTTTAGTTCCTTAAATTCTCATTACATTTTAATTTTCCATATGGTGTCATTAGCTATATAAAATTTTTAAATGTATTTAAAAATATGCTTCATTTCTGACTTTCTTAACCCCCTCCTCCCTGCTCCATCCCCCTCCCCAGGCCTTTACTGCACTATTGTCTGTGTCCATGGGTTAGGCACATAAGATCTTTGGTTAATCTCTTCCCACCTCTCCCCCACAACCCCCCACTTCCTTCTGAAATTCCTTGGTCTGTTGCATGCTTCCATGTCTCTGGATCTATTTTGTTTGTCAGTTTATTTTGTTTGCTAGATTCCACATATAAATGAGCAAAAAGCATTCTTTTGGTAGCTATGTGTGGTTGGGCCCCAGATATTTTATTTGTGAGTTTCTTTAAAAAAAATGTAACTTGGGGGTTAGCCTTTGATTTCTGGGTGTCTGGGAAACCAAACTAACACAATGAGGATAAGTAGTGTTTGTCAGGCTCCCTTAACTAGGCAGGGGATTGGTGGTTAACCTGATCATGGAGTAATGTTTTCCAGAGGACATGATTGTATAGATTCTGGCATTAAACAGTTTCAGCATCTGTGGTGCTCAGCCAGCTTTCATTCTGGGTAGTAGAGATTACAGTTACTGAACCACTGAGTTCTTTCAAATCAAGGACATACCACAGCAACACAGAATCTTTGCACTAAAAGAGAGATCACCTTTCATTTGGGGAAACTGAGGCTCAGAGAGGTAAATCAATGTGAAATAAGTCGCACAGCTGCTTACTGAGACTGAAGGCCATTATCCAACAGATAATGATTCACAGAGTGTTCCCCCATACTCTTGACTGAAGGCATATTCTGTTAGAGGCAATGTGAACCAATGAGCAGTAGGTCAGGGGTGATGTGGATGGGAGTGTTATTTACAGCCTGGTGTCACTTTCCACGGATTACTTCAGCTCTGGCACTTGCGTTGCCATAAAACCATTTGCTGATTTATTCTGGGTCTCCTGGCCCTGTCTCATAAAGGCATTTTTGTAATTCTCACCAGAGACCATCCTCTGGGATGACAAATAACATCGATCATTAAAAATGACATCCATAATTTTGCAGCCAAGGAAGACGATCTCTTAAAGCTGTCAGTGAAACAAAAGGGATTTTAGGAGATGCTGATGCAATCTCTTTAAAATCTTTGGAAATTCTAAAGAATAAGATGAACTGTCCATTTTGGAATTGCAGGATTAATTGTGCTAAAGCATGCCCTCCACACTCTCGCTGTCAGAAGAAGTGAGATTTGAGGCTTCCAGGGTTCCCTGCAGCTCAGTCATTAACTTGCTGAATAGCCCAGGAGGCAAAGGAGTTAATGGGCTTCATCCAGATCTGGAGGAATGGAGGGCAGGCAGGGGACAGGGGAAAAGCTCACTGCCTGTTGTAAGTAGAGGAGGTGGGAGGCAAAGCCACACAGAAGTGAGGGAGACAGAGACCCTCAACAGCACCAGCTCTGCTTTGAGGCTGGTGGACATTCACACAATGAAATGCAACCTGCGTCTCAGACCTTCCATTTCACAGAAGCTGAGTCAGTCACCTTAATGAACAGTAGTATCTCCCTCTCCTCATTACATTTTCCAGGACATCAAAATTGCTGAATCGTCCACCATGTCAATCTCCAGAGCTCTGTGAAAAACAAAGGGAGAGAAAGAAATTAGACATCCATTTTTTTAAAAAAATTGGTGGGGAGAGGGAAGAAGAGAGGAGTGATTCTGATCCTCAAGTCCTTTTCTCACCAGAGGCAGGGAGCTAATTAGTCTCAATAAGCAGAAGCTCAGAGCACCAAGACTAATGAACAGACTTGCTCTCTCCAAACGGAAAGCAGGAATCTTGCAAAAAACTGCAACTGCAGAAGAAGGGCTGCAGCTGAGAGGGTGGGTCACCTGTCCCTAGAGGGGTGATGGTGCATCTGCGGGAAACATCTCCTCTAGGAGTCCACATATCAGTGAACACTGTAGGCAGCTGCAGCAGCAATGTGGTCTATGAACTCCACCCACATTATCCACACCAATTTTGCTTCTCCATGTCAATTTCAAGGATGCTACTTGATTTATCCCATTGGATATTTTTTTAGAGGAAACTTGAACTGCAGCAATTCTTGCACAAGAGTCTGAGCAGCTGATGACCTACATAGTTAGTTGCTCTTGGTTCCTTGAAAGCTTTCCCTGTTTTGTTACCGGATTTGATGTTTTGTTCCTCTCTTTTTGGTCAGCAGTGAATTGCGGCTTGACCCCTGCAGTCCCATGGGATTCCCAAACTGGGGAGCAGGAGGTATGCAGTCAGCATGTCAGACTCTGGGTGGAAGGCAATGCAAGGGGGTGGAATAATTCTATGCCATTGTTTGCTGACTTGGCTTTTAGTGTAAATACCTCCTGTTTCCAAGATATCTCTTCCGTAATTACCAAGCCTGGTTCTATTTTCAGTGCAATAGCTGAGAAGGTGTAATTGGATACCACAGAGGCAGATTATCTTCTCTTTCTTTAAGGGTTTTTCCCCCCACTATCATCATATAATCTCCTGTTCCCACTCACTCATACCAGGTACTCCTCATGCTGAATCAGAACAGATACTGGTTCTGAGATTCTTTCTGCTTATTGGTTATATTGCTTAAAAACTGAAAAGGTGGTGAAGCATGGTTGGCAGGAGGGTTTTAACATACCCCCCGCCCCCCAGCTCGACTACACTTGACAGAATTCTTCCTAACTATAGGCTGCTGACCTCTCTTTTCTTGGAGAGTTTACTTTAAAAGCTTGCAGTTGTGAATTATTTCTCTTCCCCTTTGGGATGGAGATCTTCTATTTTGCAAGAATGTCTTTCTCAAGAACCTGGGAGCCAGCCCTTGAAATAGAATCAAGAAAGACAGTGCCCCATTTCACCGTCTCTGTGGGAGAACAGGACCTTAATTCTGATTAGTGACAATTAAAAACACTGACGGCCAATCATATTGACTTGTCTCACATCCATTTCTAAAGGGTCCTATCTTTAGGTATGTACCAAACTGGAAAGGCTGTGCTCGATGAATTCAGATGGAATTGTTGAGAATTATTGTTCTCTATACTTGTATGCAACAGATGGCAGGGGAAATGCCCTAGTTTCTAGTGTATAAACATTTTGGCATTGAGACAGGCTAGTGGAAGTAAGAGGGCCTTCTTGGTGAAGCAGATTAAATGTCTACTCTACCTGTTTGTGAAAATACTTTCTGTGAGAGAGACAGAGGGAGATTGCTAATTATATTCTCAAACTCCTTCTTCCTCTTCAATAGTCCTTTCTATGACCTGTGTGCCATTATGCTTCTTCTCTCCCTAATGGAAATCAAGGTGACACAGATATAGGATAATGAAAATAGAGGTGATTATTTTTATGGGGTTGAAATGAGGGTATCTAGTTTTTTTTGAGTACCATTTATCTGTTAATCTAATTAATCATTTTCAATGTAAAATTTTAAAAAGAAATACATTCTTTGGATTCTTTGACAAGGCTTTTGTCATCCACTGTCATTTCATTTCCTTGGGAGTAGTCTTACTGCTTCTGAGATAAACTATACATGACTCAACTCACTCAACACAATTAGCTGCTAATGTTTGCCTATCATGGAGAGCAAAGGTCAAAGTAATAGTAATGTTAAACTATATACTGAATAATATATCATATATAATAACTTTTACCTAAGATATTTTCAAGAAATTAAGAACAAATCAAGTTGGAAGTCCAAAGTGATTGCAGAATCAAGACATAATTAACACAATTACATTATATGATAGGATTTGTCTGGCTTTAGGGATAGGAGGGGAGATAAAGAAGATGCCTGACAATTATTAATCCAATTAACTTTTGGAAATGCAATAAAGCTATCACTCCATATTCTATCTCTGTAAATATCAAGAAACAAAAATAAACACAAACAACAAAAATTAAAAAGAAACACACTAAGCCTAAACCACAGGAGAATTAATGATGGAACAATAGAATCCTACAGTGGCTTATATCAATTTGCTCTTCACCCAACAATGTCTTTGAAGAAAATTAAAAATAAAATAAGTTTAGGAGAAAGGGTTTATATGTAGGTAAATATGTATCATCTGCAGATAACTATGTATGTCTCTGGTGATTTTCTAAGGTATGTTGCCAGATGGAATAATTTTTTTAGCCTGTGTTTTACATAGCTCCCTCTGTTAATATAGTATATATAGAGAGGGACATAGTAAATGACGGAGAAAGGCTATGTATTCTAGTTCCAAGTTCTGAATTGAACTTGAATAGGCACAGTGCTTCCACCTCTCCTCTCATACACACCTTCAACCACATGCACAGTCACCACTCTATTATCCTGCCTAGGAAATGAGGACAATACTAGCCTGTCTCCTGGAAATTTTACCAGGGTTAAATAAATAATTGCGTGATTGCAGAAGAAAGGCTATGAAAGTGTGAAATTAGACTGTGAAGTAATAATTGGCCAGGAAGGCAAGAGGCAGAGTTAAGTGCTGGATGTAATACAACACAAAACAAAGCCTGTTAGTTCATAAAATGCCCTTGAGATTCCAGGAGAACCCAAGGGTCCATGGGACATGACCTGAGGCTCATGTAACCAAGGGTATCTTTTGCTTAGAAGATGTCACAGCTGAGACCCTCAAGAGTTTTCCAAACAGTGAACAGCTTGCACACATATTAGCAGCATGGGAAGGCCATGCCCTGCAATGCAACTCTCTGGAGATGATGCTGTCCTTACCACATAACCCCATCAGAGGTTGGCATGGCACCCCTCCACTGGCTCTGGAAATAGGAAGCATGTTTGCCCAAACTGCTTTGACTGATAGTCCCATAATTTTGAGATGGCCCCTAGACTGGGGCCCTAGGAATGGCACCATGCTGTAGCTGGCAGTTCTCTTTGCTGTTTTCTAAAGGGAGAAAGTGCAGGATGATCCATTTTTCTCCTTGTCACACATGTGCCCTCCCAGGAATGGAAGGGGAAGAATACAAGTTTCAGTTACTTTGGGAGGGGAAGAAGGAATGTCAAAGTTTTACTGAACTCAATTAAATCCATTTACCAAGCTGCTCTGGTTTTGTCAGTTTTGAAAATGGGATAAAATTTTGCTGCATATTTCATGCTTGATCTTAATCAATACAATTTTATACATTATTTTGCTCTTATGCATCAGAAAATAAGACAGGAAATCATTGAAAAATTTTCCATCACTACTTCGTATTAAAAAATCTATTCTTTTGCTTCTGTGGGCAAGAAGAGTGGAACTTGCAGGAAGAGTGTAATCTATAATAATAAAAGCATAATATGCAAATCGATCAAACTGCCAAACAGTGGAACAACCATCTGGATGACCACCCTATGACACCCACTGGCGCCAGGCCAGCCAAGGCAGGTGCAACGTGATTGGTTGGGGGGGGCCCTGCCATTGCCCCATGATGCCCTGCAGAGGAGGCCCAGGCCACTGGCCAGAGGGGTGATCAATGTGGGAGGAGGGGCTCCATGACTGCCCCAAAGAGGGAGGCCCAGGCCACCGACAGATGGCTGCAGTGGGTGGGCAGGGCCTCCCTCTGTGGGGGGCAATCCATCGCAGAGCCTTGGCCAGGTGGGCAAGGCCTACCTCTTTGGAGAGACCGATCACCGGGCTCATGGACTGCAAGAGGGCGCAGGCTGGACCCACTCCCTGAGTGTACAAATTTCGTACAACGGGTCTCTAGTACTTCTAAAATTACTTCCCACCATAAGTAAGCAACCAAGATTTTGTGTTTCCATACATAATTTTTTTGAGAAACAAAATTCCCTTTACTTTGACAAAGTATTGTTATAGAAAATAATGTGAATAGCATAGACTATTTCTTTGTTAGCCAGCCATGCTGCCACCGTTGTTACACCACATTTGTGGGCATAATGGTCTAACTCTACACTTAGTTCAAGTGTTGGTTAATAGTTTTAAACTCTTAATAGAGATCCATCTTTCCTCAGAAATTCTTTGAACTTAAAAACAAAGCAAACAAACAACAAGAGAAAACTTCTGAATGACACCAAGTTGTCAACCCACTTCTGCTGGGATTCTCACACAGCCTGGGGAGAGCAGCATCCCTTGAGGATTCCTACCAGTAATTATCTGTAGAATTATTCTATGAAGTAATTCCTACATCGTGAGGGCACCCCAAATTCACAACAGGATAATTGCTCATTTCTCTTTCCTACTGTAAGATGACATGAGAACTTGACTTTCCTCATATTTATCTATTAAAAAATGAAAAAAATCATAAAGCTGTCTCAAAGGTCCAGTGGCAGTGTAGCCCAGTAGGTTCTGAAATCAGAGCACTTGCCACTGACTCCTGACAGCTTGCCCTGTTAGTTGTGTGACTTTGGAAGTGTCACCTCAGACCCCTTCCTTCCCTTGCTCCAGTTATCTTTTCACAAGACTATAACCCAGGCCAGGGCCCAAGGAGATGCCCCTGTTCCTGAGCCTGTTGACGCTGCACAGCGACTCTCAAACCAAGTCACTACATCTCCAAATGCCACCGTTTCCATTCCTGAAGACACTGAGCAGGTCCCTCTAGTTGTTTTTGCTCAGAGAAATTACCAATAGGCTCCCTCCAGAGAGCTCGGTCCTTTTCCTGCAAGCATAGCATCCATAGCAAACGCAATCTGTTTACCAGCCTGAATTCTCCGCTGCGAGGGAAGCTGAGTTATAAAAAACATGTACCAGGTATTTTGAGTTTATAACAATCAAATCATGATGGCCCCTCACATATCCTCCTTCTGAGCAGTTGCTTTTATTTCTTATGTATTAGACTTCACAGAGCATTTAGTTTCTTATGAATATAAATTCTATCTGTCTTCTCACAGGAGCCATAGTGATATGAATAACAATAGCTGAACTTTATTGGACACTTAAAATGTTTAAGGGTCTCTGTAACTAACATAAATCATTTTAATTAATTCTATCTACAATAGTATGAGGAAGGTACTGTCAGTTCAGTTATACAGGCAAAGAGACTAAAAATCAGAGAAATTAAGGCTCCACACAGGGCTTTTTACCACTAGGCAATTCTGTCTCATGAAAGTCTTCCAGCTTCCAAACCTAGCAACCTCAGATTCCTTTCCTTAGGCTAATCTCACCTGAGGGCCAGGATTCTGTGATATTCCAATGCCCCACTCCCAGTAGTGCAGTGGGTTCCATGGTTCCCATTTTATAGAGGGGAAATAAAAATGTGTAAAAATGTGAGTTTCATGCTTGCACATTTTCCGTTCAGCCCTCAAAGGGATTAGGATTTCATTTTTAGCATGGATAGAATAAAAACTTGAATTGGGCTTTAAATTTGGAAACTCCAAATAGGGTTGTAATTACTTTTTCTAAAAATGAATGAAATCTGGCAACCACAAAATTAATTTGTCAAATCCTGGAAATAGCACCTTGGTTATGAATATGTCTATCCTTGAAGGCTAATAAATTAAATGAAATTTTTCTGCACCCCCACAACACACACACACACACACACACACACACACACAACTTTATCTCTAGTAACTGAAATGGGCATTGTGCATTCTAACAGCTATGACTGCTGGCCTGGGGTTAGGCTGAGGGAGCTCTGTGACACTCTCTGCCAAGGCACAGGCCTCCAACCCCCTTTCTGATGCCAGTGAGGAAGAACAGGGTTTGAGACCGTCATGGGGGTTAGGGTTTATTCACCCTTACCTGTGAGATGTTAAAAATCCCGGGAAGAACTTCCTTCAAAGCTGTGTGAAGAAACTGTGAGGAGGAAAAAAGTGAGCAATTGCATTTTCTCTTCCTTCTGCTCTTCTAAGGCCTGTGTTCCTTCTAATTTTCTAAAGGATGGCTGTGTCATAGAGGGGTGAATGTCCAAACCTCACACATCACTCCCATTCTCCCTCCCTAAAATGGTTCAATCACTTCAGCGTAATCTGTTTAAGTTCTGCTTCCTACCAGCCATGTGTCCTTGGATATATCACCAAACCTCTTTCAGTGCTTCAGTTTCTCCTGTACAATGCAAATGCAAAGTGCACCAGGCTTGACATCACCGGATCTGAGTTCTTATGCCAGCTTTACCCCTTCCTGTCTTCCTGGCATTAGACAAATCACTTTACTTCTTTGAGCCCCATCTTTATTATTTGTACAGTAAGAAATGAGGATCTCTACTTTACAGAGTTTTTATGAGGCTTAAATGAGGGGTGGAATATATATAATACTTACATATTTACTAGAGGCCTGGAGCATGAAATTCATGTATGGGTAGAGTCTCTAGGCCTGGCCAACTATCAGGGCTGATCTGCAGGGTGACCAGTGGGGCGATTGGGGCTGGTGGGGAGCCCTGATAGCACCCACCTTGGCTGGCCTGGGGCCTGTGGGCTAGGGGCAGCTCCTGAGTAGAGTGTCTGCCCCCTGGTCGTCAGTGCACATCATAGCAGCCATTCGTTCCACTGGTCATTCTGCTGTTTGATCAATTTGCATACTAGGCTTTTATTATATAGGACTAGAGGCCTGTTGCACGAAAAGATTCGTGCAATAGGCCTTCCCTTCCCCTGGCTGCCGGCACCGGTTTTCCTCCGGCACCGGGGACCCAGGCCTTCGCTCCGGCCGGAGCCGCCTTCAGTCTTCGCTCCGTGGCTTCACGCCTATGTATGCAAATTAACCGCCATCTTTGTTGGCGGTTAATTTGCATATCTTGCTGATTCGCCAATGGGAAGCATAGCGAAGGTATGGTCAATTACCATGTTTGTCTATTATTAGATAGGATATGTGTGTGTGTGAACGTGTATGCATTTATACATATATATAATTTTTGTGAACTGTAAAGTTCCATGTAGACATGAGATTGAGGCCACATTTGTTGTTGCAGACTTAGTGATACCTAGTCTGAGAAGGCACTCAAGCTCACCCACTTCCTTGTTACAGCTTGTGCTAAAGCAGGTGATAATGGATGGAGAGCCAAATTCCCTTGCTGCCCATTAAATAAACATCCATAATATTTTACTCCTTTCTCAGCTGTTCTTTTCTCATGAGATTCCTGTAAGACATTAATATGACATTGATGGTTATAAAAAATGGCCCTCCCGGACCTTATACAGTAACCCAGGCTGGAACGCCCATATAATCTCAATTCCCAAATCTTAGGTCAGGACTTCTGTGTTCAACTTGTACCCAGAAATACATTTGCATAAACAGAAATGAGAAGTTTTTATTGAAAGTAACAACATACTGTTATAATGAAAATAAAAATGAAGTAAAATTAAATAAATTAAATAGAATGGTGTTTTCTTCCTTCATGATTTATAGTTAAGCAACACCCTCTTTCAATAGCAGTTACTATGAAGAATCCTCACCCAAGTCCTTCTCATCTCCTTCCTTTTCTCCCCTGCCTTTTCTTTTCCCTCTCTCCTTCCCTCTCATGTATTTCTGTGCTTGCTTTTTATGAAGGGTTACTGAGTACTGGGGGTAAACTTTACAACGTTGCTCAGACAAACTGATTCTATATTTTGATCCTGGCTGGCATCTCCCACTTGACATGCTTTCACAGTTAAGGAATAAAGTATAAACAAGGCTGCCTCAGGCTCTTTACAGCAGGGATCCAAGCTGAAGGAATGAAAAATACATTAACTCTCCTCTATTGTGAATGCATGCATGCCAGGATACCTCTCCATCCACTCAGCTGCCCAGCTCGCTGTCTTATGTTTTGGGAGGAACTGGCTTTTGTGTTTCTACTGTCTTTGGTACATTAGCAAAAAAAGTTTTTGCCTCTGCGTTTGATAAAGCTTTTGTGCTACTTGAGTTGCCAGTCTCCTAGGCACCTTTTCTCCATTTATTCATGAAAAGAACAGAGATAAATCCCCTGGAAGCATTTAAAGGGGGCCTGATTTTATAGGACCTCTTTGGAAACTGGGATTAGAGATAATTGCTAAAGTCTTCCTTTTTTAAAAAATATATTTTATTGATTTTTTACAGAGAAGAAGGGAGAGGGATAGAGAGTTAGAAACATCGATGAGAGAGAAACATCGATCAGCTACCTCCTGCACACCCCCCACTGAGGATGTGCCCACAACCAAGGTACATGCCCTTGACCGGAACCAAACCAGGGACCCTTCAGTCCGCAGACCAATGCTCCATCCACTGAGCCAAACCGGTTAGGGCACTAAAGTCTTTCTTGAGTCTCAAAGGAACCCATTAAATGGTTTCTAACCATATCTCCCAATAGCCCTCTAACTTGTCCAGGAAATGCCGATATTCCCTAAGTCTGGTCTCAGCAAAGCTGCGAGGTCACCAACTTCATGCTTTATAGAGCGCTACTCTTTATCTTCCTCAGCACAGTCTTCTTCCCTTATCAACATTGTTTGTAACACATAGCTTACACATAATAAAACTCAGAAAACATTGTTTTATTTCAGAAAACAACATTCTGATTTGGTAACTTAAGAACATTGTCGATAGAGTAAGAGGTAGAAGGTTTTCATCCTAAGCCTCATTTCTGACATGAAATTAAAACATCATCAGGTTTGTCTCAGTGGAAGTTGCTTCAATACCGAGTAGATGGGAGAAGGTTTTGAAAAAGTAGAGACACTCAGTGCCTCAAGGAAAAGAGCAGATGGAGGTCAAGTCTGTGGCAGTGTTCCTTATTGGAAAGTGTTTTGATGCTGAAGGATGGGGGATCTGCTGTGGTTAGGTGCTATTGTCTCATTTTCCCTCTTAGTCTACATGAGAGTTCCCCAAAGTATGTTCCTTAAAGCCCGAGGGGTGGAATGAACCTGGCCTAGAATAGCACATACTTTAGGGAAGCTAAATTTTAGCCCAGAGCCACAATGTGTCAAGTACCGGTATATTCTAGTTCTCCCAACTTTAGGTGGTTTAAGAATATTAAAGCCGTTTAAAGATGGTAATTTGAAGAGTCTTATAAAGCCTGGTATAAACTCAATGAAGAGAAACACGGGGTCAAGGTAAAATGTTAGGTTGTTGTGCTGAAATTGACCACTCCCGTCAATCCCTAATTTGAAAACTAACTAGTTAAGGAGCTGCAAATAGACTCCTGGTTCTAACAGGTCTTCAGGTCTCTCCAGGACACTGTTGACATTTTTTTCTTTCTAATGTTATTTGGGCATTTCACTACCTCTTTCCTTCACCACTATCCAGAGCTCTGAGTCATTTCAGGGAAACTGGGGATGCATGCGTACTTAAAAGAACAGGGCTCATGTCTAAAAGTCCGACAGCTTAAAGGGAGAAGAGGAAGTGGGAGGGGAGGAGGTTCTAGGGATGAGGGAGACTCAGCGTGAGGATATCAGAGAGGCTGGGAGCCCAGGAGTGTGACATATTCACAGCTTTGCTCACTGGTGATGTAATACCATTGACAATTTATCTCTCAGATAATGAACTTTATATTGATTTTTCAGTGAAGCTTTGTTTTAATAGCCATAGGAGAAAAGTCTATGAAGGAAATAAATATTACCATGCCTATTGTAGGTGTCAGAGAAGCATATATCAGCGAGCTGGTTAGAGTAGAAATAAAGGCACTCTCATTTTTATCAGAATGAATCCATAGAACCTTTGGCAGTCACTTGCCTGATATTGATCTTGGCATCGCTCGGTGATCTAGGTGACTTGATTTCCCTCTGCATCCTACTTCTGTCACCTCTCCAAATAACAGAGTGAGGTGAGAGTGATTAAACAGCACTGTCGATGTGAGCACTGGGGGAAACTCTCAACCTTCGCAATTTGAGATATGATATTATGTCACTAAGGCCATGACAGTTAATCACTTTTAATATGTATCTGAGCACATTGTAATGACTTATCAGTGCCAATGGCCTAATTCATGACAGTGACTTAAAAATAGCACATGGGCAATTATGCAGCCTTCACTGGCCTATGCATATTACCCTCAGACTGCCCTGGCAGCGTGCTGTCGTGGCATGATTCCAGAGAATTTGTTTCTTTGTACTCTCTGCCATTGGAACATCCCAGGAAAGCATGATTTCAGCTTTTGGTAGCACAGTGCTACTACTATTACACAAAGCTCAGAGTTAGTGGGGCTTAGAGATAAGGTGATCACAACAAACTCACAAAATGTATTTGGTTCATAAAAAGGTGAATCTCCCTAGAATATGTCAGGAGTTTACTTTTACATTACTCAACTTCAAGGAAAAATATACCGAGAACACTTATGTTCGTGTTATGGATGAATAATGGTGTCAAGTGATTCAAATATGTTTTCAGTTTCACAAATTCAGAGAAATGCTTAAGCCAGCCTCAAGTAGAATGAACTGATATTCACTCCAATTTTTCAGACCAGGGAGCTGGAGACCACGAATAGCTCAGGATTCTCTCTGGCCCAGTGAACTGATTGCATTTAATAACTGTTCAGTATTAAATGCCTCCAAATGTGTGCTGGTCTGAAACAAACCAAGAATGCCAGCTTCTAATCTTTGCCCTTTGCTTCCCACAGTGACTTAAGTGATTCTTTCTTGGCTTTTTCTGTCACATAAACACTGGCACTGACCAAAATCTTTGGGAACTGGATGACTCACAAGGAGCTTGACCAGACTTGCCCTCAATTTCTCAATCTTGAAATGAAATGCACATTTGAATAAGGATTTTAACTATCAGAAGTGTGAAGTGTTTAATCACCCCTCTTTTCTCTATGCGTAAAGACACTATCCTTTGTCTTTAAAATCTAAAAGGAACATTTTTATATCTGAAGTTATCTGGTTGATTTTTAAACATCTTTATTGAGGAACAATTTACATACCAAAATATTCACAAACATTTTAAGTGTACAATTCAATGGTTTTTAGTGATGCTACAGAGTTGTTCAACCATCCCCACAATTTTAGAATGTTTGCATGGATTCCTCTCACCTCTTTGAATGGTCTTGGCATCCTCATAGAAAATCAGTTGAACATAAATATAAGGATTTATTTCTGGACTTTCAACTCTAGTTCCTTGATATACACGTCTATCCTCAGACCAGTGGCACATAGTCTTTTTTATTACAAAGCTTTGCTGTAAGTTTTAAATTTATAAAATATGATTTCTCCAACTTTGTTCTTAATTATCAAAGTTATTTTGGTTATGCTGGGTCTCTTGAAATTCCTTAGGAATATTAGGATCAGTTTCTCAATTTTTACAAAAAGAAAGTTGAGATTTTGACAGAGATTCATTGAATTCACAAATCAATTTGGGAGTATTTTCACTTATTATTGTCTTCCAATCTATGAACATTGAATGCCTTTCCATTTATTCAGGTCTCTTTGAATTTCTTTCTATCATAGTTTGTACTTTTCAGTGTATCTTTTATACTTCTTTTGTTAAATTTATTCCTAAATATTTTATTCTTTATGATGCTATTGCAAATAAAATAGTTTTCCTGGTATCATTGTCACATTGTTCATTGCTGGTGTATAGAAATACAATTGTGTTTCTACATTGAATTTGTATCCTGGATTAATTCTTAGTTATAATATTTTTGTGGATTTCTTATAAATTTCTATATACAAGATCATGACATCTGCAAATAGAAATATTTTACTTCTTCTTTTCCAATCTGGATTACTTTTATGTCTTATTCTTGCCTAATTGCCCTGGGTAGAATTCCAGTACTATTTTGACTTCATGTGGCAAGAGTGGACATCCTTGTCTTGTTCCTGATTTTAGGGGAAAGCTTTCAGTCTTTCACCATTGGGGATGATATTTGTGGTTATTTAGTAGATGCCCCTTGTTGAGTATGCTTCTTTCTATTTGTATTTTTTTTTAGTGTTTTTTTTTTTTTTAAATGAAGGGGTGTGATATTTTGTCAAAATTTTTTTCTGTATCTATTGAGATAATCATGTGGCTTTTGTCCTTAATTATATTAATACTAGAGGCCTGGTGCATGACATTCATGCACTCGGGGGGGGGGGGGGGGGGGGCGGGGTTCCTTTCAGCCCAGCCTGTGCCCTTTTGTAGTTCTGGAGCCTGCAGGGCGCAGGCCTAAGCCATCTGTTGGACATTCTTAGTGCTGCCGCGGAGGTGGGCCACTGCACTCGCCAGCCTTCAGCCTGGCTTGTAGCTGAGCGCATTGACCACCAGGGGTCAGCTCCTGTGTTGAGCGTCTTCCCCCTGGTGGTCACTGCGCATCATTGTGACCGGTCGTTCAGAAATTTAGTTGATTTGCATATTACCCTTTTATTATATAGGATGTCTTTAAGAACTTGCTTTTAAACTTATTGAAGTCTTATATATCCTCGTTGATCTTCTGAATAGTTGTTCTATTGGTTATTGAAAATGGGTTATTGAGGTCTTCAACTATTATTGTTGAATTATTTATTCCTCCCTTCAATTATGTTAATTTTTGCTTTAAGTATTCATGGCTCTGTTCTTAGGTGTATATATGTTTATAATTGTATGTCTTCCTGATTAATTGATCCTTTTATCATTACAAATCATTCTTTATTTCCATTAACATTTTTTTAAAACTAATTTGTTTGATATTGGTATAGCCACTCCTACCTTCTTATGGTTGCTATTCACATGATATGTCTTTTTCCATTATTTTACTTTTCATTTATTTGTATTTTTAAATCTATGGACAGCAAATGGCTTTTTTTAAATCTAGTGTAACATTCTCACTTTTTGACTAGATTTCTTAACTCACTCACATTTAATGTCATTATTGATACGGTTGGATTTTTCATCTGCCATTTTGGTTTTGGTTTTCTATATGCTTCATCTTTTTATTACCTTTGTTTCTCCTTTACTGTCTCCTTTTGCATTAATTGAATTATTTTCTAAATGCCAAATTTCAATTCTTGTAATGATTGTTATTTGTGGTAAGTAAAATATTGAACCCAAATGACGTCCACCTCCAAATCCCTGGAACCTGTGAATATGTTACCTTACACGGCAAGAGTGAAGGATCTTGGGCTAGGGAAACTATCTGGCCTAAACTAAACTAGCTGAGTGACAACATAATCACAAGGGTGCTTGCTCCACCCCGCTAATTCCTTCTTGAGGAGGATGAGAAGCAAGGATTCTTAAGATTGCATGCCTTCTCTGGATCCTGGAAATCCAGTCTGAGTTCGGAGAGCCTCCTTTTGCTTTTTCCAGGGCTGTGCCCTGAAATGCTCAAGTTTGTGTGTATTTTTCCAATCCTGCAGTCAGGTTGGCTTTCTGCACATGCTCACTAGCCATCGGCAAATCTCACATTCTCAGTCTGTGGTGGTGCACTCAGGGAGTTGGCCATGAGAGCATTACAGAGGGGGAGGGATGTGAGGTGCAGAGCATTTGGAGCACCAATGGGCCAGCTGAGAGGTCCACAAATAAGGCATCTTTCTGTGGCTCACTGGGCAGGCTTCTTGATGGAGTCTGCGAAGCAGTAAAATACATGGTCCTTTGTTGAGTTTCAAGGCCTGGTTGATAAGTCCTTGCTGCTCCTCCCTGATCCCAGCCTCTCCCAGCCACTCAGCCATTCTGAGCTCCTCAGTATCCTGGCCAGGCTGATAAAGAAGTAGGGCACTTAGGCAGTGTCCCACACAAGGAGGAAAGCCAGGCACTTACTCAGGCTCTCACATTCCCACTGGAAGGAAATGAAGGCTGAGGAGGTCTCTCTTGGCACTGAGCTAATGCCACCTTGAGGGAGGGGTGACACAGGTAAAGTGAAACTGCTTTTTTACTTTCCCCAAAGAGTTCTATTTTGATTTTTTGATCCAGTGATGTGCTGAAACTTACCTGGTGAACTTTTGACTCCCACAAAAGTACTCTCATCCAGGAGAGGTAGTCAAAATCAATTCCTTATGGGGAGATGTCACTATAAAACTCCCATTATGCCATCTTGCTGGCATCACCAACACTAGTTTTTAAATATTTTTATTATTAGCCTTTAGGACAGTGAAAATATGATTTTTTTGGAATTATGACTATAGACCTCACTGAGTTCAGCTTTCTTATCTCCTTTTAGATAACTAACAAATAATTCTGCCCTCTTCCTACTACTTTATTCTTTTTGTGTAGAGAGCTTAGCAGTTAGGTTTGATTTAACCCAAAACCATTGCCTGAAATTTAATAAAGTAATACGTGCCTTTTAAGCCAGGGGTTCTTTCCTACCACCCAAAGAGTGTCAAAGTTATCACTTCCTCCTGCTGCTCCTATTGTGAAGGGCAGTTTAACTTCACAGGAGGTGTTAACAATTCTAAACATAGTGCTAAAGACATTTATTTTACTTCTCTTCTGGGAGGTGCTGGTGAGGATAGGGAACCAATTAACAAGGAGAAAGGGGGTAATTATTAAGTGCATAAAAGTTTCCCAAATCAAATTAGCACTTAAACACAGAGGCGCATAAACTTCTCATATATCACATGCTCCCTTTAAAAATGAACTTCTTTACACATATCACACGTTCCCTTTAAAAATGCTGCATCGTCTCCATATTGAGGAGATTTAATTTGTAATTTCAGAGGATTCCCATTCTTATTAGAAAAGTAAGGCCCTGTAGTAAATTTGATAAATCTATTAAGTTCAATCCTGGAAAATACCATTTTTATTGTGTTTTCTCCCCTATTCTTCTGTATGTATAGTCTCTCCTCTTGGCTAGTTCAGTGTCTCTGGTATTGGAAAATTCCTTCATAGGTTATACTAAGATGAAGCCTCTCTACTATTTAAATTGTTCCTTTCTTATTTGTCTCTATGTACTAATTTTATTCTGAGCCATCACTACAGAGGTCTTTGAGAATTTTCCACCTTTTCTTAAGTTTCTGTTCTTTGATGGATGTTTCTAAAGCTTAGATTTTAGAGGAACTTACCTACCTGTCCAGGGCCACTTTGTTATAGTTGCAAAAATGCTTCTAAATAATTGCTATAGAACTGTTCTTAGTGCTACAGATTTAATTAATCTGTGCTGCTGATATCCTTTCATCCATGCTGATAGTTGCTGGCTTCCTGTTGGGTTGTAAGTAACCCATGACTGGGTCTTCATTTCCTTTCCGGAGTTCTAGAAAGTAAGGGTTCTCCTCTGTGAAGTTCAAACGCTTTCTGGGGACTTTTGGGCAATGTCAGTGACTCAAAATTTGATTATCTAATTAGTCTATGAAAACCAGATCTTGAAATCTTACTGTCTTCTTTAGCTATTTAAGCCATTTGGATGAAAAGCTTTATTTCACCTTTTTAATAACATGACCATCTAAATAGGGTTGCATTTATGCCTCTTTTTTTTTTTCTTTCAGTCCCTAAATTACAAATGATCAAATCCTATGGACCCTTGCAAAAAAAAAAAAATCTTTGTAATAAAAATAGCTGCAAGGGGAACTTTTTTTTCTTTTTTTTATTATTATTATTATTAGTTAAGGTATTACAAATGTGCAGGGGAACTTTTCTTACCAAGAACTCTTCTTTATCTGCTTTGCTGCTGCAGCTGCAAACTTGTCTGGGTGTTTGCAGAATCCCTCCCTACAGCACACTGACTCCTGACCTCGACCTGTTCTCCTTCTCCCAATGCTTGTTTTTCCTGGGGTGCTCCCGTGGTTAAAGGGGGTAACGTGAGGGATGTATGACAAGGAGGCTCTACCCACGTGCCGCTGAGTGGAACTTTTCCTAGCTCTTCCAGTTGCTTCTCTTACCAAACTCTACGTGCCATTTGAAGACTGGATTATCACTCAAGATACTGCTCTACCTCCCCAAACTGTCCCTGTTTTTCACTCGCACCACCATCAGCTCCACCCAGTTTCTTACCACCCTGAGACCATCCTTTGCTAGTTGGGAGCCTTTCATTTGCAAATATAGTGACTCAAAACAAACTAATAAATAAAATCGGATATTTAATTTACTATCACAGAACTAAAAGGTACAAGGGCATGAAGTTTGATCCAGGTGCTCAGATTCTGTCATTTATAACCTGCCTCTCCAGCTCTACATTCTTATTACACTAGTCTTAAAACTTGGCTGATCACCTTGGATAAGCAGGTTGTTTTCTTCTTTTTAACACACAAAGACAAAAGAACTCACTTCCCTCTCAGTCATTGCCCTAGTATTCCATCTGCCCTCACCTAGGAGCATGAGAATCTTTCATACTCACTATCCAAAAGACCGGAAAGAAATGTGTGTGGGGCAGGGCTGAGTTGGATTTCCAAATGCATCTTCCCACAGAAATCTTTTACTTATTTATATTAAAGTTCTTTCCTGTCCCAAACATGATTTAAAGTGGAAAAGAAAGATTGTTGTACATAGCAGTGAGCTTCAAAGTGCTCCTGAAACTGTATTTCAGATACTTTAGAAGTTAAATAGATTTCTGTAGATGGGCTGGCCCAATATCCAATCACCTTCCTTAACCTTTTCTCCAAGGGACACGCTTCCCAAGGAAAAATGATTTACAGATGGAATTTTTGAGCAGAGTCTGGTCAGACTTACAGGGGACTGCCTTTAATTCCTTTTCATGTCAATGGCTAACTGAATTTCACTGGGCATTCTCTGTTAGATTTTCTCATTACTTTTGTACAAATGCTTTATTGAATAAGCACTTGCTCCCATTCTTTTCATGCCAGATCCTTAGTGTAGATGGATCATATTGCTCTGTTTTCTCTCGAGCTTACTGCTTCAGGACTGAAATGTTGTACATATATAGCAGTGCTGACTAATTACTGCTAATGTCTGCATGCTTCCCCCCAAAATATAAAATGCATGAACTATGTATTGCCCAAATACTCACAAGTCTCATCAATCTTTGGAAATAATGAATTCACATTAGAATGTATACCTAAGTCCTGCTGAGACATTGTCTCACCAGCTCAAGCATCCGGGAAAATCCCCTTATCGTTGCCACTCCACTACCCCTGAAGTATTCTTGGGGATCCCTGGGGATTATTTTTGTGTGGGTCCATAAAAGCTCTGTCCACCAGGAATCCATTCTTCCACCTGATTTTTCTTTTAAGGAGAGAGGGCTCTGGTACTGCAGTCCCTGTGTTCAAATCCTAGTGCCACCCTTTAGCTGTGTGACCTTGGGCAAGTTGCTTAACTTCTCTAAATGTCTCTTCTTATATGGGAAGTGGATGCTGTTTTAAAAGTGAGAAACTGCATTTGGAATAGTTGGAGAGTGCCTGACTTGTGTCATGTGCTCCATAAACATTAATCACTACTGTAATCTATGGCATCTTCTGCTACTGCTTTTCTGGTTTCAGGCTCCTGCCCTAAGTCCTAGTACATGATCCTCAAAATCTGGAGTCGTCAGAACAGCCCTCAGTACCAATTCTGTATCATCACAGAACTGGAGAGAAAGCTCTAGTTCTCATTTGTCTCAAGGGCTATTCTTGGGGCTTTTTGGGGCCAGGTGGCTCAAGATATTTGTGCTTCTCATCTCTCTTCCAGGTTCTATTGCATCAAAACTACCTTCTTGCAGGCACCCTTCATCTCATGAAAATCAATCGGCCTGGGTGGAGACAAGGGTGGGAACTAAAATCTAGTCACATAACTTCAGGGACCTTACTTTACTGTCTGCTATGGCCTCTGCAGACATATATAGATAGATAGATATTAGTGGACTGAATCTTTGAAACATCTTATATTGCTTTGCATTTATATATTTCAGTACATTTTATTCCTTCAGTCTTACAATGCATTCTGTTTTTATTTGCCTTCAGAAAATGATATTTAAAAAAAATCTGGTTAAGCAAAATAACTTACTTTTAGAACAAAAAAAAGTGACATTGAATTTAGTAAATATATTTTACAACTATTTAAACCTTAGAATAACTGTTTTTGACTGATTTAATATTTATTTTAAACCAGCTCCAGAATATACAATATTTAACTTTAAAAATATTTTAAGATCACAAGAGCAAACGAGACCTACTTGAAATGGGTAACTAGACACTATTGAAAGTATTTGGAATCTGCTTCAATTTTTGATATCTTATAAATTTTGAAAGCTAGGATAGTATAGTGCAGGGGTGAGCAAACTTTTTGACTCGAAGGCCACAATGCGTTCTTAAACTGGACTGGAGGGTCGGAACAGAAGCATGGATGGAGTGTTTGTGTGAACTAATATAAATTCAAAGTAAACATCATTACATAAAATGGTACAGTCTTTTTTTTTTTTTTAGTTTTATTCATTTCAAACGGGCCGGATCCGGCCCGCGGGTCGTAGTTTGCCCATGGCTGGTATAGTGTCATGGTTGTGTGAGAGGGCTGAGGCCAGTTGCCCAGTTTGAATTCTGGCTCTACTATATAGTAGCTGTATCTTGTGTATACTACTATGTGTATCTTGGGCAAATTATCTTACCTCAAGGGCTTTCAATTTTCCCATCTGTAAAATCCTATATAATAAAGGCTAATATGCAAATCGACCGAACCGCGGAAGGACCAGTCACTATGATATACACTGACCACCAGAGGGCAGATGATCAACGCAGGAGCTGCCCCTTGGTGGTCAGTGTGCTCCCACAAGGGGAGCGCTGCTCAGCCAAAAGCCAGGCTTACCACTGGCAAGTGCAGTGGCGGTGGCAGGAACCTCTCCTGCCTCTGCGACAGTGCTAAGGATGTCTGACTGACAGCTTAGGCCCACTCCCCATGGAGAATGGGCCTAAGCCATCAGTTGGACATCCCCTGAGGGCTCCTGGACTGCAAGAGGGACCCCACCCCCCGTCAAGTGCATGAATTTCATGCACCAGGCCTCTAGTAGGAATAATAATAGTCCAAATGTCATACAATCATTGGGAGAATTAAAATAGTAAACATATGTTAAGTAATCACAGTGCCTGGCACATAAGCACTCAGGAACTGTTGGCTAACATTATTAACTCTGTCAAAAATAATGAACAAAAAGAACATTTCTTTGATTCTCTTACTTGATAAATATTTATTGACCATCTAACTATGTGCAAGGAACTGTGCTAGATTATAAAATAAAAGAGAATTAAAACAAACTCACTGCACTCAAGGAACTAATAGTCTTATGGTCTAAAATTTTCTGTAACTGTCTTCATTAAACATTTCATTTTGGGGAGGACAGATACATTCATGAACCTATCTTTTCAGAGAGGTGGTTATTTTAAAAAGAAAAGCGGTATCTCTTGACTAAATGAAGAATTTATATGCAGTATCCTTTAATTCTTTGTTGTTTAAAATATCTAGATTTTAGACAAATATGGCTATATAGATGAATAGCTTTCATGGGATCCAAGTGTCTAGGGAGAGTTAATACAGCTGCAGAGAAAGTTCTGTGCTTTTATCCACCTAGAATTTATTAAGATAATTTTAAAATTAGTCTTCTGAAGATAAACCAACATAATTTCCATTTTTAATGCAACATTATATAATTAGCATTTTCCCACTTATTTAACATTTCTGTCCTTCAAATAATATAAGGGCTATTTAAAGTTGAGTAATATAGCTAAGTTTAAATAACTAGGAACACTACTTTTCTATTTTGCCAAAAAAAAAAAAAACAAAAACAAAAAAAAACCATAACATTCTCTTGAGATTTAGCATCATCAGAATTCTTAAAATCACACAAATTGGGAAATAATCCAGCTTCCCAATTATTATTGAGAATTTATGAGAAAGATTGCTTTTCAATGGCCTGGGGCAAATGTAAGGGAATTGACAGCAGGGGGTGCATATGTAAGTTTTAAAGAGAAACTGACCTTGTGCCAGTCTCTCAACCTTTACTCTTGAACAGATGAATGTCGTTTGCTGAGTCAGTGGTTTGAACTCAATAACCATTGATACTCTCCTTTGGGACCGCTTGTGCTTACAAAGGCAATACTTCAGAATGAGGACACAGTCTACTGATGAGTAAGTAAGTATATCTAATGATGGTAGGAAGAACTGTTACATTGAAGCCCTGAAATTCAAGAGAATTATTGCTGCTCTGTTCTTTTTAGTAGTTATTGAACAATAATGGTGCATAGTTCCCAACCATTTCAAGAAGGGGAAAAGGTTAAATCCAATAAGAATGTTGTGACCCTGATAAGACACTTGGTAGAACAACACCTTTTCAAATTAAACTGTTCATTTATGTCTAGTTCAGAAAGATAGGCAGAAGTTTAGTTTTGAGCACAAATATATTCTCAGATATTAAATGCGTTTTATCATTTCATTGCACCTTGCCTTTGGAGTCCTTACCCTAGCACTTGGTTGCTGGCTTTGTCTCAGCCAATTATGAACATTGGCCACGTGACCCATGTGGCTTACAAGTGTCGACCTTTCACTGGTCACTTATTTTTTCTCGTGTCCTCACATCTTTCTAGATGCCATATAGTTTTGAAGAAAACATTTTGAGCAATTTGCATAGCTCCTCAATCTTTGGCATTTTGATCTTAGAGTGTCACTAGAACTTGGTGTCAAAGACAGCTGGACTGGACAATTCTTGGGTCTAATTCCACAAGGTAATTTTGTTCTCATCATGAAGGTATGAATCTTGGTTCCTAGTAGGAGCTATCAGAACTGGTGATGAGCTTCAGATAGGTTAGCCAGCCGTGGGCAAACTACGGCCCGCGGTCCGGATCCGGCCCGTTTGAAATGAATAAAACTAAAAAAAAAAACAAAACCGTACCCTTTTATGTAATGATGTTTACTTTGAATTTATATTAGTTCACACAAACACTCCATCCATGCTTTTGTTCCGGCCCTCCGGTCCAGTTTAAGAACCCATTGTGGCCCTCGAGTCAAAAAGTTTGCCCACCCTTGGAGAAATGACACATTGAATATGAGCATGCCTGCGTTAAAGTCCACTATTACCATTGGGAAGAATGATGGCTGTAGTTTAATATAAAGTGTGTGGGTGATAGTTCCCCTTGCCTCAAAAACTGCATTTTTATAATGAAAGGTAGAATTAGTGTTTACTTTTCCCATTGTTTCTCATTTCTCCTCTCAAATGCCTCTTAAATTGAAACATGTGGAATGAACAGAAACCCAATAAGATGAGACAAGTACAATATGCTTCTGTAGCATCCTGTCAGAGCATTTGTCACACCATATTGTAACTTATGTTTTTATGTCTGTCTTCCCCTCCAGACTGTGACCTTCTTAAAGTATTTTTGTTGCTAAGTCATCAGGATCTAGCACAAGTTCTGTCATATAGTAGATATTTAATGTTCAATAAATGAATGAAAGAGTAAATTTGGAGTGGATCACTTTAAGAAATATTTTGTTATTGTGTACTATAGAGATGTGTTTTAAATCCAAATAGAAAGCATGATATTCCTCCAATTAATCAGTAGTCAATGTCAAACATGTACTAGTATATGGATGGTGAAAGAACCAGTTGTTTGAACCTAGAAGCAACATGATATCCTGAAGAGCATGAATGTTTTTGGTTTGGAGCCATTTTATTTGGGGGATAGTTAAGTTCTATCCGAACTGAATATATTTGCCTCAATAATCAGAATCAGTTTTTGAGTTTGGTTAGTATGAGTCAACTCCATAGAATCTGACCACCTTCTGAAAAACTGATGGAATTGACAGTGTGGATCAAGAAACCCCTTTTTAAACACCTGTCTGATGTACCAATCAACATCATTCAGATCTCTGTATATTCAATGCAGAGTGTTTATAAACACATTAATTTTACAAGGACCTTATATTATTCACTTAAATCAAATTAACCCAGTGAATTTCCCTTTAATAGATAAAGAAACTGAGTTCAGGTAAACAATGACATGAGTAATAATTGGAAGCAAATTTTCAATAAATACTAGTATTTATGGATACCTTTATTTAATTCATTAAAAGGCTTAGTCATCTCACTGACTTTCCATGTCCTTAAGTGAAATAACCAGGTAATGGAACTTGATCTGATATATTTGATTGGTTCAGCAATTAATTTATGCATTTATCTGTGAGAATATATAGCAGACTTGCTCAAGATCAAAATAAAGTTTGACTAGTCAGATAAACAGTATTTTTGAAAAAAAATTCTAACAATTCCCTCTTGAGTCCTATAATGAGTATATAAACATAAAACTCTCTATTTAAGAGATAGGAGCTTCTTGAAAGCAGTCTGTTTCTTAGACTGATAGAAAGTAAACCAGCATATATTGAGTAACTGCTTTTCACCAAATGCTATGTGAGATAAACAGATATAGACCAGATGTATGTACTAATAGAGTTTCTATATTTGAGTGGGTGAACACCATGCTATGCTTTCATAAGAGGTTGCTCTCTAATTTCTCATATATTCCAAGTTTAGTCATTATACGCACAACAAACATATATATATGTAAATATATACTAGTATGTATGTTGTGTGTATAAGTGTATAATATATACATATTATACACATATAAAGGGTGGGGCAAAGTAGGTTTATAGTTGTTTGTATGGAAAATAATAAAATAATGAATAAATAATACTATAAGAATAAACTGTTTTATGTACTCATAACTATATACTTACTTTTGCCTCACCCTATATATACACAGATGTATGTTGAGTTTCTGCTATGTGTAATCCAAATTTCAAAGATTCGAAATCATTTTTATTTATTTTTTCTTTTTTATTGTTTAAAGTATTATATATGTCTCCTTTTTCCCTGATTGACCCCCCCACTCTCACCCCCCCAAGACAAACCCCCACCACCCCAGTGTCCGTGTCCATTGGTTATGCTAATATGCATGCATACAAGTCCTTTGGTTGATCTCTTACACCCTCTTCCCCTGACTTCTCTCTGAGTCGGTCTGTTCAGTGTTTCTTTGTCTCTGGATCTATTTTTGTTCATCAGTTTATGTTGTTCATTATTTCCCACATATGAGTGAGATCATGTGATTTTTATCTTTCCCCAACTGGCTTACTTGGTATTTCCCTTAGCATAACGCTCTCCAGGTCCATCCATGCTGTTGCAAATGGTAAAAGTTTCTTCTATTTTATAGCAATGTAGTATTCCATTGTGTAGATGTACCACAGTTTTTTAATCCACTCATTTGCTGATGAGCACTCAGGCTGTTTCCAAATCTTAGCTATTGTAACTTGTGCTGCTATGAACATAGTGGTGCATATATCCTTTCTGATTGGTGTTTCTGATTTCTTGGTATATATTCCCAGAAATAGGATAACTGGGTCATATGGGAGTTCCATTTTTAATTTTTTTTGAGGAATCTCCATACTTTTCTCCTGTATGCATTCCCACCAGCTGTGAAAGAGGGTTCCTTATTCTCCACATCCTCTCCAGCACTTGTCATTTGTTGATTTGTTGATGATAGCCATTCTGACAGGTGTGAGATGGTGTCTATTTAGATCCTTTGCCCATTTTTTTATTGGATTGTTTATCTTCCTTTTGTTAAGTTGTATGAGTTCCCTATAAATTTTGGAGATTAAACCGTTATCTGAGATAGCATTGGCAAATATGTTCTCCCATGCAATGGGCTTTCTTGTTGTTTTGTTGATCATTTCTTTTGCTGTGCAGAAGCTTTTTATTTTGATGTAGTCCCAGTTATTTATTTTCTCCTGTTTCCATTGCCTTAGGAGCTGTATTGGTAAAGATATTGCTATGACATATGTTAGATATTTTGCTGCCTATGGAGTCTTCTATGACTTTTATGGTTTCCCATCTTATATTTAAGTCCTTTAACCATTTTGAGTCTATTTTTGTGTATGGTGTAAGTTGGTGATCTAGTTTCATTTTTTTGCATGTATCTGACCAATTTTCCCAGCACCATTTATTGAAGAGACTGTCTTGACATCATTGTATGCTCTAGCCTCCTTTGTCAAATATTAGTAGAGCATAATATTGGGTCATTTTCTGGGTTCTCTGTTCTGTTCCATTGGTCTATATGTCTGCTCTTGTGCCAGTACTAGGCAGTTTTGAGAACAGTGGCTTGTAATATAGCTTGATATCTGGTATTGTGATCCCTCCAACTTTGTTCTTCTTTCTCAGGATTGCTGTGGCTATTCTGGGTCTTTTGTTATTCCAGATGAATTTTTGGAGAGTTTGTTCTAGGTCTGTGAAATATGCCATTGGTATTTTAATGGGGAGTGCATTGAATCTATAAATTGCTTTGGGTAATATGGACATTTTAATGATGTTGATTCTACCAATCCATGAACATGGTATGTTCTTCCATCTATTTATGTCTTCCTCTATCTCTTTTTTCAATGTCCTATTTTTTTCTGAGTACAGGTCTTTTACCTCCTTAGTTAAGTTTATTCCTAGGTATCTTAATATTTTTGGTGCAATGGTAAATGGGA